>NC_088340.1:17770000-18485000 GCF_036884655.1 Musa acuminata AAA Group
AATTACTTTAAAAATGGAGCAAAAAATTATCTCATCATAGGTTTCCGTGGTACTAGTAGTACTATCGATATTACTGGGTGGTACCACCACTTGTAAATTGATATTGGGCGGTACCACCACCTGATAGAGCCTCAGAGACTGGGCTCTGGCGGTTCCACTATCTAACAGGGTGGTACCACCACCTGGCAATATTAACTGTCAATAGTACCACCACCCAATCTGAGCGGTACCATCGCCCAAACAACTTGGGAGGTCGAGCCTCAAGCAATTCTATCACCCAATCTGAGTGGTGCCATTGCTTGACGTGGCTCCAACTTGCTAAATGCGCCATCCAATAGGCCCAATTTAGTCTTGTTTTAGGCCTAGTTGGCTCCTAATTGAGTTAGTAGGATTTCTCCCAAAACTAACTCAAATTAAAGTCCTAACAACGATAGTTAAGGCTAATAAAATTATAATATAAGCAATCTAAGTTGTTTGTCACCTCAATTATTCAATCAAACTCTCGTTGGTTCCGACAGACTCTTGCTGATCTTCCGACGAGCTTTCGGTGAACTTCTGGTGAGCTTTCAGCAAACTCCCGATGAACATCTAGCGAGCTTTTAGTGAACTCCTAGTGAACTTCCAACAAGCTTTCACTACATCATATGATCCTTTGATGTATCCCCCGATTCATTTGGCCCGATGCCCGATCATTAACTCTAGCCCAACATTCGATTCTTCTTTAATTGTTTTGCCTTTTTCTCGATCATAGTTAGTCCTACATCGCTTATCTCAACACATGGATTAGATCATTAATTCATCAATTGATTTCATCATCAAAATATGAGATTCAATAATCTCCCTCTTTTTGATGATGACAACTAATTAATGATGGAGTTAACATGAACTCCCCCTATCTCTATGTCATATTGAGATAAAGCAAACTTAAATTCAAAAGGAATCATAACCTTTAGATTCAAGTGAAACAATTTTGATCATAGTGATCAAATGCAATATATCAAAATTTCATACATTATGCATCATTATAGTTTCAAGTCATCATGCACAATTTCATCAATTCATGCATGATCAACATCACTTTGGGCATAACCTACATGATATTAAAGCATTCATCACTTCATATATGATACCAAAATTAACATTATTTTGGGTATAACATTCATGATACCAAAGCATTCATATTTTCAATCAATTTGGGCATAACATTCATGATACTAAAGCTTTCATATTTTCAATCATTTTGGGCATAACATACATGATACTAAAGCATTCATATTTTTAATCATTTTCGACACAACATACATGATACTAAAGTATTTTTTAATCATTTATCACTTCATGCATGATACGAAATTCAACATCATTTTGGCATGATTCCAAACATTCGTCATTTCTCCCCTTTTGTCATCAACAAACGGAGAATCATTCAACCAGTTTTTGAACTATTCAAAGTAAGATTTACACCATTTTATGCAAGTTAGCAAATTTGTGAAATGAGAAGTTAAGCAAAGACTTTGCAAGATAACCACTTTTGCTTCTTGAAATGGGAAAGCTAGCACTTTTCTTTAGATATGCAAGTACTTTTGATTCTTTTGAGATGTGCAAGCTAGAATTTTTGCTTTTCTTGAGATGCTAGCTAGTTTCTTTCTCTCCTTTGTAAAAAAAATAAGAAGAAGGAGAAGAACGGAAGAATTCATTCATCACATAAAGAAAAGAATCAAGTCATTATTCAATCTCAGATTTTGAAGATGAAACCAATTGATAATGTTTATGATTTGATCTGCATTTTGAGTGACGCAGGAAGCTTCAATCAGGGATAAAGAATTAAGGTAGGAAGAATCATATTGCGCCAGAATAGAACATGTCAAAAGATTGGACGTCGAGCCAGAGGATTGGTCGACGTATCGGTAAAAGGCTTCGGGCCATGGGTTTAGGCATCGAGCCAAGAAAATCGGAGTTGCAGGAGTTAACTAGCCGATTGGGGAATACGCCACAAGAGAGGACGATGCGCTAAAGAATCAGACGAAGCGTCGATGAACCAATAACGTGCCAGACAACATTTGATTTAAGCCTTATAATAATTATCTAGATCGAAGTAGGTTTTAAGTGTGTAGGATTAACTACGATAACGATCAAAGCATCAAGCAAAATGAAGTCCTGGAGTCAAGAATAAGATTTCATTGGGAGTTCGAGAGTTCGAGAGTTCATCGGAAGTCCGAACAATTGTCAGAAGTTCTATAGGAATTGATTGAGAAGTCTAAGAGCTTGCTAGAGAAGCTCGTCAGAACTTGCCAATAAGATTGTTGTGAAGTCCAGGAGCTTGCCAGGAGTCTGTTGGAACATTATCGAGAGATCATCGGAAGTTCATCGGAAGATCACCGGAAACTCACTGGAAGAAACCAGACTTATTTAGCTTAGTGTATGTCTTAAATTTCATAGTTAGCACATAATTAAGTGCGAATTGGGCCAACTCAATTAGTGACTAATTGGGCCCAAGGTTAGGCTATGTTGGGCCAAGTGAAAGGCCTAAATGGTGACCTAACAGGTAGAACTATCATGGCAAAATCTCTAAGACTATGTCAAGGGTTGGTACCACATATTGTTAGTGCTTCAAGTGGTGGTATCGCCCAACACAGGCGGTGGTACCGCTAGGACCCAAAAAACCAATGATGAGACACTTTTAGGCTCTAAGTTTGAATCCACTTGAGGCCTATAAATACCCCTCTCATCCCTGATTAAGACACACAAGCATAGCGAAATTAAAAGTGAGAAAATGCTATAGTAATCACTTGAGAGATCCCCTTCTCTAGTTCTAAGTTTATAATTCTATTTAGAGAAGAGTGAGTACTTGTAAAAGGTTGTCTCCTAAACCTGTGAAAAGGAGAAGAGGAGTGTAAAAGGGTAGTTGATCTTCACCCATTGAAAGAAGATCATTAGTGGATGCCGATGGCCTCGACGGAGTGGATGTAGGTCATGACGACCAAACCACTATAAAATCGGTTTATTGCCTTTTACTTTGCTGTTTACCTTTACTGTAAATCATTTTAGCTACTTACTATCCTACTTCCTCATTACATGCTTATGGAAGTGTTTTTAAGTTAACATCTTTTCGATCGGATTTCAACAAACGAATATTTTCTGAAATCGATGATTTTTCCGCTACATTAATTCACCCCCCCCCTTAGTGCCGACTTGATCCCAATAATTGGTATCAAAGCTATATTTTTCTCATTTGATTTAACACCTAAGAGAAATAGCTCTTTTCGGATTTCAAGAGAGCTTTTCTATCATTCGTCCTCCCATGTTCAATGGGACGGACGACACTTATTTGAAAACTAAAATAAGAGTTTTCTTGCTTTCTATGGATTTGTATTTATGGAATATTATCGAAAGTAGTTTTAAAAAGTCTTCTACTCCAATGAAAGAATGGAATGATTTGGAGAAGAAAACTTTTTCTTTAAATGCTAGAGCTTTGAATGCTCTATTTTGCGCTTTAGATAAGAACGAATTTAATCGGGTTTCTATTTACAAAATTACATATGATATTTGGCACACTCTTGAAATCACACATGAAAGCTCTAATGGAGTTAGAGTCTAAAGTCAATCTTTTAATGTATGATTTTGAACTATTTCGAATGAATCCAAGCGAAACCATTGTTGACATATACACCTATTTTATGGATGTTGTCAATGGCTTAAAAGCTCTTGGCAAATGTTTTTTGAATCTTGAACTTATTAATAAAGTTTTACGATCTCTTTCTAAAAATTGATATCCTAAAATAATGGTCATTCAAGAGGCCAAGGATTTAAATACTTTCCCTCTCGAAGAACTTATCAGGTTGTTGATGACCTACGAAATGACTTATGTGGCATATGATGAACTTAAGAATAACTTTTCAAAGAACAGGAAGGATATTGCACTTAGAACAAAAGAAGACCACTCGAGTGAAGTCTAGGAACTTGCCGGGAATTCGTTGGAACATTGCTAAGAGATCATCGGAAGTTTGTCAGAAAATCATCGAAAGCTCGCCAGAATAAACCAAACTTATTTAGCTTAGTATATGCCTTAAATTTCTTAGTTAGCACATAATTGGGTACGAATTGTGCCAACTCAATTAAGGGCTAATTGGGCCCAAGGTTAGGCTATGTTGGGACAAATGAAAGGCCCAAATAGTGACCTAATAGGTAGAACCGTCTTAGAACACAATCTCCAAGATTGTGTCAAGCGGTGGTACTACCCAAACTCAGTCTCCGAGACTGTCAGGCGGTGCTGCAAGCGATGGTACCGCCCAGCACCGAAGATGGTACCGCCCACTATAGGCAGTGGTACTGCCAAGATCTGAAAAACTTAGGATGGGACACTTTTAGGTTCCAAATTTGAATCCACTTAAGGCTTATAAATATCCCTCTCATCCCTGGTTAACACACACAAGCATAGAGAATTTAAAAGTGAGAAAACAGTGTAATAATCACTTGAGAGATCCCCTACTCTAATTCTGAGTTTAGAATTCTATTTATAGAGGAGTGAGAGCTTGTAAAAGGTTGTCTCCTAAACCTATGAAAAGGAGAAGAGGGGTGTAAAAGGGTAGTTGATCTTTGCCCATTAAAGGAGGATCATTAGTGGATATCGATGGCCTCGACAAAAAAGGAGTCGGCGGTGTGGATGTAGATCACAACGATAGAACCACTATAAAATCGATTTGCTGCCTTTTAATTTGCTATTTACCATTGTTGCAAATCATTTTACCTACTCACTGTTCTACTTCCTCATTACATGCTTATGGAAGTATTTTTAAGTTAACATCTTTCCGATCAGTTTTCAACGAATGAATATTTTTCGAAATCGATGATTTTTCTACTGCACTAATTTATCCCCCTCTCTTAGTGTTGACTCGATCCTAACAATCATAAGTTCCAAAAGTCCATGAATCAAAGTTCTACTTTTGTAAATAGAAAGTGGAAGGATTCATATGGAAAAAATCATCTCACAAAAGATCAACTATACCAAAAGTCCATGAATAAATCTTTACTTTCGTAAGGAGGAAGGATTCAAGGACATGATCATCATATAAAAGATCAAGTACGCCAAAAATCCATGAATCAAATATCTTCTTTAGTGAATTGCAAGAAGAAAGAATGAAGGAAACGATCTCGATTTAAAAAGAAAATTCAAGTTACAAAAAATTGAGAAAACCAAGAAATGTAAAAGAGGAATTCATGCATTAGGAAGATTTAATATGCCTAATTCATTTATAATAAAATCAAATTATTTCTCATTCAATGGTTTTGTAAAAATATCAGCTAATTGATATTTTGTATCAATAAATTCAAGATGCATCATGATTATTAATATGATCTCTAATAAAATGATGTCTAAGGTCAATATGTTTAATTCTAGAGTATTGAATGAGATTCTTTATTAAATATATTGCACTAGTGTTATTGCATTTTATAGGGATGTTTGTCAAATAAATTGCATAGTCTTTTAAAGTATTTTTCATCCAAATAACTTATGCACAATATGCACCTACTGCTATATATTCAACTTCAACTATAGATAATGTAACAGAATTTTGTTTCTTGGAAGACCAAGAAACAAGTGCATGACCTAAGAGTTGATATGTTCCAGATGTGCTTTTTTCTATCTATTTTATATCCAGTAAAATCAGTGTCGGCATAAGAAATTAATTTAATTTTTTTTATTTTAGGTACCATAATCCTAGATTAGAAGTTCCTTTTAGGTATCTAAACATCTTTTTTTATAGCTTTAAGGTGTGATTGCTTGGGATTAGATTGAAATCTAGCACAAAGTCCAACACTAAACATAATGTCTGGTCTAGTTGCGATGAGATATAGTAAACTACCTATCATACCCCTATAGGTTTTTTTATCAAAGTTTTCTCTATTATCGTTCATATCTAATTTTGTAGAAGTGCTCATTGGTGTAATAATAGCCTTAGCACTATCTATATTAAATCATTTTAATATATCTAACGCATACTTAGTTTGACTAGCAAAAGTTCCATCACTAAGTTGTTTGATTTATAAACCTATGAAAAAGATTAATTCTCCATTAATTTATTTTGGATTCTTGGCTCATACTATTGGCAAAAGATTCACTTAAAGACTCATTTGAAGATTCAAAAATGATATCGTCAACATAAATTTGAACGATGAGAAAATTATTTTTAAAATAATTAATAAATAATATAATATCGACCTTATCTTTCATAAAATCATTCTTAATTATAAAGGAACTAAATCTCTTATACCAAGCCCTTACGGCTTATTTAAAAACATAAAGAGTCTTAGACAACTTAAAAACTGGATTCGAAAAAATGATATTCTTAAATCTAAGTGGTTGTTCAACATAAGCTTCTTCAAAAATAAAGACATTTAGAAAAGTACTTTTAACATCCATTTGTAATAACTTAAAATTATTACAACTAGCATAGGCAAGGAGAATCATTATGGCTTCAAGTCAAGCCGTAGGAGCGAAGGTTTCTTCATAATCAATACATTCTTCTTCGTCGAAACCTTTGGCAACTAATCTAGCCTTATTTCTAACCATGATACAAAGTTCATCTTGCTTATTTCTAAAGACTCATTTAGTACCTATTACTAAATGGTCACTAGTGTAACATCTCTCATTTTTGAAAAATTTGTAAGGGCTTATTTGTAATGTAAGGACCTAAGAGTAAATATTAGAAATTTGATATGATTTATAAAAGATTCATATTTAAATTAAAGAAAAAAAAATAGTGGACATGAGTCACTAGCTAACCTAATGGTGCCACCTATGTTTATTCTATGGATGACACCTAAGCCCCTTTCATGCATGATTGCCACCTTGCAACCCTTATATTAGCTAAATCTAATGTATTAAAGGAGAAATAAAAGGTTGAAAACTTAAGAAGCTGCAGCCAACGTTGGTTTGAGATGAAGAAGAAGAAGAAGAAGAAGGAGAAGAAGATGAAAAGCTTTGGCTTGGCTTGAGGTTTTGCATCAATTCCACACTTTTGGGACTCAAATTTGTTTAAGGCAAGTGTTTTAACCCCATCCCACAGAAATTCTAATCTTTATTTTCATTTTAATTCTTCATAATTCGAAAGATTTCAGCTTAGCACTAAACTTTTCTTTTGTTTTGATGCAAAGCCATGAATCTATAATTTTTTAGTAATCTGACCTCTATATACTTTTTCAGACCTAACTTTTAGTAATAAACTCTGATTTAGGCAAAGCCTAATCCATTTGAAAGTAAACTCAAAGACCTTTATTTTGATACCTAGATTGAATGATTTGGAGTTTAAATGCCCAATATGACTTCTGTTTCAATTAACCATACAGATTCTACAAAATAGGGACTATAATTTTTGACCTATAGATTATGCTTATAATATTCTTTTGGGACTTAGATTTATACAAAGTATGATTTATTGGAAACTAGACTCATAAAACTTTTTGAAATATCTGATTTGAATGATTTGGAGCACAATTACCTATTGAATCATCTATTCAAATCAACTCCGTGAATTCTGTAAAATAGAGATAATGTTCTCTCACCTTTGGTTACTAAATTATTTATAACTCCTTGCTGGAAACTCCAATTTATACAAAACATGAGTTATAAAAAACTAGATTGATACAACTTTTGAATGAACCTAAATTTGTACAAATTGGAACAAAATTAATTATCCAAACAATTCATGCAATGTCTCTCAAATTCTGTCAGAATCAAGCTTTGATCGATTTCACCTATTCTTATTTCATATCTTTGGAAATTGATTTCAAGTAAAATCCTTACTTCAGTTGAGCTTTACATTGTTGTTTCAAATTAATATATACTCTAGTCCTATGAGTATTTGTATACCTTGATCTGTTATGTAAACTTCATGTTTGTATCGTAATGTTTCATATAGGCACATACATTCCGTTGTTCCGCATGTATTTCCGATATGTCCCAATTTATTATTCACAATACCTTTGGTACTTTGGAGTTTATGGGATCATTTGGACCTTTGCTATAAATAGTAAAGGGATTATATGGACCTTTGCCAGAAATGGTAAAGGGATTATTTGGACTTTTGCTAGAAATGGTAAAGGGTATGTGCTTAGAGCCCGTGATACTCTAGATTATGTTTGGTGGTCATTCAGAAATGGATGGACTATATTATGTTTAGGATCTTATTTCACCTTCTATTTGCTTGATATGATATCCAAAGCTTTGGTTATATGCTTCTATGTGTGCTTTGGATAAGAATGAAATGTATGCAACGTCAAATGCGAATTTTGAGCTTTTGTTTTATATTTGTTCTTTGATATACTCCGAAATACTTCATATGCCATTGATATGTTCAGAAGCATTTCATCTGCCATCGATATGTTCCAAAATGTTTCATTTATTATTGATATGCTCCGAAACATTTCATATGTCATTCATATATTCCGAAATATTTCATCCACCATTGATATACATCAAAATGCTTCTTACGTCTTTGATATGCTTTGAAATATTTTATATGTCATTAATATGCTTCTTATGCTAATGATATGCTCCAATTAGCCCTTAATCCATTGTCATGAACAAAACATACTTTAAATGAAATAACTTTGAACTTTGCATTTGTCGAGTGGCTATCTTTGAACTCTGGTATATCTACCTTATATTTTGAAACCTTATTTGTTCAAAACTATCCTCTTTGCCACGAATATGCTAGTCACTTGCTGAGCTCTATGTGCTCACCCCGTTGCTATATAAATTTTTCAGGATAGTTTGTCACTCGCTAGAATATTTGAAACGGGCTGAGGCAGTGGAAAGCTAGATGATTTTAGGGCAAACCTTTCGTACTTGATAGTTTGATGTTGTATAAGTTCCTGTGTGTAATGAAATATCATCAACAATTCTAAATTGATGTATCTTATAAATATTTGAAAAGTGCCTCTCATATCGGGATTTTGGGAATATTAAGTTTAAATTGTGTAATTATATAAACATTAGTTTTTGTGATTGTATAGATTCTTACAACTATGGATTTATGATATGGTTATAGTTTAGTTGAGTAGGTTTTGGATTTTTTGAATCATTTCATGATATGATGGTATGATTATAAACTGCACAGGTCTTATGGATTATGGAATTATGAATATGAATGACTTGAACTTTTTCTCAGTGTCCTCAAATGTGTGATTGGATCTTGGAATGTATTGTTGTTGATCTATAATAAATTCGGGGCGAGGCATGACAGAGATAGTATAAGAGCATGATTTGAGGATCACTAAGATATTTGATTTGTTTGATGTGTAAAATATATTGAGGATTAGTAAATTATATTGAGGACTAGTAAACTATAGTGATCAATGAAAATTTTCTTGATGTCTTCTAGGAATCTAAGATGTCGAGGGCATTTGGTCCTCCTACTTTATCTACTTATGATTAATTAAGGAGGATGAAAGGGTTGATCGGGGATATTAAATAAGAGTTGCGCAGCGAAAGCATGACGAACCTAATTCATTGGTGTTAGAATAGTGGCAAAATAATGAGTCATATGAATAAAGAAGACCCAATGATGTTGATTGCCTCTATTTAGGTGTAATTTTGATCTTATCTTTTCATTGAAGGAGATATGACAATTTTTCTTTCAAGGAGGGGAGAGTGTAACATTCCTCATTTTTGAAAAATTTGTAAGGGCTCATTTGTAATGTAAGGACCTAAGAGTAAATATTAAAAATTTAATATAATTTATGAAAGATTTAGATTTAAGTTAAAAGAAAAAAAAATAGTGGACATGTTGTCATGGACAAACTTCTAAACAGGATATTTGATGTAATGCTTATGTATATCCGTGTCTTTTGGTATGTTCATGCTTTGTACAGCATGTAGAGGGATGACCGAAGGCTTAATAGTCCCATTTTAGTTAGGTTGGTGGCCGCTTTAGGCTTGTAAATAAAGGTTGTGTCATGGGGACACGTGTGAGAGATTCTCGGTCTGTAGTGGACCATTTTACCCTTTGTTGTGCAACTGTTCAGAGCTTTTAAGTCTATTTATAATTTGCATTGTCTATGAAGTGTTTTCGGAGATGTTTGCTTGTGGATCTCGAGTGAGGCGTTATCTCTAACTCGTTCTCTCTTTTGTTAGATCTAAGGGACAATGGGAGGCTTCGGGGAGGCTGACCTTTACGGACGGACATGCAAGGGTGCCGCACGACTTAGGTAAAACCAGCTAAGTCCATGACAGATGGTATCAGAGCGGGACAAGCACTCATAGAAACACTTAGCATGCAAACGTGGGGGACCTAGCGGGGCTGCATTGAGGACAGTCAGCACACGCGTGACCGTTTGGGGGAAAACGAGCATGGAAATGTAGGGAAAAGGAGTCGCTCGGAGGAGTGGGCATCTGACATTGGCATTCAGAGGAATGGCCAACCCTTCGCGTAAGAGGCACCACGAGAATAGGCAAGCTTGGAAGAATGTGGAGTGTACAAAGGTTGGGATGGCTGAGTTTGAGCTACGACTCAACGTTGACAACTATACTTGATGGTGCTCAAGGCAAGCGAGGTGCTTGGTAAAGGATGAGACCGTGCAAGGTGGAATGAGTTGCTCAACGACCAAAAGAGTTATGCAAAGCTCACAGAGGTGAGGGGAATTGCTAGCTCGAAGAATTTGGTACTTATGCATTGGCTTGTATGCGGACGATGGAATGTTCGTGGCCATCCCAAGGCGACCGAAACTCGACGCCATGGAGTATTAAAACTTTCTCTTTGGCATGTGAAGGATACGTTCATAGGAGGCTGAAGTGTCCAATAAGTTCAGCATGTTGCTAGGCCTTGAGTGGTGTAGCGGGGGTTGTATTGATGTGGAGTCGCAATCTAGCAAGTGCGTTTGCAGGAGGCAGAACAATGCACAGTTTGTTCAGTAGATCAAAGTAGTCCAAGGGGATGGTGGTCTCCGAAATGAAGAGAGATGATGCTCTAATGGGATAGTTATCTAGGAGGGATAATGAAACATCCCCCATTTAAAAAAAAAAAAAATTAGTAAATGCTTGTTTGTAAATATGAGGATTATTTAATATTTTTTTTTAAAATAATATTATATTAAAGTTTATGGCTAAGGACCTAAGAGTAAATATTAAAATTTTGATATGATTTATAGAATATCCAGAATTGAGTAAATAAAAATAAAATAAAATAAAATGGAGGACGTGTCATTTGCTTTATTTTAAAGTTGATACCTAAACCCCATGCTTGCCACCTCACTATTTTAGCATGAGTCAAACCTAAGTAATTTAAGGCACCATTAAAATGAAACTTTGCAGCCAACATTAGTTTGAGGAGAAGAAGAAGAACAGAAGAAGAGGAAGAAGAAGGAGAAGAAGAAGAAGAAGCGGAAACTTTGTTTGAGGTTTTTCATCAACTCCCTATATTTGGGAATCCAACTCATCTAAGGCAAGTGTTCTAACCCATCCAAGAGATAAATTTTGATCCTTGTTTTTACCTTGATTTTGAGAAAATTGGGAGATTGTGGCTGCATGTAAGATATCTATGTCGTTTATACATCAAATGTTGAATCTGAAATTTTTCAGATTTTGACCTTTCAGTACGGGTATGTCCATAACTTTTTGCACCAATTTCAGATTGAGGAAAAACCTCTTTTACACGAAAGGAGACTTATAGAGCTTTCATTTGACATAAAAAATTGAAAGATTTGGAGTAAATTTACCTACATAAACAATTTAATGAAAAGACCTCATGTATTTGGTAAAACAGATACTATGAATTCTGACCTTCTATTACTAAATTGCCCATAACTCTCTAGTGAAAATTCTAAATTATACAAAACTTAGTTCTTTAGAAAATAGATTCACATATCTTTCTTTTTACATATAATATAGAAATTTTGAAGTACGTTTACAATTTGAAAAATCTGTTTAAATTGATTCTATCAATTCTGCAAAACAGAGATGATTAATTCTGACCTTCTATTACTAAATTGCTCATAACTCTCTAGCAAAAATTTTAAATTATGAAAAACTTGGTTCTTTGGAAACTAGATTCGCATATCTTTCTTTTGACATATAATTTGGAAATTTTGAAGTATGTTTGCCTTCTGAAACATCTATTTAAATTGATTAGCTTGTGTGTGCAGGATTAACTATGATAACGATGAAGATATAAAGCAAAACAAAGTGTCGTAGTCAAGCACGAAGGATTCATTACGAGTTCGAGAGTTCGACGGAAGTCTGAAGGTTCGTCGGGAATGCTGCCGGAACTAGCCGAGAATGAGTAGGGAGCTTGCCGAAGGGTTTTTCGGAAGCTCGCTGGAAGGTTTGTTGGAAGTTCGCGGAGCTCATCGAGAAAGATCGGAGCTTGCTGAAGAAGCTCGTTGGAACTCGTCAAGATCAAATCATGAAGTCTAGGAGCTTGCCGAGAGTCCGCAGAATGGTTTCCGAGAGTTTATCGGAAAACCGTCGGAAGTTCACCGGAAGCTCGCCGGAAGAAGTCTAGACTTACAAACTTTATAATAGCTTAGAAAATGTCTTTAAATTTATAGTTAGCACGTTACTTAGGGTTAGGATTAGGTGTTAATCCTATAAACCAAGTAGGGGCCAATTGGGCTCTAGTTCGGACTGGTTTGGGCCAATTTTGGAGCCCAACCAGTGAGCTGAAATAGTGTAGGCGGTGGCACCGCCAGATTTGGCGGTGGCATCGCCTAGCACCCGAGAGCCAGGCGGTGGCATCGCCTGGGCTGGGTGGTTGCACCGCCCAGCACCCTAGCACTGGGCAGTGGCACGGTGGCACCACCAGCATCGGGAACATAAGAGAATTCAAATTTTTGGAGCCCAAATTTGAATCCTCTTGAGGCCTATAAATACCCCTCAAGTCTCAGCTGAGAATACAACTTTTTGAGCAGCAATTGTTTGAGAGAAAGGTCTTAGAAAAGTCTTTGCTAGTCTTGTTTTCAATTTGCTAATGTTCACCTCCTTCTTTCTTGCTGAAAATCTGTAAGAGAGTGAACTGCTTGTAAAAAGTTATAATAGGGGTATTTGCCCTTCCATTTCAAGAGATTTGCTAGTGGAAGGTGGGAGCCTCATCGAAGAGGGGCCTCGCAAGTGGATGTAGGTCATTTGACCGAACCACTGTAAAATCGGCGTGATCTCTGGTTTGCATTTACTTATTGTCATTTACATTACTGCAAACCATTTACACTTTAATGCTCTGCTTCTTTGTCTCCGTCTTACTTATCTTTTCAAGTTAAAACGCAATCAAAACGGTTTCAAACGAAAAGCTGCTTTTATCGTACGAAGTTTCCGAAAGTGCTTAAATCTTCAAAAGTTTATCATACTTTACCGCTGTACTAATTCACCCCCCCCCCCTCTTAGTGCCGCTCCGATCCAAACAATTGGTATCAGAGCCCAGTATTTCTCATTTCGGATTTACACCTGAGAGAAATGGCTCTTCATGGCTTTCAAGAGTGCTTATCGGTTGTTCGTCCACCGTTGTTTAACGGATTGGACTACACTTATTGGAAAACTCGAATGAGAGTTTTCTTGATTTCTATGAATTTGGATTTATGGAATATCATTGAAAATGATTTTCAACTTCCCTCTAAACCGATGAACGAATGGTCGGATTTGGAGAAGAAATATTTTTCTTTAAATGCAAAGGCTATGAATGCCTTATTTTGCGCTTTGGACAAAAATGAGTTCAATCGGATTTCTACGTGCGAAACGGCTTTCGATATTTGGCGAACACTTGAAATCACGCACGAGGGAACTAGTAGAGTCAAAGACTTGAAAGTTAACATTTTATTGCATGATTTTGAGCTTTTTCAAATGCAACCAAGCGAGACTATAGGCGACATGTACACCCGTTTCACGGATGTCGTCAATAATCTAAGAGTTCTTGGTAAATCTTTTTCGAATTTTGATCTCGTAAGCAAGATCTTAAGATCCCTTCCAAAAAGGTGAGACTCTAAAATAACCGCAATACAAGTAACAAAAGATTTAAATATTTTTCCACTTGAAGAACTAATTGGTTTGTTGATGACATATGAAATGGTGTGCAATGCACATGATGAACACAATGAACACTTGAACCACCTTCCAAAGAACAAGAAGGATTTGGAACCCCGGACAAATGAATACCACTTGAGCGATGACTCAAGTGATGAGGACAATGTTGAACTTGAACTTCGAACACTAAATCTTAATAAGTTTCTTAAATAAAAATCTAAAATAAACAATGAACTTGAACGGAGAAAGAGGCCAAAGAAGAGGAAGGCAACCAAGGATGAATCAAAAACTTCCAAAGGCGAAACGACGAATTGGGCTTTGACGGGCTTGGACTACAAGGTGAGTAACTCAACTCTCTTGAATTATTTTGAAATTACTTAAAGCCCTTCATGAGTGCTTAATTTAGATAGTAGGAATAGGAAATAAAAAAATTATTTTTCAAAAATCATATCATGTTTTTCTTTGTAGCATCTTTGAAAAATTAAAAAATTTGATCATGAAAAGTATATTACAAAGGTTTCATGCATGTTATGTTTTGAAATGTTGAATGATGCAATATTAGGGATGATAATATGATATGTGATAATGCTTAGGATTAATCCATACATATGTATACGTCATGCATGAGTTTTTGAAGTAAATGTTGATTTGAACCTCTCATTTTAGATTAATATGCTTTTGGTCTAATCGTTTTTATGATGAATTAAGATGATATTCTCATGACATATTAAGATGACATAGTGCATGTACATCTATGTATGAATTTCTTGATAGTCTTTTGATGATAGACGTGATATCATGATGTGTTTGGTCTTAACGGCTTCATGACGAAACTTATGTTTCAATTTTAAATGATGATACTTGTTTTCACAAAAAGACTTGAATACCCTCACATGAAATCAATTGTATGAAATGGAAATGATTTTCTATCCTATTGAGATTAATGAATTTATTTTACCAATCTTGTGAATCTCATGAAAATAAACATGATGAATATTTTATAAATGAGTTGTCTTATAATATTTTGCCTTTACGTCTTAAACTTTCATGCTTATATTGATTTGGCATATAAAGACTAAGGCATGCTTAGATGAAAAAGAATCACTTAAAAAATACTTTTCCCATCTGATCGAGATTAATGATTTCATGATATTTTGTGAATCTCGAAATTGATTTTGATGACTTGATTATGAGTTTCAAGTTACCGATTTGATTTGAATAAGTTTTATTTAAATCATAATCTTGATCTTGCAAAATTGGAATCACAAATAATATCTTTTGGTATTCATGAATTGATACTCACAATATGAAAGTATTGGTATTCATGACTTGAATTTGATTGAAACATTGCAGGCTTAAATTAATCATTCTCCTATGTTTCAAAAATTCTTTAAAAGCCTTATGAGATGACTGAAAATTAATTTGCTTTATGATGAATCATGAATCATGACTTGATCTATGATATTGATATATTGGTTGTATAATTCTTTTGCTCTATTAAAAGGATTTATTGAATGAATCATGTCCTTCTTGAATTTTCTTGATATCATGACATGATTTTGTAAGTTGGCTTGTATAATGATTAAAATCTTTTGGCCATTGATTTCTCCCTTCTTTTCGGTAATGACAAAGGGGGAGAAATATATGAATTGATACTATAAGTGTCATATTTGAATGATAAATATATGAATTAATGCTATAAGTGCCATATTTGAATTTGAATTATGTTAAGATATCAAAAGAAGCTTGCATCGAAATATATGGTAAAATGATAATCGAAATGCTATGATTGCCATATGTCATGTTGAGATATCAAGAACTTGCATTGTAATTTTACTTGCTGATATCTTGTCATGTGATGAAATGCTACGATTTGTTGCTAAAATGATGCATGCAATACTTATGCTTTTTATGTGATGTATTACATATGATGTGAATCATGATTAATATTGCCTTAATTTGAATTCAAGATTTATCTCAATTATGGAATTTTTAAATAAGAATGATTACTCACCTTTGTTATGATTTAGAAATTGACATAAAGGGTCTTCCCTTCCTTTTGACAATGACTAAGGGGGAGATAGCTAGCTTGCACAATTCAAGAAGAAAGCAAAAATTACACTTCTCAAAAGAGAAGAAATTGCTATCTTGAACATCACCGAGAATTGCTAGCTTGAAACATCAAGAAAATGTAAAAATGTGCTATCGTGCCTATCTCAAGAAAAGCAAATATGCCAACTTGCATATATTTCAAGAAGCAAGAGTTGCTTTCTTGAACATCTCTAAATTGCAAGCTTGCAAGTTCTAAAATGTTGTAAAATTGCTAGATTGCATGATGATAAAAATTTAATATTATGTTTTTCATGCAATGAGTTGAACTCATATAACAAACACTTGATTGTGGTACTTCTCCTTTTTGTTGATGACAAAGGGGGAGAAGTATGTTGATGACATGACATGTGATGCATAAGTTTATGCATATGTTCATGATGATGTGTTGCAAGTATTCATGATGAATATTGCAATGACTTGAATTCAGTTTGAATTCAAGGTTCTATCAATATGGCATATTGATAGGGGGAGTTTGTTTAAACTCCGGGAGTTAAGGTTAACTCCATCATCAAGTGGTTGTCATCATCAAAAAGGGGGAGATTGTTGAATCTCGTATTTTGATGATGAAACCACTTGATATGTGTTTATAATTTAAACTGCATTTTGAGTGATGCAGGTCTACTCGATTAGGATTAGACAGTTAACGCAGGAGGAATTGACGTTGCGCCGGAGGAGATCACATCAAGATATTGGACGGCAGAAGGCTTCGGACGTTGGGCATCGGGCCAAGGAGAGCGAAATTGCGCCAAGGATATCGGGGTTGCGGAGGTCAACCGCCGATTGGGCAACAAGCCGCAACAAAGGACGATGCACCGAAGAATCGGACGAAGCGCCAACCAATGACGTGCCGGGCAACAGAATGTCAATTCGTGTTGTAATAATTGTCTAGATCGAAGTAGAGTTTTAGCTTGTGTGTGCAGGATTAACTACGATAACAATGAAGATATAAAGCAAAACAAAGTGTCGGAGTCAAGCACGAAGGATTCATTACGAGTTCGAGAGTTCGACGGAAGTCCGAAGGTTCATCGGGAATGCTGCCGGAACTAGCCGAGAATGAGTAGGGAGCTTGCCGAAGGGTTTTACGGAAGTTCGCTGGAAGGTTCGTTGGAAGTTCGCGGAGCTCGTCGAGAAAGATCGGAGCTTGCCGAAGAAGCTCGTTGGAACTCATCAAGATCAAATCGTGGAGTCTAGGAGCTTGCCGAGAGTCCGCAGAATGGTTTCCGAGAGTTTATCGGAAAACCGTCGGAAGTTCGCCGGAAGCTCGCCGGAAGAAGTCTTGACTTACGAACTTTGTAATAGCTTAGAAAATGTCTTTAAATTCGTAGTTAGCATGTTACTTAGGGTTAGGATTAGGTGTTAATCCTATAAACCAAGTAGGGGCCAATTGGGCTCTAGTTCGGACTGGTTTGGGCCAA
Organism: Musa acuminata AAA Group; assembly: GCF_036884655.1. Classification (NCBI taxonomy): domain Eukaryota; kingdom Viridiplantae; phylum Streptophyta; class Magnoliopsida; order Zingiberales; family Musaceae; genus Musa; species Musa acuminata. The sequence goes on from NC_088340.1 coordinate 17,787,536, forward strand.
TTTTGGAGCCCAACCAGTGAGCTGAAATAGTGTTGGCGGTGGCACCGCCAGATTTGGCGGTGGCACCGCCTAGCACCCGAGAGCCAGGCGGTGGCACCGCCTGGGCTAGACGGTTGCACCGCCCAGCACCCGAGCGTTGGGCGGTGGCACCGCTTGGCTGGGCGGTGGCACCACCAGCATCGGGAACATAAGAGAATTCAAATTTTTGGAGCCCAAATTTGAATCCTCTTGAGGCCTATAAATACCCCTCAAGTCTCAGCTGAGAATACAACTTTTTGAGCAGCAATTGTTTGAGAGAAAAGTCTTAGAAAAGTCTTTGCTAGTCTTGTTTTCAATTTGCTAGTGTTCACCTCCTTCTTTCTTGCTGAAAATCTATAAGAGAGTGAACCGCTTGTAAAAAGTTGTAAGAGGGGTATTTGCCCTTCCATTTCAAGAGATTTGCTAGTGGAAGGTGGGAGCCTCATCGAAGAGGGGCCTCGCAAGTGGATGTAGGTCATTTGACCGAACCACTGTAAACTCGGCGTGATCTCTGGTTTGCATTTACTTATTGTCATTTACTTTACTGCAAACCATTTGCACTTTAATGCTCTACTTCTTTATCTCCGTCTTACTTATCTTTTCAAGTTAAAACGTAATCAAAACGGTTTCAAACGAAAAGCTGCTTTTATCGTACGAAATTTCCAAAAGTGTTTAAATCGTCAAAAGTTTATCGTACTTTACCGCTGCACTAATTCACCCCCCCCACTTAGTGCCGCTTCGATCCTAACATATGCTTGGTCACTCAAACAATTCAAGAAATGTACCATTCAAATTCTATCAAAATTGAAATCTTTGTTGGGTTTTGCCTATTCAATTTTTATCCTATTGGAAATTTGATTTCTGCTAAATTCTTCTTCAATTGAGCTTTATATTAGTCCTTTGAAGTTCTTATATTGTTCATCCTAAAATTATTGTATATCTGAAATTTATTATATAATGCTTTGTTTGCATTTCCTTGTTTGATAAAGGCACATGCATATCTTCGTTGTTCCGCATGTGCTTATGATATGTGTCAATGTTATTGTTCATACTACCCTTTTGTACTCTAGTGTCTTGTGGGATATTGTGAACCTTTGCCAGAAATGGTAAAGGGAGTTCTGCTTAGAGCCCGCGATTGCTTTGCCGGCCCCATTGACTTCACTCAAACGTGGGTGGATGGAGCTCCCAAACGTGGGAGATTTATGCTTGGTGGTCATCCAGAAATGGATGAATCACATTATGTATGTAGTCCCACAGCACCCTCTATGTTTATTGATATGATATCCAAAGCTTTGTTTATGAGTTCATATTATGCTTTGGATAAAAATGGAATGCATACTACATCGAAAATGACATATAAGCTTGTGTTTATTATTCGGTTCACTTGTTATACTTTAAAATGTTTCGTTTGTCATTATTATGCCCCCAAACACTCTTATGCCTTTGATATGCACCTAAATGCTTCATGTGCCATTTGATACATGCCTAAATGCTTCTTTTGCCGATGAAATGCTCCAATTTCCTTTCTCCTATTGTTATGTCTAATACCTGTTTTTGAATGAGGTAAATCTTTGTCATTTTATATCAAATGAGATGACTTTAAATGAACACTTGTATTTCTACTTTTGTATCTTTATACTAAGTCTGCTTGAACTTCTCCTATCACCATGGATATGTTAGACGCTTGTTGAGCTCTTTATGCTCACCCTGTTGCTATATAAATTTTTCAGGGTAGCTTGTCACGCACTTAAAAGCTAGAATTGGGTTAAAGCAGTGAAAGACTAGAAGATTTTTGAGCTAATCTTTGTTGGATAATAGATTTTTGTTGTATAGTATACTTTACTTCTGATATAATGTTAAGGATCTGTTGATACTTATGTGTTGTAAAAGTTTAAAGGACCGCTCATGTGTATGAAATGATAAGTTTAAGTTGTATAAGGATAAGAACTCATGGTAAATAATTATCTTTTTGTGATTGTATATACTTCTACGATTATGGATTTGTGTTGTGGTTGATGTTTAGTTGAGTTGCCTTTGGATTTTGTGAATCTCTGAGTGAAGTGGATTATGATTTATGTAACGTATATGTTTATGAATTGTGAATATTGATTTTTGAATGATTCTTAGTATCCTCAAATTGTCAGATTGGATCTTGGATTGAATTGATGATGAATTATAATATTATTGATTTTAGACAGGATCACACTTCCTGAATGTGATAATTCGGGGGGTGTGACAGAGTTGGTATTAGAGCATGATTTGAGGATTTCTAAGAATTTTCATATGCTAGATGTGTAATAAATTTTGAGGTTTAGTGATTTTTATTTAGAGACTGATCAAATGTTTTTTTTTTTGTTATTTTTAGGAAGCAAGGATAATGAGGTCATCTGGTTCTCCTGTTGCTTCTACTTCTGATCAATTGAGTGGAATTATGAAAACTCTAGAGGCGATGACACAAGTAATGCAACAACAAGTCTGACAAAGAAGAAATGATGAAGCTGGGAATTCAAACCAGACTTGGTTGGGAATTGAACAGTTTAAGAAGCTTAGTCCCCCCAGTTTTAGTGGTAAGCCTGATCCAATGGTAGCAGAACAATGGATGATGCGGATAGAGAAAATATTTGATGTTTTAAATTGTCTAGATGATAAGGTTTCTCTTGCTACCTTCATGCTAGAAGGAGAGGCTGAGCACTGGTGGCGAACCATGAAGAGGATTTCTGAAGCTCGACAGGAGCCAATCACTTGGAAGGTATTTATAGAAAAGTTCAATGATAAATAATTTTCAGATTGTATCAGAGAGCAGAAAGAATTGGAGTTCCTGAATCTCATCCAGGGAAATTTGACAGTAGCCAAATATGAGTCTAAATTCACGGAGCTCTCTAGATTTGCCACACATATGATTGATGATAAATATAGGAAAGCAAGAAGATTTGAAAGAGGATTAAGGCCACCAATAAAAAGCCGGATATCAGTTTTAAAACTCCAAGTATACACTGATGTAGTAGAAAAAGCTTTCATACTTGAAAAAGACTTGGAGGAGATCCAAGAAATCAGGGACAAGAATAGCAAGGATAAGTTTGTTGGTAAAAGTAAGAGAGGAAATGAAGCAGAAAGAAGTAACAAGAAGGCAAAGGTACCTAGATTTGAGAAAGGAACTCCATCGCAAAGAACTCTATCGTGTACAAAATGTGGACGTAATCATGAAACAAGTGAGTGTTTTCGGGTGACTGGAGCCTGTTTTGCCTGTGGAAAGTTAGATCATAAAGTTAGAGACTGCCCACTAAACAAGAAGAAAGAGCCACTACTCCCTAAGCCTACAGCCTATGCTAGAGTATATGCTATCATAGAACAAGATTCCAAAGCCTCTAAATCAGTGGTTGAAGGTATTCTACATGTTTCTAATAGAAATGTAAAAGTTTTGTTTGATCCTGGCTCCAACTTGTCTTTTGTTTCACAATATTTTGCTTATCACTTGGGCATTCAACCTAAACCACTGGATTATTTACCACACATAACTACTACTGTTGGGGATTCCTTGACTACAAATCTGGTTTATCCATCTTGTTTGATTTCTATTGGAGAATATGAACTCCTTGCTGATTTGATACTCTTAGAAATCCAAGGTTTTGATATTATACTTGGCATGGATTGGCTATCTTCCTATCATGCTAGTACTGATTGCTATACAAAAATAATTACTTTCTGCATATCAGATCGGTCTATATTTTACTTTGAGGGTATTAGGCATGATTTGCCTCCTTGCTTGATATCGACACTTCAAACTTATCGTCTTATGCAGAAGAGTTGTTTTTGTTATATTGTGTGTGTAAAGGAGCATTCAAATCAAGAAACTCACCTAAATGAAATTATAGTGGTCAAAGAGTTCCCTGATGTATTTCTAGATGAATTGCCTGGTTTACCTACAAATAGAGAGGGAGAATTTGCTATTGATTTAGAACCCGGGACAGCCCCAATATCTAAGCCTCCCTACAGAATGGCACCACTCGAGCTCGAGGAATTGAAGAAGTAAATACAAGAGTTGTTAGATAAGGGTTTCATTCAACCCAGCGTCTCACCGTGGGGTGCTCCAGTGCTATTAGTTAAGAAGAAGGATGGGACGTTGAGGCTTTGTATTGATTATAGACAATTGAATCAAGTGACCATAAAAAACAAGTATCCCCTACCCAGGATTGATGACTTGTTTGATCAATTGCAGGGTGCACAAGTATTCTCCAAGATTGATCTAAGATCAGGTTACTATCAATTAAAGGTCAAGAAGGAGGATATTCCAAAAATAGCCTTTAGGACTCGATATGGTCACTACGAATTTTTAGTAATGCCTTTTGGTTTGACTAATGCTCCTGCAGCTTTTATAGAACTGATGAATAGAATATTTCAGCCACTCTTAGATGGTTGTGTAATTGTATTCATTGATGACATATTAGTATATTCAAGAAGTAATCAAGAGCATGATAAACACTTGAGAGATGTATTATCTATACTAAGAGAAAAGAAGCTATATGCAAAGTTCAGCAAATGTGAATTTTGGTTGAAGGAAATTGCTTTCTTAGGCCACGTGATTTCAGGAAGGGGCATATCTGTTGATCCAAAGAAGGTGGAAGTAGTAGTTAATTGGGAAGTGCCAACAAATGTAATAGAAATTAGAAGTTTCTTGGGCATGGCAGGTTATTACAGGAGATTTGTGGAGAGATTTTCTCAAATTGCTCATCCTCTTACCAAATTGACTCAAAAGAATGCGAAATTTGAATGGAGTAGTGATTGTGAGCAAAGTTTTCAAGAATTAAAAAGAAAATTAACTAGTGCCCCTATTCTCACTATTCCAAGTGGTAATGAAGGATTTGTAGTTTATACTTATGCTTCAAGAAAGGGCCTTGGATGTGTTTTGATGCAAGAAGGGAAAGTAATTGCTTATGCTTCAAGGCAGCTAAAGAATTATGAATTGAATTATCCGACTCATGATTTGGAATTGGCAGCAATCATCTTTGCTCTAAAGATTTGGAGACATTATTTGTATAGGCGGACATTTGATATCTTTACTGATCACAAGAGTTTAAAGTATATTTTTACACAGAAGGAGTTAAATATGAGGCAGCGAAGATGGATAGAACTTCTAAAGGATTATGATTGTACCATCCGTTATCACCCAGGTAAAGCAAATGTTGTAGTTGATGCACTTAGTAGAAAATCTACAAGTTTTATGGCTAGTCTGTTTGTAAAGCAATGGAAGCTATTAGAAAGAAATTATGATTCGAATGTAATAAGGAAAGGGCAAGACTCAATAATATTGATGGCCTCTATCTAGATGCAAACTGATCTCATTCAATAAATTAAAGAAGGACACCTATGAGATCCACATTTAATATACTTGAGGAATGAAGTTGAAAAGGGATTGAAGTTGAATTTTCAAATTTCAAATGATGGCCTATTGAGATTTGGAGATAGAATATGTGTTCCAAATGACTCAGATATCAAGAACCAAATCTTGAACGAAGGTCACAATTCAAAGTACACTATGCATCCTGGTAGCACAAAAATGTACAAAGATCTGCAAAGTCATTATTGGTGGAAAGGCATGAAGAAGGAGATTGCAATATATGTTTCAAGGTGTTTCACTTGTCAGCAAATCAAAGCAGAACACCAGAGACCTGGAGGTTTGTTACAGCCCTTAGATATTCCTGAATGGAAATGAGAATGCATTACTATGGACTTTGTTTCAGGACTACCCAAAACCTCTAGAAAGCAAGATGCTATTTGGGTCATTGTTGATAGGTTAACCAAATCTGCACATTTCTTACCAATCAATATGACTTATTCTCTTGATAAGCTTGCAGATTTGTATGTTGATGAAATAGTAAGACTTCATGGTGTCCCGAAGGAGATTATCTCAAATAGAGACTCCAGATTTCTTTCTAGATTGTGGAGGAGATTACAAGATTCTATGGGCACCAAAGTAAAGTTTAGCACTGCCTATCACCCTTAGACCGATGGTCAATCTGAAAGAATAATTCAAGTACTTGAAGATTTGCTTAGAGCCTATGTTATGGATTGGAGAGGTGAATGGGATAAAGATATTTCTCTTATTGAGTTCACTTACAATAATAGCTACCATTCGAGCATTCAGATAGCTCCTTATGAGGCATTGTATGGGCGAAAATGCAAAACGCCTATATGTTGGGAGGAAGTTGGTGATAGAAAGTTATTAGCACCAGAAAAAGTACTAGAGACTACTGAAAAGATTCAGGTTATCATAAAAAGGCTAAAGGCTGCTCAGAGTCGGCAAAAGAGCTATGCTGATAACAGAAGACGAGATATCAAGTTCCAAGTAGGGGATTTTGTATTCCTAAAGGTCTCCCCTTCCAAAGGCGTTGCAAGATTTGGAAAGAAAGAAAAGTTAAACCCAAGGTTCGTTGGACCTTTTGAGATCCTTGAAAGAATTGGCTCTGTCACTTACAAGATTGCCTTACCACCATCGATGTGTCATATTCATGATATATTTCATGTGTCAATGCTCAAAAAGTATATACCCGATCCCTCTCATGTCATTGAGTATGAGCCGATTATGATTGAGAAAGACTTATTTTACAAGGAAGAGCCCATTCGGATTATTGATAAAAAAGAGAAGATCTTAAGAAATAGAATCATTACTCTGGTTAAAGTAATTTGGAAACATCATTCTACAAATGAAACGACTTGGGAGCTAGAGGAAGAAATGAAGAAAGCTTATCCTCACCTTTTCGCTGAAAGAGGTATGACAAATTTAGAGGACTAAATTTTCTTTTAAGGAGGGGAGAGTGTAACATCCCCCATTTAAAAAAAAAAAATTAGTAAATGCTTGTTTGTAAATATGAGGATTATTTAATATTTTTTTAAAATAATATTATATTAAAGTTTATGGCTAAGGACCTAAGAGTAAATATTAAAATTTTGATATAATTTATAGAATATTCATAATTGAGTAAATAAAAATAAAATAAAATAAAATGGAGGACATGTGTCATTAACAAGGATGAGCCACTTGCATTTATTCTAAAGTTGACACCAAAACCCTCCAATGCATGCTTGCCACCTCACTATTTTAGCATGAGCTAAACCTAAGTAATTTAAGGCACCATTAAAAAGAAACTTTGCAGCCAACGTTAGTTTGAGGAGAAGAAGAAGAGAAGAAGAAGAAGAAGGAGAAGAAGAAGAAGAGGAAACTTTGTTTGAGGTTTTTCATCAACTCCTTATATTTGGGAATCCAACTCATCTAAGGCAAATGTTCTAACCCATCCTAGAGGTAAATTTTGATCCTTGTTTTCACCTTAATTTTGAGAAAATTGGGAGATTGTGGCTGCATGTAAGATATCTATGCCGTTTATACATCAAATGTTGAATCTAAAATTTTTCAGATTTTGACCTTTCAGTACTGGTATGACCATAACTTTTTGCACCAATTTCAGATTGAGGAAAAACATCTTTCATATGAAAGGAGACTTATAGAGCTTTCATTTGAAATAAAAAATTGAAAGATTTGGAATAAATTTACCTATCCAAACAATTTAATGAAAAGACCTCATGTATTTGGTAAAACAGATACCATGAATTCTGACCTTCTGTTACTAAATTGATCATAACTCTCTAGTGAAAATTCTGAATTATACAAAACTTAATTCTTTGGAAACTAGATTCACATATCTATCTTTTGACATATAATATAGAAATTTTGAAGTACATTTGCCTTTTGAAAAATCTATTTAATTTGATTCTATCAATTCTGCAAAATAAAGATGATTAATTCTGACCTTCTATTACTAAATTGCTCATAACTCTCTAGAAAAAATTCTAAATTTTGCAAAACTTAGTTCTTTCGAAACTAGATTTGTATTTATTTCTTTTGACATATAATTTGAAAATTTTGAAGTATGTTTGCCTTTTGAAACATCTATTTAAATTGATCCTATCAATTCTGCAAAATAGAGATGATCTATTCTAACCTTCCTTTACTCTATTTGTTGTAACTTCTTGTTTTTAGTTCATCTAAAAAAATAGATTGATACAGCCTTCCAATGACACCCATTTTTAGTGAATTGGAGAATGCTTGGTAACTCAAACAATTCAGGAAATATACCATTCAAATTCTATCAGAATTGAAAAGTTTGTTGGGTTTTGCCTATTCAATTTTTATCCTAATGGAAATTTGATTTCTGCTAAATTCTTCTTCAATTGAGCTTTATATTAGTCCTTTGAAGTTCTTATATTATTCATCCTAAAATTATTATATATCTGAAATTTATTAAGTAATGCTTTGTTTGCATTTCCTTGTTTGATAAAGGCACATGCATATCTTCGTTGTTCCGCATGTGCTTATGATATGTGTCAATGTTATTGTTCATACTACCCTTTTGTACTCTGGTGTCTTGTGGGATATTGTGAACCTTTGCAATAAATGGTAAAGGGAGTTATGCTGAGAGCCCGCGATTGCTCTACCGGCCCCATTGACTTCACTCAAACGTGGGTGGATGGAGCTCCCAAACGTGGGAGACTTATGTTTGTTGGTCATCCAGAAATGGATGAATCACATTATGTATGTGGTCCCACAGCGCCCTCTATATTTATTGATATGATATCCAAAGCTTTGTTTATGAGTTCATATTATGCTTTGGATAAAAATGGAATGCATGCTACATCAAAAATGACATACAAGCTTGTTTTTATTATTCGGTTTACTTGTTATACTTTGAAATGTTTTGTTTGTCATTATTATGCCCTCAAACATTCTTATGCCTTTGATATGCACCTAAATGCTTCATTTGCCATTTGATACATGCCTAAATGCTTCTTTTGCCAATGAAATGCTCCAATTTCCTTTCTCCTATTGTTATGTCTAATGCTTGTTTTTGACTGAGCTAAACCTTTGTGATTTTATATCAAATGAGATGACTTCAAATGAATACTTGTATTTCTACTTTTGTATCTTGATACTAAGCCTGCTTGAACTTCTCCTATCGCCATGGATATGTTAGATGCTTGTTGAGCTCTTTATGCTCACCCCGTTGCTATATAAATTTTTCAGGGTAGTTTGTCACGCACTGAAAAGCTAGAATTGGGTTAAAGCAGTGAAAGGCTAGAAGATTTTTGAGCTAATCTTTGTTAGATGATAGGTTTTTGTTGTATAGTATACTTTACTTCTAATGTAATGTTAAGGATCTGTTGATACTTATGTGTTGTAAAAGTTTAAAGGACCGCTCATGTGTATGGAATGATAAGTTTAAGTTGTATAAGGATAAGAACTCATGGTAAATAATTATCTTTTTATGATTGTATATACTTCTACGATTATGGATATGTGTTGTGGTTGATGTTTAGTTGAGTTGTCTTTGGATTTTGTGAATCTCTGAGTGAAGTGGATTATGATTTATGTAACGTACATGTTTATGAATTGTGAATATTGATTTTTGAATGATTCTTAGTATCTTCACATTGTTAGATTGGATCCTGAATTGAATTGATAATGAATTATAATATTATTGATTTTAGACAGGGTCACACTTCCTAAATGTGATAATTCGGGGGGCGTGACAGATAAGCCCCGGCTCTCTAGAGGGAGAATCATGTGGGACGGACCTCACATGTTGAGGAGGAGTATCTCAACAAACAACAACTCTACAAAGCTCAATGGACTGAGCAAGCGACGAGGAGTTGTCGCATGATCTCGCTCGAGAGAATGCATTGGTGGATGCATTGCGAGATCAAGTGGGGGAGCGACCCAAAGCAATATCAATATTGGCACACTTGGAGTCGATATGGAGATCGGACTTAAAGGAGGGCTGACCCGTGGAATGGTGGGCGCGAGGGCCACCATCAACTCAATGCAAAAATGAGGAGCAGAGCAACTTGGGTGAAACTTGGCGAAGTACCCAAGCCACATAAAGGGAGCCAGCATAGAAGTTGGAACATGGAGCGGAGGCACGGTGCTTTCCTTAGACATAGGTCAAGGATATGAACTCTTGCAGAGGCAAGAGTAGGATCAAGTTGTTCCATGGGTCGTTCATTCTGATGGAGCGGACTCATCTTGCATGGTGCCAAAGATGAAGGGAGCTTTTGGGCACATGTACCTTATCTCGGAAAAGCATTTGATGGAGGAACTAAGGTGACTCAATTTGCGAAGGCGAAGTTGGGTTTAGAAGGCCTTGGCACGGGGCAAGAGGACGCGGAGGCGGGTACTCTTGAAGAATATGTCATAGTGTTGCCATTCAGGTTGCCATGAAGGAAGCAATGCGTAGCGGAGATTGTGTTGAATCTCAGATTTTGATGATATAATCAATTGGTGGGTTAATTGATCTAATCCATATTATTGAGTTAAGTGTGCAGGATTAACTACGATAACTAGAAAACATAAAGCAAGGATACCAGAGTCGAGCTCGATGGACGTTTAAAAGACCGAAGAATCATCGGAGATGCTGCCGGAACCATCCGAGAAGAAATCGGGAACGTGTCGGAAGTTCGCCGAAGAAATCGTCGGAGGCTCGCGGAGATCACCAAGAAGGCTCGGCTACTCGTTAAAGTCATCACAAAGATTGGGAGCTTGCAGGGAGTCCGTCGGAAGAAGTTCGTCGGAAAGCTCGCCGGAACAAGACTCGACGTTCGCGGTTAAAAAACTTGCTTAGGATGTTTTTTTTGTGTGTTATGTAGTTCACCTGTAATTAGGATTAGGATTAAGAGATAATCCTATATCCTGGTTAGGGGCCAACTGGGCCCAAAGTCAGATTTGGTTTGGGCTAAAATTAAGCCAAACAAATGAATTGGAGAGCCAAGTGGTGGCACCGCCTGGCTGGGCGGTGAAACCGCCCAGCACCCGAGTGTTGGGCGGTGACACCTCCTTGGCTGGGCGGTTGCACCGTCCAGCACCCGAGCGCCAGGCGGTGGCACCGCCTGGCTGGGCGGTGGCACCTCCAGCACCAGGAACCCTAAGAGAATTTAAATTTTGAAGCCCAAAATTTGAATCCTCTTGAGGCTTATAAATACCCCTCAAATCTTAACTGAGGTTACAACTTTTGAGAAGCATTTTGATTGAGAGAAAAGTCTTAGAAAGTCTTAGCAAGTCTTGTTTTCAATTTGCTAGAGAGTTCTCCTCCTTCTTTCTTATTGAAAATTTGTAAGAGGTTGAGCTGCTTGTAAAAGGTTGTAAGAGGGGTGTTTACCCTTCCATTTCAAGAGACTTGCTAGTGGAAGGTGGGAGCCTCATCGAAGAGGGGCCTCGCAAGTGGAGTAGGTCATTTGACCGAACCACTCTAAAAATCGGCGTAATCTCTGGTTTGCTCTTTATTATTGTCATTTACATTACTGCAAATCTTCTTACTGCTTTAGTTCCTTATTACTCTTGTTGCGCAACTTCAAGAATACTCCTTCAAGTTAAATTTCTCAAGTTTCGTTCTTAACATACGAAAGATTTTGTTAAAATCAAAGTTTTAATCCGCTGCACTAATTCACCCCCCCCCTCTTAGTGTCGCTCTGATCCTAACAGATTGTGCTAGTAGGGGCTGAGGCCCAGGATCCAGACAATAGTGCACTGATTGTAGCGAAGTCGGGGGACTTCGGGAGCTACCAGGCGACGGACTATCCTAGAGCGGTGCTTCATCTAGGTGTGACCTAAGAGTGGGTGGATGAAGGTCGATTGCTAAAGAAGCGAACAAAATCGAAGGTGGAAGAGACCTTGCGATGTATTGGCAGAGGCCACACATGGAGGGACCACAATTCGAGTTCATCCCACAAGGATCAGAATGAAATGTAGATGTCACCAAGAGGCGACATAGTGCAGCGGATTGTGGTGGAATAGTTCATGACAATGCGATACACACGACATAGTCCCGTGAGGGACTAGATCATACGGAGGTATGATCGGGAGCTACTGGAAGCTCCACTTCGGTGAACAACACGACGGTAAGAAGGGCTATGGATTCAAGGAGTGAAGGCCATGGTACCATAGAGGCGGGTCTTCCGTGTGTACATCAAATTTTGCATCAGATGAAAGCCTTGGTCATCAGCATATAGGGGCTGTGTTCCACCAAGGGAAAAGTTTAAATTTAAGTACCAGTGAGTCTCATGGGAGGGACTTGATCATACAGAGGTATGATCGAAGTAGTTGGAGAGTTGGACTGCTCTAGAGCCCATATTCGCTTAAGGGAGCCCGACAAGTCAGAGGACAAGGTCGAGTAAGCGAACTTTGCTACCAAGGAAGCTAAGGAGAATAGAATCGGTGCAAATCCTATAATGCAATGGCAAAGGCCATGCATGGGAGTTGCAGTTTGTCTTTCTATCGACTAAAAAGAGCTGCTTAGATAACACAGAGGTGTTGAAGCAGGGGGTCGAAATGGGCGAGGAAGCGACGATAAGTCTAGAGGGACTTAGCTACCCAAAATCAAGCATCAGTTAGAATGGAGGTGGACTCAGAGGAGTACCACAGAGACATATCTACTGATCGTGAAGAAAAGGGATGCAGATGCGAGGCGATGGATAGTAGGGCCATGGGCATAGCAGCGTCATGGTACCGTAGAGGCGGGACTTCCGTGAAAGTCATTGATCCCTTGCTCTCATGGAGGGAGAGCGCTTGGTCATGAAAGGGGCCGAGGAGGTGGAGCATGCAGAGGCAAACTCCAAGTACCGAGACAAGGCTGAAGGGCAGAGGCCGAGGAACTTTGTAAGACAGATGTCAACGAGCTTCTCATTAAGATAGCAGAAAGTGAAGGACTTTGGGTCATGTAAGAGTGCACAACCAAGGAACGAAGCAGGCAGTTTATAATGTTGTACCTTTGCTACTTAGGGGAGTAGGCAACAGGGTTGATGGAGAAGACGGTACAATCCCAAAGGCGACCAAATCTATTAGAGAATTACTCCAAGTTGGGGTGAAAACTTCTTGCATTCCAGAAGTTCGATGGCATAGAGAAGGTAAATCACAGTAGCTAACTCAATGTAAGGAGTGCAAACACTTCAAGTGCTTCAGAAGTGTGAGCAAAGAGCAAGCGAAGGCCAGTAGCCAGCTTGATGCATAGAGTACAACCTCGAGGAGGCGGGCGAAGTCAAGTAACCTTTGCCTTCTCAACTCTTAAGAGAATGGGCGAAACCGAGTACCCCAATTCTCTTATCTATCCAGTAGAGGAGCTCTGCACATGTTCAAAGACCCTTCGAAGATAATGGAAGACAATAGTTGTCAAATCCTCACCAACAGTGATCAGTGCTACTATGAGTAGATTATCCGCTTCATTTCCCAACGAACTGCCAATTGAAAGCGGAAGTGATGCAAACCTACTTGAAAGTGACAACTAAGTGAAAGAAGAGTCAATGGACAAATTTTGTGGAGGAAGGACCCAAAAACTTCAGAAGTTTACGAGACGATGCTCGTTAATGTTCCAACAAGCATCCACCCAATTCAAGCAGCATGAGCATTTGAGAAACTAGCGCATAGTAAGGATGGTATTTTCCTTCATCTGGAGGATCCGCATGAACTAACAAGGATCAACACAACTCAGCCATCCCCACACTAGAGTCAGAGTCATTGGCGAGTTGAAGCAGCATGGCGGATTAAAGGTTCGACTACTCAAAAACAGCAGCGGAGAGCAGTTGGAAGCCAAGAGGCGCATTGCAGCTAGAGCAGAAGATTGAAGACTCAGCACTAGTGATGAGTTGCAGTGTCGACAAAGGCTTCGATAAGGACATCGAAGGAATAAGTGGGGGAGAATGTCACGGACAAACTTCTAAACAGGATGTTTGATGTAATACTTATGTATGTCCGTGTCTTTTGGTATGTTCATGCTTTGTACAGCATGTAAAGGGACGGCCGAAGGCTTAATAGTCCCATTTTAGTTAGGTTGGTGGCCGCTTTAGGCTTGTAAATAGAGGTTGTGTCATGGGGACACGTGTGAGAGATTCTCGATTTGTAGTGGACCATTTTACCCTTTGTTGTGCAATAGTTCAGAGCTTGTAAAGTCTGTTTGTAAATTGCATTGTCTATGAAGTGTTTTCGAAGATGTTTGCTTGTAGATCCCGAGTGAGGCATTCTCTCTAACCCGTTCTCTCTTTTGTTGGTCCTAAGGGACAATGAGAGGCTTCGGGGAGGCTGACCTTTGCGGACGGACACACAAGGGTGCCGCACGACTTAGGCAAAACCAGCTAAGTCCGTGATAATGTGTCACTAGCTAACATAATGGTGCCACCTATGTTTATTCTATGGATGACACCTAAGCCCCTTTCATGCATGCTTGCCACCTTGCAACCCTTATATTAGCTAAATCTAATGTATTAGAGGAGAAATAAACGGATGAAAACTTAAGAAGCTACAGCCAACGTTGGTTTAAGTTGAAGAAGAAGAAGAGAAGACGAAGAAGAAGAAAAAAAGTTTTACTTTGGCTTGAGGTTTTACATCAATTCCACACTTTTGGGACTCAAATTTGTTTAAAGCAAGTATTCTAACCCCATCCAACAGAAATTTTAATCTTTTTTTTCATTTTAATTCTTCATAATTTGAAAGATTTCAGCTTTGCACTAAACCTTTCTTTCGTTTTGATATATAGCCATGAATCTATAATTTTTTGGTAATCTGATGACCTCTATGCACTATTTCGGACCTAACTTTTAGCATTAAACCCTAATTTAGGCAATGCCTAATCCATTTGAAATTAGACTCAAAGACCCTTATTTTGATACCTAGATTGAATGACTTGGAGTTTAAATGCCTACTACGACTTCTGTTTCAATTGACCCAATAGATTATGCAAAATAGGGATTGTAATTTTTGACCTCTTGTCGCTTAACTACTTATAACTTTCTTCTAGGAAATCAAATTCATGCAAAGTATGATTTATTGAAACCTAGACTCATATAAGTTTCTGTAAATATCTGATTTAAATGATTTGGAGCACAATTACCTATTGAATCATTTGTTCAAATCAACTTTGTAAATTTTGTAAAACAGAGATAAAGTTCTCTAAACTTTGGTTACTAAATTATTTATAACTCCTTGCTGGAAACTCCAATTCATACAAAACTTAAGTTATCAAAAACTAGATTGATACAGCTTTCGAATAACCCTAATTTTATAAAATTGGAGCATAATTGATCATCCAAAAAGTTTATGAAATGTGTCTCTCAAATTCTGTTAGAATCAAGCTTTGATCGATTCCGCCTATTCTTATTTCGTATCTTTGGAAATTGATTTCACCTAAAATCCTTACTTTAGTTGAGCTTTACATTATTACTTCAAATTCATATATACTCTTTTCCTATGAGTATTTGTATACCTTAATTTGTTATGTAAACTTTATGTTTGTATCATAATGTTTCGTATAGGCACATGTATTCCATTGTTCCGCGTGTATTTCCGATATGTCTCAATTTATTGTTGACAATACCTTTTATACTATATGGTGTTTGTGGGATCATTTAGACCTTTGCTAGAAATAGTAAAGGGATTATATGGACCATTGCTAGAAATGGTAAAGGGATTATATGGACCTTTGTTAGAAATTGTAAAGGGTATGTGCTTAGAGCCCACGATGCTCTAGATTATATTTGGTGGTCATTCAAAAATGGATAGAACATATTATGTTTGGGATCCCGCTTCACCTTCTATTTGCTTGATATGATATCCAAAGCTTTGGTTATATGTTTCTATGTGTGCTTTGGATAAGAATGAAATGTATGCAACGTCAAATGCGACGTTTGAGCTTTTGTTTCATATTTATTCTTTGATATGCTTCAAAATACTTCATATGCCATTGATACGTTCAGAAGTATTTCATCTGCCATTGATATATTTCGAAATATTTCATTTATTATTGATATGCTCCGAAACATTTCATATGTCATTGATATATTCCGAAATATTTCATCCGCCATTGATATATATCAAAATGCTTCATACGTCTTTGATATGCTTTGAAATATTTCATATGTCATTGATATGCTTCTTATGCTAATGATATGCTCCAATTATCCCTTAATCAATTTATATGAACAAAACATGCTTCGAATGAAATGACATTGTAACTCTGCATTTGTCGAGTGGCTATCTTTGAACTCTTGTATCTCTGCCTTATATTTTGAAACCTTATTTGTTCGAAACTGTCCTCTTTGCCACGGATATGCTAGTCACTTGCTAAGCTCTATGTGCTCACTCCGTTGCTATATAAATTTTTTAGGATAGCTTATCGCTCGCTAGAATGTTTAAAACTAGCTGAGGCAGTGGAAAGCCAGATGATTTTGGGGCAAACCTTTCATACTTGATAGTTTGATGTTGTATAAGTTCCTTTGCGTGTAATGAAATATCAACAACAACTCTAGATTGATGTATCTTGTAAATATTTGAAAAGTATCTCTCATATCGAGATTTTGGGAATGTTAAGTTTAAATTGTGCAATGATATAGACATTAGTTTTTGTGATTATATAAATTCCCACAACTATGGATTTATGATGTGATTATGGTTTAGTTGAGTAGGTTTTGGATTTTGTGAATCATTTCATGATATGATGGTATTATTATAAACACAGGTCTTATGGATTATGGAATTATGAATGTGAATGACTTGAACGTTTTCTCCATGTCCTCAAATGTATGATTGGATCCTGAAATATATTGTTATTGATCTATAATAAATTCGGGGCAAGGCGTGACAACTAGGTCTAGGAACAAGTTTTCATACCTTAGTTCTCTCAAATTGATTTAACTCCTCTTGCATTGCAATAACCCATGAATAATCTTTTAGGGCTTCGTCAATACATTTTGGTTCAATTTGAGATAAATAGGCTACATTCGCACAAAAAATTTTAAAAGAACAATGAGTATAAATATCTTTTGATGTGTCTCCGATAATTAGCTCCTTAGGATGAGCAGCTACATACTTCCATTTCTTAGGTAATGATTCCTTGGAAGTAGATGCATCTAAGTTGCTAGGGAGAGGTGAATTTTTATTTAAATTCGAAGTATCAAAATCAACATCATCATCAAAATCATTTTTTTAAAATTTAAAAATTTCATTAAAAACAACATGAATAGATTCCTCTTTAACCAATGTTTGTTTATTAAAGATACGAAAAACTTTAAACATAGAGGAATAACCAAGAAAAATGCCTTCATCGGATTTTGCATCAAATTTTTCTAAGGAATTTTTTTCATTTAAAATAAAATATTTATAATCAAAAATATTAAAATATAAAATTGAAGTCTCTAAACATGATCCTTGCTAATAAGGGTCATTTTCATAGAAATGAAGGAATTGGCTTTGTGATTAACACTCAACAAAAGCCAACTATCTTCGTTAAAGGATCTACATTACATGTCTCACCTAGAGATAAATATAATTTTTTATGGCTAATATGGAGATTATGTATATAGATGTTCTTTTAGAAAGTATAGTCTATATAAATTAATCTGGGTTCCCAAAAGAACCTTAAATAACTAAATGCCAATAGTTAAAATAAGTAGATCTATTAATGAGAGACCCAAAGTAAAATGAGTACCTAAAAGAAAACCCCCTTTCTTATATATATGTGTATAATCAATAGCTGAGACCAAGAGATGGTACCTTGATAGTGGATGCTCAAGGCACATGTCTAGAGATTCAACTCAATTCTCTAGGCTCACTAGCTAAGACGAAAGATATGTCATCTTCGGGGACAATAACAAAGGTAAAATTATTGTCAAATGAACTATAGGTAACAAGTCGAACCTCTTGATTAAAGACATGCTATTAGTAGATGATTTAAAGCATAATTTATTAAGCATTAGTCAATTGTATCATAAAGGATATTGTTAGGATCAGAGCAGCACTAAGAGGGGGGGTGAATTAGTGCAGCGAATTAAAACTTCGGTTTTGATAAATCTTTCGTACGATGAAACACAATATCAATGGAAACCGATTTTAGAAGCTTGATAACTTAGAAACGTATGGAAGCGTAGTAACTAAGTAGAGAAGTTTGCAGTATGTAAATGGCAAGAGAAGGATGCAAACCAGATAACGCAGATTTTACAGTGGTTCGATCAAATGACCTACATCCACTTGCGAGGCCCCTCTTTGATGAGGCTCCCACCTTCCACTAGCAAATCTCTTGAAATGGAAGGGCAAATACCCCTCTTACAACCTTTTACAAGCAGTTCAACCTCTTACAAATTTTCAGTAAGAAAGAAGGAGGAGAACTCTCTAGCAAATTGAAAATAAGAAAGGCAAAGACTCTTCTAAGACTTTTCTCTCAATCACTTGCTGCTCAAAAAGTTGTCTTCTCAGCTGAGACTTGAGGGGTATTTATAGGCCTCAAGAGGATTCAAATTTGGGCTCCAAAAATTTGAATTCTCTTATGTTCCCGATGTTGGCGGTGCCACCGCCCAGCGCTCGGGTGCTGGGCGGTGCAACCGCCCAGCCCAGGAGGTGTCACCGCCCAGCTCTCAGGTGCTGGGCGGTGCCACTGCCCAGCCTAGGCGGTGCCACCGCCTAGGCCAATTCAGCTCACTGGTTGGGCTCCAAACTTGGCCCAAACCAGTCCGAACTCATGCCCAATTGGTCCCTACTTGGGTTATAAGATTAACACCTAATCCTAACCCTAATTAACATACTAACTATGAATTTAAAGACATTTTCTAAGCTATTACAAAGTTCGTAAGTCAAGACTTCTTCTAGCGAGCTTCCGGCGAACTTCCGGCGGTCTTCCGATAAACTCTCGGAAACTATTCTGCAGACTCCCGGCAAGCTCCTAGACTTCACGATTTGATCTTGGCGAGTTCCGATGTGCTTCTTCGGCAAGCTCCGATCTTTCTCGGTGAGCTCGGCGAACTTCCAACGAACCTTCCGGCGAGCTTCCGAAAAACCCTTCGGCAAGCTCCCTACTCATTCTTGGCTAGTTCCGGCAGCATTCCCGATGAACCTTCAGACTTCCGTCAAACTCTCGAACTCGCAATGAATCCTTCATGCTTGACTCCGACACTTTGTTTTGCTTTATGTCTTCGTCGTTATCATAGTTAATCCTACACACACAAGCAAAAACTCTAATTCGATCTAGACAATTATTATAAAGCGAATTGACATTCTGTTGCCCGGCACGTCATTGGTTGGCGCTTCGTCCGATTCTTCGGCGCATCGTCCTCTCTTGCAGCTTGTTGCCCAATCGGCGGTTGACCTCTGCAACGCCGATATCCTTGGCGCAATTCCGCTCTTGGCCCGATGCCCAACGTCCGAAGCCTTCTGCCATCCAATATCCTAACGTGATCTCCTCCAGCGCAACGTCAATTCCTCCTGCCTTAATTGTCTAATCCTGATCGAGTAGACTTGCATCACTCAAAATGCAGTTAAACATAAACATAATTATCAATTGGTTTCATCATCAAAATACGAGATTCAACAATCTCCCCCTTTTTGATGATGACAACCAATTGATGACGGAGTTAAACTTGACTCCCGGAGTTTAAACAAACTCCCCCTATCAATATGCCATATTGATAGAACCTTGAATTCAAACTGAATTCAGGTCATTGCAACATTCATCATGAATACTTGCAACACGTCATGCTTAACATGATCATACTTCTCCCCCTTTGTCATCAACAAAAAGGAGAAGTGTCGCTTTCTATATGTTTGAGATATGAGTTCTACTTATTGCATGAAAAATATAATATCAAGTTTTATCATCATACAATTTGTAAGCTTAAAAATTTAGCTAGTGTTACATTATGCTTAGAACATTCAAGCTATCAAGTTGTGGATATGAAAGTTTTACAACAGATAAGCTAGCAAATTTAAAGATGTGCAAGTTTAAAGATACCACAAATTTTAAAGATATGCAAGTTGGCATGTTTGTTTTTCTTTGCAATGTGCAAGATAGCATTTCTTTGTAATGTTTAAGATCGCAAGTTCTACATCATGCTAGCTAGCAAATTAGAGATGTTCAAGAAAGCAACTCTTGCTTCTTGAAATATGCAAGTTGCAAGCTAGCAAATTTTTGCTTCCTTTGCAATGTTTGAGCTAGCAATTTTGCTTCTATTGCAAAGTGCAAGTTAGCATGTTTTGTATCTTGAGATAGACAAGATTGCATTTTTGGTATGCAAATTTATAGTATACAAGCTATCAATTTTTGTACATAAAAAGTTAGCAAAATTTTACATCTTTTGAGATGTGCAAGATGGACTATTTTGCCTCTTTTTGAAATGTGTAACTTGGCAACCATTGCTTCTCTTGAGATTTGCAAGATAGGACTTCTCGCTTCCTTTTTGAGATTAGCAAGCTAGTAAGTTTGCTTCTTTTCGAATTGTGCAAGCTAGCAAATTTGCTATCTAGCAAGTTTTGCTCCCCCTTTGTCATTGTCAAATAGAAGGGAATAACAATACAATCATATAATTCATTTCTCTTTACTATAATCTTCAAATCATGATAAGGGTAAATAATAAAGATGAAAAATGAATGTCACAAGACATATATCATTTTTGACAAATTTCTTCTTTTGTAGATAGAAAGCATGATAGGAAACAATCTTGATTAAAATAGAAAACTCAAGTTATAAATTATCAAGATGTCAAGCAGCATATCATGGTTTACAAAAACAAGTTTCTTGCTAGTTAATAGCAAACAGAATCATAGGAGAACAAGATCTCAATTCATGCATATAAAATCTTATGATTCACATAGAACATCTCCTCTTTTATAAGACGAGAGAATCATGATGAAGAATCTTGATTTACATAAAGCTTCAAAATGTAATTATCAAGATCATGAATACTAAAAGACCATGAAACATTTTGACAAATTTCCTTTTAAAATAAAAAACAATCTTGATTCATTTAATAGAAAATTGCAAGAAATCAAGATCATGATTTCAATAAAACCCATTAAATTCAAATCATTTTCATAATCCATAAGATTCATAAAAATAATACAAATGGATTCATCAAAATCAATAATATAGAGAAAAAATAATTTTCAAAAAATGTTCTTCTCTTTTAGTTGCTTCAACTCATGTGATTTATTTCATTCAAGCATGCCCCCCCCCCCCTTTTTTTTTATGTCAAATAAAAACATGTATAATGTTTAAAACCGAAAGTGCTAGATTTATTATGACAATATCAATAAAGCACTTTCATTATGGTAAAAATCGATAATCCGTAAATTACAAGATTCATCATGCATAATTTTGAAAATCTCATGCATAGAACAAAATCATCAATCATGATATCAAAACATTTATCATTTAAAGCATTCATGATACACATCATACATCACATATATTATCATAATAAAAGACATAAGTATTGCATGCATCATTCCAAATTATAAATATTTCAAATCATAATAGTATTAATTTGTCAAATTGCATCCTACCATGTATGATCATAACTTTTCATTTGTATGCATCAAAATAATCTCAAGAGTATTTCATGCATAATTTTATATCATCACATAAGGAATATCAAGAAGAAAATAATTGGGTGATGAGATAAACATTTCATGAATATAAGGAATTACATAAAAATTTTATCATGAAGGATTAGAACATGTGAATACCAAAAGACATGATTTCTTTTTGAAAAACCTACTCATAAATAATCAAAAGAAAATCTTTGGAGATCGATTAATGAAAAATCTTGATTCATAATAAATCTTAATTTGTAAATATCACGGAATCAAGATCATGATTTTAGATAAAACTCATTCAAATTCAAATCGTCTAAATCATCAAAATCTCAACATTTCTTTCAAGAGATTCAAAATGGCATAAATAATTTTATTGGTCTCTTAGGTATAAATCAATAAGATAGAGAAAAAGAAAATTTTCAAAAAAAAATCTTTCCTCCTTTTGTTTCAACTTATTGATTGATTCCATGCATGCATGTCCTTTTCTTTTAAATCCATGCATCATCATTTTAAAACAAAAAATTAAAAATCATCAAGATAAAAAAGTGCAACACATAATTCCAAAAAAAATTGCTACCAACTTCAAGTCAAACATGATTTCATTTAATCAAAAATGAATAACTTCAAGACCAATAAATCATCATGTATAATAATCATCGTATGATACAAACTTTTCAAAATATTTATCATGATAAGGCATATAAGCCAAAGAAACTATTAAACATAAAGCATATTCATCAATGATGGTTTCATTGGGCATAAGGTATTTTCAAACAAAATCATTTTGTTATTTGTTGTAGTCATGCATTTTTCTTTTTAGGTGAATCTATCTTTTCATACTTAGTTTGCATACAAAATTCATGCATCATTTTTAAAAGCAACTTTCATCACGGTACAAATCGATAATCCATGAATCATAAAAGATCATTATGGAAGTCATCAATAATTAATAAACTATAAACTACCCAAAACTCATCATCATCATGCATAGTTTCAAAAAATAAATTCATTAGGCATGATATCATATTTCATAAGGCATTTTTAATCAAAATCATACAATTTTCATAATTATTTTCAAAATTACTAGAATGATAAGCATGATTTCTAATTTTTTTTATTTTCATGTAATTTTTAAGAAAATTAATCCTAAACTAAATAAAAAATAACTCATGAAAAGTATTATGTAATTTCAAAATAATTCAAGAGAGTTGAGTTACTTACCTTGTAGTCGAAGCCCGTCAAAGCCCAATTCGCCGTTTCACCTTTAGAAGTTCTTGATTCATCCTTGGTTGCCTTCCTCTTCTTTGGCCTCTTCCTCCGTTCAAATTCATTGTTTATTTTATATTTTTGTTTAATAAACTTATTAAGATTTAGTGTACGAAATTCAAGTTCATCATTGTCCTCATCACATGAGTCATCGCTCAAGTGGTATTCATTTGTCCGGAGTTCCAAATCCTTCCTGTTCTTTGGAAGGTGATTTTGTTCATCATGTTCATCATGTGTATTGTACACCATTTCATATGTCATCAACAAACCAATTAGTTCTTCAAGTGAAAAAATATTTAAATCTTTTGTTTCTTGTATTGCGGTTATTTTAGAATCCCAACTTTTTGGAAGGGATCTTAAGATTTTAGTGACTAGTTCAAAATTAGAAAAACTTTTATCAAGAGCTTTGAGTCCATTGATGACATCCGTGAAACGGGTGTACATGTCTCCGATGGACTCACATGGTTTCGTTCGGAAAAGTTCGTAAGAATGCACAAGAATATTGATTTTGGACTCTTTCACTCGGCTAGTGCCTTTATGAGTGACCTCTAGAGTTCTCCAAATATTAAAAGCCGAGTCACACATCGAAACGCGATTAAATTCATTTTTGTCAAGTGCACAATATAAGGCATTCATAGCCTTTGCATTTAGAGAAAACATCTTCTTCTCCAAATCATTCCAATGGTTCATTGGAAGAGAAGACATTTCAAATCCATTTTCGACTATGTGCCATAAATTCGAATCCAATGAAAGTAAGAAAACTCTCATTCGAGTTTTCCAATAAGTGTAGTCCGTCCCGTTAAACAACGGTGGACGAACAATCAATAAGCCCTCTTGAAAGCCATAAAGAGCCATTTCTCTCGGGTGTAAATCCGAAATGAGAAATACGTGGCTCTGATGCCAATTGTTAGGATCGGAGCAGCACTAAGAGGGGGGGGTGAATTAGTGCAGCGGATTAAAACTTCGGTTTTGATAAATCTTTCGTATGATGAAACGCAATATCAATGAAAACCGATTTTAGAAGCTTGATAACTTAGAAACGTATGGAAGCGTAGTAACTAAGTAGAGAAGTTTGCAGTATGTAAATGGCAAGAGAAGGATGCAAACCAGATAACGCAGATTTTACAGTGGTTCGGTCAAATAACCTACATCCACTTGCGAGGCCCCTCTTTGATGAGGCTCCCACCTTCCACTAGCAAATCTCTTGAAATGGAAGGGCAAATACCCCTCTTACAACCTTTTACAAGCAGTTCAACCTCTTACAAATTTTCAGTAAGAAAGAAGGAGGAGAACTCTCTAGCAAATTGAAAACAAGAAAGGCAAAGACTCTTCTAAGACTTTTCTCTCAATCACTTGCTGCTCAAAAAGTTGTCTTCTCAGCTGAGACTTGAGGGGTATTTATAGGCCTCAAGAGGATTCAAATTTGAGCTCCAAAAATTTGAATTCTCTTATGTTCCCGATGCTGGCGGTGCCACCGCCCAGCGCTCGGGTGCTGGGCGGTTGTCGCCCAGCTCTCGGGTGCTGGGCGGTTGTCGCCCAGCTCTCGGGTGCTGGGCGGTGCCATCGCCTAGGCCAATTCAGCTCATTGGTTGGGCTCCAAACTTGGCCCAAACCAGTCCGAACTCAGGCCCAATTGGCCCCTACTTGGGTTATAAGATTAACACCTAATCCTAACCCTAATTAACGTACTAACTACGAATTTAAAGACATTTTCTAAGCTATTACAAAGTCCGTAAGTCAAGACTTCTTCCGGCGAGCTTCCGGCGAACTTCCGGCGGTCTTCCGATAAACTCTCGGAAACCATTCTGCGGACTCCTGGCAAGCTCCTAGACTTCACGATTTGATCTTGGCGAGTTCCGATGTGCTTCTTCGGCAAGCTCCGATCTTTCTCGGTGAGCTCCGCGAACTTCCAACGAACCTTCCGGCGAGCTTCCGAAAAACCCTTCGGCAAGCTCCCTACTCATTCTTGGCTAGTTCCGGCAGCATTCCCGATGAACCTTCGGACTTCCGTCAAACTCTCGAACTCGCAATGAATCCTTCATGCTTGACTCTGACACTTTGTTTTGCTTTATGTCTTCGTCGTTATCGTAGTTAATCCTGCACACACAAGCAAAAACTCTACTCCGATCTAGACAATTATTATCAAGCGAATTGACATTCTGTTGCCCGGCACGTCATTGGTTGGCGCTTCGTCCGATTCTTCGGCGCATCGTCCTCTCTTGCAGCTTGTTGCCCAATCGGCGGTTGACCTCCGCAACGCCAATATCCTTGGCGCAATTCCGCTCTTGGCCCGATGCCCGACGTCCGAAGCCTTCTGCCATCCAATATCCTAACGTGATCTCCTCCGGCGCAACGTCAATTCCTCCTGCCTTAATTGTCTAATCCTGATCGAGTAGACCTGCATCACTCAAAATGCAGTTAAACATAAACATAATTATCAATTGGTTTCATCATCAAAATACGAGATTCAACAGATATATCATCAAATTTGAATCTAATACTTGTATAATTGAAATATCACACAAAAATAGATCTATGATTGCCTTGAAAAATAATAATGTGTATACTATTGATATTGATGATTTTTACGATGAAACATGTTTTTCGGCTTTAGATAATGATATAAGGTTTTGGCATAGGAGATTAAGTCATGCTAGCATAAAACTAATCTCTCAAATTTCAACTAAAGAACTTATAAGATGAATACTTAATATCAAGTTCGTTAAAGACAAAAAATTTTATGCATGTCAGCTAGGAAAACAAATAAAAAGTAGTTTCAAATCAAAAAATTAATTAAGCACCTCTAGACCACTACAATTGATCCACATGGATTTATTTAAACCAACTGATACAACAAGTTTAGGAGGTAGTAAATATGCCTTTATAATTATTGATGATTATAGTAGATACACTTGGACACACTTCTTGACACATAAAAGTGATTATTTTAAATATTTTTTAAAGTTTTGTAAACTTATTCAGAATAAAAAAGGTTTTATGATTTTGTTTATTCGTAGTGATCACGGTGGTGAGTTTCAAAACCGTGATTTTCAAGGTTTTTGAGATTTAAATGGGTATAACAACAACTTCTATACTCCAAGGAACTCTCAACAAAATGAAGTTATTGCGAGAAAAAAAAGAGTTTACAAGAAATGACAAGAACCATGTTAAATTAATATATCCTACCCAAATATTTTTGGGCCGAAGCCATTAACATGGCATGTTATGTTATGAACAGGGTTCTCGTAAGACTATTACATTTCAAAACTCCATATGAATTGTAGAATAACAAAAGACCCGATGAGTTATTCAAGTGGAAAGTTATTTAAGTTTTTTTCTTCTTGTATTATCATTACTTTAGGATCCTAAATTTTTGGAAGGGATCTTAATATCTTATTAACAAGTTCAAAATTAGAAAAACTTTTATCATTTGCTTTTAGAACATTGACGACATCCGTAAAATGGATGTGCATGTCTCCAATGATCTCGTTTGGTTTTATTCGAAACAACTTATAACTGTGAACCTAAAAATTAATTTTTGACTCTTTAACCCTACTTGTGCCTTTGTTTGTAACTTTGAGTATGTGCTAAATATTATGTGTAGTTTTGTATATAGAAACCCAATGAAATTCATTTTTATCAAGAGCACAAAACAAAGTATTCATCGCTTTAGGCTTTTAGGAGAAAGTCTTCTTTTTCAAATTATTCCATTCGACTTCTCAAAACCGCTTTCAATAATATTCCACAACTCAAAATCCACAGAAAGAAAAAAAATTCTTATTCTAGTTTGCCAATATATGTAGTTTGTTTCATTAAATATAGGAGGACGAGTGATAGAAAGACCTGCTTGATTGCTTGTAAAAGTTATTTCTCTTGGGTGTTAAACCAAATGAGAAAAACCTTAGCTTTGATACCAATTATTGGGATTGAAATTGGCACTAAGAGAGGAGGGTGAATTAGCGTATATGATAAAAACATCGATGATTCAGAAAAACTATTTCGATAAAGTCCATATCGGAAATGATATCGAAAGTATGCTTCACTTGAAGTAAATGTAATAAGCAATTAAAACAAAGAACAATAGTAATGAAGAGCAGAAAGAGAGTGCACACTAAATTTATAGTAGTTCAATCATAATGACCTACGTCGACTCCTGATTCCCCTTCCGTCGAGGCCAACGACGTACACTAACGGTTTTCCTTTAATGGACGAAAACCAACTAACTATCCTCTTACAACTCTTTTTTCTCCATTTCACAGGTTTTGGAGACAACCTTTACAAGCCTCAAACCTCTCTTAGAATGATCACAAAGCTAAAGAAGGAGGAGGATGAGGATGTTAGGATTAAGAATGACACTGAGAGGGTGGGGTGAATTAGTATAGCAGAGAAAAACAATCAATTTAAGTGATTTCGAAAACTTTGTACGATGAAAAAACCTTAGTCCGATAAGAAATGTTTTGAAAAGTCATTTGGCTCTTGTAAGTGAGTAGAGAAGAGGTGATTACATAATTTGTAATGAAGTAAAATAGAACATAGCACAAGTGAAGAAAAATAAGTAGTAAGGAAAGAACACACCGGAATTTATAATGGTTCGGTCGTTATGACCTGCATCCACTTCTGATTCCTCCTCCATTGAGGTCACCAACATCCACTAATGGTCTTCCTTCAATAGGCGAAGACCAACCACCTCTTTATAGCACTTTCTCCTTTTTACGAGTTTAGGAGACAACTCTTATAAGCCTCACACCTCTTCTTGGATTGCAAAACTAAAGAGAGAGAGGAGGAGGACTCTTTTCACTTTTACAACTCTTTTACACCCCAACACTTAAAGATTTGTTACCATTTTATGCAGAAAAGGATGGGGTATATATAGGCCCTAATTGTTAGGAATGAGTCGGCACTAAGAGGGGGAGGTGAATTAGTACAGCGGTAAAAATGTCGGTTCTAAAAATTCTTCGTACGTTGAAAATCGATTTCAGAAGATGTTAACTTGAAAGCATATTCGTAAACATATTGAAAGCAGTAAGCAAGTAAGGAGGTTTGCAGTAAGATTAATTGTACAAAAGAAAAGGCAAACCAAATTTTTATAGTGGTTCGGTCGTCGTGACCTATATCCACTCCGCCGATTCTTCTTCCGTCGAGGCCATCAGTATCCACTATCGATCTTCCTTTAATAGGCAAAGAACAACCTCCTTCTTACACCCTTCTTCTCCTTTTCACAAGTTTAGGAGACAACCTTTACAAGCACTCACTCCTCTCTCAAACTATTCTAACACTTAGACTAGAGGAGGAGGATTCTCACAAGAGATTACTATAGCATTTTTCTCTTTTTAAATTCTTTGTGCTTGTGTATGTTAACAAGGGATGAGAGGGATATTTATAAGCTTCAAGTTGATTCAAACTTAAAGCCTCAAAACATCTTATCCCCGGTTTTATAGGTACGGGCGGTACCACCGCTTGTGTTGGGTGGTACCACCGCTAGTGTTAGTCTGACACTAGGCAGTACCATAGGCTAATAAAGGTAGTACCATCGCCTGACACCCTGCCACTGTGCGATACCATCACCCAGAATTCCTAGGGTGTTGTTCCCCAAGCGGTGCCATCATCGGCTAGGCTTTCAACATCCTGGTTGGGCCTTAAATCTGGCCCAAACCAACCCAACTTTGGGCCCAGTTGGCCCCTAACAGAGTTGATGGGATTACCTCCCAATCCCAACTCTAATTAAGTACTAACTATGATTCCTAAGACATATTTTAAGCAAAATAAGTCCAATTTCTTCAGGCGAGCTTCCGGCGATCTTCCGACGATCTCTCGGCAATGTTCCGACGGACTCCCGGCAAGCTCCTGGACTTCATGACGATCTTCTTGGCAAGTTCTGATGAGCTTCTTTGGCAAGCTCCAAGATTGCTCGATCAATTCCGATAGAACTTCTGGCGAACGTCCGGACTTCCGACAAACTCTCGAACTCCCAATGAAATCACGTTCTTGACTCCGGGACTTCATTTTGCTTTATGCCTTGCTATCATAGTTAATCCTGCACATATAAAAATACACTTCGATCTAGATAATTATTTCTAAATATGAATCATGTCGTCCGGCATATCATTGGTCCATTAACGCTTCGTCCGATTCTTTGGCGCATCGTCCTCTCTTGCAGCTTCTTACCCAATCGGCCAATTGACCTCCACAACTCCGATATCCTTAGCACAATATCCGCTCTTATTAGCCCGATGATCGAAACCATGGCCCGAAGCCTTCGGTCGATACGTCGACCGATCCTTCGGCGTGACGTCCAATCTTCTGACATGTTTCTTTAGCCCAACATAATTCTTCCTGCATTAATTGTCTCTCCCTGATCGAAGCATCCTGCGTCACTTAAAATATAGATCAAATCATAAATACTATCAATTGGTTTCATCATCAAAATATGAGATTCAATAATCTCCCCCTTTTTGATGATGACAACCAATTGATGATGGAGTTAACCTTAACTCCCCCTTATTAATATGCCATATTGATAGAACGTTGAATTCAAGTTGAATTCAAGTCATTGCAAATTTTATCATGAATATTTGTAACACGTCATCATGCATAACATGATCATACTTCTCGCCCTTTGTCATCAATAATAAGAAGTGTAACTTTCAAGTGTTTGGACATACATGTTCAAATCATTGATAATAAACATAATCACCATTTTTGTCACTATGCAATTTGTAAGCTAGTAAATTGAGCAAGTGTTACATCATATTAGAACATACAAGCTAGCAGATTTTATATCATTTAAGAGCGTGCAAGCTAGCAAGTTTTCAAAAACAAATGCAAGATAGCATTCTTGTTGAAGTATGCAAGCTAGCGATTCTGCTTCCTTTTGCAATGTGCAAGTTGCAAGTTTTGCTTCTTGAGATTGGCAAGATAGCACTTTTGCTTTTAAGATGAGCAAACTAAAAAGTTTTCTCTCTTTTTGCGATATGTACATTTGTAATTTTTGCTTCTTTTAGATGTGCAAGCAAGCAAGCAAGTTTTTACATCTTCTTGAGTTGTGCAAGCTAGCTAGCAAGCTAGCTATCTCCCCCTTTGGCATTGTCAAAAAGAAGGGAAGAATACAATTTTGTATCTCTTTTTTCCTTTACAATAATTTTCAAAGCATGACAAAGATAAGTAATCATTCTTATTTCAAAATGCCATAATTGAGATAAACTTTGAATTCAAATCAAAGTAATTTCAATCATGATTCACATAATATGCAATACATCACATACATCATCATAACTTCAAATCATCATGCATAATTTCAAAAGATAAATTTATTAAGCATGATCAATATGCATCATTACATTATTTCATCAAGCATAATTTCATAAAGTGTTTTCAATAATATGAAAATCATTAAGATACACATTATCATTAAAACATCTAGCATGATTTAAGTCTAACATTTTGTTTCTTTTATCATAACACATGTAATTTTCATGATTATTTTCAAAATTACTAGATAAGCATGATTCCTAATTTTTTGCATTTTTATTTATTAAACATGTAATTTTTTAAAAATAATTTTTCTAAACTAAATTAACAATAACTCATGAAAAGCATTATGTAATTTCAAAGTAAACTAAAGGAGTTTCGTTTGAGTTGTTTACCTCATTGTCGAGAGTCACCAAAGCGAAGTTCGTCGTTTCTTCTTCATCGGTTTCCTCCTCGTCTTTGGATGCACTCGATTTATCCCAAGTCGCTTTCTTCTTATTTTTAAGTTTATTTTTAATTTTTGATTCTTGTTTTAAAATTTTCATGAGGAGTTCAAGTTCACCATCACTTGAGCTTATGCTCGAGTGGTCTTCAATTGTTCTAAGTCCGAAATCTTTCTTGTTCTTTGGAAGATGGTTCTCAAGTTCATCACGTGCATTGCACGTCATTTCATAGGTCATCAAAGATCCTATAAGTTCTTCAATTGGTAAATAATTCAAAATTTTTAATTCTTGAATAGCTGTTACTTTTGAATCACAACTCTTATTAAGAGAATGTAAAATCTTGTTTACAAGTTCAAAATCCGAAAAACTTCTATCAAGTGCTTTTAAACCATTGACGACATCCATAAAATGAGTGTACATGTCAACAACGATTTCACTTGGCTTCATTCCAAAAAGTTCAAAATCATGTATTAAAAAGTTGATTTTCGAATCTTTAACTTTGCTAGTGCCTTCATGTGTGATTTCGAGAGTGCGCCATATATCGAAAGTTATTTCGCAAGTAGATACCCGATTAAACTTAGTTTTATCCAAAGCGCAAAATAGAGCGTTCATAGCTCTAGCATTTAAGGAAAAGTCTTATTCTTCAAATCATTCCAATGGTTCATTGGAAGAGAAACCTTTGAAAATCACTTTTGACAATATTCCATAAATTCAAATCTAACGAAAGAAAGAAAACTCTTATTCGAGTTTTCTAATATATGTAGTCCGTCCCATTGAACAAGGAAGGACGAATGAGAGAAAGTCTATCTTGAAAGTCAAAAAGAGCCATTTCTTTTGAGTGTTAAACCAAATGACAAATAACGAGGCTCTAATACCAACTGTTAGGAATGAGTTGACACAAAGAGGGGGGGGTGAATTAGTGCAGCAGTAAAAACGTTGGTTCTAAAAATTCTTTATACGTTGAAAACCGATTTTGGAAGATGTTAACTTGAAAGCATATTCGTAAACATATTGAAAGCAGTAAGCGAGTAAGGAGGTTTGCAATAAGATAAATTGCATAAAAGAAAAGGCAAATCGGATTTTTATAGTGGTTCGGTCATCGTGACCTACATCCACTCGGCTGATTCCTCTTTCGTCGAGGCCACCGGCATCCACTATCGATCTTCCTTTAATAGTCAAAGATCTATTGAATCTCGTATTTTGATGATGAAACCACTTGATATGTGTTTATAATTTAAACTGCATTTTGAGTGATGCAGGTCTACTCGATCAGGATTAGACAGTTGACGCAGGAGGAATTGACGTTGCGCCGGAAGAGATCACGTCAGGATATTGGATGGTTGAATGCTTCGGACTTCGGGCATCGGGCCAAGGAGAGCGAAATTGCGCCAAGAATATCGGGGTTGCAGAGGTCAACCGCCGATTGGGTAACCAGCCGCAAGAGAGGACAATGCACCGAAGAATCGGACGAAGCACCAACCAATGACGTGTCAGGCAACAGAATGTCAATTCGCGTTGTAATAATTGTCTAGATCGGAGTAGAGTTTTGGTTTGTGTGTGCAGGATTAACTACGATAACGATGAAGACATAAAGCGAAACAAAGTGCTAGAGTCAAGCGCGAAGGATTCGTTGAGAGTTCGAGAGTTCGACGGAAGTCTAAAGGTTCGTCGGGAATGCTGCCGGAACTAGCCGAGAATGAGTAGGGAGCTTGCCGAAGGGTTTTTCGGAAGCTCGCCAGAAGGTTCATTGGAAGTTCGCGGAGCTCACCGAGAAAGATCAGAGCTTACCGAAGAAGCTCGTTGGAACTCGCCAAGATCAAATCGTGAAGTCTAGGAGCTTGCCGGGAGTCCGCAGAATGGTTTCCGAGAGTTTATCGAAAGACCGTCGGAAGTTCGCCGGAAGCTCGTCGGAAGAAGTCTTGACTTACGAATTTTGTAATAACTTAGAAAATATCTTTTAATTCGTAGTTAGCACGTTAATTAGGGTTAGGATTAGGTATTAATCCTATAACCCAAGTAGGGGCCAATTGGGCCCGAGTTCGGACTGGTTTGGGCCAATTTTGGAGTCCAACCAGTGAGCTGAATTGGCCTAGGCGGTGGCACCGCCCAGCACCCGAGAGTTGGGCGGTGACACCTCCTAGGCTGGGCGGCTGCACCGCCCAGCACCCGAGCGCTGGGCGGTGGCACCGCCAGCATCGGGAACATAAGAGAATTCAAATTTTTGGAGCCCAAATTTGAATCCTCTTGAGGCCTATAAATACCCCTCAAGTCTCAGCTGAGAATACAACTTTTTGAGCAGCAAGTGTTTGAGAGAAAGGTCTTAGAAAAGTCCTAGCTAATCTTGTTTTCATTTTGCTAGTGTTCACCTCCTTCTTTCTTGCTGAAAATTTGTAAGAGAGTGAACCGCTTGTAAAGAGTTGTAAGAGGGGTATTTACCCTTCCCTTTCAAGAGATTTGCTAGTGGAAGGTGGGAGCCTCATCGACGAGGGGCCTCGCAAGTGGATGTAGGTCATTTGACCGAACCACTTTAAAATCGACGTAATCTCCAGTTTGCTTTTATGTTTATGCATTTATCTTTCTGCAAACCTTTACTTTGCTAAGTTCACTGCCCTCATCTTATTACGTACGCTTTCAACGCAATTGAAACGGTTTCAAACGAAACATTATTTTTATCGTACGAAAGATTTTCTAAAACCGAAGTTTTAATCCGCTGCACTAATTCACCCCCCCCCTCTTAGTGCCGCTTCGATCCTAACAATTGGTATCAGAGCCACGTTTTTCTACCTTGGTTTAACACCCAAATAGAAATGGCTCTTTACGGCTTTCAAGAGGGTCACTCTCTCATTTGTCCTCCCTTTTTCAATGGGACGGACTACACTTATTGGAAAGCTCGAATGAGAATTTTTTTACTTTCTTTGGATTTGAATTTATGGCACATAGTCGAAAATGGATTTGAAATGTCTTCTCTTCCAATGAACCAATGGAATGATTTGGAGAAGAAGATGTTTTCTTTAAACGCAAAGGCTATGAATGCCTTATTTTGCGCTTTGGACAAAAATGAGTTCAATCGGGTTTTTTTATGCGAAACGGCTTTCGACATATGGCACACTCTTGAAATCACACACGAAGGCACTTCTAGAGTTAAAGATTCGAAAATCAACATTTTAATGCATGATTTCGAGCTTTTTCAAATAAAGCCGAGCGAAACCATTGTTGACATGTACACCCGTTTCACGGATGTCGTCAATGGTTTACAAGCTCTTGGCAAATGTTTCTCGAATTTTGAACTTGTTAGTAAAGTTTTACGATCACTTTCTAAAGCTTGGGAATCAAAAGTAACGGCAATACAAGAAACAAAAAATTTAAATATTTTTCCACTTGAAGAACTTATCGGCTCATTAATGACAATAGAAATGGTGCGCAATACACATGATGAATACAATGAACACTTGAACCACCTTCCAAAGAATAGGAAGGATTTGGAACCTCGGACAAATGAATACCACTTGAGCGATGACTCAAGTGATGAGGACAATGATGAACTTGAACTTCGAACACCAACTCTTAATAAGTTCATTAAACAAAAATCTAAAATAAACAATGAACTTGAATGGAGGAAGAGGCCAAAGAAAAGGAAGGCACCCAAGGATGAATCAAGAACTTCCAAAGGTGAAACGGCGAATTGGGCTTTGACGGGCTTCGACTACAAGGTAAGTAACTCAACTGTCTTGAATTATTTTGAAATTACTTGAAGTTTTTCATGAGTTCTTAATTTAGATAGTAGGAATAGGAAATAAAAAAAATTATTTTTTAAAAATTATATCATGTTTTTCTTTTTTAGCATCTTTGAAAAAATTAAAAATTTGATCAATGAAAAGTATATTGCTAAGGTTTCATGCATGTTATGTTTTGAAATGTTGAATGATGTATGCAGCATTATGGATTATAGTTATATGATATGTGATAATGCTTAGGATTAACCATGCATGTGTATTTTGATGATTTTATGTCATGCATGAGTTTTTGAATTAAATGTTGATTTGATACTCTCATTTTGGATTAACATGTTTTTGGTTTAATCATTTTTATGACGAATTAAGATGACATTCTCATGACATATTAAGATGACATAGTGCATGTACATCTATGTATGAATTTCTTGATAGTCGTTTGATGATAGATGTGATATCATGATGTTTTATTTTTGATGTGTTTGGTCTTGACGGCTTTATGACGAAACTTATGTTTTGACTTTAAATGATGATACAATGTTTTCACAAAAAGACTTGAACACTCTCACATGAAATCAATTGTATGAAATGGAAATGAATTTTCTATTCTATTGAGATTAATGAATTTATTTTACCAATCTTATGAATCTCATGAAAATAAACATGATGAATATTTTATAAATGAGTTGTCTTATAAGATTTTGCCTTTACATCTTGAACTTTAATGCTTTTATTGATTTGGCATATAAAGACTAAGGCATGCTCATAAGAAGCAAATCATAAGAATAGAAATTTATAAAAATGAAATGTAATCCTCTATCTTATTGATTTCTACCTAAGAGACCAATAAAACTATCTATGCCATTTTGAATCTCTTGAAAGAAATGTTGAGATTTTGATGATTTGGATGATTTGAATTTGAATGAGTTTTATTCAAAATCATGATCTTGATTCCGTGATATTTACAAATTAAGATTTATTATGAATCAAGATTTTTTCATTAATCGATCTCCTAAGATTTTCTTTTGATTATTTATGAGTAGGTTTTTCAAAAAAAAATCATGCCTTTTGGTATTCATATGTTCTAATCTTTCATGATATGATTTTTATACAATTCCTTGTATTCATGAAATGTATATCGCATCACCCAATTACTTTCTTCTTGATAGTCCTTATGTGGTGATTAAAATTATGCATGAAATACTCTTGATATTATTTTGATGTATACAAATGAAAAGTTATAATCATGAATGATCGGATGAAATTTGACAAGTTAATATCTTCATGATTTGAAATATTTATAATTTGAAATTATGCATGCAATTGTTTTGTATTGTGATGATATATGCATCATGAATACTTTATTATCATACATGAAAATAGTGATAAACATTTTGAAAATAAATGTTTGTATCATGTTATATGATTTTACATTTTGTGCATGATGAGTTATAGTGATGATTGAAACAATGATTGAAATGCTTTAAATGATGAATGTTTGGTATCATGATCAACAAGTTGATAAATGCTTGAAAATTTTAATGTTTGAGTATCATGTATGATATGCTTATTAATGATGATTGATTTATTTTTCGGTATCGTGCATGAAAAATAAGGTTATTGAAATTATGTATGTTTTAATTTGAATATATAATGATGCACAAATAAGAATGATACTTACCTTTGTCATAATATGAAAATTGATATAAGGGTCTTCCCTTCTTTTTGACAATGACAAAGGGGGAGCAAGAATTTCTAGCGTGGACATCATGAAAAGAGGCAAACTAACTAGCTTGCACAATTCAAGATGAAAGCAAAAATTGCACTTCTCAAAAGAGAAGATGCAAATGTAACATTTGCCAAATTGTTTGCTTGCCTCATGTAAAACATTATCTCTTGCTAGTTTGGCATTTTTGCTAGCTTGTATGTTGCAAAACTTGATCACTTTTTCAAACATTTTGCTAGCTTACACTTTGCAAAGAAAGCAAAAATGACACTTCTAGAAGAAAGAGCTTGTTATTTTGAACATCACAAGCTTGCCTATCTTAAGAAACAAAAATTACAAAAGTGCTATCTTGCCTATCTCAAGAAGCAAAACTTGCAACTTGCACATTGCAATAGGAAGCAAGAATTATGAGCTTACACAAGAAAGCTATCTTGCATTTGCTTTCGAAATTTTTGCTAGCTTGTATATTGTGAAACTTACATATCGTAAAAATTGCTAGCTTGTAGTCTAAAGAGAAGCAAAAAGTTGCTATCTCAAAAGAAGCAAATGTGCTATCTTTCCTATCTTAAGAGGCAAAAATGCTAACTTGCACATCTAGCAAAACTTGACAAATTTGCATATTTCAAGAAGCAAGAGTTGCTTTCTTGAACATCTCAATATTGCTAGCTTGCATGATGTAGAACTTACTATCTTGAACATTACCAAAAGTGCTATCTTGTATGCTGTAAAACTTGCATATCTAAAACTTGATAGCTTGAATGTCCTAAGCATGATGCATTACTTGCTAAATTTTCTAGCTTCAAAACAGCATGATGATAAAACTTAATATTATGTTTTTCATGCAATGAGTTGAACTTATATTACAAACACAAAGAATAGTTGTACTTCTCCTTTTTGTTGATGACAAAGGGGGAGAAGTATGTTGATGACATGATATGCATAAGTTTATGCATATGTTCATGATGATGTGTTGCAAGTATTCATGATGAATATTGCAATGACTTGAATTCAGTTTGAATTCAAGGTTCTATCAATATGGCATATTGATAGGGGGAGTTTGTTTAAACTTCGGGAGTTAAGGTTAACTCCGTCATCAAGTGGTTGTCATCATCAAAAAGGGGGAGATTGTTGAATCTCGTATTTTGATGACGAAACCACTTGATATGTGTTTATAATTTAAACTGCATTTTGAGTGATGCAGGTCTGCTCGATCAGGATTAGACAGTTGATGCAGGAGGAATTGACGTTGCGCCGGAAGAGATCATGTTAGGATATTGGATGGCTGAATGCTTCGGACGTCAGGCATTGGGCCAAGGAGAGCGAAATTACGCCAAGAATATCGGGGTTGCAGAGGTCAACCGCCGATTGGGCAACCAGCCGCAAGAGAGGACAATGCACCGAAGAATCGAACGAAGCACCAACCAATGACGTGCCGGGCAACAGAATGTCAATTCACGTTGTAATAATTGTCTAGATCGGAGTAGAGTTTTGGTTTGTGTGTGCAGGATTAACTACGATAACGATGAAGACATAAAGCGAAACAAAGTGCTGGAGTCAAGCGCGAAGGATTCGTTGGGAGTTCGAGAGTTCGACGGAAGTCCGAAGGTTCGTCGGGAATGCTGTCGGAACTAGCCGAGAATGTGTAGGGAGCTTGCCGAAGGGTTTTTTGGAAGCTCGCTAGAAGGTTCGTTGGAAGTTCGCGAAGCTCACCGAGAAATATCGGAGCTTACCGAAGAAGCTCGTTGGAACTCGCCAAGATCAAATCGTGAAGTCTAGGAACTTGCCGGGAGTCCTTAGAATGGTTTCCGAGAGTTTATCGGAAGACCGTCGGAAGTTCGTCGGAAGCTCGCCGGAAGAAGTCTTGACTTACGGATTTTGTAATAGCTTAGAAAATGTCTTTTAATTCGTAGTTAGCACGTTAATTAGGGTTAGGATTAGGTGTTAATCGTATAACCCAAGTAGGGGCCAATTGGGCCCGAGTTTGGACTGGTTTGGGCCAAGTTTGGAGCCCAACCAGTGAGCTGAATTGGCCTAGGTGATGGCACCGCTTAGGCTGGGTGGTGACACCTCCTAGGCTGGGCGGCTGCACCGCCCAGCACCCGAGCGCTGGGGCGGTCGCACCGCTTGGCTGGGCGGTGGCACCGCCAGCATCAGGAACATAAGAGAATTCAAATTTTTGGAGCCCAAATTTAAATCCTCTTGAGGCCTATAAATACCCCTCAAGTCTCAGCTGAGAATACAACTTTTTGAGCAGCAAGTGTTTGAGAGAAGGGTCTTAGAAAAGTCCTAGCTAATCTTGTTTTCATTTTGCTAGTGTTCACCTCCTTCTTTCTTGCTGAAAATTTGTAAGAGAGTGAACCGCTTGTAAAGAGTTGTAAGAGGGGTATTTACCCTTCCCTTTCAAGAGATTTGCTAGTGGAAGGTGGGAGCCTCATCGAAGAGGGGCCTCGCAAGTGGATGTAGGTCATTTGACCGAACCACTTTAAAATCGGTGTAATCTCCGGTTTGCGTTTATGTTTATGCATTTATCTTTCTGCAAACCTTTACTTTGCTAAGTTCACTGCCCTCATCTTATTACGTACGCTTTCAACGCAATTGAAACGGTTTCAAACGAAACATTATTTTTATCGTACGAAAGATTTTCTAAAACCGAAGTTTTAATCCGCTGCACTAATTCACCCCCCCCTCTTAGTGCCGCTCCGATCCTAACAAGATCAACCTCCTTCTTACACCCCTCTTCTCCTTTTCACAGGTTTAGGAGACAACCTTTACAAGCACTCACTCCTCTCTTAAACTATTCTAACACTTAGACTAGAGCAAGAGGATTCTCACAAGAGATTACTATAACGTTTTTCCCTTTTTAAATTCTCTGTGCTGGTATATGTTAACTAGGGATGAGAGGGGTATTTATCGGCCTCAAGTTGATTCAAACTTTGAGCCTAAAAACATCTCATCTTGGGTTTCCTGGGTACGAGTGGTACCACCACTTATGTTGAGTGGTATCACCGCTAGTGTTAGTCTGATGCTAAGCGGTACCATCGTCTGGCAGGGGTGCTGTTCCCCAAGCGGTGCCATCGCCGGCCAGCTTTCAGCATCCTTATTGGGCCTTGAATATGATCCAAACCAGCCCAACTTTAGGCCCAATTGGCCCTAACAGAGTTGATGGGATTACCTCTCAATCCCATCTCCAATTAAGTGCTAACTATCATTCCTAAGATATATTCTAAGCAAAATAAGTCCGATTTCTTCTAGCAATCTTCCGGTGAACTTACGACGATCTCTCAATAATGCTCCAGCGGACTCCCAACAAGCTCCTGGACTTCACGATGATCTTCTTGACGAGTTCCGATGAGCTTCTTTTGCAAGCTCCAGGACTTCTCGGTCAATTCCGGAAGAACTTATGACGAACATTCGGACTTCCGACGAACTCTCAAACTCCCAACGAAATTGCATTCTTGACTTTGAGACTTCATTACTTTATGCCTTGCTATCATAGTTAATCCTACACACATAAAAATATACTTCAATCTAGACAATTATTACTAAGTGTAAATCATGTCATCCGGCATGTCATTGGTCCATCGATGCTTCGTCTAATTCTTCGACGCATCGTCCTCTCTTGCGGTCTATTGCTCAATCGGCCAATTGACCTCCATAACTCCGATATCCTTGGCACAATATCTACTCTTATTGGCTCGATGCCTGAAACCATGGCCTGAAGCCTTCTATCGATACGTCGACCGATCCTTCGACGCGACATCTAATCTTCTAATATGTTTCTCCGGCCCAACATGATTCTTCCTATTTTAAATGTCTCTCCCTGATCGAAGAATCCTACATCACTTAAAACATAAATCAAATTATAAATACTATTAATTGGTTTCATCATTAAAATCCGAGATTCAACACTAATGGCTTCAAAATTAGAGCCAAAAAGTGTCTCATCCCGAGTTTTCGAGGTACTAGCGGTACGACCGCCAGTATTGGGTGATACCACTACTTGACAATCGGACACTAGGTGGTAACACGACCTAGTCTGGCGGTACTACTGCTTGACAGAGCCTCGGAGACTGGGCTCTAGCGGTACCACCGCTTTATAGGGTGGTACCACCCCCTGGCAGCATTAACTGCCGGTGGTACCATCGCCCAATCTGGGCGGTACCACCGCCGAGACCACTTGGGAGGCTAAGCCTTAGGCGGTTTGCTTAGTTCCCTAGTGCTAGTCATAAGTGCTAGTCATAAGTGCCCTGCAAGAAGGACGGAACTTGGCGGATGTGCATCGACTACCGAGCTTTAAATGGCATCACTGTCAAGGACAAATACCCAATACCAGTGGTGGATGAACTTCTTGATGAATTGAAAGGAGCTCGAGTCTTCACGAAGTTGAACCTCCGATCCGGTTACCACCAAATTCGGGTATGTGACAATGACATTCCAAAAACTGCATTTCGCACACATGATGGCCATTATGAATTCTTAGTAATGCCTTTTGGACTCACTAATGCTCCTTCAACCTTTCAAAGTCTAATGAATGATATATTTCGGAGCTTTCTTCGTAAATTTGTGCTGATATTTTTCGATGATATTCTCGTTTACAGCCCTTCTCTTGAGACTCACTTTCAGCATTTACTGATTGTTTTGACGATCCTTCGGGAGAATACTCTTTTTGTTAAGCAACCAAAGTGCAGCTTTCTCCAGCAAAATGTAGAGTACCTTGGGTATATAATATCAGAAGAAGGAGTGGCAGTAGACCCAACAAAAATTAAGGCAATGCAAGGCTGGCCGAAACCTACAAACGTGAAATTACTATGGGGGTTCCTTGGACTAACGGGCTACTACCGAAAATTTATTAAGGACTATGGGAAGATCAGTGCACCACTCACTTCTTTACTGAAAAAAGATGCTTTCCAATGGTTGGACAAAGCCTCTGCTGCCTTCGACAAACTTAAAGCAGCCATGGCAACGACACCGGTGCTTGCACTACTAGATTTCAATAGACCCTTCATCATTGAGGTTGACGCATCTGGAGTCGGAATTGGAGCTGTTCTCATGCAAAATGGTCGACCACTCGTATACACTAGCAAGGCATTATCTCCCTCCCATCAAAACATGTCAGTATATGATAAGGAGATGCTTGCCATTGTACACGCAGTAACGAGGTGGAGACCCTACTTGATCGACCGATGATTTCAAATTAAAACTGACCATTAAAGCCTCAAGTACTTTTTGGAGCAAAAGATATCATCCCCTGAGCAGCAAAAATGGGTAACCAAACTTCTTGGATTTGATTATGAAATTATTTACAAAAAGGGGAAAGAAAACGTTGTTGCAGATGCACTCTCACGACTACCTGAACAAGCTAAGGTTTCAGCCATCTCCCTTCCTACCACCGGTCTCCTCGAGGACATTAGGGAAGAATGAAAGAAGGATCCAGAGATCAGCAATATCATAAAAAAATTGGTGGAGTATCCAAGTGCAATAGCCCACTACACTTGGGATTCGAGGGATCTACGCTACAAAGGTCGCATTGTGCTTATACCTGACTCCCTTTGTATCACAATCATCTTGCATGAAATGCACTTCATACCTTCAGCAGGGCACTCTGGATTCCTAAGAACCTACAAAAGAGTGAAGCAAAATTTTTCTTGGAGAGGGATGAAAAAAATTATTGCTGAATATGTGGCACAATGTGATGTATGTCAACAGCACAAGGGTGAAACTGTGGCAAATCCAGGGAAGCTACAACCACTACCCATACCAGACTCAGTGTGGACTGACATCTCCATGGACTTCAATGAAGGGCTGCCATCTTCCAAAGGTAAAAGCACGATTCTCGTGGTGGTTGATCGACTTACGAAATATGCTCATTTTTGTGCTGTGAGAAATCCCTACACTACTGCTAGTATTGCCCAGATTTTCATAGAAAATATTGTTAAACTGCATGGGATGCCAAAGTCTATCGTAAGTGATCGTGACGGGATCTTCACTAGTAAATTTTGGACCAAGTTATTTCAGTTACAAGGCACCAAACTCAAGATGAGCACAGCGTATCATCCACAAACTGACGGCCAAACAGAGGTGGTAAATAGGTGCTTAGAGACGTACCTCCGGTGTTTCGCTAGCGACCGACCAAAAGAGTAGGCGAAATGGCTTCCCTGGACCGAATGATGGTATAATACTACATATCATTCATCTACAAAATATACCCCTTATGAAGCATTGTATGGTCGACCAGCCCTTGTGATTCCAAAGTATGTAATTGGCTCGGCCAAGGTAGATCAGGTTGACTAAGAATTGATTGATAGAGACAAACTCTTACAACTGTTAAAAGATAATCTCTCTACCGCTCAAGCCAGAATGAAGCAGCAAGCCGACACACTGTCATGGACAAACTTTGAAACAGGGTGTTTGATGTAATGCTTATATCTGTCCGTGTCTGTTGGCATGTTCATGCCTTGTACAGCGTGTAGAGGGGCAGCCGAAGGCTTATAAGTCCCATTTTAGTTGGGTTGATGGCCTCTTTAGGCTTGTAAATAAAGGTAGTGTCATGTGGACACGTGCGAGAGCTTTTCGGTCTGTAATGGACCATTTTACCCTTTGTTGTGCCACTGTTCAGAGCTTGTAAAGTCTGTTTGTAATTTGCATTATCTATGAAGTGTTTTTCGGATATGTTTGCTTGTGGATCCCGATTGAGGCATTCTCTCTTGCCCGTTCTCTCTTTTGGTGGTCCTAAGGGACAATGGGAGGCTTCGGGGAGGCTGACCTTTGCGGATGGACACGCAAGGGTGCCGCACGACTTAGGCAAAATCAGCTAAGTCCGTGTCATATGGTATCAGAGCAGGACAAGCACTCATAGAAACACTTGACATGCAAACGTGGTGGACCTAGCGGGGGCTGC
The DNA here is from genome assembly GCF_036884655.1 of Musa acuminata AAA Group. Lineage (NCBI taxonomy): Eukaryota > Viridiplantae > Streptophyta > Magnoliopsida > Zingiberales > Musaceae > Musa > Musa acuminata. Next base: position 17,830,254 of record NC_088340.1, read on the forward strand.
GTTGAGGGCAGTCAGCACATGCGCGACCGTTTGAGGGAAAACGGGCATGGAGATGTAGGGAAAAGAGTCGCTCAGAGGAGCGGGCATCTGACATTGGCATTCAGAGGAATGGCCAACCCTTCGCGCAATAGGCACCACGAGAACAGGCAAGCTTAGAAGAATGCGGAGCGCACAAAGGTTGGGATGGCTGAGTTTGAGCTATGGCTCAACGTTGACAACTTTACTTGATAGTGCTCAAGGCAAGCGAGGCGCTTGGCAAAGGATGAGACCATGCAAAGTGGAATGAGTTGCTCAGCGACCGAAAGAGTTGTGCAAAGCTCACAGAGGTGAGGGGAATTGCTAACTCGAAGAATTCGGTACTCATGCATGGGCTTGTATGCGGACGATGGATTGTTCGTGGCCATCCCAAGGCGGTCGAGACTCGGCGCCATGGAGCATTGAAACTTTCTCTTCGGCATGCGAAGGATACGTCCGGAGGAGGCTGAAGTGTGCAATGAGTTCAGCATGTTGTTAGGCCTTGAGGGGTGCAGCGGTAGCTGTATTGACGTGGAGGCACAATCTAGCAAGTGCGTTTACAAGAGGCAGAACAATGCACAGTTTGTTCAGCAGATCGGAGTAGTCCAAGGGGATGGTGGTCTCCGAAACGAAGAGAGATGTTGCTCCAACGGGACAGTTATCCAGGAGGGATAAGTCTCGGCTCTCTAGAGGGAGAATCATGTGAGACGGACTCCACATGTTGAGGAGGAGTACCTCACAAACAACAACTCCACGAAGCTCAATGGACCGAGCAAGCAGCGAGGAGTTGTCGCATGATCTCGCTCGAAAGAATGCATTGGTGGATGCATTGCAAGATCAAGTGGGGGAGCGACCTAAAACAACTTAAATGAAGGCACACTTGGAGTCGATGTGGAGATCGAACTCAAGGGAGGGCTGACCCGTGGAATGGTGGGCGCGAGGGCCACCATCGACTCAATGCAAAAACGAGGAGCGGAGCAACTTGGGTGTAACTTGGCGAAGTACTCAATCCGCATGAAGGGAGCCAGCATAGAAGTTGGAAGGTGGAGCAGAGGCACAGTGCTTTCTTTAGACAGAGGTCAAGGACATGAACTCTTGCAGAGGCAAGAGTAAGATCATGTTATTCCATGGGTCCTTCTTTCTGACGGAGCAGACTCATCTTGCATGATGCCAAAGACGAAGGGAGCTTCGGGGCACATGCACCTTATCTCGGAGGAGCATTTGATGGAGGAACTAAGGTGACTCAATTTGCGGAGGCGAAGTTGAGTTCAGAAGGCCTTAGCACGGGGCAAGAGGACGCAGAGGCGGGTACTCTTGAAGAATATGTCATAGTGTTGCCATTCAAGTTGCTATGAAGGAAGCGGTGCGCAGCGGAGATTGTGCTGGTAGGGGTAGAGGCCCAGGATCCAGACAATGGTGCACAAATTACAGTGAAGTCGGTGGACTTCGGGAGCTACTAGGCGACGGACTGTCCTAGAGCGGTGCTTCATCTAGGTGTGACCCAAGAGTGGGTGGATGAAGGTCGATTGCCAAAGGAGCGAACAAAATCGAAGGTGGAGGAGACCCTGCGATGTATTGGCAGAGGCCACACATGGAGGGTTCACAAATCGAGTTCATTCCACAAGGATCAGAATGCAATGGAGATGTCACCAGGAGGCGACATGGTGCAGCGGATCGTAGTGGAACAGTTCGTGGCAATGCGACACACACGACATAGTCCCGTGAGGGATGAGATCATATGGAGGTATGATCGGGAGCTACTGGGAGCTCCGCTTTGGTGAACAACACGACGGCAAGAAGGACTATGGATTCAAGGAGTGAAGGCCATGGTACCGCAGAGGCGGGTCTTCCGGGCGTGCACCGAATTTTGCATCGGATGAAAACCTTGGTCATCAGCATATGGGGGCTGTGTTCCACTAAGGGAAAAGTTCGAATGCAAGTACCAGTGAGTCCCATGGGAGGGACTTGATCATGCAGAGGTATGATCGAAGCAGCTGGAGAGTTGGACTGCTCCAGAGCTCATATTCGCTTAAGGGAGCCCAGCAAGTCAGAGGACAAGGCCGAGTAAGCGAACGTTGCTACCAAGGAAGCTAAGGAGAACAGAATTGGTGCAAACCCTGCAACGTGATGGCAAAGGCCATGCATGGGAGTTGCAGTCTGTCTTTCCATCGACCAAACGGACTGCTTGGAGAACACAGAGGTGTTGAAGCAAGGGGTCGAAAGGGGCGAGGAAGCGACGACGAGTCCAGAGGGACTTGGCTACCCAAAATCAAGGATCAGTTAGAATGGAGGTGGACTCAGAGGAGTGCCACGGAGACATATCTACTGATCGTGAAGAAAAGGGATGCAGATGCGAGGCAACGGATAGTAGGGCCATGGGCATGGCAGCGCCATGGTACCGCAGAGGCGGGACTTCCGTGAAAGTCATTGATCCCTTGCTCTCATGGAGGGAGAGCGCTTGGTCGTGAAAGGGGCCGAGGAGGTGGAGCATGCAGAGGCAATCTCCAAGTACCGAGACAAGGCTGAAGGGCAGAGGCCGAAGAACTTCGTAAGACCGGTGTCAACAAGTTTCTCATCAAGATAGCCGTAAGTGAAGGACTTTGGGTCATGCAAGAGTGCACGACTAAGGAACGAAGCAAGCAATACGCGGTGCTGTACCTTTGCTACTCAGTGGAGTAGGCGGCAGGGTTGATGGAGAAGACGGTACAATCCCAGAGGCGACCACATCTATCAGAGAATTACTCCAAGTTGGGGTGAAAACTTCCTGCATTCCAGAAGTTCAATGGCATTGAGAAGGTGAATCACAGTAGCTAACTCAACGCAAGGAGTGCAAACACTTCAAGTGCTTCAGAAGTGTGAGCAAAGAGCAGGTGAAGGCCAGTAACCAGCTTGATGCATGAAGTACAACCTCGAGGAGGTGGGCGAAGTCAAGTAACCTTTGCCTTCTCAACTCTTAAGAGAATGGGCGGAACCGAGTACCCCTGTTCTCTTATCTATCCAGCAGAGGAGCTCTGCACAAGTTCAAAGACCCTTCGAAGATAATGGAAGACAATAGTTGTCAAATCCTCACCAACGGTGATCAGTGCTACTGAGAGTAGATTGTCCACTTCATTTCCCAACGAAATGCCAATCGAAAGCGGAAGTGATGCGAACCTACTTGGATGTGACAACTAACTGAAAGAAGAGTCAATAAGCAGATTTTGTGGAGGAAGGACCCAAAACTTCAGAAGTTTGCGAGGCGATGCTCGTTAAAGCTCCAACAAGCATCCACCCAGTTCAAGCAGCATGTGGAAATTTTGAGAAACTGGCGCAGTAAGAATGGTCTTTTCCTTCATTTGGTGGATCCGCAGGAATCAACGATGATCAACACAACTCAGCCAACCCCACACCAGAGTCAGAGTCATTGGCGAGTTGAAGCAGCATGGCGGATCAAAGGTTCGACTACTCAAAAACAGCAGCGGAGAGCAGCTGGGAGCCAGGAGGCGCATTGCAGCTGGAGCAGAAGATTGAAGACTCAGCAAAGGCGAAGAGTTGCAGTGTTCACAAAGGCTTCGACGAGGACGTCGAAGGGATAAGTGGGGGAGAATGTCACGGACAAACTTTGAAACAGGGTGTTTGATGTAATGCTTATATCTGTCCGTGTCTGTTGGCATGTTCATGCCTTGTACAGCGTGTAGAGTGGCAGTCGAAGGCTTATAAGTCTCATTTTAGTTGGGTTGGTGGCCTCTTTAGGCTTGTAAATAAAGGTAGTATCATGTGGACACGTGCGAGAGCTTTTCGGTCTGTAATGGACCATCTTACCCTTTGTTGTGCCACTGTTCAGAGCTTGTAAAGTCTGTTTGTAATTTGCATTGTCTATGAAGTGTTTTTCGGAGATGTTTGCTTGTGGATCCCGATTGAGGCGTTCTCTCTTGCCCGTTCTCTCTTTTGGTGGTCCTAAGGGACAATGGGAGGCTTCGGGGAGGCTGACCTTTGCGGACGGACACGCAAGGGTGCCGCACGACTTAGGCAAAATCAGCTAAGTCCGTGTCAACACGACGAAGTGAAAGAGAATTTTCAGTGGGAGATTGGGTTTATCTTCGCCTACAACCATACAAGCAACTCTTTATCAACACTCGAGCCTCCATGAAGCTATCCCCACGTTTTTATGGGCCCTATCAGATCACAGAGCGTATTGGAGCCGTGGCGTATAGACTTAAATTACCTGAAGATGCCAAAATTCACCCTGTCTTCCACGTATCATGCCTAAAGCCCAAGTTTGGAGAACACGAGTCACCCTAGATCCAACTGTCCAACACAACTGAGGATGGAGTTATTCAAGCCCAACCACAAGCCATCCTCGATCGCAAGATCGTGATGCGTCGCCGACATCCATCTACCGAAGTACTAGTGCATTGGAATAATCTACCACTTGAAGACGTCATATGGGAGCCATATGAGGAGCTGAATGCTAGTCATAGGTGCCCAGCAAGCCAATCACGTGAGTGATGGCACGTGTGACTTGATACAGAATCTTTTTGCTTATTATATTTTGGTGTATATCACTTTATAACTATTGCATAAATGCATATATATATATATATATATATATATATATATATATATATATATATATATATATATATATATATATATATATATATATATATATATATATATATATATATATATATATATTGTGATGTCCTTGGATTTGTGCAATGGGAATCGGATCGTGATGAGATCACGATAATGAGATCGATTCACCTTTAAACACATATCCTAAATAATCCCGGTCATAGGTTACTCGAGAGGGACATCGTGATAACCGGACAGACTGGTGTGCTGTATACCCGTCCATATGATGGATGCAGCTGGTCTCATAGCTGCTCGTGTAGGGACACTAGGGATACAGTACAGGTGCTTATTGGAGAATGAGTTCACTGATTGATCCGCTTACGGAACGCTGGAGGGTTGATGATGCCTTATTGTCAGACAGCGATTCCGTAGTCCTAGTGGTATATCTGGTCCTTAGACTTGAGACACCAAGGATGTCCTATATGAGTGCTCCACTCTTTGATACCAGACTTATAGGTTTGGCTGTCCCAGATCTAGTACAGCTGGTCATTGGGAGTGATAGTCGACCTTACGAGGGCTATTGAGTGTCGATAGAGGATCATCCACTCTCGGCGTCATGAGAGGAATATCCCTTGTGTTCTTGCTCAGACAAATCCCTAGCCAGGGTCATTCGGGTTGAGAGAGAAAGAGTTCTCCGGGAGAATCCGATTAGAGCGAGACTCGAGTAGAAACCGTATGGGTCTGACAGCACCATGCTCGATATACGGTCTCTAGGATATTAGATGGATGAGGGACTATAGGTACATGGTAACTGAGGACAGACAGGTCCAATGGATTGGATTCCCCTGTATTGTCTGGGGACTACGGCGTAGTGGCCTAGTACGTCCGTAGTCGATGAGTCGAGTGAATTTTTACAGAGATAATAATTCACTGAGTTAGAAGGAGTTCTGACAGATATGACTCACGGCCAGCTCGATATTGGGCCTAGAGGGTCACACACATATGATAGGCATTGCAATGAGTAGGAGTTCGGATATGAGATATCTGACGGAGCCCTTGTCTTATTGGATGCAGATCCAATACCTGCTAAGGGAGGACCCATTAGGGTTTGACAGGGGACCTCTATAAATAGGAGGGATTCAGAGCCTTATAGGCTAGAGTCTTTGCTTGTCTTTCCTATTCTCCTCTCCCTCTCCACCTCAGAGCAGGCTTGGAGTTTTGAGGAGCGTCGTCGCAACCCTACTGTGTGGATCACCGCTAGAGAGGAGGACACTTGACCTCCTTCACCCTCTCCTAAGGATCTGTAAGGAAACAGGGATATACGATCTCCCTAGGTAACACAATATACTCTATACGCAGTTTTAAGTTTCACGGATTTTGCGCACCAATCTTCGCACAACGACGAACATCTTTTTGGGAATCGGGGATTTTGTTTTCTTGTTCTTCCGATGTGCATGTGATGTCGCCCCAAAGATTTCCTAACACTGAAGACCCGGTTCCCTGAGTTCATGGAATCTCAGCCTTGAGGACAAGGCTGATTTGAAGAGGGCGGGTCTGTTAGGACTCTAGCTAGGAGAGTCCTAATTGAGAGGGACATTCTATTAGGACTCTAGCTAGGAGAGTCCTAATTGAGAGGGACATTCTGTTAGGACTCTAGCTAGGAGACTCCTAATTGAGAGGGACATTCATGTAGGAGGTTGTTTCATAGAGAAAAATAAGGAGTTGTAAAGGAATAGGAGTCTTGAGTAGGAGTCATATTAGGAGTTGGTTAGAAGTAGGAGTCTTGAGTAGGAGTCCTATAAATAGTCATGTATTCCTCCTCTTTTGATAAGCAATAGATGAATCGTTTCTGCAGCCTTTGAGCAGCAACTTGGAGGGAGGAACCCCTATAGAGTTCCAAGGAGGCCGATCCTCTAAATAGATCAACCCCAAGTTTAGAATTCTGCAAGGGTTCTAACATGACCTGAGGACATAATATGCTTGGTTGAGTCCCTTGAGGGTATATCATTGAATCAGACTCATCTTGTAACGATGGTGTTGATTTAACCGAACATCATGGTTGGTCGAGTCCCTCGAGACCATGGTGGTTTGGAGGATGAATAGGATGAAAATCATAAGGAGTTATGATCGACAAGAGTTGCCTACCTTTCAGGCTTTGTGTGATTGGTCGAGTACCTCGAGGTTACACTAAGATGCTAATTAAATCTCAATCCCCACTAAAAGTCTACCTGATACGTCCATTCCACTTGCTAGTAAAATAGTGGGAGCATATTAAGATAGAAGTCTATATCTTGATTGTTTATTTTTATAAAATATGCATGTTATTTATATTTGCTACATCTTTATTTTTAGAAAATGTCACTTTCAAATCCGTTACATGGCATACTTGATGTCAACCGCCTCACTAGTCCAAATTATATGGATTGGCTCTGCAACTTCAGAATGGTTCCCATGGTGGAGAAAGCCACATATGTTCTTGATACAGTGATGCCTACGCCCGAGGAAGGGGCAAGAGAGGATGAGATCGCTCGCTACGTGAAGTACATTGATGACTCCACTCTTGCTCAATGTTACATGTTGGGCTCCATGACTCCTGAGTTATAGAGACGGCTTGAAAAGATATCCGCCAAATTTATTCTCCTACATGTCCGCAAACTGATTGAGGAACAGGGAAGGACTCAGCGATATGAGATATTCAAGAGCCTATTCCGTGCTAAGATAATTTAGGGGATACCAATTCAGAACCATGTCCTAAAGAAGATTGAGTTGATAGAGAAACTCACGAAGTCTAGGAATGGTCCTAGAGTATCACCTGTGTGTGGATCTTGCGCTTTAGTCCCTACTAGATTCCTTTTGATAGTTTATAATGAATTTTAATATGAACAAGCTTAAGGTGACTCTCTCAGAGCTCCTCAATATGTTGAGAGAGGCAAAGACCACTATTAAGAAAGAGAAGCTAATTCTCTATACTAGTGAGTCTAGAAAGAAAAGGAAAGCAAGAAAGTCCCTTAAGAAGGGCAAGTGCAAGGGCAGAACTGGTAAAGCAAAGGTTACTAAGAAAGACCCAACAAAGGACAAAGGCCAGTGCTTCCACTATAGAAAAGATGGGCACAGGAATAGAAACTAAAAAGAGTACCTTGCAGAGAGGGCGAAACAAAGGCTTAGAGAAGCTTCAGATACATTCATGATCAGTCTCCATTTATCAAACTCTTATGATAAAACATGGGTATTGGATACCGGTAGTGCTTATCATATTTGTTGAAATTTGTTGCAGGTTCTAGAAAGGCCTAGGAGATTGGTGAGAGGCGAGATGGACCTCAAGATGGGCAAGGGAGCAAAAGTTACTATAGTAGCTATTGGCGAGGTCGCCCTACATCTGCATGGTGGAGTTATTATTGCATTGTATGCATGTTAATTTGTTCCTTCTATTATCAAAAATATTATTTCCATTTCATGGTTATTCAATATTATTAAATGATAAGATAATCATGAGAGGAAGATTGCATAATTGTTTGTTTATGCTAGATACTACTCCACATATCATGAATGTAAGTATGTCTAAGAGGAAACAAGATGAGGTGAATAGTGTATACTTGTGACATTGTAGGCTAGGTCACATTCATGAGGGAAGGATTCAAAAGTTACTAAAGGATGGATATCTAGATCTATTCGACTATGAGTCATATAGAACCAACGAGCCTTACCTTCATGGAAAACTGACCAAATCTCCATTTAGTGGAACTGGAGAAAGAGCCACTAAACTATTGGAATTCATAAATAGTGATGTATGTGGACCTATGTCAACTCATGCCTTTGGTGGTTAATCCTACTTCATTACCTTTAGTGATAATTTCTCAAGGTATGGACATATATACTTAATGAAGTACAAGTCTGAAGCCTTTGAGAAATTTAGAATATATAAGAATGAAGTAGAGAACCAGACTGGAAAGAGTATCAAGACTTTTCGATCAGATCAAGGAGGTGAGTACTTAAGTACAGAGTTTACCCACTTCCTCAAGGACCATGGGATTTTGTCCCAATGGACACCTCCTTATACACCTCAGCTCAATGATGTATTTGAAAGGAGGAATCGTACGCTAATAGATATGGTACGGTCTATGATGAGTTTCGCTGACCTACCCATCTCATTCTGGGGATATTCCTTAGAGACCACAGCTTACCTTTTGAACAGAGTTCCAACTATGTCGGTAGTGTCTACACCATATGAGATATGGAAAGGGAAAAAACCTGATCTTAAGGTTGTTAAGATTTAGGACTGTCCTGCCTACGTTAAAAGACATAATCTCGATAAGTCGGAATCAAGGATAGAGTGGTGTAAGTTCGTGGGATACCCCAAGGAAACTTATTGGTATTATTTCTATCATCTCGAGGACCAAAAGATCTTTGTAGTCAAGAGAGCGGTGTTCCTTTAGAAGAAACACATTCTTGGCAGAGACAGTGGGAGCATGATATAGTTGAGCGAGGTTAGAGAACCTAGCTCAAGCTTCAATCTATAGCCCGAGTTTGTTCAGGTACATAACACATAAGTTCTAACTTCACATAGGTCTAGTAGAGTATCCCAACCTTCTGAGAGATATGTGGGACATATTAGAGAAGAGGATGTTTAGGATATTGATCCTTAGACCTACGAGGAGGCTATTATGAGTATAGACTCTGGGAAGTGGCAAGAAGCCATGAATTCTAATATGGATTCTATGTACTCCAATAAGGTTTGAAACCTAGTTGATGCGCCCGAGTGTATTATACCCATCGGTTGCAAGTGAATCTTTAAGAAAAAGATCAGAGTAGATGGAAAGGTAGGGACCTATAAACCAAGGCTAGTGGCTAAGGGGTATCGTCAAAGGCAATGTATTGACAATGACGAAACCTTCTCACCTATAGCTATGCTAAAATCCATCCGAATTCTATTGGCTATTGCAGCACACTATGATTATGAGATTTGGCAAATGGATGTGAAAACCACATTCCTCAATGGCAGCCTCGAGGAGGAGGTGTATATAATACAGCCCGAGGGATTCATGTCTAAGGACTACCCAGATAGAGTGTGTAAGTTGCTTAGATCCATTTATGGACTAAAGCAAGCTTCCCGAAGTTGGAACTTAAGATTTGATGAGACAATCAGATCTTATGACTTCATTAAGAACGAACATGAGCCTTGTGTGTATAGGAAGGTAAGTGGGAGCACTATCAACTTCTTGGTGTTATATATGGATGACATCCTGATCATTAAGAATGATGTAAGAATGCTATCCACATTAAAGGCTTGATTATCTAGACACTTCTTAATGAAGTACTTAGGAGAAGCATCATATATCTTGGGGATTCAGATCTATAAAGATTGATCCAAGAGGATGCTTGGCTTATCCCAGTTTAGGTACATAGACACGTCTTATACCGATAAGACATGGGACATCGCTTTCTAGGAGTTTATCCCCAAAGACTCCCGAAAAAAGGGCGAACATGGATAGGATACCCTATACCTCAGCAATAGGGTCTATCATATATGTCATGCTATGTACCAGGGCTGATATTATGCATGCTATGAGTGTCACGAGTAGGTATTAGGCAGATCCAGGCTTGGAGCAGGACAAAGGACAAAAGATCTTTTACTAGTATATAGAGGTAGTAGCCTCAGGGTTGAAGGCTACACAGACTCGTGTTTTCAATCTAATGTCGATGATAGCAATTTGAATTTGAGATATGTGTAAACCTTGAATGGAGGACCAATGTGTTGGAAGATTTACAAGCTAGATACTACTGCTGACTCGACCATAGAGGCAGAGTATATTGCTTAAGTAGAGGTAGCAAAAGAGGGAGTTTGGATAAAGAAGTTCATCACAGATTTGGGAGTCATGCCAGGTAGCGAGGAGTCGATTCCCTTATATTGCGATAATAACGGGGCGATTGCTCAAGCAAAAGAACCCAAGTCTCATTAGAAATCTAAGTATGCTCGGAGGAGATAGAGTAGTGGAAATAGTTTCATCCGAAGATGACATTATAGATCCACTGACAAAGTCATTGTCTTAGATTGTCTTTGAGTGTCATAGGGGTCTGATAAGGATCAGACACATAGGTGAATGACTTTATGTCAAGTGAGAGATTACTAGTCATAGGTGCCCTACAAGCCAATCACGTGAGTGATGGCACGTGTGACTTGACACGTAGTCGTTTTGTTTATTATATTTTGGCATTTATCACTTTATATTGCTTGTTGCATATATGCATATATATATTGTAATGTCCTTGGATCTATGCAATAGGAATCAAATCGTAATGAGATCACGATAATGAGACTGTTTCACCTTTAAACACAGATCATAAATAATCCTACCATAGGTTACTCGAGTGAGACATCAAGATAACCGGACGGACTGGTATGTTGTATACCTATCCATATGATGGATGCGACTAGTCTCATAGCTACTCATGTGGGGGCCCCTAGGGATACAATACAGGTACTCATTAGAGAATGAGTTCACTAATTGATCCGCTTATGGAATGCTGAATGGTTTATGATGCCTTATTATCATAAAACGATTCCATAGTCCTAGTGGTGTATCTAGTCCTCGTTGAATCTCATATTTTGATGATGAAATCAATTGTAGATTGTTTGATCTAATTTATATATTGAGAAAAGCCTGCAGGATTAACTATGATAGTAATAAGACATAAAGTAGGTGTTATGCCAAAGGTAAGATCGAGATCTTGTTGGGAGTTTAAGAGTTCGTCGGAAGTCCGGACGTTCGTCGGAACTTCTACCGCAACTAACCGAGAGGTCCAAGAACTTGCCAAAGAAGCTCATCAAACCTCGCCAAGAAGATCATCGTAAAGTCTAGGAGCTTGCTGGGAGTCCACCGGTACTTTGCCAGGAGTTCGTCGGAAGTTCGCCGAAAGATCGTCGGAAGCTCGTCAAAAGAGCAATTGATGTACCGGAACAAGAATACTTTATCAATTGTCTTAATTATTTTAGTTAGTTTGAAAATTGAGTTAGGATTGGGAGGTAATCCCACTAACTTAACTAGGGGCCAACTAGGCCTTTTACAGGGCTGAATTGGGCCAGATTGAACAACCCATTTAGCCCTTGAAAACATGGACGGTTGTGTTGAATCTCGTATTTTGATGATGAAACCAATTAATAATTGTTTATAATTTTAATTTATATTTTGAGTGATGCAGGATGCTTCGATCAGGATGAGATAATTAAAGCAGCAAAAATCATATTGGGCTGGAGGAACATGTCAGAAGATTAGACGTCGGGCCGGTGGATCGGTCGACGTATCGACAGAAGGCTTCGGGCCGTAGATTCGGGCATCAGGCCAAGAAGAGCGAAAATTACACCAAGGATATCGGAGTTGCAGAGTCAATTAGCCGATTGGGCAATAGGCTGTAAGAGAGGACAATGCGCCGAAGAATCGGACGAAGTGTCGAGGGACCAATAAAATGCCGGACAACTTGATTAATACTTAGTATTAATTATCTAGATCAAAGTGTATTTTTACATGTGTAGGATTAACTACGATAGCAAGGCATGAAACAAAATGAAGTCCCGGAGTCAAGGACGCGATTTCATTGGGAGTTCGAGAGCTCGTCGGAAGTCCTGACGTTCGTCGGAGGTTCTGGTGAACCAGCCGAGAAGTCTCGAAGCTTGCCAGAGAAGCTCATCAGAACTCACCAAGAAGATTGTTGTGAAGTCCAGGAGCTTGCCGGGAGTCCGCCGGAACATTACCGAGAGATCGTCGGAAGTTCGCCGGAAGATTACCAAAAGCTCACCGGAAGAATAAACATAGGGACTTCTTTAGCTTAGCAAATGTCTTAGGATTTCGTAGTTAGCACGTAATTGGGCTTGGATTTCGGCCAACCCAATTAGGGGCCAGCTAGGCCCATGTAAGAATTGTGTTGGGCCTGATAAGAGGCCCAAATAGTGCCCCAAGAAGTCTCACCGTCGTGGCACAATCTTCGAGACTATGTCAGGTGGTGGTATCGCTAGTCTCGGCGGTTGTACCACCCCTGGCAGGGTGCCAGGCAGTGGTACCACCAGTCTGGACGGTGGTACCACCCACCACTACCCCCCAGGTGGTGGTACTACTAGACCTGGGCGATGGTACCGCTCAGGACAGTGTCTGTGTCGACTGACACTGGACGGTGGTACCGCCCAACGTAAGCAGTGGTGCCACCCATGCCCGGGGAACCCGGGATGGGAAAGTTTTAGGCTCCAAGTTTGAATCAACTTGAAGCTTATAAATATCCCTCTCATCCCTAGTTAATGCACACAATCACAAAGAGATTAAAAGAGAGAAAACTCTACTGCAATCATAAGTGTATTCCCTCCTCTAGCTTAAACTTACATTTTTGTTTAGAGAGGAGAGTGAGTGCTTGTAAGGGTTATCTCCTACACCCAGTAAAAATAGAAGAGGGGTGTAAAAGGTGATTGGCCTTCGCCTACTGAAAGAAGACCTCTAGTGGACGCCGGTGACCTCGTCGGAGGAGAAAGCCGAAAGTGGATGTAGGTCACGTTGACCAAACCACTCTAAAACTGTTGCGTTCTCTGGTTTGCATTTCATTCCTACTATTACCTTAATGCAAACTTCCTTAAGTGCTTATTGCCTTCAATTCATTCTCTGGTTAAGTTTCTGAAATCAGTTTTTCATCGAAACGGTTTATCGTACGAAACTTTTTTAAAGTTGACATGATTTTACCGCTGCACTAATTCACCCCCCTCTTAGTGCCGACCTCTGATCCAAACAATTGGTATTAGAGCCTCATTTTTCATATTTGGTTTAACACTCAAATTGAAATGGTCTTTTCGGCTTTCAAGAGGGTCACTTTCTCATTTGTCCTCCCTTTTTCAATGGAACGGACTACACTTATTGGAAAACTCGAATGAGAGTTTTCTTACTTTCATTGGATTTAAATTTATGGAACATTATTGAAAATGGTTTTCGAATGTCTTCTCTTCCAATTAACCATTGGAATGATTTGGAGAAGAAGACGTTTTCTTTAAATGCCAGAGCTATGAATGCTCTATTTAGTGCCTTAGATAAAAATAAATTTAATCGGGTTTCTTTGTGCGAAACAGCCTTCGATATTTGGTATATTCTCGAAATCATACACGAAGGCATGAAGAGAGTTAAAGATTCTAAGATTAACCTTTTGATATATGATTTTGAGATATTTTGTATGGAACTAAGAGAGACTATTGGAGACATGTACACTGGCTTTATGGATGTTGTCAATAGTCTAAAAGCACTTGGAAAAAGCTTTTCAAATTTTGAACTCGTTAACAAGATTTTACGCTCAATTTCTAAAACTTGGGATTTAAAAGTAATCGCTATTCAAGAATCAAAAAATTTAAATATCTTTTTTATCGAAGAACTAATAGGGTCTTTGATGACCTATGAAATGATGTGCAATGCATGTGAAAAACTCGAGAACCACCTTCCAAAGAACAGGAAGGATTTCAAACTTAGAATATTTGAAGACCACTCGAACATAAGCTCAAGTGATGGTGAACTTGAACTCACTAAGAAATTTAAAAAGTTCATAAAAAAAAATTAAAGAATAAAAAGAACATAACTACTTGCTTTGAACGCAAGAAGTAGAATAAAAATTGGGATGAATCAAGCTCCTCCGAAGACGATGAGAAAATCAAGAAAGGCGAGGTGGCAAACTACGCCTTAACAACTTTCGACGATGAGGTAATCGAAACCCCATTAATTTACTTCGAAATTACATGATGCTTTTCATGATGTATTTTTTTTTTAGTTTAGAATTAATTTTTCTTAAAAATTACATGTTTAAAAATAAAAATAAAAAAATATGACCATGCTAGTAATTTTGAAAATGATAATGAAAATTATATGATTTATGTTAATGGAATAAAATGTTAGATTTAAATCTAATGATAATCCTATGAATGTTTTTTTAAGAAGTAATAATGTGTATCATGTTGATTTCCATTGTTATTTCTCGATTTTGATTAAATAAAATTATGTTTGATTTGAAGTAATGCATAATGATGTAATAAAAATATTAAATGTTTTGATACCATTGATGACTTTATGCATGAGATTTTAAAGTTATACATGATGATTTTTGTGATTTATTGGTCTGGATGGTTTTTATGATGAAATTCACTTTTCGATCCTAAAAGTTGATACATGTTTTTATTTGCAATAAAAAGATAAACGCATACTTGTATGAAACCAATAACTTAAGATGAACATCTTTTATCTTATTGATTTTTCGATAAAAGATTAATGAATCCATGTATATTATGCTTTTGTGAATCTCTTGGACTATGAAAATGATTTGATGAATTTGAATGAGTTTTATTAAAATCATAATCTCTCATGAAATCTTTTATATGAATCAAGATTTTTCATGATCTCCTAAGAATTCTTTACGTTATTTATTTAATAGGAGATTTGTTAAAATGAATCACGGTTTCTCTTGATGTTTTGAAATTATAAATTTTATGATTCATAATGAATTAAGAGATATTATACATTAATCAAGATCGTTTATGTGTTCTCTCATGACATCTCTTAAGGTTTATGACTTAAATTTTTTTATGTAAAATTCTTTAAATTTATGAAGTATACCTCATCGCCAAGTTCCTTTTGATATTCTTCATGTAATGATATGAATGCATGAAACACTCATGATATTATTTTGATGCATGCAATGATGAAATATTCATGATGAAAAATTGTTTTGATATTCACGACTTAATTTTTCATCTTTATTACCTTACCTTTGTCATGATTTGAAAATTGATGTAAAGGGTCTTTCCTTCTTTTTGCCAATGACAAAGGGGGAGAAAGAGTTGCTAATGTGCACATCTCAAAGAAAAAGATGCTAGGTTGCACAATTCAAGAAGAAAACAAAAATTGCACTTCTCAAAAGAGAAGAAACAATTTGCTTCTTGAACATTACCAAGAATTGCTAGCTTGAAATCTCAAGAAGATGCAAAAATATGCTATCTTGCATATCGCAAAGAAAAGTAAATTTTCCAACTTGCACATCTTTAAATTTGCTAGCTTGTATGTTGTAAAACGTGCATATCTACAACTTGATAGCTTGAATATTTTAAGCATGATGTAACACTTGCTAAATTTTCTAGCTTCAAATTTCATGAAGATAAAACTTGATATTATGTTTTTCATGCAATAAGTTGAATTTATATCTCAAACACATGATAGTTGGAACTTCTCCTTTTTGTTGATAATAAATGGGGAGAAGTATGTGGATGTTTTCCATGATTTTAATCATGACATGTTTGCTTGGATTTTTGAATCCAAGAGTCTCTATCAATATGGCATAATTGATAGGGGGAGTTTGTTTAAACTCTGAGAGTTGGGTTAACTCCGTCGTTGATTGGTTGTCATCATCAAAAAGGGGGAGATTGTTGAGTCTTGTATTTTGATGATGAAACCAATTGATAATTATTTATGATTTTAATCTGTATTTTGAGTAACGCAGGATGCTTCAATCAGGATGAGACAATTAAAGTTGGAAAAATCATGTTGGGCTAGAGGAACATGTCAGAAGATTGGTCGACATATCGACAAAAGGCTTCGGGTCATCGATTCGGGCATCGGGCCAAGAAGAGGGGATATTGCACCAAGGATATCAAAGTTGTAGAGTCAACTGGCTGATTAGGCAATAAGCCGCAAGAGAGGACGATGCGTCGAAGAATCAAACAAAGCATCGAGGGACCAAAGAAATGCTGGACAACTTGATTAATGCTTAGTATTAATTATCTAGATCAAAATGTGTTTTTACATATACAGGATCAACTACGATAGCAAGGAATGAAGTAAAATAAAGTCCCGGAGTCAAGGACGTGATTTCGTTGGGAGTTCGAGAGTTCGTTGGAAGTCCAAACGTTCGTCGGAGGTTCTGGTGGAACCAGCCGAGAAGTCTTGGAGCTAGCCAGAGAAGCTTGTCAGAACTCGCTAAGAAGATCATCGTGAAGTATAGGAGCTTGCTGGGAGTTCGTCGGAACATTATCGAGAGATCGTCGAAAGTTTGCCGGAAGATCGCCAGAAGAATAAACATAGAGACTTATTTAGCTTAGCAAATGTCTTAGGATTTCATAGTTAGTACGTAATTGGGCTTAGATTTGGGGCAACCCAATTAGGGGCTAGCTAGGCCTATGTAAGAACTATGTTGGGCTAAATAAGAGGCCTAAATAATGCCCCAAGAAGTCTCATCATCGTGGCATAGTCTTCGAGACTATGTCAAGCAGTGGTACCGCCTGGGCGGTTGTACCACCCCTGGCAGGGTGCCAGGTGGTGGTACTGCCAGTCTAGATGATGGTACCACCCAGCACTGCCCCCCAGGTGGTAGTATTGCTAGACCTAGGTAGTGGTACCTCCCAAGACAATATCAGTGTCGACTAACACTAGGTGGTGGTACCATCCAACGTAGGCGGTGGTACCATCCAGCGTAGGCGGTGGTACCACTCGTGCCTAGGGAACCCGGGATGGGAAAGTTTTAGGCTCCAAGTTTCAATCAACTTAAAGCCTATAAATACCCCTCTCCTCCCTATTAAAGCACATAAGCACAGAGAGATTAAAAGAGAGAAAACGCTACTGCGATATTCCCTCCTCTAGCTTAAACTTAGATTTCTATTTAGAGAGGAGAGTGAGTGCTTATAAGGGTTATCTCCTAAACCTGGTAAAAGGAGAAGAGGGATGTAAAAGGTAATTGGCCTTCGCCTATTGAAGGAAGGCCTCTAGTGGACGCCGGTGACCTCGTCGGATGAGGAAGCCGAAAGTAGATATAGGTCACGTTGACCGAACAACTCTGAAACTGTTGTGTTCTCTGGTTTGCATTTCATTCCTGCTATTACCGTACTGCAAACTTCCTTAAGTTCTTATTACCTTCAATTCATTACGTACGTTTTCAAGTTAAGTTTTCGAAATCGATTTTTCGTCGGAAACGATTTTATTGTATAAAACTTTTTTAAAGTTGATGTGATTTTACCGCTGCACTAATTCACCCCCCCCCCCCCCCCCCCCCTTAGTGCCAACCCCTGATCCTAATAGGCTATGGCACCGCTTGGGAGACCCAGTCTCCCTAGTGGTTTGGGTGGTACCACCGCCTAAACAAGGTGGTAGTACCGCTGCATCCATCAAATGGATGGGTATACAAAACGCTAGTCTGTTTGGTTATCTCGATGTCCTTCTCGAGTAACCTATGATCAGGATTATTTAGGATATATGTTTAAAGGCGAATCGATCTCATTATCGTGATCTTATCACGGTCTGATTCTCATTGCATAGATCTAAGGACATCACAATATATATGTGCATATATGCAACAAGCAATATAAAGTGATAAATACTAAAATATAATAAGCAAAAAGACTACGTGTCAAGTCACATATGCCATCACTCATGTGATTGGCTTGTAGAATACCTATGACTAGTAGAAAGGATATGTGAAGAAGGACTGCATTAAATGCAAAACTTGGTTTAAAAAGAAAGATATAAACTTGACATTTGTATGTTTCAAATCAAATATTACAAAAGTTCATTCTAATACTTGGAGAATTGATTCTAGTACTTCCACTCATATTACCAATAATATGTAGGGATTTCTTTCAACCCGAAAACTAAAAGAACATGAAAGATTAATCATTATAGGAAATCATTTCAAAGTGAAAGTGATATTCGTTGAAACTTATCTCCTACGCCTAGTAGACGAGTTATATAATGGATCTTATTGACACATATTATATTCCTACTATTTCTCAAATTTTAGTTTCTCTCTCTAGAATTATTAATTTTTATTCAATAAATATTGGTTCTGAAATTCGGTGTGATGGATTATGCAGAATTAACTTGAATCTTGAATTTGCACAAACACTATTAACCCTACAATTAAATATTAGATTGAAACATTGTTTCAATAATAAAAGATTTTTTATATTATGACATAGACGATTGAGATATATCTCCAAGGAAAGAATTAAAAGATTAGTGAAGGATAATATTTAAAAATTTTAAACTTTACTAATTTTGATGTTTACATTGATTGCATTAAAGGAAAGCAAACTAAGCATATAAAGAAAAATGCCACAAGAAGTAAAGAACTCACCGAGATTATTTATACTAATATCTACAGACTACTCCATATTCCCTATTTTAGAAGAGAAAAGTATTTCATCATATTTATAGATAACTTATCTAGATATGGCTGTGTATCTAATATATAAAAAGTCTCAGGTCATTGACACTCTTAAAGTATACATAAATGAGGTCGAGAGACAATTAGATAGAAAAGTAAAAGTTATCAAATATGATAGGGGTGATAAATTTTACGACAGATATGATGAATCCGGTCAATATATTGGTCTTTTTGTTAGATTCTTAGAAAAACAAGATATTTATGGTCAATATGCCTTACTAAGTATGTCATAGTAGAATGACATTGCTAAAAGGGTAAATCATACTCTTATAGGCATGATTAGGAGCATGATGAGTTATTCCTTCATACTTGAGCTAATGTGGGGTAAAGCTCTTAGGACAGCAATATATATCTTGAACAAGATTCCTAGTAAGTCAGTTCTATTAACTCCATTTGAGTTATAGGCTGATAGAAAATCAAGTTTAGGACATTTACATATTTAGGGGTGTCTTATAGAAATAAGAGTATTCAATCCACATAAAAAGAAATTAGATTTAAGAACTATTTCTAAATATTTTATTAGTTATCTAGAAAAATCCAAAAGATACAGATTTTATTACCCTAATCATAATATGAGGATAGTATAATCTAGTAATGTAAGATTCCTAGATAATGGCAAAATTAGTGGGAGTGAAAAATCTCGAATAATCAATTTTGATATCGAGGAGATACAACTTAATTCTCTTTTAACATCTATATTCAAAAGATTATTGTTCCTCAAGTCACTGAAAGAATTGATGAGAGTGAATAACAAAATAATATTGATGACCTCTCACATGATGTTAATGTCACTACTAATGATATTGTTAAACAGCCACAATAGATAGTTTTGAGAAGATCTCAAAGGAAAAAAGAGATATGTTATTTTCTAATGATTATGTGATAATCTACAAGAATCAGATTATGATATAGGGATGAGAAGGGACCCCTTATCATTTTTACAAGCCATGAAAATTATAATTATAAAAAGTGGTTTGATGACATGAAAGAAGAGTTAAAATCAAAGGACCATAATGGTGTCTAGAAACTCATTAAATTGCTCAATGATTATAAAAAAGTCGATTACAAATGGTCTTTAAGATAAAATGTAACTTAATGGGTAATATCAAATGATATAAAGCCAGACTTATGGTTAAAAGTTTTTCTCAAAAAGAAGATATTGACTATAATGAGACCTCTCCAATTTCTAAAAAGGACTTGTTAAGGATTGTTATGGTATTAGTAGCTTATTATGATCTTGAGTTACATCAGATAGATGTAAAAACAGTATTTTTGAATGGGGATCTAGAAGAGAAAATCTATATGAACCAACCTAAAGGATTCATAGAAAAGGGAAAGAAAAATTGGACTTACAAATTTAGGAAATTCATTTATGGCCTTAAACAAGCTTCTAAACAATGGTATGTAAAATTTCATGATTCATTACTTCCTTCAGATTTAGGGAAAACATTGCTAATCAATGGATATATCTAAAGGTTAGTGGGAGCAAGTTTATTATATTGGTCTTATATGTAGATATTTTGCTTGCTAGTAATGATCTTAGCGTATTACACAAAATCAAAATGTTTTTCAATAGGAACTTTAAAATGGTTAATAAGAATAAGGCAGCCTATGTTATTGGCATTAAGATATTCAAGAATAGATCTTAATGATTACTTAGACTGTCTCAAAAAAGATACCTTAATTGAGTCTTAAAAATATTTAATATATGATTTTGTTAAGCCAATGATACACCTATTACCAGAGGTAAAAAATTCAATCAAAACTAGTGTTCAAAAAATGACTTAGAAAAGAATCAAATGAAGGATATTCTTTATGCATGTGCAGTTTGAAGTCTACTATACGCTCAAACCTATACAAGACCATATATTAGTTTTATAGTTACAATACTATATAAATACCAACTCAAGAATAGAACATTAGAAAGCTACAAAGAAAGTAATGAGATATCTATAGGGGACAAAAGATTATATGCTTATATACTAGAGATTAGATCAGCTTGAAGTGACGGGATATTCAAATACTGATTTTGTAAATTGCCTCGATAGTAGGAAGTCCACTTTAAGATTTGTATTCATGTTGGCTGAGGCGGGCGATTTCTTGGAAAAGTATAAAGTAATCACTTATTGCATCATAAAAAATATAAGCTGAATTTTTGGCATGCTTTAAGACCATAAATCAAGCTTTGTGGTTGTGAAATTTCGTCTCAGGACTTGGTGTGATCGACTCAATTGCTAGGCTGCTGAAGATATTTTGTGATAATACTATAGCAATTTTTTTCTCTAAGAATCATAAGTACTCTAGTGGTTCCAAGCATATCAAGATAAATTACTTGGTGGTTAGAGAAAGAGTTCAGAAACAACCTATGTCAATTGAGAACCTGAGCATTAACAAAATGATTGCTGATCTATTTACTAATACTTTATAATCTAAACTATTTAACAAATATGTTCTTAGAATGGGGTTTGTGAGTAAGCCATAAAAGATATGATGATGTATGTTTAGGTGGATGTCATTATTGATATTTTTTCTTGCTTAATTAAAGTTATGATGATGTATTTTTTTATACATATTATAGTTGAATGTAAAAATAAGATTGTCTTAACAAGACAAATTATAAGAGTCATTATGGACTATATTAGGAAAGACCAACAATGTTGTGGTATATAGAAAGGAGTATGATATTTATGATATACAATCGCTATAACTCGCATTAGTAGTTTGACTTAATATAGTATTATTATGTTTATTAGACTTATTGGCTTATTTTAAAAATTCATTGCCATCTATAAAATGTTTTTCAAAATTTTTGGAATCCAATTAGGTAAAATTATTTTCAAACAAATTTTTATTTTATTTATTTTGATTTTAAATTTTTTTTATATCTTATCAATTAATGCGCCAAGTAGAAGAATGTTAGATTATATGGCCCTATGTAATTGATAAGATATATTATAGACTAATTGGATTTTAATGAAAGTTATAACCAATAGAAGGAAGTCCATATTAAGATATGATTTCTTAAGAGATGCCCTTGATGAAAGGAACTCTCATAATTACTTAAACTAAGATTCTTTGCTCTAGTCTATATATAAACAACATCTCTAGGGACTAAATGATGTATAATGTATAAGGACACTACATGTAGTTACACGGTGGGTGTGTGACATTGAAAGATTACGATTCCTCTTTCGTTCTCTTCGTCCCTAATCCATCAATCTAAGTGGTCTATGAAAAGATAGGAAGAGAGGAGAATGAGAGTCTAGTTCTCCTTGTAGATCGATAGTAATTTTTTGAATCCGAAGATGATACCTCTGTAGATATGATAAAATTCTTTTTAAATGACATCAAAAGTTATGTGTCGTAAATCTAATCTATTGTTATTTGATTTTAATTTTGGTATGAAAATTTTTTTAATACAACATATTACTGATTTTATAGTTATATGGTATATATAAAAATGTTGACATTGTCATTCTACTCCATCCAGCCACTTCACAAGACAAGTTCTTATGAACATAGAAAGCTACTGTAGATTGGAAGCTGAAGCTGAGATGATTGCATTTAGACAAGAAGAACAAAGGTACGCTGAAGGTGCTCAAACTTTAGTTGGTTCTCTTTCCCTTTATGTCACAGGATCTCAAAGTGAATCTTCTTATGCCTTGTGCTATTCCACTGAGCATGCTTGATGCTAAATATATGTCTGATGTAGCTCTTCAGGCACACACAGATGTAGTCTCTCAGAAGTCTAGTGAGTCCTAAATGTTGCTTATAGTATGTTAGGCTGGTCCAATTGGCCTTCAAACTCAAACTTTAACCATGCTTCACTCCAACTAATTAAGGAATTTCATAATTTATCCTTTATGTCAGTTTCAGTCATATCACAAATGTGGTTAGAGGAAAGAACCATCCATTGGTGAACTCGAGGGCAGAATAGCGGTGGAAAGAAAGAAAAGGAGAGGAAAAAGAAGTGAGAACTCTTTCGGTCTTAAAAGGAATCTTTTTTACGAGGGAAAGTGCTTCAAGTAGACTGTTTGTTCAAGTTTCGCTGAACTCCAAATTTCAAGCCACAAATGAACACGAAGAAAGAAAACCTGCTCTGGTAGATCAAATTATTAGTTCAGTACTCAGGAATAACATGCCACGCAAATGGCTGGATATGCTATTGGTAAATATCCATTACAGATGGCTAATCTAGTCTTATATTAGAGCAAATTATAAGTTAGTTTGTAAAGGTTTTGATAGTGCATTAGGTATAATTTTTTTTTTTTTTGTGAGTAAAAATAAATTGATTAAGTGTGAAGTTTGTATAAATAACTTTGTATATATAAGTCATAGACTAAAGCTTAATATCTTATAGAGTAGTCTAGGATAACGCATCCCGCCTTAAAGGTGGAATGGTCTTACTCCACAAATTCATCTTCAAAAATAGTCAAACAAAGAGGTAGTCATGACTATACATGCTGTAAACTATGACTCCTAACTATAGCCAACAAATAAAGTATAGTCATAACTACACATGCTATAGACTTTGACTCTTAAATGTAATCAAAAAATAAAATATAATCTCCACATATGTCAAGACTACCTAAGGGTCCAATACATTATTAAAGTAGATAACTACGGGATGTATACAATTTTTCAACATAATTCCCAAGATATTTAACTAATAGCAAAATTGAATCTGATAAAAATATATTTCTCTCTTCGTGTAAAGTGTTCTATTTTGAGATCGTGCTCCATACATGATCTTGAGTCTCTAATAATCTCTATCAAAAGCTGAGCATTGTTTATATATCGACACTCAAAGATTCTGTTATATCTCTCCTTCCACATCCACCAAATAGCGCATCTAAAAGTAACCTTTGCCAATTGTGTAAGAAGCCCTTTTCTTAAGAAACATTGCATGAGTTTGCCTAATTTTTTATACAAGTTTCGCTGCGGTAGCCTATTGAGTTCAAATCGTCGAAGAATCTCCTTCTATATCCATTTAGTATAGTCATAAAAAAAATAGAGGTGGTCAATAGTTTCTTCCTGTTGCATACAAAGGGAGCATCGGTTAATAAGATAAATACCTCTTCTCTTCATATTGTCTATTATAGGTAGTTTGTCAAGAAAGGTCTGCTATGTGCATAAGAAATGTCTCTGTGATACCGATCGATCCCATGTCCAACTGCTTGGGATCCACTTATTGTTCCGTTGCCTGATCTGATTTCATGCTAATGTAGTACTAAATTTGTCATTGTCATGAGGCCAAATAAGCATATTTAAAGAGTTGTTTTTTATTGGAATTGTTGTGATAGTCGGCTAAAGTGATAATATTTTAGAAGAAATAGGATTAGAGAGACACCAAGTACCGTTAGCAATGAACTTGGAAACCTTCCAATCTTTGGGAGCCCCAAAATCTTTTCATATTCTGTCACCATGTTATTGAAATATACTCTTCCCATTCACCCAAGGATCATACCACATATTAGTACTAGTTCCGGAAGAGATTGTATATGAGATGTGTTTGATTAGCCAATTCCTTGCTTTCAACATTCCTTTCCAAGCTGCAGAGTGATAAGTTTTTGCTGAAACTTCCCAAATTGATTCCTCGAAAAGATACCTAGCAAAAACCCATTGTAACCATAAGGAATAATTATTTTGTAAAATATCTCATAATTTTTATACCAAACATGCTTTATTCCAATCTCTAGTATTTCTCAGGTTCAGCCCACCTTCCTCTTTTGATTTGTAGATGTTGTCCTAATTTACCATATGTATCATGTTACTATTTATGTTATTCCAAAAGAAGTTCATAAATAACTATTCAATATCCTGGAGAAGTCCAACAAGCAGAAGAAATGCATTAGACTAATAAATAGAGTAAGAGTACAACACCGAACGGATAAGTTCAAGTGCTTTTAAAAAAAACCTATTTTTCTAAGAGAAAATTCTGTTCTTTATTTTTTGCAGGATAGGTTGATAGTAGGTTTTGTGAATGCCAGTGGATATGAGTGGGAGACCCAGATAAATAATTGGCAGACTTCCCTCACTTACCCTTAGAGTGTGTGCAATAAAGTTTTTATCCTCAATGCAAGGACTCATATAAACTTTACTTTTCTCATGATTTAACTGAAGATCAGAAACTATACCAAAGTCATTTAGAATAGTAGCTAGGTTCCTTACTGAAGTTGAATAATTATGAAGAAAGATGAGTAGATCATCTGCAAAAGTTATATATGATATATGAATAGAACCAGCATTGGGTACCTTAATGCTATCATCAAAGATTGCCTATTCCAACATACAGTTGAGTCTTTCCATTGCAATAATAAAGAGATGTGGAGAGAGTGGATCACCTTGTCGGATGCTATTCGTGCTCCCAAAAAAGCTAATAAGTGAGCCATTGAAGAGTATAAAAAACTTTGGACTTTCCAAGCAACATTGAATCCAATTAACTCATTGCTGAGGGAAGTTCATACCGAGAAACATCTTATAGATAAAAGTCCTATTAACTGAATCAAAGGCTTTTCGTAAATCAGCTTTAAAACAGTTTTTTGACCCTCTTGCTTTCGAGTGCAGATCCTTGACCAAGTCATTAGCAAGAAGAATATTTTGATGTATACTTCTCCCTTTGATGAAATTAGCCTGATTAGGACTAATAATCTTGTGTATTACCTTTTGCATTCTATCTGCCAACACTTTGGAGGTGATCTTGTAAATAAAGTTACATATTGATATGGGTCGATAGTTCTCTAGTGAATCAGCCCCTACATTCTTGGGAATTAAAGAAATAAAAGTGTAATTCATCTCTCTAAGAATATAACCTAAAGAGAAAAAATGTTAGTAAGCTTTAATCACATCATTACTAATAATAGACAATGCAATTTGATAAAATTCAATTGGAAATCTGTCCAGACTAGGGTTTTTGTGCTTTAGTGACTTTACGACAACTCTTACAATTTCATCATCTGTAATTGGGGCAGTGAAGATTGAAATAGCACCCGAATCAAGCTTTCTAGTTGGCTCCTCAAGATGTTCCCTTTGTATGCAACAGAAAGAAACTGTTGACCATCTCTATTTTACTTGTGACTATACTAAATGTATATGGAAGGAGATTTTTCGACGATTTGAACTCAATAGGCTACCGCAGCCAAACTTGTATCAAGAATTACGCGAACTCATACAATGTTTCTCAAGAAAAGGGCCTCTTACACAATTAGCAAAAGTTACTTTCAGATGCGTTATTAGGTGGATGTGGAAGGAAAGATGTAGTAGAATCTTTAAGTGTCGACACACAAATAATTCTCAGCTTTTGACAAAGATTATTAGGGACTCAAGATCATGTATGGAGCACGATCTCAAAATGGAGCATTTTACATGAAGAGAGAAAAATATTTTTATCAGATTCAATTTTACTATTAGTTAAAGATCTTGGGAATGATATTGAAAAAATATATGCATCCCATAGTTATTTGCTTTAATAATGTGCTGTACCCATAGATAGTCTTGGCATATATGGAGATTACAATTTTTTTTTTTACTACAGTTTGTAGTCATAGTCTATAGCATGTGTAGTCATGACTATACTTTATTTGTTAACTACAGTTGGGAGTCATAGTTTATAGCATGTGTAGTCATGACTATCTCTTTGTTTGACTACTCTAGGAGATGAGTTTGTAGAGTGAGAGCATTCCACCATTGAGGCGGGGTGCACTATCATACACTACTCTATGAGATATCAGGCTTTAGTTTATGGCTTGTATAGACAAAGCTATTTGTATTACCTTCACATTTATTCAATTTACTTTTACTTACCAAAAAAAAAGATTAAGTAAGAAATAAAAAAATTGCTCAGTTTGTGCTTTAATCTCATCTAAATTCTCAATAAGATTATCATATTTGTCTCTGTATTTTCTGATGCAGCTAATGGCCCTTCGAGTAGCAATGGAAGCATAGAAAAAATTAGTATTGGAATCCCCTAGAGTAAGCCAATACTGTCGAGACTTCTGCTTTGTAAAACTTTCATCCTGCTTTAAGACTTGCATGAAGTTATTTCTGACTTCTATCTCTCTGTAGATAAGATTCTTATCATGGGGCTGAAATTATAGCTCAAGTTACATTACCATTAGTTCCTTTCTGTAAAATTGAACTCGAGTAGTAATATTGATAAAAGTGTTTGTATTCCACTCCTTAAGTGCTACTTTATAGGCTTTTTTGAGCTTTTGAAATAAGATGTAAGGGGGGGAACCATGCATATTAATATTCCAAGTTGATCTAACAACATCAAGGAACTGAGGATGAGTACTCCATATATTAAAGAATCTAAAAGGTTTCTTGCTTCTGGGTATTGCTTTGTCTGCGTGTATATACATTAAAGAATGATCAGAAAACAATGGTGCATCATACTCAAGAAGTGAATCGGGATAAACAGTTAACCATTTTTTATTAATCAGACATCTGTCGAGTCAAGCCATTATTTTTTTGTTAGCAATACCTTGATTACTCCAAGAGAGCCAATTGCCCACAGATTTCATATCAATTAATGCAGTAGTATTTATGTAATCATTAAAACTTTGAAGTTGGCTTTTTGAAAGCTGTCTACCCCCCACCTTTTCATTTGTGTACCAAACAGTATTAAAATCATCAAGAACAATCTAAGACACGTTAGGACAATCATTTGTAATGTTAGTCATATCAATCCATAGTATATTTCTTTCTTGCATGCAGTTTGAAGCATATATACCAGTAAAATTGAATTGATAGCCATTCTTTTTGTCCTCCACCTTAAGAAATTAATAGCAAAAATAAAGCAAGCATTAATAGAGTTAGGATGTCATAAGACCTATATTCTACCAAAAGTTTCACTAGAGTCATTGGTTAACAGTTCTACTTCCAGCCATATTAAATTCTTTTAAGCTTGAACGTGCGATTGTTTAATTTTCGTTTCCACAAGAATAGCAATATCACATGCGGCAAACTTGATTATTCTGTTGAGCTCTCGACATCTTTTAGGCTTATTAAGTCCATGAACATTCAAGTAGGTTATCTTCATCAGAAATAAAAACAAATAGAAAAGGAAGTAAGGTGTTCATCCTACGACTTTGAATGGATAGTATCATCCTTTTTCTTATTCTTATATTTTATATTTTTCTCCAACATAATATCCTTACCTTTTAAGGCTTTATTCCTATATTTATCGACTTCATCCATAGCTTCCAAATATTTAAACTTTATACCTTGAGTCAAGTAGTCATTGTTGGCAATGTTTGTTCAAGCATGATAAGATTGTTGAGGCAGAATATCCTTGCTGATGAGGTTAGTTGAGGCCTGAGTTTGTTGAGGCAGAATATCCTTGTTTGCGAGGTTTGTTGGGGCTTGAATTTGTTGAGACACAAAGTCCTAGTTGGTGTGGTGAGTGGTGACAGATCCGATAATATAGGAAGAGATGAAGTTCCTAACGTCTGCTTCTCTTGTCCACGAGTACCATGGGAAACTTATGTTATGGAAAGCTCCGATATCATAGGAAGAGATAAAGTTTCTGCTTTGTCCTTCTGTCTGCGGTGCTATCCCTATGAGTCAGAATGCTTAATCGTCTTCACCACCACCAGTGCTACTACCACTGGAGGAGACTCGCCTTGTTGCTGAGGCGCCTAACATTGTCGATAGACCTTAGTGATCGATTTCAGAGTTTGCTGACAAGCTCCATTTGCATGACCAAAAGATAGGCAACTCTGACATCGTTGTGGCTTCCAAGAATATAAAACATGTACCTTATGGGTGTTCCTATCAAGATCACAATAAAAAACCTTATTAGGAAGATCTTCGTCGGAAGAAACCAGTACACATGCTCATGTAAATGCTAATCTCGTATACGCAGCTGTTGCTTTGTCGATATAGAGTTGTTGTCCCAGAGTGCTGCATAACTTTGCAAGAAAGCGTCAACTCCAAAGATATAGAGGAAGACCTTAAAAGAATACCCATAAGGGAATAGATTGTAGGCTATCTAACTCCAAATAGACATCAGGAGACCAACATCGTAGAATTATTGGATGGCCGCGAATAGTCCAGAACCCTTCAAGAACCCGTTGCAAATCTTCTTCAGAGTATAGCTTGCAAACAAAGAAACCGTTCTCCAGCATATGAAGATCAAATATCGATGTTCCCCATCTAGTTTTGATAAATGAAGATAGTGGGAAATAGGATATTTTGAGACCTATCACATAGCCAATAATCGCTATAGACCATGTCTCAATCAGCTCTATGGAATCAGCAGTCTCGTACACGGTAATCTTCTTATCAGCCTGAGCTTCTGGCGTAAAGAAATCCAAGCTGAGATCTGAACTTCTAACTGGAGTGTTGAAGAGGCTAGTCCAAGGCCAAGGGTCATTAGAAATGAGAGTAGGAGGCCGTGATCTAGAGCACCACCTGTTTCGATGCTGCTTCATCGAAGGAGCATCTCGCTGGAAAGAAGATAGCGAAGGAGCAACTTGAGATATCACAACAAGTCCACGATCTTAGCCTTCCCGTTGCAGTCGCCGCTACTGTCACCCAGCCCACCTCACCTTTGTTCCTCCTTATGAGAAGGGGAAGAAGGAGAGTAGAGGGCTGCACGCAGTTGTTGCCCCCAAAGAAACCCTCCTCTATTCCACTGAGCAGAACAGGAGGAGAGCAGCGGACGCAAAACCGTCGGATGTAGCAAAGCACCGCTGACCACGAGAAGGGTGCGATTACAGTGGCCTTCTTCCGATATCTCCTTCTCTGTTCCACAAGAAGAGGAAGAAGGAGAGCAGAGGGGCTATAGAGAACCCTCCTCTGTTCTATGAAGAGGAAGAGCATAGGACCTCCGGCCGCTGAGAGGCGAGGGTGGGCGCTGCTACCCCAAGTCGCCTTCCTTATGCGTAGAATCATCGGCCACTATAGGGTGCCACTGACCATGAGAAGGGTGCCTCTTCTCCTCTGTTCCTTTGCCACCGTCGCCTAGCAGAAGACGCCAGCCATAGAGAGGAAGAAGAGAGCACTATTCCTGAATCTTGAATAAATGGTTCAAGCTCATCAAGTTAATGGTTCATCGAGTATAGGATCATGAGAAATATATTAAAGTAGATTAAGTTTAGATAAGTTTAAGGATCCTAATAAGAGGGCTAGACGAAATCACGATATAAATTTATCATCTCATGTGTATCAATCATATTATAGTTTAATTTTACCTTTTAGTATTGTCAATTCAGTCATATATTGAAATATATTGAAAGTGGAAGAAGATTTAAATTAATATATATTAATTTGATGAGTGTATTATTATCGAGGACTTATGAATCTTAAATCAATTATTCATGCTTAATAAATTAATGTGTCTATCATTTTGTTGGACTTTGCTTATGTAATGTTATATATATTTCTTGAATTTTTTTTTCCAAACATATTGTCATGTTTTCTTTTCTTCTCTTATCCATGACCAAAATCTGAGCAACATAGCAATACAAATGCAATGAATTCTGCATCTCAACACAACATCAATGAAGCTGTTCTCTAAGAAGTGTTCATGGATTTGATGGCAAGCTTTGAAGCAACAAAGTAAACCGACGTCAATTATTATGTATCAGCCATAAGCAACCATGCCTCTTGCATGTCAAAGCTGTCATATCTCGTCCCATTCCTGAGGAGCACAGAGAACCTTGTTTCATAATACACATGACTTTATTAAAGTACTTTTTGGAGCTTAATCCACATTCTACATCAAGATAAAGCACTTGTTTTAGCTCAATGGCAATCACATGGTGAAGTACATACATAAACTTGTCAAGTACCTCAATCTTTCATGTGCAATCATGCTCATTTAAGTGCTTACACAATTAGCATATTTAAATTGCATTACGAACAGTGCGGGAAAACCTTGAGAAGTTGAATAACTACTTCGGTTTAACCTCACATGGAATTGGATAAAGATTTCGTTTGATTTGACTTATGAAGACTTAATCAAAGCTAATTTTGATTTAAACATTTTGGATTAGTATTTTAAACTCAATAAATATTCAATTACTATCAGAACTGATCGAGAATTGAGCAAGAAGCTCATCTAGGAAAAAATTATCTATGTATGAATGTGAGGTAAGATAGTACATCATAATGTGAAACCACTGCTAGGTTAGACTTCATGTGCATTATACAACAATGTGATTCTAGGTCATGTTGATTTTTTATAAGAATATTAAATATTTAAATGGAGAAAATAGTAGTATTATATTATAGGCTCATATTTGAAAGTAAGGCTTGAATTGGTTTTTAAGAATTTGATGAGTATATTATAATTAACTTAGATTAAATTTTGGATTGATGGTTTAGACTCAACAAATTTAATAATATCTCACTAGGTAAATCATCACAAATTAAAACAAGGTCAATGCAATTTTTTACATTATATCAAGGTAGTACAAGGAAATAGAATTAGGAGCAAGCAAGATCGAAGCATCAAGGTCAATACTGATATGAGCAAGATGTGTAGTCTTGATGCGATATATGATCAAGTTACAAAAAGAGGCATCTAAAATAAAATGTTTAGGACAAAACAAAGAGAGCTTTGCTAGAATGATGTGGTGTTTTGGCTTTCCACGTATGAGTGAACAAAGTGGAGGGGGGAGAGATGGGAGTGGTCGAGGATACCTTCCTCAATTCCCAGACAACATTCACATGAAATTGTTTTCTGCTCTTAACAAAAAAAAAGGAGTGACACGCCAAAGCCAGGTTCATGCATAGTGTTATTGTCTTTGGCCTTGCAAGCCAATGACACGACACACTACCGTTGCCATTTTCCTACATGCAGGCCCCACTCTAGAGAGAGAGTCCCATAGGTTAGCATTGAGTCCACTGAGATCAGGACAATATGATAAATTATTATAAGAATGCTAGGAAATCCATTAAAGCAGGGAACACTCTTGATGCCGTGGGGAACACCGGTATTATACATGTCTGGTAAAAGTAAAAAAGGAAACCAGAACAAGGCTGCTGTAAAGAAAGTGATGCCCAGTGAAACTAACCTAATCAACACAAATCATGGACCCCCACACTGTCTGTTTTGTAACGCTAAGCTCGTGAGATGAGATGGATTTGAAAGAACAAGATGCTCATGTTTGAAATTTAGATCAGTCCATGGTCTCTCCAAGTCATCTCTGGGTTTTTCTTATAACAACCACTCTTAAAATTAAAAAACAATATGAGATCTGAGGAAGATTAATTCATTTATTATTTTCATTATGTTTGAGAATATACATATAAACAATTATTTATCCATGTTAAAAAAAAATGAATATTACTGAGAGCTTGAAACATTAGGTCCATCTGTCATCAGAGTCTGAAATATCATTCTATAAATTTTAATATCTAAAATATTGATTTGATAATGATGTATAAGATTCATTTATTCAAGATTGGTGATTTAAAATCTCATTCGATAAATTTTAATATTAAAATATTAAATTAATTGTGAAGTATAAGATTCATTTACTAATCAATCTATATATTCTAGAAGATGTCAACTTTCTTAATTGATAAAAAAAATTTAATAATTGATAGTAAAATTATAGGATAAACTATCATCTTTATTTTTTTATAAAATAAAAAAACTAAGTGGATGAGATAGATAAAATAAAAGGTGAAATGTTTGATTCACGTTGGACAGAGTGGGTTTAGAAAAATAATTTCTTGCATTAAGGTTGTGAAATGCTTTGTTCCTCATCCTCAATGCCACACTCACTCTTCCGACAAGGAGATGAGAAAATGGCCCTGCAACCATTATGCAGCATCATGAACTCAAGCATACGGACTCAACCATGGCATCCTTGTCAAAGTGGTCGATCCAAAAAAACATGAAGGAGAACAAAGGAGGATCATGTCCTCCATTAATGGGGTGGTCCTCCAAGACCCGCATATGGTCCACCCACCGAGCTCGGACGTCCGATCTGCGGATGGGCCTGTGATGATGAAGACTGCACAGCAAAAGGTGTTGTCATCTTTGCTCCACCGGTTTTTAACGAGTACAATCCACAGTAAAGAAGAAGAGAAAGGGAAAAAAAAAAAAAAAAAAAAATCAGACTTGTTATCTCCTATTGAAACTATAAATAAGGGTCTGAGCTTTAAAGTCAGAAACACCACAAGTGGTACCACAAGAGGCGCCACAAAAAAAACCTAAGTGTTTGTTTTGGGTTTAAATCCACACTCAGTTAAATAGTTTGTGCTTATACTTTAGGTTTTTTCTTGTTTAGTATTTTCGGGTGTTTTATGACCTAGGAACATCTTCCTAAAGCATTTGTAATAATCCCTTTTCATAGTAGTGATTTGCTCCTCCTTCGTCCGTGGATGTAGGTCAAGTCAATTGACCGAATCACGTAAATCTGGTGTTCTTGTCGCTTTTATTCTTTTCGCTTTATTGTCTTTGTTGGGTTGCCAAAATTACTCTTTGGTAAATATCCTGAGGCTAGCTCTAACAAACTGGTATCAGAGCCTGGTTTCAGGATCTTTTGACAACGATGACAATAACAAAGATTGTTGTCGAGAAATTCGACAGAAATGTCAACTTTGGCATGTGGCAACTCAAGATGGAGGCCATTATAGTTCAAGATGGAGTTGATTTGGCACTACAGGGAGCTGAGAACATTCCAGATGATACATCAAAGGAAGATCTTGCGGCAATGTATAAGAAGGTCCGATCAAGCATCATTCTAAATCTCTCTGACGAGGTTTTACGGGAGGTAGCTACGAAGACTATGGCTAAGAGCATGTGAGACAAGCTTAAAGCCTTGTACATGAAGAGGATAGCGGAGAATCGTCTCTACTTGAAGCAGAGTTTGTATATGCTTCTGATGACTGAAGGTACATCTATACTCTCACATCTTGATAAATTTGATTCCTTGATTATGGATTTGGAGAATATAGATGCAAAAATTGATGACGAGGATAAGGCCCTATTACTCTTGTGTTCTCTTCCCCAATCTTTTAAACATTTCCGTGATACTTTGATTTCTGGAAAAGAAACAGTTTCGTATCAAGAAATTAAATCTGCACTGAAATCTAAGGAGTAGATAGACAAAAATATCACTAGGGAAAGTAGAGGGAATCAAGTTGAAGGTCTAGTTGTTAGGGGGAGAATAGATAAAAGGGAATTTGACAGTAGTAGATCTAAATCTAGATCTAAATCCAGATATAGAAATTTGGAGTGCAGATATTGTCATAAAATGGGGCACATTAAGACAGATTGCTTTAAATTGAAAAATAAATTAAAGCAAAAGGGAAAACTTATTGAGAAAACTACTGAGTCCGCTGAAGCTAGTGTAGCATCTGATGAGAATGTTGAAAATATTTTCTTTGCTACTGATGACAGGACGATGTCGAAAAATGAATGGATTTTAGATTCGGGTTGTTCTTATCACATGTGTCCCAATAGGGATTTGTTTTCCACATATGAATCTTGTAATGGTGGAATTGTTTTGATGGGCAATAATGCCACATGTGATGTTGTTGGTAGAGGTACAATCCGAATTAAAATGCATGATGGTATTGTGAGGACGCTCACTAATGTTAGACATGTTCCTGATTTAAAAAAGAATCTCATCTCTTTAGGCACCCTAGAGGCCCTTGGGTGTAAATACACAGCTGAATGTGGAGTTATGAAAGTTTCTAGAAGTGCTCTTGTTGTTATGAAAGCTTGCAGGTCTGGTAGCTTATATATTTTGCGGGGAACTACTGTCACAGCTCAATTGCAGTCTCGTCATCATCATTGTCTGGTTCTGACATCACCAAATTATGGCATATGCGTTTGGGTCATATGAGCGAAAAAGGTTTGAGCATATTGAGCAAAAGGGGTCTACTTTACGGACAGAGTACTGGGCCACTGGATTTTTGTGAACATTATATTTTTGGAAAGCAGAAAAGAGTCAGCTTCAATTCTTCGGCAGTTCACAAAACGAAAGGTACTCTTGACTATATTCATTAAGACCTTTGGGGTCCAGCTCATGTTTTGTCTAAGGGTGGTGCTAGGTATCTGTTAACTTTCATTAACGATTATTCTAGGAAAGTTTGGGTTTATTTTCTGAAGCATAAAAATGATATTTTTTCTAACATTTAAACAATGGAAGACTTTGATTGAGAAGCAAACAGGTAAACAGATTAAGCGGCTTCAAACAGATAATGGCATGGAATTTTGTGAAGGTGACTTTCATAAATTTTAAGGAATCGTTTGGCATCGCACTGTTAGAATGACGCCTTAGCAAAATGGTGTGGCCGAACGTATGAACAGAACACTCTTGGAGAGAGCAAGGTGTATGATCTCAAATGCAGGGTTGAAAAAGGACTTTTGGGTAGAGGCGATTAATATGGCCTGTTACGTTGTCAACCGCGCTCCTTCTACAGCACTTAACTTTAAAACTCCGGAGGAAGTTTGGTCAGGTACTCCTACTGATTACTCTGATTTAAAATTTTTTGGGTGTCCAACATACATGCATGCAAATGAAGGAAAATTAGAGCCTCGAGCTAAAAAGTGCATTTTCCTTGGGTATGCTTCTAGGGTGAAAGGATACAGATTATGGTGTTCTGATCCCAAATCCCCAAAATTTATAATCAGTAGAGATGTTATTTTTGATGAATTGTTTATGTTATCTTCTAAAGAAGAATCTACTAGTTGTAAAAATGATAGTGCGCAGAAGCAGGTGGAGCTTGAGATTGGTAGTTCTAATTCTTTTAAGTCGAACTCTTCTACTCAAAGAATGCTAGTAGATGGTCCCGAGTCTACTAACGCAGATGATCCAGAGGAAGAGCAATATTCTATAGCTAAGGATAGACCTGTTAAGATCGGAGTGGCACTAAGAGGGGGGGGTGAATTAGTGCAGCGGATTAAAATGTCGGTTTTGACAAATCTTTCGTACGATAAAAATCGAACTCGGAAGTGCTTAATTTGAAAGCGTATTCGCAAAGTTGTGCAGAAAAGGTAATGAGGAAATAAAGCAAGTAAGAAGGTTTGCAGTAATGTAAATAGCAGTAATGAAATGCAAACCAGAGATTACACCGATTTTAAAGTGGTTCGGTCAAATAACCTACATCCACTTGCGAGGCCCCTCTTCGATGAGGCTCCCACCTTCCACTAGCAAATCTCTTGAAGGGGAAGGGTAAATACCCCTCTTACAACTTTTTACAAGCGGTTCACACTTTTACAGATTTTCAGCAAGAATGAAGGAGGTGAACACTAGCAAATTGAAAACAAGACTAGCTAAGACTTTTCTAAGACATTTCTCTCAATCAATTGCTTCTCAAAAAGTTATAATCTTAGCTGAGATTTGAGGGGTATTTATAGGCCTCAAGAGGATTCAAATTTGAGCTCCAAAATTTGAATTCTCTTTGGTTCCCGATGCTGGCGGTGCCACCGCCTGTTAGTATCTGACACTGACAGTGGACTAGCGGTGCCACCGCCCAGCTCTCGAGTGCTGGGCGGTGCCACCGCCAGACCCTCCGGTTCACTGGTTGGGCTTTAAATTTAGCTCAAACCAAGTCTAATTTTGGGCCTAGTTGGCCCCTAACCAGGATATAGGATTATCTCTTAATCCTAATCCTAATTACATGTGAACTACATAACTAAAAACATCCTAAGCAAGTTTTCAACTACGAACGTCGAGTCTTGTTCCGGCGAGCTTTCCGACGAACTTCTTCCGATGGACTCCCAACAAGCTCCCGATCTTGTGATGACTTTAACGAGTAGCCGAGCATTCTCGGTGATCTCCGCGAACCTCCGATGATTTCTTCGGCGAACTTCCGAAAATTCCGACAGGTTCCCGATTTCTTCTCGGTTGGTTCCGGCAGCATCTCCGATGATTCTTCGGTCTCTTAAACGTCCATCGAACTTGACTCCGGTATTCTTGCTTTATGTTTTCTGGTTATCGTAGTTAATCCTACACACTTAACTCAATAATATGGATTAGATCAATTAACCCATCAATTGATTTTATCATCAAAATCCGAGATTCAATAAGACCCCGAAGAGATATTCGACCACCACAAAGGTATGCAAATTTGGTTGCATATGCTTTGTCTGTTGCAGAAGAAACAAGTGAAGTTGGTGAGCCTACTACCTACTCAGATGCAGTTTCTTGTGATAATTCCGCTAAGTGATTGATTGCGATGAATGAAGAAATTGAATCTCTCCATCGGAATAGAACTTGGGATCTTGTGAAGCCGCCTTCGGATAAGAAAATTGTTGGAGGCAAATGGGATACTATTGCTGAGGGAAAGGTCCTTGTTCAGAAAATTCATACGAAGGACAATCTAACTGATATACTTACGAAGCCTTTTCTGGTTTACAAGTTCAAGTAGTGCTTGGACTTGGTTGGTATTCATTGTTGGTGATTGCCCGTTGGGGCTTTTATAAAGAAGGTGGAGCAAGTTTTGTTAGGACATGCCAAGGTGGAGATTTGTTAGTTTGGGAAGTCCCATAGTCCCACATCGAGAAAATCAGGCTTGTTATCTCCTATTGGAACTATAAATAAGGGCCTGAGCTTTGAAGTCAAAAACACCACAAGTGGCACCACAAGAGGCACCACAAGAAAAACCTAAGTGTTTGCTTTGAGTTTAAGTCCACACTCAGTTAAATAGTTTGGGCTTATACTTTGGGTTTTTTCTTGTTTAGTATTTTCGGGTGTTTTATGGCCTAGGAACATCTTCCTAAGGCATTTGTAATAGTCCCTTTTCATAGTAGTGATTTGCTCCTCCTTCGTCCGTGGATGTAGGTCAAGTTAATTGACCGAATCACGTAAATCTGGTGTTCTTGTCGCTTTTATTCTTTTCGCTTTTTGTCTTTGTTGGGTTGCCAAAATTACCCTTTGGTAAATATCCTGAGGCTAGCTCTAACAATCGATAAAAGCTTTAATAATGGATTGATGTACAACAATTTGCATAATTAAGTGGATCATTTTAGTACTTATTCTTCTAAATTTAAATTATATATATACATTGTTAAATCTCATATTTTGATGATAAAATAAATTGGTAAATTATTTGATCAAATCTATATATTAAGAAAAGTGTATAGGATTAACTACAATAGCGATCAAGGCATAAAGAAAAATGAAATGCCGGAGTCAAGATCGAATGATAGGACCCTAGCAGGGTTGGGTCCTACTCAACCAAGAAGCAGCTAATAAAACCCTATGAGATTATAATAAACCCACGTAGCTGTCTCTATCCTATAAAGAAGAGTGGTTAGGGTTCATATAAGGCTTTTGGGCTTCCTAGCCGCCGCCGTCATTTTCTGGGCTATTTGGTTAGGGTTGAGGGCAAAAGGGGTAACTCACTTAGGAAGCAGCCTCTAGGGCTAGGGTTTGGAGCCCTATATAAGCATGTAGCTTCCATCTCTTTGGGAATAAGATCTATCTATAATTGCAAGCAGCCATTTGGCAAACTTTTAGGAGGGTGGAACCCCTATAGCGTTCCAAGGAGTGATCTCCCTCAAAGATCAATCTACATAGAATTCCTTTGGGGTTCTATCATCTGGTATCAGAGCAGCGATCTTGTTGCTTTTGTTGCCATCCCTACTACCCACCACCAGCCAAGCAATTCCCATAATTGCTCTTGATGTCACCATCTCCACTATTATCTTCTACCATAGATCAAATCAATCTATTGCCATCATCTCTAACTGCATCAAAGATATGGTATTCTCTTATCACCAAAATCTTTTGCTATTATAATTTTCTATTCAAAATACTAAGAACAAGTTTTTTTTTTTATCTATCTCATGCTATGAACTTCTTTAGTTGAAAAGTTATCATCTTTACGAACGAAAGATTGCTATAGAAAATTTCAACCGAATATTGTTGCCTTTAACCGATCTATTTGCTATCTTTTTTGAATGAAATTTCTTATACACTTCATAGATCATCTTGAATTTTATCTAAGATTGATCTATTGAGAAATTCATCTCTAAAAACATTCTTGTGTTGTTGTAAATTTTTGTCGCAAGCCGTTAGAATTTTTTGACGAGAATTCTACTATCGTAACTTGCACCAATTTCCTTATTGTTATACCGTCGAAATTTTCTTGATTAAATTTGTCATCATTGCTGTTATCTAAACCAAGATTTTGCTATCAAATTTTCTCATCAAATCTCTCGGTTTTTGCTAAAATTTTTGTTGAGGAACCATTGTTTCTTCGACAACAATTCTGCTCATACAAGACAACACCTTTCTATAGCAATTTCCATCGATTTCTATCAAATGTTTGCTGTCATCTACCATAGATCTAAAACTTTTTTCCTAACCTTCATCTACTACTATCACAACCCTAAAACTCCACCAAACCGTACCCTAAAACTACACCCAAAACAACCACAAAATAAGCCTAAAACCACAGCCTACATCCACCCATCTAGCAACCCTTTCGATCACCAATTCTCTCCACCGATACATGTCCTTAACTTGATAACAAAAGAGAGATCTTAACATTACAGATTTAGAGGCATATACTATGGCATCTGAGGAGGCAATCAATGCTAAATTTGAAGCCTTCCAAATGCGAATGGAGGATAAGATTCAGACTCTCTTTTACCGAACTCAGTTTGGGCCGACCACCAAGCTCGAAGAAATCACATCAAGGGGAGAGCTCTGACTAATCACACCAAGCCTGAAGAGATGACTTCCAAGAGAGGGGAGGCTCTATGACAAATACCTACTATCCACGCATGAGGGTGGACTTTCCTAGATAGGAAGAAGGAGACCCGATTGGTTGGATCTCACTCGCGGAGTGATATTTTCGGTACCACAAAACCGTGGATGCATCTATTATTGGGAAATCTTGGGGGTGACATCACATGCGCAGCGGAAGAATAAGAAAACAAAATCCCCGATTCCCAAAGAGATGTTTGTCGTCGTGCGAAGATTGGTGTGCAAAATCCGCGAAACTTAAAACTGCGTATAGAGTAGATTGTGTTACCTAGGGAGATCGTATATCCCTGTTTCCTTGCAGATCCTTAGGAGATGGTGAAGGAGGTCAAGCGTCCTCCTCTCTAGCGGTGATCCACAGAGCAGGGTTACGACAACGCTCCTCAAAAGGCAAGCAAAGGCTCTAGCCCATGAGGCTCTGATTCCCTCCTATTTATAGAGGTCCCCTGTCAAACCCTAATGGGTCCTCCCCTAGTGGGTATTGGATCTGCATCCAATAAGACAAGGGCTCCGTCGGATATCTCATATCCGAACCTTTACTCATCGCAATGCCTACCATATGTGTGTGACCCTCTAGGCCCAATATCGAGCTGGCCGTGAGTCATACTTGTCAGAACTCCTTCTAACTTAGTGAATTATTAACTATGTAATAATTCACTTGATTCATCGACTACAGACGTACTAGGCTACTATACCGTAGTCCCCAAACGATACAGGGGAATCCAATCCATTGGACCTATCTGTCCTCAGTTACCGTGTACCTATAGTCCCTCATCCATCTAATATCCCAGCGATCGTATATCGAGCATGGTGTTGTCAGACCCATACGGTTTCTACTCGAGTCTCACTCTAATCGAATTTTTCCGGAGAACTCTTTCTCTCTCAACCCGAATGACCCTAGCTAGGGATTTGTTTGAGCAAGAACACATGAGATATTCCTCTCATGACGCCGAGAGTTGATGATCCTCTATCGACACTCAATAGCCCTCGTAAGGTCGACTACCACTCCCAATGACCAGTTGTACTAGATCTAGGACAGCCAAACCTATAAGTCTGGTATCAAAGAGTGGAGCACTCAAACAGGACATCCTTGGTGTCTCAAGTCTAAGGACCAGATACACCACTAGGACTACGAAATCGCTGTCTGACAATAAGGCATCATCAACCATCCAGCATTTCGTAAGCGGATCAATCAGTGAACTCATTCTCCAATGAGCACCTATACTATATCCCTAGTGTCCCTACATGAGCAGCTATGAGACCAACTGCATCCATCATATGGATGGGTATACAGCACACCAGTTTGTCCGGTTATCACGATGTCCCTCTCGAGTAACCTATGACTGGGATTATTTAGGATATGTGTTTAAAGGTGAATCGATCTTATTATCGTGATCTCATCACGATCCGATTCCCATTGCACAAATCCAAGGACATCACAATATATATATGCACATATGCAATAGTTATAAAGTGATATACGCCAAAATATAATAAGCAAAAAGATTCTGTATCAAGTCACACATGCCATCACTCACGTGATTGGCTTGCTGGGCACCTATGACTAACAATCTCCCACTTGACCTAAAGCCAATCACCTATGTGTCTGATCCCCATCAGACCCCTGTGACGCTCAAAGACAATCTGAGACAACGGCTTTGTTAGTGGATCTGCAATGTTATCTTCGGATGGAACTCTTTCTACTGCTACATCTCCTTGGGCTACGATCTCTCTGATAAGGTGGAACCTCCTCAGAACATGCTTAGATTTCTGATGAGACCTAGGTTCCTTTGCTTGAGCAATCGCCCTGTTGTTGTCGCAATATAGGGAGATCGGCTCCTCGCTACCCAGCATGACTCCCAAATCTGTAATGAACTTCTTCAACCAGACTCCCTCCTTTGCTGCATCTGATGCAGCAATGTACTCCGCCTCTGTGGTCGAGTCAGCAGTCGTATCTTGCTTGGAACTCTTCCAACACATTACTCCTCCATTCAAGGTGTACACATACCCTGAATTTGACTTGCTATCATCGACATCAGATTGAAAACTTGAGTCAGTGTAGCCTTCAGCCTTAAGGCTATTACCTCCATATACTAGTAAAAGATCCTTAGTCCTTCTCAAGTACTTAAGGATACACTTTACTGCTTTCCAGTGCTCCAAGCCTGGATCCGCCTGATACCTGCTCGTGACACTCAGAGCATGTGCTATATCAGACCTAATACATAGCATGGCATACATGATAGACCCTATTGCTGAGGCATAAGGTATCATATTCATGTTCACCCTTTCTTCTGGAGTCTTTGGGGACATACTCGTAGAAAGCGATATCCCATGTCTCATCGGTATGAGACCTCTCTTGGAATTTTCCATGCCAAACCTTTTGACAATGGTTTCTATGTACCTGGACTAGGACAAGCCAAGCATCCTCTTGGATCTATCTCTATAAATTCTAATCCCCAAGATATAGGATGCATCCCCTAAGTCCTTCATGGAGAGGTGTCTAGATAACCAAGCCTTTACTGTGGATAGCATTCCTACGTCGTTCCCAATGATGAGGATGTCATCCACATATAACACCAAAAAGATGATAGTGCTCCCATTTACCTTCCTGTACACATAAGGCTCATCTTCGTTCTTAACGAAGTCATAAGATCTGATTGCCTCATCAAATCTTATGTTCCAACTTCGGGAAGCTTGCTTTAGTCCATAAATGGATCTAAGCAACCTACACACCTTATCTGGGCAGTTCTTGGCACACGAATCCCTCAGGTTGCATCATATACACCTCCTCCTCAAGGTTCCCATTGAGGAATGCAGTTTTTACATCCATCTGTCAGATCTCATAATCATAGTGTGCTGCAATAGCCAATAGAATTCTGATGGATTTTAGCATTGCTACGGGTGAGAAGATTTCGTTGTAGTCAACACATTGCCTTTGACGATACCCCTTAGCCACTAGCCTTGCTTTATAGGTCTTTACCTTTCCATCTACTCTGATCTTTTTCTTAAAGATCCACTTGCAACCGATGGGTACAATAC
This sequence comes from Musa acuminata AAA Group, assembly GCF_036884655.1. Taxonomy (NCBI): domain Eukaryota; kingdom Viridiplantae; phylum Streptophyta; class Magnoliopsida; order Zingiberales; family Musaceae; genus Musa; species Musa acuminata. Next base: position 17,872,763 of record NC_088340.1, read on the forward strand.
CTTCAGGCGCATCAACTAGGTTCCAAACCTTATTGGAGTACATAGAATCCATCTCAGAATTCATGGCTTCTTGCCACTTCCCGGAGTCTATACTCATAATAGCCTCCTCGTAGGTCTGAGGATCAATATCCTCAACATCCTCTCCTCTAATATGTCCCACATATCCTTCAGGATGATGGGATACTCTTTCATACCTGCGTAAAGTTGAAACTTGTGTATTAGGTACCTGAAGAGACTCGGGCTGTAGAGTGGTGCTTGAGCTTGGTTCTCTAACCTCGCTCAACTCTATCATTCTCCCACTATCTCCGCCAAGAATGTGTTCCTTCTCAAGGAACACTACTCTCTTAACTACAAAGACCTTTTGGTCATCGAGATGATAGAAATAATACCCACAAGTTTTCTTGGGATATCCCACAAATTTGCATCGCTTTGTCCTTGATTCTAACTTATCGGGGTTGTGTCTTTTAACGTGGGTAGGTCAGCCCCAAATCCTAACAACCTTAAGATCAGGCTTCTTCCCTTTCCATATCTCATATGGTGTAGACACTAACGACTTAGTTGGAACTCTGTTCAGAAGGTAAGCTGCGATCTCTAGGGCATATCCCTAGAATAAGATGGGTAGGTCAGCGAAACTCATCATGGACCGTACCATATCTAATAGCGTACGATTTCTCCTTTCAGAGACACCATTGAGCTGAGGTGTATAAGGAGGTGTCCATTGGGATAATATCCCATGGTCCTTGAGGAACTGAGTAAACACTTAAGTACTCACCTCCTCGATCTGATCGAAGAGTTTTGATACTCTTTCCAGTCTGGTTCTCCACCTCATTCTTATACTCTCTGAATTTCTCAAAGGCCTCGGACTTGTACTTCATTAAGTACACATATCCATACCTTGAGAAATCATCAGTAAAGGTAATGAAGTAGGAGTAACCACCAATGGCATGAGTTGACATGGGTCCACATACATCACTATGTATGAGTTCCAACAGCTCAGCGGCTCTCTCTCCAGTTCCACTAAATGGAGAGTTGGTTAGTTTTCCACGAATACAAGGCTCACAAGTTGCATATGACACATAGTCGAATGGATCTAGATATCCATCATTTAGTAACTTTTGAATCCTTCTTTCATGGATGTGACCTAGCCTACAATGCCACAGGTATGCACTGTTCAACTCATCTCGTTTCCTTTTGGACACATTTACATTCATGATATGTGGAGTAGTATCTAACATAAATAAACCATTATGTAATGTTCCTTTCGTGATGATCTTATCATCTAATAATATCGTACAACCATTGTTCTCAAAAACAAATTTATATCCACTAACTGTTAAACATGAAATGGAGATAATGTTTTTGATAATAGAAGGAACAAAATAACATGCATCTAATGCAATAAAAGCTCTACTAGGCAGATGTAGGGCGACCTCGCCAACAGCTACTACAGCAACTTTTGCTCTATTACCCATCTTGAGGTCCATCTCGCCTCTCTCTAGTCTCCTAGGGCTTGCTAGAACCTGCAACGAATTGCATATATGATAAGCACTACCGGTATCCAATACCCATGTGTTATCATAAGAGTCTGACAAATTAAGACTGATCATGAATGTACCTGAAGCTTCATCAAGCTTTTGTTTCGCCCTTTCTGCAAGGTACTCTTTGCAGTTCCTCTTCCAGTGCCCATCTTTACCACAGTGGAAGCATTGGCCTTTGTCCTTTACTGGGTCTTTCTTAGCAACCTTTGCTTTACCTGGTCTGCCCTTGCCTTTTCCCTTCTTAAGGGACTTTTCTGCTTTCCTTTTCTTTTTTGTCTCACTAGTGTAGAAAACTGGCTTCTCTTTCTTAATAGTACTATCTGCCTCCCTCAACATATTGAGGAGCTCTGGGAGAGTCACCTCAAGCTTGTTCATATTAAAATTCATTATGAACTGTGAAATGGAATCTGGTAGGGACTGAAGCACAATGTCCACACACAAGTTATCCTCTAGGACCATTCCTAGACCTGTGAGTTTCTCTATCCACTCAATCATCTTTAGGACATGGTTCTGAACCGGTGTCCCCTCAGTCATCCTAGCGCGGAAGAGGCTCTTAGATATCTCATATCGCTGAGTCCTTCCCTGTTCCTGAAACAATTTACGGACATGTAGGAGAATGGATCTGGCATCCATCTTTTCATGTTGTCTCTGTAACTCAAGAGTCATAGAGCCCAACATATAGTACTGAGCAAGAGTAGAGTCATCAATGTACTTCACGTAGCGAGCGATCTTATCCTCGTTTGCCCCTTCTTCGGGCGCAGGCATCACTGTATCAAGGACGTACACGATTTTTTCCGCTATGAGAATAATTCTCAAGTTGTGGAGTCAATCCGTATAATTTGGACCAGTGAGGCGGTTGACATCAAGTATGCCACGTAAAGGATTTGAAAGTGACATTTTCTAAAAATAAAGATGCAGCAGGAATGAATAACATGCAGATTTTGCAAGAAATAAACTATCAAGATATGGACTTCTATCTTAATATGCTCCCACTATTTTACTAACGAGTCACGCGACACCCTCAGCACGTGAAACAGAAGTCTCCGACAGACTTCTAGTGGGGATCAGGATCCAATCAGCGTCTTAGTGTAACCTCGAGGGATTCGACCAATCACACTAAGCCTAAAAGGTAGGCAACTCTTGCCGACCACAACTCCTTGTGATTCCCGTCCTGTTCGGCCTCCGAATCACCATGGCCTCGAGGGACTCGACCAACCATGATGCTCGGTTAAGTCAACACCTTCGTTACAAGATGAGTCTGATTTGATGATATACCCTCGAGGGACTCGACCAAGCATACCATGCCCTTAGGTCACCGGTGACATCTCTATGTCGTAAGCAAGATAGCGAATCGCGATATAGGTGAGTCTCGAGGGACTCGACCAACTCAACCTACACCGGGAATCGGTTCCTACTTATAACGATGGAAGGCCACGTGGGTCAATCTAATTGCCTCACGTTTACCGACTTAATATTATCGAGAGATGTTTCTATGATTTGGTCTCCTAATATGACATGTCATACATATACATATTTAATATATATCTACATCGCATGCAAATATATATACATATCTAGTATGTGTATAAGCAATCACACCATATGATCATGGACCACAACCTAATATGATTAGGCCCAAGCCAGTAGGCCTAATCACTCACATCAAGATCTATGTGTGCAACGGTGCATCTCCATGCCCTGTGATCATCCATCTCGTCCTCGTCGGTTCCGTCGACATCTTGATGAATCTTCATGCATCACGATCGTCCATCTCGTGGGTCCCGCTATCGCATCCACGCTCCCGCTATGCATCCTCATGTGATTACAACTTAATCATAGGCACACAGACCCGACAATAAACGAGAAATATAATGGAGGCTCACAGACCTCAATAATAATAATCACAAGTACACACATCACACGGTCCATGATCATCCGTCCACACATCATACATCACATGTATAAATAATCATCATTACGTAGGACTACTAGATAATAAAAATAATAATAATCAACTAAACCTTTTAATTAATTAATTTTTTCTGAAATCAGGGACATGTAGGGAATTTTTGAATTTATAGGGGTATTTTCATAATTTGGACAAAAGATAGAAACTGGAATTTCTCAAATTCCGAGGGGCAAAATTGTCTTTTGCCCAGAAAACCCTAATACCCTTTGCTGTTGCCACCGCCGCCGCCACCCTGTGGCGGCGGCCTGTGCGGCGAGGGGCGGGGCACTGCCCTCGCCTGCGGTTGGCACGCCCGCTGGCGGTGCTACCGCTGCAGGTGGGCGCCCCCGCGGGCAGTTCTGCCGGCGGTGCTGCCCCTGCAGGTTGGCGCCCCTACGGGCGTCGCCGCCTACGCGGGCGGTTCTGCCCGCGGGGCATCGCCCGTAGGCGATGCTATCCCGACGGGCGGCCGCCCCTACGGGGGGGTTTCGCCCGGGGGAGCAGCGGCGGTAGGCGCCGCTGCCCTGCGGCGCCTCACCCCGCGGGAGTAGCGGCCGCAAGCGCCTCAGCCCCCAGTCCCACCGGACGCAAGCCTACTGCAAGCAGGCCGCCGGTCGGCTGTTGTAGACACAGCCCCTGTGCTGCCCGCCTTCGGCTGCGCTGCATGCACGCAGATCGAGGGCAGCAACTGTTGCTGCCCTTCCTTGTTTTTGCGTCAACGATTTTGACGTCAAAATTCTTCCTAAACACAACACACGTAGTTCAAAACCAATCATTCGCACGAACAACCTGGCTCAGATACCACTGTTGGGAAATCTTGGAGGCGACATCACATGCGCAGCGGAAGAACAAGAAAACAAAATCCCCGATTTCCAAATAGATGTTCGTCGTCGTGCGAAGATTGGTGCGCAAAATCCGCGAAACTTAAAACTGCGTATAGAGTAGATTGTGTTACCTAGGGAGATTGTATATCCCTGTTTCCTTGTAGAACCTTAGGAGAGGGTGAAGGAGGTCAAGCGGTGATCCATAGAGCAGGGTTGCGACGACGCTCCTCAAAACTCCAAGCCTGCTCTAAGGTGGAGAGGGAGAGGAGAATAGTAAAGGCAAGCAAAGGCTCTAGCCCATGAGGGTCTGAATCCCTCCTATTTATAGAGGTCCCCTATCAAACCCTAATGGGTCCTCCCCTAGTGGGTATTGGATCTGCATCCAATAAGACAAGGGCTCCGTCGGATATCTCATATCCGAACCTCTACTCATCGCAATGCCTACCATATGTGTGTGACCCTCTAGGCCCAATATCGAGCTGGCCGTGAGTCATACCTGTCAGAACTCCTTCTAACTCAGTGAATTATTATCTCTGTAATAATTCACTTGACTCATCGACTACAGACGTACTAGGCCACTACGCCGTAGTCCCTAGACGATACAAGGGAATCCAATCCATTGGACCTGTTTGTCCTCAGTTACCGTGTACCTATAGTCCCTCATCCATCTAATATCCCAGAGACCGTATATCGAGCATGGTGTTGTCAGACCCATACGGTTTCTACTCGAGTCTCGCTCTAATCGAATTCTCCCGAAGAACTCTTTCTCTCTCAACCCGAATGACCCTGGCTAGGGATTTGTTTGAGCAAGAACACATGAGATATTCCTCTCATGACGCCGAGAGTGGATGATCCTCTATCGACACTCAATAGCCCTCGTAAGGTCGACTACCACTCCCAATGACCAGTTGTACTAGATCTGGGACAGCCAAACCTATAAGTCTGGTATCAAAGAGTGGAGCACTCATATAGGACATCCTTGGTGTCTCAAGTCTAAGGACCAGATACACCACTAGGACTACAGAATCGCTGTCTGACAATAAGGCATCATCAACCATCCAGCATTCCGTAAGCGGATCAATCAGTGAACTCATTCTCCAATAAGCACCTGTACTGTATCCCTAGTGTCCCTACACGAGCAGCTATGAGACCAACTGCATCCATTATATGGACGGGTATACAACACACTAGTCTATCCGGTTATCACGATGTCCCTCTCGAGTAACCTATGACCGGGATTATTTAGGATATGTGTTTAAAGGTGAATCGATTTCATTATCGTGATCTCATCACGATCCGATTCCCATTGCACAAATCCAAGGACATCACAATATATATATGCACATATGCAATAGTTATAAAGTGATATACGCCAAAATATAATAAGCAAAAAAATTCTGTATCAAGTCACACGTGCCATCACTCACGTGATTGGCTTGCTGGGCACCTATGACTAGCATCTATGATGGAAATTATAGCTATACATCTTGAAGGAGATGTCATACAGTGGTTTGACTGGTTTGAACACACTCATGGAGTCCTCTCATGATGACAATTCAAAAAAAGACTGTTGATCCGCTTCGGACCAACCGATTACGAGAACATTGACGGACAACTAGCAAAGATCTAACAAACCTCTACCATTCAGGAGTACCAAACTAGGTTTGAAAGGTTATCTAATCAAACTTGTGATTGGTCTGAAAAATATCTATTGAGGACCTTCATTGAGAGCTTGAAGTCGAAGATCCAGGGAGAAGTTAAAGCACGATAACCGTACACGCTTATGGTGGCCATCTCTTTCACACGACTTCAAGAGTAGCGATTGAACCATGAAGCTCAGAGGACTAGGGTCACTCCCCGACTAGCAATACTGAAGCCTGTCAACCGAGCCCCTGCACCAAAAGGTTGACAATGTTGAATATCGGATTTTGATGATGAAACCAATTGATAGTGTTTATGATTTAATCTATGTTTTGAGTGATGCAAGATGCTTCAATCAGGAAGAGATAATTAAATCAGGGAGAATCATGTTTGGCCAAAGAAAAATATGTTAGAAGATTGGATGTCGAGCCGAAGGATTGGTCGACGCATCGACAAAAGACTTCGGGCCATGAGTTCGGGCATTAGGCCAAGAAGAGTGGATATTACGTCAAGAAAATCGGAGTTATGGAGGTCAATTGGGCGATTAGGCAATAGGCCGTAAGAGAGGACGATGCGCCGAACAATCGGACGAGGCATCGATGAACCAATGACGTGTCAGACAACATCTGATTGGCTTAGTATTAATTATCTAGATCGAAGTAGGTTTTATATGTGCAGGATTAACTGTGATAGTAAGGCATAAAGCAAAATGAAGTCTCAAAGTCAAGGATGCAATTTCGTTGGGAGTTCGAGAGTTCGTTGGAAGTCCTAACGTTCATTGAAAGTTCTGTCAAAATTAACCGAGAAGTCCAGGAGCTTGCCAAAGAAGCTCATCGGAACTCACCAAGAAGATCATCGTGAAGTCCAGGAGCTTGTCGGGAGTCCGTTGGAATATTACCGAGAGATCGTCAGAAGTTCGCTAGAAGATCGCTAGAAGAAAACTAGACTTACGGACTTATTTAGCTTAGTAATTGTCTTAGATTTCATAGTTAGCACATAATTAGGATTGGAATTAGGCCAACACAATTAGGGGCTAGTTGGGCCCATGTATGGACTATGTTGGGCCCAATAAAAGACCCAAACAATTACCCAATAAGTGGCACCATCGTTGCACAATCTCCGAGACTGTGTTAGGTAGTGGTACCGCCCAGTGGTAGTGTCAGGTGGTGGTATCGCTCAGACATAGTCTTCCAGGCGATGGTACCGCCAGACTAGGCAATGATACCGCCTAGTGTCAATGCTGCAGACGATGGTACCGCCCAAAACAAGCGTTGGTACCACCAGGACCCGGGAAACCCAGGATGAGACCTTTTTAGCCTCCAAATTTGAATCAACTTGAAGCCTATAAATACCCTTCTCATCCCTGGTTAAACTATACAAGTATTGAGAGTGAAAAAAGAAAGAAAAGCTGCTGCAATCTTGTGTGAACTCCTCTCCTTCTTCTAAGTGTTAGAATAGTTTGAGAGAGGAGTAAGTAAGGGTGTAAGGGTTATCTCCTAAACCCGGTAAAAGGAGAAAAAGCTATAAAAGGTGATTGGTCTTCGCCTATTGAAGGAAGACTGATAGTGGATATCGGTGGCCTCGATGGAAGAAGAATCAGGAGTGGATATAGGTCACGATGATCAAACCACTATAAAAATATGGTTTGCTTTTCTTTTGTGTAATTTTCCATACTACAAACCTCCTTACTTGCTTTACTTTCTCATTACACTCTTACGAATGCTTTGAAGTTTAATATCTTTCTGAGATCAGTTTTATCATACGAAATGAAATATCCAAAACTTACGTTTTTATCCTCTGCACTAATTCACCCCCCTCATGTCACGCCCCTCAAATAATATCGATGATTTTAAAATTTTCATCACAAACCAATCCAAGATCCAAACTAACATTTGAGGATACTGAAAAGTATTCTATCCAATTCACATCTATAAAACCTGTGCAGTTTATAATCATATATCACATTACTCGATAATTCACATTTATGGCAACCCAAGCCAACTTAACAAACATGAACAACATTTATAAATCCACAAGCTAAGTAATTTATACAATTAGAACTCCAATCATTTACCACAAGTTCATATCATCGTAAACTAGACTTAACGTTCCGAAATTCCAAATAAGAGAGATCTTCTAACACTTTTACAAGGTATATCCATTTCGGTTCATCGATAACATTTCATTACATACAAAATATGTTTATATAATAATAACATAATAACCAACAAGACTTGCCCATAATTTTGAATAGCTCTCCATTGCCTCAGCCCAATTCAAATATCTCAAAGAGTGACAAGATGACTTGAAAGATTTTATATAACAACGAAGTGAGCTAAAAACAGCTCAGCAAGTGACAAAGCATATTCAGAACAAAAGGAACGGTTTCAAACAAGTAAAGTATCATAATGCAAGGCAGAATACAAGAATTCTCAAGGATACCATCTCATTAGATACAAAATCATATGTGTCAAGTCACTCAAAACATATTTGGTTCATAACGAATGGAGCATAGAGTAATTGGAGCATATCAATAGCGTACGAGATGTTCCGGAGCAACCCTTTACCATTTTTGGCAAAGGTCCAAATAATCCCACAAACACCAGAGTACAAAAGGGTATTGTGAACAATAATTTGAGACAGTAGCAGATGAAACATTTCGGAACATATCAATGGTATGTGAAGCATTTTGAAGTATATCAATGGCATAGGAAACATTTTGGAGCATATCAATACAGAATACGAAACAAAAGCTCAGACGTCGTACTCTAGCATAGTGCATGTGAGGTTTAACTCAGTGGTGGCTCCATGCCGTGATGAGTTCTCGACTCCATCCACGGGTAGCCCTTTCCTACTCGAGCCCTCTCACTCTGCCCATGTGCTAGGTCGGCTCTGAATTTCATATCAAACAGATAGAAGGTGAAGTGGGATTCCAAACATAATATGGTCCATCCATTTCTAAATGACCACTAAACATAATCTAAATCATCGCGGGCTCTAAGCATATACCCTTTACCATTTCTAGCAAAGGTCCAAATAATCCCACAAACACTAGAGTACAAAAGGGTATTGTGAACAATAAATTGGGATATATCAGAAGCACATGCGGAACAACGAAATGTATATGTGCCTTTATGAGTCAATACGATGCAAACATAATCCTTCACAAATATATTCAAATTTGAAAGGAAATGAAAGCAAGAGTATACAAGGATTCTAAGTGATCATATATAGCTCAATTCAAATAAGAAGGTTAGATGAAATCAATTTCCAAAGGAATGAAACCAGAATATGCGAAATCGATCAAAGCTCGGTTTTTGGTAGAATTTGAGAGACACATTGAACAAATGATTCAAACTATCAATTGTGCTCCAATATACTCAAGAAAGCTATCAAAAGAAAGGTTTATGAGTCTATATTCAGATCAAATAAATTTTGTCCAAATCAGAGGTCAATACATAAAGTTATAACCATAACAAGGTAGAAAGGTCAGAATTTCAAAAGTTGCACAGATTCGAATCGTTACGTCTAAACAGGAGATATATCAAATACAAGGCTAGAACATTTCAAAGTTCCTCATATTCAAAGCAAATGTAGATATAAAATTGCAGTAAGGAAAGATAAGGACACTTGCAATAGGAAAGATTAGAAAGCTTGCAATAGGAATGATCGGAACACTCGCAATACGAAAGATTAGAAAGCTTGCAATAGGAAGGATCAGAACACTTGCCTTTTAAAGATTTTGATCTGAAGATCCAAAGAAGGTGTCAGCCCAAATCCTTCTACTTTTCCTCCGTGTCCTCTCCCTGTTTCGTTTTCTACATATGTCTTCTCTTTTTCCTCCACTACTGCAGCTCATGCAGAACATAGAAGCATAGTCATCTGCTCTCTCTTACTCTCATTCCTTCGTTTTCTTTTTCAAACGCAGCTGTCGCAGCCATCGCCACTGCCACTACCACAGTCGTAGCCACGACCACAGCAGCTGTCACAATCATAGCCCCTTCCCCTACACTACTTCCTTCCTCCCTTCTCTCATTCCTACTTTTTCTTTCCCAAACACAACTGCCGCAAACGCAACCGCAATCACGGCCACAGCCCCCTTTTTTTTTTTTCCCTTTCCTTTCTTTCTATTTCCCAAAAGCAGCTGTTGCAGCCACCATCGCTGCCGCAGCTACCGTAGCCAACGTCACAGCCGCAGTCGCAGTCGCAGCCATGGCTGCAGCCTCTTCTTCCTCCCCTGCTCATCTTCCTCTCCTTCTTCTCTTCCAACTGCAGCTGCCATCGCCACAGCCGCAGCCCCTTCTTCCCCTTCTCTTCTTCCTCTCCTTCCCTTCTTCCTTCCTCTCTTCTTCCTCTCCTTCTTCTCTTCCAGCTGCAGCTGCCACCGCCGCAGCCGCAGCCCATTCTTCCCCTTCTCCTCTTCCTTCTCCTTCCCTTCTTCTTCTTCTCTTCTTCTCCTTCCTCCCCTTCTTTTCCCTGACACACTGCCTCTCTTCTCCTCTGTTTCCTCCTGCTGGAAACAGAGGTGTCGTAGCCTCCTCCTCCCTCCTCTTCTTCTTCTCTTCTTCTCCTCTCCTTCCCTTCTCCTCCCCGGTGCCACACACACCCTCTCCTCTGTTTCCTCCTGCAGGAAACAGAGGTGTCACAACCTCTTCGCCCGCTTCTCCTTCTTCTCTCTCTTTTTCTTCTTCTTCTATTCTTCTCTTCTCCCTCTTCTTCCTCCTATCTTCTTTTCCCTCTTCTTCTTCTTTTCTTCTTCTCTTCTTCCTTTCTCCTCCCCAACGCCCCACAGCTCCTCGCTGCAGCCCTTGCCGCAGCCACCTCCTCTTTTCTTCTTTTTCTTCTTCTTCTTCTGCTTCTCTTCTTCTCCTCTTCTTCCCTTCTCCTCCCCGACGCCCCACACATGAATTCCTATGTTTCCTCCTACACAAAACAGAGGTGCTGCAGCCCTAGCTGCTGCAGCTATCTCTCTTTCCTCTCCCTCTTCCCTCTCTTCTTCTTCTTCTTTTCTTCTCTTCTTTCCCAGCTGCATTGCTGCAGTCGCAGCCTCAGCCACGGCCGCAGCCTCTTCTTCTTCCCTTGCTCATCTTCCTCTCCTTCTTCTCTTCCAATTGCAGCTGCCATCGCCGCAGCCACAGCCCCTTCTTCCCCTTCTCTTCTTCCTCTCCTTCCCTTCTTCCTTCCTCTTCCTCTTTCCCTACCACAGCTGCAACTGCCACAGCCGCAGCCGCAGCCGAAGCTACTTCTTTCCCTTCTCCTCTTCCTTCTCCTTCCTTTTTTCTTCTTCTCTTCTTCTCCTTCCTCCCCTTCTTCTCCCCGATGAACAGTACCTCCTCTCCTCTGTTTCCTCCTGCAGGAAACAGAGGTGCCGCCTCTTCACCCGCTTCTACTTCTTCTCTTCCTCTTCTTCTCCTTCTCCTTCTTCTTCTCCTCTTCTTCCCTTCTCCTACCCGACACCCCACACCTTCTCACTGCAGCCCATGCCGCAGCCATTCTTCTTTTTTTTTCTTTTTCTCTTCTTCTTTTCCCTCTTCTTCTTCTTCTCCTCCCCAACGCCCCACACCTCGTCTCATCCGTTTCTGCCTGCACGAAACAGAGGTGCTACAACCCTAGCTGCTACAACTATCTCTCTTTCCTCTTCCTCTTCCCTCTCTTCTTCTTCTTTTCTTCTCTTCTCCCTCATCTTCCTCTCTTCTTCTCCCCACACCCCACCGCTCCTCTCTCTATTTCTCGAGAAATAGAGAGCGTGGGAGGTGGTGGGATAAAACTGAAATTTTTGGTTTTTTTTTTTTTTGTAACTTAACAGTTTAGTCCTTGAAATATCTATATTTACATATAGGTCGTCCAATTTATAAATAAATCTTTATTAATAATTTTTAAAAGTGAGGCATATTACACCTCACCCCTCTTAGTGCTGACTCATTCCTAACAAACAAGAAAAGATCTTCGGGAGTGATCTATAAAGGGGTGTTGGCATTGCGACGAGCCGTGGAGCCACGAGGATTATTGTAAAAAAGAGAGACTTCTTGTGATTGAACTAGTAGAAGAAAAGGTCATTGAACATCAAGAAGAGAGCCCTGAACATAAAGAAGAAGATACGGAAGAAGAGCCACAACCGACCGACTTTATGGTACATGCGCTAGCCGGCTACTCAAACCCACAAACGATGAAAGTTGGAGGCCTTATCAAACAACCGATCACTGTTCTCATTGACACAGGCAGCACTAATAACTTTCTAAATAGTAAGGTTGCTACTCGGATGGTGCTCCATCTCGAAGGTTGCAGCAAGTTCAATGTAAAGGTCACCGATGACAGAATCCTAAAGTGTGACAATAGATGCCCATAGGTGAAACTATTACTACAAGACCAAGAAAATATCACCGATTTATTCCTCCTACCAATTGATGACTATGAGGCCATACTTGGCATAGAATGACTGACTATGCTAAGTGATGTCTCTTAGAACTTTTTCAAATTAACTATGAAATTCTACTGCAAAGACAAACATATCATCCTATGCGGGAAGCGCGGAAGCAACGTAACCACCATTTCGACCCAACGAATGGAGAAAGTTTTACACAAGGTAAATGATGGTTTTTAATACATCTCCAACAGCAACCAGAGGGGAAGAAAATAGAAATTGAAGATTAAAATCTCATTTAATTACTTGTTGAATTTGCCGACATTTTTGTTGAGTCGCGTGGTCTTCCTCCTACTCGGCAACATGACCATCGGATTCCAATTCTTTCGGGCAAACCACTAGTGAACACTCAGCCATATTGTTATTCTCACCTCCAGAAGGATGAAATTGAAAAGATTGTAATGGAGATACTTGAAACAGGAGTGATTCGGCCATGTTGCAGTCCCTATTCCTCACTGGTGCTACTTGTATGCAAGAAGGACGGAACTTGGCGGATGTGCATCGACTACCGAGCTTTAAATGAAATCACCATCAAGGACAAGTATCTAATACTATTAGTGGATGAACTTCTTGATGAGTTAAAAGGAGCTCGAGTCTTCACGAAGTTGGACCTCCAATCCGGTTACCACCAAATTCGGGTATGTGAAGATAACATTCTAAAAACTGCATTCTGCACACTTGATGGCTATTATGAATTCTTGATAATGCCTTTTGGACTCACTAATGCTCCTTTAACCTTCCAAAATATCATATGAATGATATTTTTCAGAGCTTTATTCACAAATTTGTGCTGGTATTTTTTGATGATATTCTCATTTACAGCCTTTCTCTTGAGACTCACTTTCAGCATTTATGGGTTGTTTTGATGATCCTTCGGGAGAATACACTTTTTGTTAAATAGCCAAAGTGCATCTTTCTCTAGCAAAAAGTAGAGTACCTTAGGCATATAATATCAGAAGGAGTGGTGGTAGACCCAACAAAAATTGAAGCAATGCAAGGCTAGCTGAAACCTACAAACGTAAAATTACTACGTGGGTTCCTTGGACTAATGGGCTACTACCAAAAATTTGTCAAGGACTATAGAAAGATCAGTGCACCCCTCAGTTCTCTCCTGAAAAAAGATGCCTTCCAATGGTCGGACAAAGCCTCCGCTATCTTCGACAAACTTAAGCAGCCATGACGACAATGCCGGTACTAGCACTACCAGATTTCAACCGACCCTTCATCATTAAGGCCGACGCATCTGAACTCAAAATTGGAGCAGTTCTTATGCAAGATGGTCAACCACTCACATACACCAGTAAGGCATTGTCTCCCTCCTATCAAAACATGTCAATATATGATAAGGAGAAGCTCACCATTGTGCATGCAGTAACGAGGTGGAGACCCTACCTGATCGGTCGACGATTTTAAATTAAAATTGACCATAGAAGCCTCAAGTACTCTTTGGAGCAAAAGATATTATTCCCTGAGCAGCAAAAATGGGTAATCAAACTTCTAGGATTTGATTAAGAAATTTTTTACAAAAAGGGGAAAGAAAACATTGTTACAGATGCATTCTCACGGCTACCTGAGCAAGCTAAATTTTCAGCCATCTCCCTTCCTACCACTGACTTACTCGAGGACATTAGGGAAGAATGGAAGAAGGATCCAGAGATTAGCAATTTCATAAAAAAATTGGAGAAGGATCCAAGTGCAATTGCCCACTACACTTGGGATTCGAGGGATCTACGCTACAAAGGTCGCATTGTGCTTATACCTGACTCCTCTTATATCAAAATCATCCTATATGAAATGCACTCCACATCTTCAATAGAGCACTCTAGATTCCTGAGAACCAATAAAAGAGTGAAGCAAAATTTTTATTGGATAGGGATGAAAAAAATTATTTCTGAATATGTGGCACAATGTGGTGTATGTCAACAACATAACGGTGAAACAGTGGTAAGTCTAGGGAAGCTACAACCACTACCCATACCAGACTCCGTGTGGACTGATATCTCCATGGACTTCATTGAAGGGCTACCACCTTCTAAAGGTAAAAGCATAATTCTCATGGTGGTTAATCGATTTACGAAATATGCTTATTTTTGTGCTATATGAAATCCCTACACTATTGCTAGCATTGCCTAGATTTTCATAGAAAATATTGTTAAACTGCATGGGATGCCAAGGTCCATTGTAAGTTATCATGATAGGATCTTCACTAGTAAATTTTGGACTAAGTTATTTCAGTTACAAGGCACCAAACTCAAGATGAGCACAACATATCATCCACAAACTAACGACCAAACCGAGGTGGTGAACAGATGTTTAGAGACATACTTTCGGTGTTTCGCCAATGACCGGCCAAAGGAGTGGACGAAATGGCTTCCCTGGGCTAAATGGTGATATAATAAATACTACATATCATTCATCTACAAAATGTACCTCTTATGAAACACTGTATGGTCAGTCGGCCCTTGTGATTCTAAAGTATGTAATTGGCTCAGCCAAGGTGGATTAGGTTGACCAAGAATTGATTGACAGAGACAAACTCCTACTACTGCTAAAGGATAATCTCTCTACCTCTCAAGCCATAATGAAGCAGCAAGCCGACACACGACGAAGTGAAAGAAAATTTTCAGTAGGAGATTGGGTTTATCTTCGCCTGCAGCAATACAAGCAACTATCCATCAACACATGAGCTTCCATGAAGTTATCTCCACGTTTTTATGAACCCTATCATATCATAGAGCGTATTGGGGTCGTGGCATACAGACTTAAATTTCCTAAGGATATCAAAATTCACCTTGTCTTCCACGTGTCATGCTTGAAGCCCAAGTTGGGAGAGCATGAATCACCCTAGATCCAACTGCCCAACACCACTGATGATGGAGATATTTAAGCCTAACCACAAGCCATCCTCGACCGCAGATTGTGATGCATCGACGACATCCCTCTACCGAAGTACTAGTACATTGGAATAATTTACCACTTGAAGATGCCACATAGGAATCACATGTGGAGTTAAAGACCTGATTCCTTGAGTTCATGGAACCTCAGCCTTGAGGACAAGGCTATTTTTGGAGAGGGTGAGCTTGATAGGACCCTAGCAGGGTTGGGTCTTACTCAACCAAGAACTAGCTAATAAAACCCTATGACATTGTAATAAACCCCACGTAGCCGCCTCTATCCTATAAAGAAGAGTGGCTAGGGTTTATATTTGGCTTTTGGGCTTCCTAGTCGCCGCCCCCTTTTACTAGGCTGGTTGGTTAGGGTTGAGGGTAAAAGGGATAACTCACTTAGGAAGCAGCCCCTAGGGCTAGGGTTTGGAGCCCTATATAAGCATGTAGCTTCCATCTCTTTGGGAATAAGATCTATCTACAATTGCAGCCATTTGACTGACTTCTAGGAGGGTGGAACCCCTATAGCATTCTAAGGAGTGATCTCCCTCAAAGATTAATCTACATAGAATTCCTCTGGGGTTCTATCATCGAGATTTCGTTGGGAGTTTGGGAGTTCATCGGAAGTCTAGAGGTTCATCGAAAATACTACCGGAATTGATCGAGAAGAAGCTCATCAGAACTTGCCAAGAAGATCGTCGTGAAGTCCAAGAGTTTGCCGAAAGTTTGCTGGAAGTTTGTCGAGAGATCGTCGAAAGTCCGTTCGAAAATCGTCGGAAGCTCGTTGGAAGAAACCTTGATTGACCGGGCTTCTTTTATTTAGTATATGTCTTAAAAATCATAGTTAGCACATTATTAAGTTTAGGTTTGGGACGTAATCTCATTAACCCCTAGGGCGATGGTACTATAGTGGCGATCAGACTCCTACAGCGACGGCTTCTTCTTAGGGCGAAGGTATTGTAGCGGCGATTAGGCTCCTATAGCGGTGGCTTCTCCCTAAGGCGACGGTACTATAGCGGTGATCAGACTACTGTAGCGGCAGCTTCTCCCTTTGGCGATAGTACTATAGCGGCTTCTCCTAAGGGCGATGGCACTATAGCGGTGACTTCTCCCTAGGGTGACGATATTATAGCCCCTAGGGCGACGATACTGTAGCGGTGATCAGACTCCTACAGCGATAGCTTCTCCTTGGGGCAAAGGTATTGTAGTAGTGATCAGGTTCCTATAGAAGGGCGATGGTACTGTAGTGGCGACCAGAGGAGGGATCAGACTACTATAGCAGCGGCTTCTCCCTCGGGCGACGGTACTGTAGCGGTGATCAGACTCCTACAGCGGATGCTTCTCCCTAGGGTGATGGTACTGTAGCGGTGACCAAAGGAGGGATTAGACTACTGTAGTGATGGCTTCTCCCTAGGGAGATGGTACTATAGTGGTGATCAGACTCCTGTAGTGGCTACTTCTCCCAAGGACGATAGTACTGTAGCAGCTATCAGACTCCTATAGTGGCGGCATCTCCCTTTGGCAACGGTACTATAACGGTGATCAAAGGAGGGATAAGACATTACAACGATGGTCCCTAGGGCTGGTGACGGTGGCGGGAGGGTAGATACGAAGGAGAGGCTCTCTGCCCTTACCTCTCAAGTTGCTCCTCCATTATATTCTCTCCAAAGAGATGCTCCTTCGATGAAGCAGCATCGAAGCAGGTCACGCTCTAGATCGCGGCATCCGGCTGTCATTTCTAGTGACCCTCGGCCTTGGACTAGCCTCTTTAAGTGTAACACCCCTCAATTCCGAATGTTCGTATAAATTTTTGGTGATAATGTAAGCATCTATTTTAATTGACAAAAGAAATAGAGTATGAATCAGAGGTAACTTATTTTTAAGATTTGGGAGATCTGTTCAAAAAAAAAAAAAAAAAAAAAAAAGAAAGAATCTGAGGACCTATATGTAAACCCTAAGGACCTAATCGTGAATATGATAAAAACAAGGACTAAACTGCAAAATGCACCAAATGACAAATTCCACCGCTTAAGCCTCTCTGCCTTCGTTGTTAAGGAAGCAGAGGAGGCAGCTCGTGGGTGATCAGGGAAAGAAAAGAAGAAGAAGAAGAAGAAGAAGAAGAAGAAGAAGGAGAAGAGAAAGAAAATTTGGGGCTTTTAGGGTTTTTGCTTTAATCTTGTTACTTCGGGTCAAAATTTGCAAAGGCAAGTGTTCTAACCCCATCCTACAGCAGTATTAGACTCTGTTTTTATGTTGATTCAAAATAAATTGGAAGATTTCTATTTTGAAACTGATATGACTCTTTCTGGACCTAAAACCATGGATTCTGAAATATTTTCGGTAAACTGACCCCTATACACTGCTTCGGCTGTAAGTTTTATTATAAGATGTGAATTCAGGCAGGAACTATTTTGTTTGTAATTAGACTCTTATGTCTTTCTTTTGACACCGATTTTGTAGATTTTGGACACCGAATACTTACCCAAACATTTTTTTCAAATGAGCCTATAGACGCTGTAAAACAGAGTTCAAGATTTCTGACCTATCGCTACTAAAATGCCTATAACTCTCTGTTGAAAATTCTGATTTGTACCAAACTGATTTTATTTGAAACTAGACTTGAAATTCTATCTTTTGACATATATTTGAAAATTTTGGAGTTCAATTGCCCACCCTATCGTCTGTTGAATCCGACCTTATAAATTCTGCAAAACAGTGATTGTGATTTTGACCTTGTGTTACCAAATCCGAGGTAACTCTGTGTTGGGAGCCCTGTTTCATATGAAATCTGTTACATCCGAATATAGATTGATATATGGTTCGACCATAGCCTTCTTATGGGTATTGGAGCATAATTGTTATTCTGAAATATTTGTTTGATGTGCCACTGGAATTCTGTCCGAAATCGAGCTTTGGTCGATTTCGCGTATTCTGTTCCATTTCCTTTGGATACTTGAATTCGCCTAATCTTCTTATTGGAATTGAGCTGATTATGATTGTTTGGAATCCCTGTACACTCTTGCTTTCATTTCTTTTCTAAAATGAATACTTTTGTGAGAGATTTGTTCCTTGCATCACATTGCTTTTGAAAAGGCACATGTACGTTTGGTTGTTCCGCGTGTGCTTTCGTTATATGCTACTTATTGTTGAAACTGCCTTCTTGTACTCTGGTGTGTGGGATTGTCTGGACCTTTGCCAGAAATGGTAAAGGGTATGCGCTGATTTGCCCGCTTTGTGGGGTCCCGCTTTGTGGGATATTCTGGTATGCGCTTATTTGCCCACTTTGTGGGGTCCCGCTATGTGGGATATTCTGGATGAATCACATTCTGACTGAGATCCCACTACACCCTCTATATGTTTGATATGACATCCAGAGTTTTGGTGAGTTATTTCCGTTCGTGCTCTGGATAGTTATGATATGATTGCAACGTCAAGGACGACGTTTGAGCTTCTGTATGACATATGAGTTTGTTATGCTCTGAAATGCTTCATTCACTGCTGATTTTGCTTCGTAATGTTCCATATGTCGTTGATGTGATTTGGAACATTTTATATGCCATTGATAAGCTCCGATATGTTTCCCTTGTTTCTGATATGCTCCAATTACTCTATGCCCCATCTGTCAGGAACCAAATATGTATGATTAAAAAGGACAATTATGATTCTGCTCCTAATGATATTATGTATACGAAATCATATATTCTGCTTTGTGTTTGAAACTGCATCTCTTTGGAAATTGTACTATTTTGATATGGATATGTTAGTCACTTGCTGAGCTCTTTATGCTCACCCCATTTGTTGATAAATTTTTCAGGATAGCGTATCGCTTGCTTAAATGTTAAGAATGGGCTGAGGCAGTGGAAAGTTTAGAAGACGTTGGGCAGAACTTTTGTTAGCATATATGTAGTTGTGTATAAGCTACGTTGCATCTAATGAAATGTGACTATGAATCTAAACCTGTGGATTTTGTGTAAGTTAAAAGATCCCTCATGTATAGGGTTTTGGAATGTTAAATTAAATTCGTGTAATGATATGAACTTATGGTAAATCGATGATTGTGGTGACTGCATAGATTTCCCCACTTGTGGATTTATATTGTGGTTTTTATTTTGATGAGTTGAGTTCAGATTGTATAAATTATCGAGTGATGTGTGCTATGTTTATGAATTGCACAGGGTTATGAATTGATAGATTATAGAAGTGAAATTTTTGATCTGAATGTTTTCTTAGTGACCTCAAATGTGTGTTTGGATCCTGGGTTAGTTGTGGCGAAAAAAATTTAAATATCATGGATATTTTTAGGGGCGTGACAGAGGTGGTATCAGAGCATGGTTTGAGGATCACTGGAATATTTGATATGTTGACGTGCAAAATATATTGAGGTCTAGTGAACTACAGTGATTGGTGAAAATTTTCTTTGATGTATTTTAGGAATCTAGGATGACGATGACATTTAGTCCTCCTACTTCATCTGATTTTGATTAATTAAGTGGGATGAAAGGGTAATCGGGGATATTGAATCAGAGTGGCGCAGCGGAAGCATGGTGGACCTAATTTCATTGGTGGTCGAAAAATGGATGATGCAAACAGAGAAGATATTTGATGTACAAAATTGTTCTGATGATCGAAAGATTTCTTTTGCTGCCTTATATTGGAAGTAGAGGCTGATCATTAATGAGAACAATGAAAAGAATTTTTGGAGATCAGTGACAAGAATGATAAGGACAAGTTTACCAAAAAAAAAAAAAAGAAAAAAAAAATGATTGAAAATGAATCAGAAAGTGATAACAAGAGGGTCGAGACATTTGGATTTGAAAAGGGAAGTCACCACAAAAGACTCAATCATGTGTGAATTGCAAGTTAAATTATGAAACAAGTTTGTGTTGGTGGGTGACTGGAGTCTATTTGTTTGTAGAAAGTTGGATCATAAAACAAAAGACTGCCATTTGAACAATAAGAAAGAGTCACTGCCTCATAAATCATCAGCCCATGTTAGGGTGTATGCTATCACTGAATATGATTCTAAAACTTCTGAATTAGTGATCAAAGGTATTATACATGTTTATGAAAGAATGCAAATATTTGTTTGACCATGGGTCCTATCTACGATTTGATTCGTAACATGTTGCCTATCACTTGGGTATTCAACCTAGACCACTGTATTATGTGATATATGTAAGTACAATCAATGGAGATTCTTTGATAACGAACTTGAATCTGGTCCTCTTGTCTGATTTTTGTTGGAGAACTTGAACTTTTGCTGATTTAGTTCTCCTAGAGATTTGGAGTTATGATATTATACTTGGTATGGATTGGCTATCTTCTTATCATACCAGTATGGATTAGTATATAACAAATGATCACTTTTTGCATATTTGATCAGCCGATCTTTTATTTTGAGAGTATTGGACATTATTTATCTCCTTGCCTAATGTATCCCAGGATGACTTGTTTGGATTACCTCCAAATATGATTTTGCTTTTGATTTGGTCCGTGGGACAATCCCAATATCTAAGCCTCTCTACAGAAAGATATCATTTGAGTAAGTGGAATTGGAAAAGCAACTACAAGAATTATTAAATGAGGATTTTATTTGGCTTAATATTTCATCATGGGGTGCTCCGGTGTTAGTTAAAAGATGGAGGGAATATTGAGATTTTGTATTGATTATGGACAGTTGAATCAGGTGACCATAAGAAACGAGTATTTTTTGAAGTAACGACTTACCTGATCAACTGCAGGGTGCACAAGTATTCTCTAAGATTGACCTGAGGTCAGGTTACTATCAGCTAAAGATCAAGGAGGAGGATATTTCAAAAACAGCTTTCAGAACTCGATATGGTCATTATGAATTCTTGGTGATGCCGTTTGGTTTGACAAATGCCCCTGCAGCTTTTATGGAACTAATGAATAGGATATTTCAACCGCTCTTGGATATCTGTGTAATTGTATTTATTGATGACATATTGGTGTATTCAAAGAGTAACCAGGAGCATGAGGAACACTTGAGTGATGTGTTGTCCATACTAAGAGAAAAGAAGTTGTATGCGAAGTTCAGCAAATGTGAATTTTGGTTGAATGAAGTTGCTTTCTTAGGCCACGTGATTTCAGGGAAGGGTATATCTGTTGATCCAAGGAAAATAGAAGCTATAGTTGAATGGGAAGTACCAACAAATGTAACAGAGGTTAGAAGTTTCTTGGGCATGGCAGGTTATTACAGGAGATTTGTGGAGGGATTTTCTCGAATTGCTCAACCTCTCACCAAACTCACTAAGAAGAATATGAAATTTGTATGGGGCGATGATTGTGAGCAAAGCTTTCAAGAGTTAAAAAGAAGATTGACTAGTGCCCCTATTCTCACTATTCCAAGTGGTAGTGAGGGATTTGTAGTTTATACTGATGCTTCAAGAAAGGGCCTAGGATGTGTTTTGATGCAGGAAGGGAGAGTAATTGCTTATGCTTCTAGGCAACTTAAAGGTTATGAATTGAATTATCCAACTCATGATTTGGAATTAGCAGCAATCATTTTTGCTCTAAAGATTTGGAGACATTATTTGTATGGTCGACAGTTTGAAATCTTCACTGATCACAAGAGTTTAAAATATATTTTCACTCAGAAAGAGTTAAACATGAGGCAGCGAAGATGGATAGAACTTCTGAAGGATTATGATTGTGCCATCCGTTATCACCCGAGCAAGGCCAATGTTGTAGTTGATGCACTTAGTAGGAAATCTACAAGTTTTATGGCTAGTCTGGTCGTGAAGCAATGGAAGCTAATAGAAGAAAATTTTGATTTGAAAGCTTTGAGGAAAGAGCAAGACTCGATGATTTTGATGGCCTCCATTCAAGTGCAGTCTGATCTTATGCAACAAATTAAGGAGGGACAATTACGAGATCCACACTTAATCTACTTGAGGAGTGAAGTAGAAAAGGAATTGAAGCCACAATTTCAAGTTTCAAAGGATGGCCTATTGAGATTTGGGGAGAGAGTATGTGTACCAAATGAACTAGATATCAAGAATCAAATCCTAAATGAAAGTCATACTTCAAAGTACGCCCTACACCCAGGGAGCACTAAGATGTATAGAGATCTTCAAAGTTATTATTGGTGGGAAGGCATGAAGAAGGAAATTGCAATGTATGTTTCAAAATGTTTGATATGTCAGCAAATCAAAGTAGAACACCAAAGACCTGGAGGGTTGCTGCAACCTTTAGTTATACCTGAATGGAAATGGGAATGTATTACTATGGATTTTGTTTCAGGACTACCCAGAACCTCGAGGAAGCATGATGCTATTTGGGTTATCATTGATAGGTTAACAAAATCTGCACATTTCCTACCGATTAATATGACTTATTCGCTTGATAGACTTGCAGATTTATATGTCAGTGAAATAGTAAGACTTCATGGTATTCCAAAGGAGATCATCTCTGATAGAGACTCCAGATTTCTCTCTAGATTCTGGAGAAGATTGCAGGAGTCGTTGGGCACTAAAGTTAAGTTTAGTACTGCATATCATCCTCAGACTGATGGTCAGTCAGAAAGAACAATTCAAACACTTGAGGATTTGCTTAGAGCCTATGTTATGGATTGGAAAGGTGAATGGGATAAGGATATTTCACTTGTTGAGTTCACGTATAATAATAGTTATCATTCAAGTATTCAGATGGCTCCTTATGAAGCTTTATATGGGCGAAGGTGCATAACACCTATATGTTGGGAGGAAGTTGGTGACAGAAAATTGTTAGCACCGGACAAGGTACAAGAAACTACCGAGAAAATTCAAGTTATAAGGAAAAGGTTAAAAGCTGCTCAGAGTCGTCAAAAGAGTTATGCCGACAATAGAAGGTGAGATATTGAGTTTGAAATCGGAGATTTGGTATTCTTAAAAGTCTCCCCCTCCAAAGGCATTATAAGGTTTGGGAAGAAAGGAAAATTAAGCCCAAGATTTATTGGACCTTTTGAGGTTCTTGAGAGGATTGGTTCTGTCGCTTACAGGATTGCTTTACCACCAGCATTGAGCCATGTCCATGATATATTTCATGTCTCGATGATTAGAAAGTATATGTATGACCCTGCTCACATCATTAAATATGAGCTGGTGGAGATCGATAAAGATTTATCCTATGTGGAAGAGCCTATTCAGATTATTGATAAGAAAGAAAAAGTCCTAAGGAATCGGGTCATTCCACTGGTTCAAGTAATTTGGAGACATCATTCTGGAGCGGAGACAACTTGGGAGCTAGAAGAGGAAATGAAAAAGGTGTATCCTCGTCTTTTCATCGAATAGAGGTACGATAAATTTAGAGGACTAAATTTTTCTTTTAAGGGGGGGAGAGTGTAACACCCCTCAATTCCGAATGTTCGTATAAATTTTTGGTGATAATGTAAGCATCTATTTTAATTGACAAAAGAAATAGAGTATGAATCAGAGGTAACTTATTTTTAAGATTTGGGAGATCTGTTCAAAAAAAAAAAAAAAAAAAAAAAAGAAAGAATCTGAGGACCTATATGTAAACCCTAAGGACCTAATCGTGAATATGATAAAAACAAGGACTAAACTACAAAATGCACCAAATGACAAATTCCACCGCTTAAGCCTCTCTGCCTTCGTTGTTAAGGAAGCAGAGGAGGCAGCTCGTGGGTGATCAGGGAAAGAAAAGAAGAAGAAGAAGAAGAAGAAGAAGAAGAAGAAGGAGAAGAGAAAGAAAATTTGGGGCTTTTAGGGTTTTTGCTTTAATCTTGTTACTTCGGGTCAAAATTTGCAAAGGCAAGTGTTCTAACCCCATCCTACAGCAGTATTAGACTCTGTTTTTATGTTGATTCAAAATAAATTGGAAGATTTCTATTTTGAAACTGATATGACTCTTTCTGGACCTAAAACCATGGATTCTGAAATATTTTCGGTAAACTGACCCCTATACACTGCTTCGGCTGTAAGTTTTATTATAAGATGTGAATTCAGGCAGGAACTATTTTGTTTGTAATTAGACTCTTATGTCTTTCTTTTGACACCGATTTTGTAGATTTTGGACACCGAATACTTACCCAAACATTTTTTTCAAATGAGCCTATAGACGCTGTAAAACAGAGTTCAAGATTTCTGACCTATCGCTACTAAAATGCCTATAACTCTCTGTTGAAAATTCTGATTTGTACCAAACTGATTTTATTTGAAACTAGACTTGAAATTATATCTTTTGACATATATTTGAAAATTTTGGAGTTCAATTGCCCACCCTATCGTCTGTTGAATCCGACCTTATAAATTCTGCAAAACAGTGATTGTGATTTTGACCTTGTGTTACCAAATCCGAGGTAACTCTGTGTTGGGAGCCCTGTTTCATATGAAATCTGTTACATCCGAATATAGATTGATATATGGTTCGACCATAGCCTTCTTATGGGTATTGGAGCATAATTGTTATTCTGAAATATTTGTTTGATGTGCCACTGGAATTCTGTCCGAAATCGAGCTTTGGTCGATTTCGCGTATTCTGTTCCATTTCCTTTGGATACTTGAATTCGCCTAATCTTCTTATTGGAATTGAGCTGATTATGATTGTTTGGAATCCCTGTACACTCTTGCTTTCATTTCTTTCCTAAAATGAATACTTTTGTGAGAGATTTGTTCCTTGCATCACATTGCTTTTGAAAAGGCACATGTACGTTTGGTTGTTCCGCGTGTGCTTTCGTTATATGCTACTTATTGTTGAAA
Source organism: Musa acuminata AAA Group (assembly GCF_036884655.1). NCBI lineage: Eukaryota > Viridiplantae > Streptophyta > Magnoliopsida > Zingiberales > Musaceae > Musa > Musa acuminata. The sequence continues at coordinate 17,897,739 of NC_088340.1, forward strand.
CTGCCTTCTTGTACTCTGGTGTGTGGGATTGTCTGGACCTTTGCCAGAAATGGTAAAGGGTATGCGCTGATTTGCCCGCTTTGTGGGGTCCCGCTTTGTGGGATATTCTGGTATGCGCTTATTTGCCCACTTTGTGGGGTCCCGCTATGTGGGATATTCTGGATGAATCACATTCTGACTGAGATCCCACTACACCCTCTATATGTTTGATATGACATCCAGAGTTTTGGTGAGTTATTTCCGTTCGTGCTCTGGATAGTTATGATATGATTGCAACGTCAAGGACGACGTTTGAGCTTCTGTACGACATATGAGTTTGTTATGCTCTGAAATGCTTCATTCACTGCTGATTTTGCTTCGTAATGTTCCATATGTCGTTGATGTGATTTGGAACATTTTATATGCCATTGATAAGCTCCGATATGTTTCCCTTGTTTCTGATATGCTCCAATTACTCTATGCCCCATCTGTCAGGAACCAAATATGTATGATTAAAAAGGACAATTATGATTCTGCTCCTAATGATATTATGTATACGAAATCGTATATTCTGCTTTGTGTTTGAAACTGCATCTCTTTGGAAATTGTACTATTTTGATATGGATATGTTAGTCACTTGCTGAGCTCTTTATGCTCACCCCATTTGTTGATAAATTTTTCAGGATAGCGTATCGCTTGCTTAAATGTTAAGAATGGGCTGAGGCAGTGGAAAGTTTAGAAGACGTTGGGCAGAACTTTTGTTAGCATATATGTAGTTGTGTATAAGCTACGTTGCATCTAATGAAATGTGACTATGAATCTAAACCTGTGGATTTTGTGTAAGATAAAAGATCCCTCATGTATAGGGTTTTGGAATGTTAAATTAAATTCGTGTAATGATATGAACTTATGGTAAATCGATGATTGTGGTGACTGCATAGATTTCCCCACTTGTGGATTTATATTGTGGTTTTTATTTTGATGAGTTGAGTTCAGATTGTATAAATTATCGAGTGATGTGTGCTATGTTTATGAATTGCACAGGGTTATGAATTGATAGATTATAGAAGTGAAATTTTTGATCTGAATGTTTTCTTAGTGACCTCAAATGTGTGTTTGGATCCTGGGTTAGTTGTGGCGAAAAAAATTTAAATATCATGGATATTTTTAGGGGCGTGACATTAAGGCTTCAGTTGGAAGTCCGGATCTTAGCTTCGAATTCTTTACTCTAGAAGTTCAAGTAGATAAGAAAATTACTATATACGAGATTGCTGATTCCGTAGAGCTGAGTGAGACATGGTCTATGGTGATTGTTGGCTATGTGGTAGGTCTCAAAACATCCTATTTTCCACTATCCTTATTTATCAAAACTCGATGGGGAATATCGACATTTAATCTCCATATGCTGGAGAATGGTTTCTTTGTTTGCAAGCTATACTCTGAAAAAGATTTGCAATGGGTCTTTAAAGGGTTCTGAACTATTCGTGACCATCTAATGATTCTATGACGTTGGTCTCCTGATGTCCGTTTGGAGTTTGACGACCTACAATCTATTTCATTATGGGTATCATTTCAAGGTCTTCCTCTACATCTTTGGAGTCGACATTTTATTGTAAAGTTATGCAACACTTTAGGACAACGCCACTCTACATCGACAAAGCAACAGCAACTCAGATGAGATTAGCATTTGCACGAGCATATGTACTAGTTTTTCCAACGAAGATCTTCCTAATGAGGTTTTTTATCGTGATCTTGATGGGAATACTCGGAAGGTACATGTCTCATATTCCTGGAAGCCACAACGATGTCACAGTTGCTTATCTTTTGGTCATTCAAATGGAGCTAGTCAGCAAACTTTGAAACCGATCACTAAGGTCTACCGGCCACATCAGGTGCCTCAGCAATAAGGCGAGTCTCCTCTAGTGGCAGTAGCACCGATGGTGGCGAAGACTATTAAGCATTCTGACTCACAGGGACAGCACCGTGGACAGAAGGATAAATCTAGAACTTTATCTCTTCCTATTACGTCGGAGCCTTCCATAACAGAAGTTTCTCATGGTACTCATGGACAGGAGAAGCATAAGTCAGGAACTTCATCTCTTCCTATATCATCAGATCTACCTACAATAGGAATTCTATTATCCACTCATTGCACCAACCAGGACCTTGTGTCTCAACGAACTCAGGCTCAAATAAACCTCACCAGCAAGGATATTCTTCCTCAACAAACTCAGGCCATAACAAACCTCACCAACAAGGATATTCTACCTCAACAAACTCATGCCCCAACTGACCTCTCTAGCCAGGCTGCCTCAACAAGTACTAACCAGGATATTGTGCCTCAACAATCCTATTGTGCTTCGACAAACCCTGCCAACCACGACTACATGACTCAAGGTATTTTAAAATTTAAACATCTGCAAGCTGTGGATGAAGTGGATAAATATAGGAATAAAGCCTTAAAAGGTAAGGATATTGTGTGGGAGGAAAATACAAAATCGAAGGATAAGAAAAAGGTTGGAACTATCCATCCAAAGTCGTAGGATAAATACCTTTCTTCCTTTCCCATTTGTTTTATTTCTGATGAAGATAACCTACTGGAATGTTCGTGGACTTAATAAGCCTAAAAAAGTGGGGAGCTCAATAGAATAATCAAGTCTGCCACATGTGATATTGTTATTCTAGTAGAAATAAAAATTAAACAATCGAGCATTCAAGCTCAAAAGAATTTAATATAGCCGGACGTAGAACTGTTTACCAATGACTCTCATGAAACCTTTGGTAGAATATGAGTCTTATGACATCCTAACTCTATTAATATCTGGTTTATTTTTGCTACTGATCAATTCGTCCATCTTAAGGTAGAGGATAAAAAGAATGACTGTCAATAAAATTTCACTAGTATACATGCTTCAAACAGTATACAAGAAAGAAATACTTTGTGGTCTGATCTGACTAATATTGCATATGGCTATCTTAATGTACCTCAGATTGTTTTTGGTGACTTTAATACTGTTCGATATATAAATGAAAAAGTGGAGGGTAGATAGCTTTCAGAAAGTTTGCATTGATTGATATAAAATCTGTGGGTAATTGGCTCTCTTGGAGTAATCAAGGTGCTAGTAATAGAAAAATAATTGCTCGACTCGATAGATGTCTAATTAATCAAGAATGATTAATAGTTTACCCTGATTTACTTCTTGAGTATGATGCTCCATTATTTTTTAATCATTCTTTAATATGCATACACGCAGACAAAGCAACACCAAGAGGTAAGAAACTGTTTAGATTCTATAACATGTGGAGTACTCATCCTCAGTTCCTTGATGTTATCAGATCAGCTTGGAATGTTAATGTGCATAGATCCCCCCCCTTACATCTTATGTCAAAAACTCAAAGCCTGCAAAGCAACACTTAAGGAGTGGAATACAAACACTTTTAGCAATATCATGTTAGAACTCTTATAGATTCTAAACTGGGGGTTGATCTCTTTAGGGGATCGGCCTCCTTGGAACTCTATAGGGGTTCCTCCCTCCAAGTTGCTGCTCAAAGGCTACAGAAAAGATTCATCTATTGCTTGTCAAAAGAGGAGGAATATATAGCTATTTATAGGGCTTCTAAACACTAACTCCTAATAGGACTCATACTCAATACTCCTATTCCTTTACAACTCTTAATGCTTCTCTAAGAACAACTCTTAATAGGACTCATACTCAAGACTCCTATTCCTTTATAACTACTAATTCTTCATCAAGAAACAACCTCCTAACCCTAGCCAGTCTCTTTACTTCTTTAATGGGGGTCGGCTTAGGTAGGTTTTACATGAATGCCCCTCTATATTAGGACTCTCCTAGCTAGAGTCCTAACAGACCCGCCCTCTTCAAATCAGACTTGTCCTTGAGGTTGAGATTCCATGAGCTCTGGGAATTTGATCTTCAAGTAGTCAAAAGTTCTCCCAAGTGACGCCTTTTGCTGGTAAGTTCACCCATTGTATTAGCGCTTCAATAGTGGGTCATCGTCATTGGGTCATGATCCGTCAATCAATCATGGCACTCGACTGGGTTTGGAGTTCTCATTGGGTAGTCATATTTGGTGGATGGCTTTAGGCTGTCTCCAAGCACCTATTCACCACTTCCTTTTGGTCGTTGATTTGTGAGTGATACGTCATACTCCTTTTCAATTTAATACCCTACATTTGGAATAACTCTATCCAAAATCTGCTCATGAAGATGCAAGTATAATTTGGCATAAGCCCTGGAGCTTGGTGCATTCTCCAATTTTTTTATGATCTTACTGGTCTTCGGATCTTCCTGCTATTCCATCTTAATATTCTCAAGGAAGTCACTGGTCGGAAGTGAAATGGTTGAAAATTCAGCTTACTCGAGGGAAGATATCTTTTGCTTCAAGAAATATTTTAGGCTTTTATGGCCGGTCTTGAATTGAACACATCGCTCGATCAAGTATGATCTTATGATCTCCATTTGGCCACCGTACGCACAATCGCGAGCATCTCCTTGTCACAAATAGTCATTTTACGATGGGAAAGAGATAATACTTTATTGGTATAAGTGAGGGGGCAGCCATCTTGCATTAGTACAGCACCAATTCCAACTCCGGAGGCATCAGCTTCAATAACGAAAGTCTTACTGAAGTCGAGTATGTTAGGACTCTAGCTAGGAGAGTCCTAATTGAGAGGGACATTCTGTTAGGACTCTAGCTAGGAGAGTCCTAATTGAGAGGGACACTTTGTTAGGACTCTAACTAGAAGAGTCCTAATTGAAAGGGACATTCTATTAGGAGGTTTTTTCTTAGAGAAGAATTAGGAGTTGTAAGGGAATAGGAGTCTTGAGTATGAGTCAAATTAGGAGTTGGTTAGAAGTAAGAGTCTTAAGTAGGAGTCCTATTAGGAGTTAGGGTTTAGAAGCCCTATAAATAGCCATGTATTCCTTCTCTTTTCATAAGCAATAGATGAATCTTTCTGTAGCCTTTGAGCAGCAACTTGGAGGGAGGAACCCCTATAGAGTTCCAAGGAGGCCGATCCCCTAAAGAGATCAACCCCAAGTTTAGAATCTGCAAGGGTTCTATCACCTGGTATTAGAGCAGCGTTCTTGGTGTCTCGCTGCCCTTCCACAGCCATCCATCAACCCTCCACAACCATCCAAAGCAATTCCCACAATTGCTTAAAAGATCGTCACCGAATTCCGCCATCATCTCCACCACCGCGGATCATCCTTTGATCTCCTCGTGAATTGCAACAGGTTCTGGTTTCCTACCTTACTGCTGCTGCAATTTAGTTATCCTTATTTGAAAAAAAAAAAAAAAAAATCGTTCTTATATTGCTGCATAAACTTTTCGTCATAAAGTTTTCATCTCTACGACGAAAGATATATTGCAGAATTTCAGCCGCATAGCACCATCTGTTTGATCTTGCTACTGTGCTTTTTCTATCCAAATTTCTACGAAATTTTTATGACATCTTTGACACTTCCTAACAGTAGATTTCCCTTTGGTTTCATCAAAAAATTCTCAATATAAACTACTGATCTTTTATGTCCAATCTGCTGCACTTGAATTGCAGAATTCAAGTCGCATAGCACCATCTGTTTGATCTTGCTACTGTGCTTTTTCTATCCAAATTTCTACAAAATTTTTATGACATCTTTGAATCTTCCTAACAGTAGATTTTCCTTTGGTTTCATCGAAAAATTCTCAATATAAACTACTGATCTTTTATGTCCAATCTGCTGCACTTGAAAATCTATGCTGCAGAAAATTTCAGCTGCATATCGTTGCCTTAACCCATCTATTTGCAATCTTTTTTGAATGAAATTTCTTATAGACTTCATATATCATCATGGCTTCCATCTAAGTTTGATCTATTAAGAAATTGATCTCTAAAAACGATTTTATGTTGCTGCAAATTTTCATCGTAACCCGCTGAAATTTTTCGACGATAATTCTGCTATTGCAACTTGCACCAATTTCTTTGCTGTTATACTGCCGAAATTTTCTTGATTAAATTAGATATCCTTGCTGTCATATAAACTGTGATTTTGCTATCAATTCCCTCCTCAATTCTCTCAAGTTTTTGGTGGAAATTACCTCGAGAAACCGTTGTTTCTTCGACGACAATTCTACTCTTACAAGACAGCACATACTTGCTGCAACTTCCATGGATTTATGTCAAACCTTTGCTACCATCTACCACAGATCCAAAACTTTCATCCATAGCCCTAAAACTCTACCAAACCACACCCTCAAATTGCACCCAAAACAGCCACAAAACAAGCCTAAACCGCAGCCTACATCCACCAATCCACCAACACTTTCGACCATCACTTCTCTCAACCTATACATACCTTTAACCCAACAGCAAAAGAGAGATCTTAACATCATTGATTTGGGGCCATATACTATGGCATCTAAGAAGGCAATCAATGCTAAATTCGAAGCCTTGGAGGCGCGAATGGAGGATAAGATTCGGACGCTCTTTACTGAACTCAGATTGGGCTGACCACTAAGCCCGAAGAAATCATATCAAGGAGAGAGCTTTGCCCAATCACACCAAGCCCAAAGAGATGACTTCCAAGGGAGGGTAGGCTCTATGACCAATCCCAACTATCCATGCATGAGAGTGGACTTCCCTAGATGGGAAGAAGGAGACCCGATTGGTTGGATCTCGCGCACGGAGCGATATTTTCGGTACCACAAAACCGCGGATGTATCTATGGTGAAAATTGCAGCTATACATCTTAAAGGGGATGCTATACAGTAGTTTGACTGGTTTGAACATACTTATGGAGTCCTTTCATGGTGACAATTCAAAAAAGGACTGCTGATTCGCTTCAGACCAACCGATTACGAGAATATTGACGAACAACTAGCAAAGATCCAACAAACCTCCACCATTCAGGAGTACCAAACCAGGTTTGAAAGGTTATCTAATCAAACTCATAATTGGTCTCAAAAATAGCTATTGTGGACCTTCATTGAGGGCTTGAAGCCGGAGATCCGAGGAGAAGTTAAAGCGCGACAACCGTATACGCTTATGGCAGCCATCTCTTTCGCACGACATCAAGAGGAGTAATTGAACCATGAAGCTCGGAGGACTAGGGTCTCTCCTCAACCAGTAATATTAAAGCCCTTAGCCCCCCCTATTGTCGACCAAGTCCCTACACTAAAGAGGTTAACAAGAGAAGAGCTTCGGGAGCGATATGTGAAGGGGTTATGTTGGCATTGTGACGAGCCGTGAAGCCGTGAGCATCGCTGTAGTAAAGGGGGACTTCTTATGATTGAACCGATAGAAGAAGAGGTCATTGAACATCCAAAAGAGAGCCTTGAACATGAAGAAGAAGATGCAGAAGAAGAGCCACAACCGACCAAAGTTACGGTACATACACTAGCTAGCTACTCAAACCCACAAACGATGAAAATTGGAGGCCTTCTCAAACAACAACCAATCACTGTTCTCATCGACACGGGCAGTATTACTAACTTCCTAAATAGTAAGCTTGCTGTTCGGATATCATTACCTATCGAGAATCGCTGCAGGTTTGATGTTAAGGTCACCGACGGACGAATTTTGAATTGTGATCATAGGCGCTTGCAGGAGAAACTATTGCTGCAGGACCAAGAGATAATTGCAGATTTCTTCCTTCTCCCTCTTAACAATCATGAGGCCATGCTCAGAATTAAATGATTGACGACATTAGGTGATATTTCTTGGAATTTTATGAAACTAATTATGAAATTTTACAGTAAGGAGAAACAGGTGACATTGCACGGGAAACGTGGGGGCGACATAACAACGATTTGCACACAATAAATGGAGAATGTTTTGCATAAAGCATGCAGTGGCTTTTTGGTATAACTTGAGCAGCAAACTAAGGGAGAGCCAACAGAATTTGAAGATCCAAATCTACTTCCTTTGCTTGCTGAATTTTTAAATATATTTGACGAACCGCGCAACCTACCTCTTACCTATCGGCATGATCATTGTATAATGATTCTTCCTGGCAAATCTTCAGCAAATGCTCAGCCATATCAGTATCCACATCTCTAGAAGGATGAAATAGAAAGGATTATAAAAGAGATGCTTGAAACAGGAGTTATTCGGCCAAGTTGCAACCTCTACTCTTCGCCGGTGCTACTTGTACGCAAGAAGGACGGAACAAAGCGAATATGTGTTGATTATCGAGCTCTCAATGGCATAATCATCAAGGACAAATACTTTATTCCAATAGTAGATGAATTGCTAGATGAAAGGGAGCACAAATCTTTACAAAGCTGGACCTTTGATCCGGGTATCATCAAATACGAGCATGCGAAGAAGACATACGGAAAACCACCTTTTGAACACACAACAACCGCGAATTTTTACTTTCTTCAACAAAAGGTGGAATATCTTGGGCATATCATATCAGAGGAAGGTGTGGCAGTGGACCCCTTCAAAATTGGAGCAATACAAAACTAGCCGACCTCGAGAAACATAAAATTGCTACATGGCTTTCTGGGTTTAACAGGCTACTACCGCAAGTTCGTGAAAAACTATGGAAAGATCAGTGCACCACTTACTTCCTTACTAGAAAAAGATGTCTTCCAATGGTTGGACAGAGCCTCCGCTGCCTTCGACAAACTTAAGGCAGTCATGACGACGACGCCGGTGCTAACACTACCAGATTTCAACCGACCCTTTATTATTGAGGCCGACACATCTGGAGTCAGAATTGGAGCCATTCTCATGTAAGATGGTCGACCACTCGCATACACTAGCAAGGCATTATCTCCCTCCGATCAAAATATGTCAACATATGATAAGGAGATGCTCGCCATTGAACGCGCAGCAACGAGGTGGAGATTGTACTTGATCAGGCGATACTTTCAAATCAAGACCGACCATAAAAGCCTAAAATATCTCTTGGAGCAGAAGATATCTTCCCCCGAGCATCAAAAATGGGTAACAAAACTTCTTGGATTTGATTTTGAAATAACTTACAAAAAGGGGAAAGAGAATGTTCTTGCAGATGCGCTTTCGCAGCTACCCGAGCAAGTTGAAGTTTCGACCGTTTCACTTCCAACCAGCGACTTCCTGGAGGATATTAAGATGGAATGGCAGGAAGATTCAGATACTAGTAAGATTATAAAAAAATTGGAGGAAGCACCAAGCCCCATGGCTCATTACAATTGGGACTCAAAAGAATTACACTATAAGGGACGCATTGTGCTTGTGACAAATTCTACTTGCATCTTCAATAGCAGATTTTGGACAAAGTTATTCTATATGCAGGGTACTAAATTGAAAAGGAGTACGACATATCACCCACAAACCAACAGCCAACCGAAAGTTTTAAACAGGTGCTTGGAGATAGCCCAAAGCCACCCACCAAATATGACTACCCAAAGAGAACTCCAGACCCAGCCAAGTGCCATTATTGATCGACGGATCGTGACTCAACGACGACGACCCACTAATGAAGTGCTAATACAGTGGGCGAACCTACCAAAAGAAGATGCCACTTGGGAGAACTATGACGACTTGAAGATCAAATTCCCAGAATTCATGAATCATCAGCCTCGAGGACAAGGCTAATTTGAAGAGGGCGGGTCTGTTAGGACTCTAGCTTGGAGAGTCCTAATTGAGAGGGACATTCATGTAAAAATGTTAGGACTCTAGCTAGGAGAGTCCTAATTGAGAGGGACATTCTGTTAGGACTCTAGCTAGGAGAGTCCTAATTGTGAGGGGCATTCATGTAGGAGGTTTTTTCTTAGAGAAGAATTAGGAGTTGTAAGGGAATAGGAGTCTTGAGTAGGAGTCCTATTAGGAGTTGGTTTGAAGTAAGAGTCTTAAGTAGGAGTCCTATTAGGAGTTAGGGTTTAGAAGCCCTATAAATAGCCATGTATTCCTTCTCTTTTCATAAACAATAGATGAATCTTTTCTGCAGCCTTTGAGCAGCAACTTGGAGGGAGGAACCCCTATAGAGTTCCAAGGAGGCTGATCCCCTAAAGAGATCAACCCCAAGTTTAGAATCTGCAAGGGTTCTAACATTACCTCAAGCTTGTTCATATTAAAATTCATTATGAATTGTGAAAAGGAATCTGGTAGGGACTGAAGCACAATGTCCATACACAAGTTATCCTCTAGGACCATTCATAGACCTGTGAGTTTCTCTATCCACTCAATCATCTTTAGGATATGGTTCTAAACCAGTGTCCCCTCAGTCATCCTAGCACGTAAGAGGCTCTTGGATATCTTATATCGTTGAGTCCTTCCCTGTTCCTCAAACAATTTACGGACATGTAGGAGAATGGATCTGGCATCCATCTTTTCATGTTGTCTCTATAACTCAGGAGTCATAAAGCCCAAAATATAGCACTGAGCAAGAGTGGAGTCATCAATGTACTTCACGTAGCGAGTGATCTCATCCTCGCTTGCCCCTTCTTCGGGCGCAGGCATCACTATATCAAGGACATACACGATTTTCTCTACTGTGAGAACAATTCTCAAGTTATGAAGCCAATCTGTATAATTTGGACCAGTGAGGCGGTTGACATCAAGTATGCCACGTAAGGGATTTGAAAGCGACATTTTCTGAAAATAAAGATGCAGCAGAAATGAATAACATGTAGATTTGGCAAGAAATCAAGATATGGACTTCTATCTTAATATGCTCCCACTATTTTACTAACAAGTCATGTGACACCTTCAGCACGTGAAACGGAAGTCTCCGGCAGACTTCTAGTGGGAATCAGGATCCAATCAGCGTCTTAGTATAACCTCAAGGGATTCGACCAATCACACTAAGCCTAAAAGGCAGGCAACTCTTGCCAATCACAACTCCTTATTATTCCCGTCCTATTCGGCCTCTGAATCACCATGGTCTTGAGGGACTCGACCAACCATGATGCTCGGTTAAATCAACACCTTCGTTACAAGATGAGTCTGATTTGATGATATACCCTCGAGGGACTTGACCAAGCATACCATGTCCTCAGGTCATTGGTGACATCTCTATGTCGTAAGCAAGATAGCGAATCACGATATAGGTGAGTCTCGAGGGACTCGACCAACTCAACCTACACTGTTAATCGGTTCCTACTTATAACGATGGAAGGCCATGTGGGTCAATCTAATTGCCTCACGTTTACCGACTTAATATTATCGAGAGATATGTTTCTATGATTTGGTCTTCTAATATGACATGTCATACATATACATATTTAATATATATCTACATCGTATGCAAATATATATACATATCTAGTATATGTATAAGCAATCACACCAGATGATCATGGACCACAACCTAATGTGATTAGGCTCCAGCCAATAGGCCTAATCACTCACATCAAGATCTATGTGTGTAACGGTGCATCTCCATGCCCTGTGATCGTCCATCTCGTTCTCGTCGGTTCCGTCGACATCTCGATGCATCTTCATTCATCGCGATCGTCCGTCTCGTGGGTCCCGCTATCGCATCCACACTCTCACTGTGCCTCCTCATGTGATTACAACTTAATCATAGGTACGTGGGCCCAACAATAAACGAGAAATATAATGGAGGCTCGCAGACCCCAATAATAATAATCACAAGTACACACATCACACGGTCCATGATCATCCGTCCACACATCATACATCACATGTATAAATAATCATCATCATGTAGGACTACTAGATAATAATAAAAATAATAATCCACTAAACTTTTTAATTAATTAGTATTTTATGAAATCAGGGACATATAGGAAATTTTTGAATTCATAGGGGTATTTTCATAATTTGGATAAAAGACAGAAATTGGAATTTCTCAAATTCACAAGGGCAAAAATATCTTTTTACCAAAAACCCTAAGCCCCTCACCCTCTTCGCTGGTACTGCCGCTGCCACCCTACTGGCGGCGGCAAGCGTAACGGGGCCGGGGCGCCGCCCCTGCAGGTGGGCGCCCCCGTGGGTAGCGCTGCCCCCACGGGCGGGTGCCCTTGTGGGCGCCACCCCTTCCGCAAGCAGATGCCCCTATGGGCGCCGCCCCTTCCACGGGCGGTTCTGCCCGCGAGGCAGTGCCCGCAAGCGGTGCTGCCTCGCTAGGGGTTTTGCCCGCGGGAGCAGCGACCACAAGCACCGCTGCCCGGTGGCGCGTCACCCCGCATGAGCAGCGGCCGCAAGCGTCGCTGCCCTGCGGTACCTCTGCCCGCTGGCTGTCAGCCCCGTTGGCCGCAAGCCTACTGCAGGCACAACGCTTGCGCATGCGCCGACGTTGTGCTACCTAGCTGCGGTTGCCGTTGCAGGTGGCTGCAGGCACGTAGATCGAGAGCAGCAACTATTGCTGCCCTTGTTTTTGCGTCAACAATTTTGACGTCAAAATTCTTCGTAAACACAACACACGTAGTTCAAAACCAATCATTCGCACGAACAACCTAGCTTTGATACCACTGTTGGAAAATCTTAGGGGCGACATCAGATGTGCAGCGGAAGAACAAGAAAACAAAATCCCCAATTCCCAAAGAGATGTTCGTCATCGTGCGAAGATTGGTGCGCAAAATCCGCGAAACTAAAAAACTGTGTATAGAGTAGATTGTGTTACCTGGGGAGATCGTATATCCTTGTTTCCTTGTAGATCTTTAGGAGAGGGTGAAGGAGGTCAAGCGTCCTCCTTTCTAGCGGTGATCCACACAACAGGGTTGCGACGACGCTCCTTAAAAACTCCAAGCTTGCTCTGAGGTGGAGAGGGGAAGGAGAATAGGAGAGGCAAGTAAAGGCTCTAGCCTATGAGGCTCTGAATCCCTCCTATTTATAGAGGTCTCCTGTCAAACCCTAATGAATCCTCCCCTAGTGGGTATTGGATCTGCATCCAATAACCCAAGCCTTTTATATTAGTGGATCTCTATCCAATAATCTCTCATGGGCTCTTATTGGATCTCGACCATGGGATCCAATAATTCAAGGGCTTATTGGATATCCAATAAGATAAGGGCTCCGTCGGATATCTCATATCCGAACCTCTACTCATCGCAATGCCTACCATATGTGTATGACCCGCTAGGCCCAATATCGAGTTGGACGTGAGTCATACCTATCAGAACTCCTTCTAACTCAATGAATTATTATCTCTGTAATAATTCACTCGACTCATCGACTACGGATGTACTTGTTAGGATCAAGACCACTAAGAGGGGGGGGTGAATTAGTGCACCAGAAAACTTTCGACGATTAAAATCGTGTTCGTACGATAAGAGCGATTTCGGAAGAAAATCCGATTCGTAAATCACTTTAACTTGTAACCAAGCAAGATGCAGTTAAAGCAAAGATATAAAGGCAGTTTGCAGTTATGATAGAAATCAGAACGTAAACGCAAACTGAAATATGATGTTCATACGATAAAAATGATTTACGTCTAAACGCCGATTCGGAAAATGCAGAGCTTAAAACACGATCGTATATGCGCAGAAGGCAGTAAGCTTTTGAGGAGGTTTGCAGTAAAGATAAGATGCTTAAAGTAAATGCAAACCGAGATTTAGAGTGGTTCGGTCAATCTTGACCTACTCCACTTTTGGCTTCCTCCACCGACGAGGTCACCGACGTCAACTAGAGGCCTTCCTTCAATAGGCGAAGGCCAACCACCCTTTTACAATTTCACTCTTTTTGACGGGCTTAGGACACAACCCTTACAGAATTTTCTTTCCTCTCTTATCAGATTAGAACTTGGAAGAAAAGAGGAATAAGAACTTTCAAAGTAAAATTCATAAAGTAAAATCAGAATTTTACTTTTGAGCTCTAAAATTCATAAAGTAAAATTCACACTTTTGAGCTCTAAAATTCAAAAAGTAAAATCAGAATTTCGGTGATTTCTGGGTGCCCTTTCAGTGCTGAAAGGGTGGGGTATTTATAGGCCCCAACCCAGTTTGAATTTAGAGCTCAAAACTATCAATTCCCGAAATTCCGGGATCTGGCGATTGCACCGCCTAACTGAGGCAGTTGCACCGCCTGGCAGAGCTCAAAGATTGAGCCTCTGGGTGGTGCCACCTCCCGTTAAGGGCGGTTGCACCTCTTGCCAGAGCTCGAAGACTGAGCTCAGGCGGTGCCACCGCTTGACAGAGGCGGTTGCACCGCTCAACTAGAGCTCGGAGACCGAGCCCAGGCGGTGCCACCTCCTATCAGGGGCGGTTGCACCGCCCAGTCTTGCTCGGAGACTGAGCCCAGGCGGTGCCACCGTCTGGCTTGGGCGGTTCAACCGCTTGGTAGAAATCAGGGTCGGAATGGGTTGATCCATTCGGCCCAATTTGGGTTTTTCAGGGGCCCAATTGCCCCAAGATTAAGTTAATGGGATCACCTCCCATTTCCAACTTAATCATTGTGCTAACTATGATATTTCCTAAGACATTTACTGCAACTTGCTCTGGTGCGTCAATCGCTTCTTCCGGCGAGCTTCCGGCGAACTTCCGTCGATCATCTAATGAACCCTCGGTGATACTCCTGCAGACTTCCGGCAAACTCCTGGACTTGCGACGATCCACTTGGCGAGTTCCAACGAGCTTCTTTGGCAAGCTCATGGACTTCTCGGATTTGTTCCCGTAGAACCTCCGACGACTGTCCGAACTTTCGTCGAACTCTCGAACTCCCAACGTGATTATTGTCTTGATTCCGGTGCAACTCCTACTACATGTCTTTCTTCTATCGTAGTTAATCCTGTACACTTAAAACAAAACTTCGATCGAGACAATTAATCCTAAGCAATTAACCAAGTTGTCCGGCATGTCATTGGTCCCTCGACGCTTCGTCTGATTCTTCGGCGCATTGTCCTCTCCTGCAGCCTATTACCCAATCGGTCAATTGACTCCACAACTCCGATATCCTTGGCACAATACCCACTCTTCTTGGCCCGATGCCCGATTCCACGGCCCGAAGCCTTCTGTCGATACGTCGACCGATCCACTAGCCCGACGTCCAATCTTCTGACATGTTCCTCCGGCACAACATGATTTTCCTACTTTAATTGTCTCATCCTGATCGAAGCATCCTGCGTCACTCAAAACGCAGATTAAATCATAAACATATATCAAGTAGTTTCATCATCAAAATATGAGATTCAACAATCTCCCCCTTTTTGATGATGACAACCACTTGATGATAGAGTTAAACTTAACTCCCGGAGTTTAAACAAACTCTTCCTATCAATATGCCATATTGATAGAACCTTGAATTCAAACTGAATTCAAGTCATTGCAATATTTATCATGAATACTTGCAACACGTTAGCATGAACTTATGCATAAACTTATGCATAACATCATACTTCTCCCCCTTTGTCATCAACAAAAAGGAGAAGTCCAACTATTCTTGTGTTTGGAATATTAGTTTTACTTATTGCATGAAAAACATAATATCAAGTTTTATCATCATGTAGTTTTGAAGCCAGAAAATTTAGCAAATGTTACATCATGCTTAGAACATTCAAGCTATCAAGTTTTAGATATGTAAGTTTTACAGCATACAAGATAGCACTTTTAGGACATGCAAGCTAGCAATGTTACAACATTATAGAACTTGCAAGCTAGCAATTTAGAGATGTTCAAGAAGGCAACTCTTGCTTCTTGAAATATGCAAGTTGCAAGCTAGCAAATTTTTGCTTCCTTTGCAATGTTTGAGCTCGCAATTTTGCTTCCATTGCAAGGTGTAAGTTTAGCATGTTTAATTTTCTTGAGATAGCAACTATTTGCTTCTCTTTATACTATAAGCCAGCAATTTTTACAATATGCAAGTTTTACTACATATAAGCTAGCAAAAATTTCGAAAGCAAATGCAAGATAGCTTTCTTGTGTAAGCTTATGATTCTTGCTTCCTATTGCAATGTGCAAGTTGCAAGTTTTGCTTCTTGAGATAGGCAAGATAGCACTTTTGCAATTTTTGTTTGGCAAGCTTGTGATGTTCAAGATAACAAGCTCTTTCTTCTCTTTTGAGAAGTGTCATTCTTGCTTTCTTTGCAAAGTGCAAGCTAGCAAAATGGCAAACTAGCAAGAGATAATGTTTTACATGAGGCAAGCAAACAATTTGGCAAGTGTTACATTTGCATCTTCTCTTTAGAGGAGTGTAATTTTTGCTTTCATCTTGAATTGTGTAAGCTAGCTAGTTTGCCTATTTTCATGATGTTCACGCTAGAAATTCTTGCTCCCCCTTTGTCATTGTCAAAAAGAAGGGAAGACTCCTTTTTTTTTTAATTTTCAGATTATGACAAAGGTAAGTATCAATTTTATTTGTGCATCATTATATATTCAAATTAAAACATACACAATTTCAAAAACCTTATTTTTCATGCACGATACCGAAAAATAAATCAATCATCATTAATGGGTATATCATATATGATACTCAAACATTAAAATTTTTAAGCATTTATCAACATGTTGATCATGATACCAAACATTCATCATTTAAAGCATTCATGATACATATCATATGCAATACATTATGTATATCATTGTCATAAGTATTGCATGCATCATTTCAAATTCATGAATATTTCATCATTGCATGCATCATGCTAAATCATAAAATATACAATCATCATTAATGCATGATTCCCAATCATCATTTATTTTGCAACATGATGGTACCAAATTTGTCAAATTATATTCTACCATACATGATCGAAACTTCTTATTTGTATACATCAAAACAAATTAATGAATATTTCATGTATTCTTATCATCACATAAGGAATATCAAGAAGAATTATTAGGTGATGAGATAAATATTTCATGAATACAAGGAATTGCATAAAAATCATATCATGAAAGATTAGAACATGTGAATACCAAAAGACATGATTTCTTTTTGAAAAACCTACTCCATAATTAATCAAAAGAAAATCTTAGGAGAATGATTAATGAAAAAATCTTGATTCATAATAAATCTTAATTTGCAAATACCACGGAACCAAGATCATGATTTTGAATAAAACTCATTCAAATTCAAATCACCAAAAATCATTTTTATGGTTCACAAAATTCGTAACATAAGTAGATTCATGATTTCATTGATAATATATTTTCCCCTTTTTGAAGTATTTCATTTTAAGTGATTAATTTCATGTTAGCATGCTTTTTCATTTATGTTAAACATACATCAATGTTTAGGATCGAAATATGAATTTCATCATAAAACCATCAAGATCAATAGATTCTCATAAATGAATTATTATGATCAAGAAAATCCGAAAATGAAATTTAACACTTTTATGCATTCGGACAAGGTTTTGCTATAGATTTTCAAATTCAATCATGAAGATCAAACATGCTCATGATCATAAAAATTTTTGAATCCAAAACACATAATTTCCAACATGTTATTAAGGCATGTAATAATGTAAAATCATCATGGCAATTAAGTGATTTTAACATTGAATCAAGAAAGTCCGAAAAATAATCTTAACAAGTTCATGCATTCGAGCATATTTTTGTCATAGTTTTTCAAATACACTCATAAAAATAACACATGCTTATCATCATGTATAGCTTAAAATCTCATGCATAAAATTGTTAATCAAAATATTTAATTTCATCATTATGCATTTCTTCAAATCAAACATGATTTTTTTAATCAAAATCGAGAAATAACAATGGAAATCAACGTAATACACATTATTACTTCTTAACTATGATTTCATATTTTCCATCAAGATCATTTTATTTGTTTATCATAAAATATGTAATATTATTATTTTCAAAATTACTTAGCATGATCATAATTTTTTTTTTTTTGAAACATGTAATTTTTAAGAAAATTAATTCTAAACTAAAAAAGAAAATACATCATGAAAGCATCAAGTAATTTCAAAATAAATTAGGGGGATTTCGATTACCTCATCATTGAAAGCGGTTAAGGCGTAGTTTGCCACCTCGCCTTTCTTGATTTTCTCCTCATCTTCGGAGGAGCTCGATTCATCCCACTTTGTGTTCTTCTTCTTTGGCCTCTTCCTTTGTTCAAGTTTATTATTTATTTTAGATTTTTGTTTAATAAACTTATTAAGATTTAGTGTTCGAAGTTCAAGTTCATCATTGTCCTCATCACTTGAGTCATCGCTCAAGTGGTATTCATTTGTCCGAAGTTCCAAATCCTTCCTGTTCTTTGGAAGGTGATTTTGTTCATCATGTTCATCATGTGCATTGTGCACCATTTCATATGTCATCAACAAACCAATTAGTTCTTCAAGTGGTAAGTTGTTTAGGTTTTTAGCTTCTTGTATTGTAGTTACTTTTGAATCCCACTTCTTAGAAAGAGAACGCAAAATCTTGTTTACGAGTTCAAAATCCGAAAAACATTTTTCAAAAGCTCTTAAACTATTGATAACATCCGTGAAACAGGTGTACATGTCGCCTATAGTCTCGCTTGGTTGCATTCGAAAAAGCTCAAAATCATGTAATAAAATGTTAACTCTCGAGTCTTTGACTCTACTAGTTCCCTTGTGCGTGATTTCAAGTGTTCGCCAAATGTCAAAAGCCATTTCGCACGTAGAAATCCGATTGAACTCATTTTTGTCCAAAGTGCAAAATAAGGCATTCATAGCCTTTGCGTTTAAAGAAAAATACTTCTTCTCCAAATCCGACTATTCGTTCATCGGTTTGGAGGGAAGTTGAAAACCGTTTTCAATGATATTCCATAAATCCAAATTCATAGAAATCAAGAAAACTCTCATTCGAGTTTTTCAAAAAGTGTTGTCCAATCCGTTAAACAACGATGGACGAACAACCGATAAGCCCTCTTGAAAGCCATGAAGAGCCATTTCTCTCGGGTGTAAATCCGAAATGAGAAATATTGGGCTTTGATACCAATTGTTAGGATCAAGAGCACTATGAGGGGGGGGTGAATTAGTGCAGCAGAAAACTTTCGACGATTAAAATCGCATTCGTACGATAAGAGAGATTTCAGTAGAAAATCCGATTCGTAAATCACTTTAACTTATAACCAAGCAAGATACAGTTAAAGCAAAGATATAAAGGTAGTTTGCCGTTATGATAGAAATTAGAATGTAAACGCAAACTGAAATATGATATTCGTACGATAAAAACGATTTACGTCTAAACGCCGATTCGAAAAATGCAGAGCTTGAAACACGATCGTATATGCGCAGAAGATAGTAAGCTTTTGAGGAGGTTTGCAGTAAAGATAAGATGCTCAAAGTAAATGCAAACCAAGATTTAGAGTGGTTCGGTCAATCTTGACCTACTCCACTTTTGGCTTCCTCCACCGATGAGGTCACCGACGTCAACTAGAGGCCTTCCTTCAATAGGCGAAGGCTAACCACCCTTTTACAGTTTCACTCCTTTTGACAGGCTTAGGAGACAACCCTTATAAAATTTTCTTTCCTCTCTTATCAGATTAGAACTTGGAAGAAAAGAGGAAGAAGAACTTTCAACTCATACAACACTTTTGAGCTCTAAAAATCACAAAGTAAAATCAGAATTTCGGTGGTTTCTGGGTTCCCTTTCAGTGCTGAAAGGGTGGGGTATTTATAGGCCCCAACCCAGTTTGAATTTGGAGTTCAAAACTGTCAATTCCCAGAATTTCAGGATCTGGCAGTTGCACCGCCTGGTAGAGCTCGAAGACTGAGCCTCTAGGTGGTGCCACCTCCTGTTAGGGGCGGTTGCACCTCCTACCAGAGCTCGAAGACCGAGCTCAAGCGATGACACCGCCTGACTGAGGCGGTTGCACGTCTCAACCAAAGCTCGGAGACCGAGCCCAAGCGGTGCCACCTCCTGTCAGGGGCGGTTGCACCACCCAGTCTCGCTCGGAGACTAAGCCCAAGCGGTGCCACCGCCTGGCTTGGGCGGTTCAACTGCCCCAAGATTAAGTTAATGGGATCACCTCCCATTTCCAACTTATTCATTGTGCTAACTACGATATTTCCTAAGACATTTACTGCAACTTGCTCCGATGCGTCAATTGCTTCTTCCAACGAGCTTCCGGCGAACTTCCGTCGATCATCCGATGAACCCTCGGTGATGCTCCTGCGGACTTCCGGCAAACTCCTGGACTTGCGACGATCCACTTGGCAAGTTCTGACGAGCTTCTTTGGCAAGCTCATGGACCTCTCGGATTTGTTCCCGTAGAACCTCCGACGACTGTCCGAACTTCCGTCGAACTCTCGAACTCCCAACGTGATCATTGTCTTGATTCTGACACAACTCCTACTGCATGTCTTTCTTCTATCGTAGTTAATCCTGCACACTTAAAACAAAACTTCGATCGAGACAATTAATCCTAAGCAATTAACCATGTTTTCCGGCATGTTATTGGTCCCTCGATGCTTCGTCCGATTCTTCGACGCATCGTCCTCTCCTGCAGCCTTTGCCCAATCGACCAGTTGACTCCGCAACTCCGATATTCTTGGCACAATACCCGCTCTTCTTGGCCCGATGCCCGAGTCTACGCCCCGAAGCCTTCTGTCGATACGTCGACCGATCCACCGGCCCGACGTCCAATCTTCTGACATGTTCCTCTGGCACAACATGATTTTCCTGCTTTAATTGTCTCATCCTGATTGAAGTATCCTGCATCACTCAAAATGTAGATTAAATCATAAACATATATCTAGTAGTTTCGTCATCAAAATACGAGATTCAACAGTATTAGGCCACTACGTCGTAGTCCCCAAATGATATAAGAGAATCCAATCCATTGGACCTGTCTGTCCTCAGTTACCGTGTACCTATAGTCCCTCATCCATCTAATATCCCAAAGACCGTATATCAAGCATGGTGCTGTCAGACCCATACGGTTTCTACTCGAGTCTTGCTCTAATCGGATTCTCCCGGAGAACTCTTTCTCTCTAAACCCGAATGACCCTGGCTAGAGATTTGTCTAAGCAAGAACACATGGGATATTCCTCTCATGATGCTGAGAGTGGATGATCCTCTATCGACACTCAATAGCCCTCGTAAGGTCGACTACCACTCCCAATGACCAGTTGTACTAGATCTAGGATAGCCAAACCTATAAGTATGGTATCAAAGAGTGGAGCACTCATACAGGACATCCTTGGTGTCTCAAGTCTAAGGATCAGATATACCACTAGGACTACGGAATCGCTGTTTGGCAATAAGGCATCATCAACTATTTAGCATTCCATAAGCGGATCAATCAGTGAACTCATTCTCCAATGAGCACCTGTACTGTATCCCTAGTGTCCCTACACGAGCAGCTATGAGACTAGCTGCATCCATCATATGGACGGGTATACAGCACACCAGTCTATCCGGTTATCATGATGTCCCTCTCGAGTAACCTACGATCGGGATTATTTAGGATATGTATTTAAAGATGAATCGATCTCATTTTCATGATCACATCACGATCCGATTCTCATCTCACAAATCCAAGGACATCACAATATATATGTGCATATATGCAATAGTTATAAAGTGATATATGCCAAAATATAATAAGCAAAAATATTTTGTATCAAGTCACACGTGTCATCACTCACGTGATTGGCTTGCTGGGCACTTATGACTAGCAATTTTTTTATTCCTTACTCAATCAAGTGGGGCAACCTAATAACATTCATGTGTAGCCAACTAGAAAGCTTGATTCGGGTGCCATTTCAATCATAAATGCCCAATTATAGATGAAGAAATTCATCTACTACTGGAATAGGGTATTTGTCCTTGATGTTGATGCCATTTAAAACTCGGTAGTTGATGCACATCCGCCAAGTTCCATCCTTCTTGCGTACAAGTAGAACCGGTGAGGAATAGGGGCTACAACTTGGCCGAACCACCCCTATTTCAAGCACCTCCTTTTCGATCTTTTCAATTTCATTCTTCTAGAGGTGAGGATATTGGTATGGCTGAGTGTTCACTGGTGGCTTGCCCGGAAGGATTGGAATTCGATGGTCATGTTGCCACGTAGGAGGAAGACAGGGTGGCTCAGCAAAAATGTTGACAAATTTAGTAAGCAATTGGGCGAGATTTTGATCTTCAATTTCTATTTTCTTCCCCTTTGGTTGCTGCTAGAGATGTATCAAAAAGGCACCATTTACCTTGTGCAAAACTTTCTCCATTCGTTGGGTCAAAATGGTGGTTACATTGCTTCCACGCATTCCGCATAGGATGATCTACGAACATCTTTGGTCATACTTTAGGATTCTTCCGTCAGCAACCTTTACGTCAAACATGCTGCAACCTTCAATGTGGAGTGACATCCAAGCAACAACCTTACTGTTTAGGAAGTTATTAGTACTACCCGTGTCGATGAGAATAGTGTTCGGTTGTTGTTTAAGAAGGCCTCCAACTTTCATCATTTGCAGGTATAAGTAGTCGGCTAGTGCGTGTACTGTAACGTCGATCGGTTGTAGGGACTCGATCGACAGTAGGGACTCGATCGACAGTAGGGGGGACTAAGGTCTTCAGTATTGCTAGTTGAAGAGTAAACCTAGTCCTCCGGGCTTCATGGTTTAATTGCTCCTCTTGAAATCGTGTGAAAGAGATGGCTGTCATAAGCGTGTATGATTGTCATGCTTTAACTTCTCTCCGGATCTCTGGCTTCAAGTATTCAATGAAGATACCCAATAGCTATTTTTTAGACCAATCATGAGTTTGATTAGATAACCTTTCAAACCTAGTTTGGTACTCTTGAATGGTGGAGGTTTGTCGGATCTTTGCTAGTTGTCCGTCAATGTTCTCAAAATTGGTTGGTCCGAAGCGGATCGACAATCCTTCTTTGAATTGTCACCATGAGAGGACTCCATGAGTGTGTTCAAACTAGTCAAACCACTGTATGACATACCCTTCCAGATGTATAGCTGTAATTTCCACCATAGATGCATCTATGGTTTTGTGGTACCGAAAATATCGCTCTATGCGTGAGATCCAACCAATCGGGTCTCCTTCTTCCCATCTAGGGAAGTCCACCCTCATGCGTGGATAGTTGGGGTCGGTTATAGAGCCTCCCCTCCCTTGAAAGTCATCTCTTCGGGCTTGGTGCGATTAGGCAGAGCTCTCTCCTTGATGTGATTTTCTTCGGGCTTGGTGGTCTGCCCAATCTGAGTTCGGTAAAGAGCATCCAAATCTTATCCTCCATTCGCACCTCGAAGGCTTCGAATTTAGCATTGATTGCCTCATCAAATGCCATAGTATATTCCTCTAAATCTATAATATTAAGATCTCTCTTTTGTTATCCGGTTAATGGTATGTATAGGTTGAGAGAAGTGATGGTCGAAAGGGTTGGTGGATTGGTGGATGTAGGCTACGGTTTAGGCTGGTTTTATGGCTATTTTGGGTGCAGTTTAAGGGTGTGGTTTAGTGAAGTTTTAGGGCTGTGGATGAAAGTTTTAGATCTATACTAGATGGCAGCAAGGGTTTGATAGAAATATGTGAAATTTGCTGCAGGTATGTGTTGTCTTGTAAGAGCAGAATTATCGTCAAAGAAACAATGATTTCTTGACGAAATTTTCACCAAAAACTTGAGAGATTTGAGGAGAAAATTGATAGCAAAATCTTAATTTATATGATAGCAAGGATGACCAATTTAATCAAGAAAATTTTGGTAGTATAATAGCAAAGAAATTGGTGCAAGTTGCGATAGCAGAATTCTCGTCGAAAAATTTTAGCGGTTTACGATGAAAATTTGTAGTAACACAAGAAAGTTTTTAGAGATGAATTTCTCAATATATCAATCTTAGATGGAAGCCAAGATGATCTATGAAGTGTATAAGAAATTTCATTATAAAAAGATTGCAAATAGATGGGTTAAGGCACTAATATGCGGCTGAAATTTTTTGCAGCATAGATTTTCATATGTAACATATTAGACATAAAATATCATTTATATTGAGAATTTTTTGACAAAACCAAAGAAAAATATACTGTTAGGAAGTGTCAAAGATATCATAAAAATTTTGTAGAGATTTGGATAGAAAAAATATAGTAGTAAGATCAAACAAACTATGCTATGCGGCTGAAATTTTACAGTACAGATTTTTAAGTATAGCAGCTTAGACATAAAAGATCAATAGTTTATATTGAGAATTTTTTAACAAAACCAAAGGGAAATCTGCTTTAAAAAGTGTCAAAGCTATCATAAAAATTTTGTAGAGATTTGGATAGAGAAAATGTAGTAGCAAGATTAAACAATCTGTGCTATGCGGTTGGAATTTTGCAATGTATCTTTCGTCGTAGAGATGAAAACTTTACGATGAAAAGTTTATGTAGTAATTTTAGAATAATTTTTTATTTTAGATTTTTGAATAAGGATAACTAAATTGTAGCAGCAGTAAGGTAGGAAACTAGAACTTGTTGCAATTCACAGGGAGATCAAATGATGATCCGCGGTGGTGGAGATGATGGTGGAATTTGGCAACGATCTTTTAAGCAATTGTGGAAATTGCTTTGGGCAGCTATAGAGAGCTGATGGATGGCTGTGGAAGGGCAACAAGATGCCAAGAATGCTGCTCTAATACCAGGTGTTAGAACCCTTATAGATTCGAAGCTTGGAGATAATCTCTTTAGGGGATCGGTCTCCTTGGAACTCTATAGGGGTTCCTTCCTCCAAGTTGCTGCTCAAAGGCTACAGAAAAGATTCATCTATTACTTAAAAAAAGAAGAAGAATATATGGCTATTTATAGGGCTTCTAAATCCTAACTCTTAATAGGACTCCTACTCAAGACTCCTACTTCTAACCAACTTCTAATAGGACTCCTACTCAAGACTTCTATTCCTTTATAACTTCTAATTCTTCTCTAAGAAACAACCTCCTAATCCTAGTCGGCCTCTTCACCTCTTTAATAGGGGTCAACTTAGGTAAGTTTTACTTGAATGCCCCTCTCTATTAGGACTCTCCTAGCTAGAGTCCTAACATATGAATGTCTTGTTTTGTGCTTTAGATAAAAATTAGTTCAATCGAGTGTCTATCTGTGAAACGACTTTTAATATTTGGCACACACTCGAAATCACTCATGAAGGCACTAGTAGAGTAAAGGAGTCCAAAATAAATCTTTTAGTTCATACTTATAAATTATTTCGGACGAAACCAAGTATGACCATTGGAGACATGTACACCTGGTTTACAGATGTCGTCAACAGTCTAAAAGTGCTTGGTAAAAATTTTTTTAACTTTGAACTTATTAATAAAATATTGAGATCCCTTCCAATGAGTTAGCACCCTAAAGTAACAGTCATTCAAGAGACCAAGGATTTGAATAACTTCCATCTCAAAAAACTTATCGGATCTTTAATGACCTATGAGATAACTTGCAATGCTCATGAAGAGCTTGGGAATAACCTCCCAAAGAACAGGAAGGATATGACACTAAAAACTTATGAAGACCACTTGAAAGGAAGTTCAAGTGATAAGGACTATGTTGATGACTTGGGACTCTTGACAAGAAAGTTCAAAAAATTCATAAAAAGAAATAAATATAAAAGTAATACTAAAATTAAAATTGAACTCAAGAAAGAATAAATTATATGCTACAAATGCAAAAAGGCCGGATATTTCAAAAGCGAATGTCCTCAAGTAAAGAAGAAACAATCAAAGAAGAAGAAGTGGCACTCAAAGCAACGTGGGATAATTCAAGCGATTCCGAAAACAAAGAACAAAGGAACAAGGAAATCGCCAACTATGCACTAATGCCTATCAAAGATGAGGTAAGTAGTTCATTAGAAGCAAATTTATCTTTTAATTAGCTTTTAAGTGCTTTTCATGATTTGTTTGATGAATATAGAATAATGAGCAAAAATTATAATTCTTTAAAAAAGTAGCATGAACTTTTAAATACTGAATTTGAAAAACTTAAGCATGAAAGTCCTTCATTGTCTCCATGCACTAAGTGTGAACACTTAGAGGCACTTGAGAAGGAAAACTTGCTACTCAAAGAAACTCTAGAAAAGTTTAAGGTTGATAGCAAGTCCTTGAACATGATCCTTACTAATAAGGGTCACATTCATAGAAGAGGCAGAATCGAATTTATGAGTAGCTCTCACCAAAATCCAATCACCTTTGTTAAAGGCCCTACCTTACATATATCACCCCCCACCAAATGCAACTTTTGTTGCAAGCTCAGACATATTGCTTATCAATGTCTGTTTAAGATATATAGTCCACACAAATTGATTGGGTTCCTAAAAGAACCATAAAGAACTCTATGCAAAATGATAAGTTGAGTAGATCGATTTTTTAAGTACCTAAGGTCAAATGGTTACATAAATATCATCCTTTTTTGTAGGAATATTTACCATCACAAACTAGGAGTAAGAGATGGTACATTGATAGTGGATGCTCAAGGCATATGACCGGAGATCTATCTAAATTCTCTAAGCTCACTAGCATAGACGAAAGGTATGTTACCTTTAAAGACAACAACAAGGGTAAAATCATTGGCTAGGGAACCATAGGCAACAAATCTAACTTTTTGATTAAAGATGTGTTATTGATTGATAGTTTAAAGCATAATATTTTGGGCATTAGTCAATTATGTGATAAAGGATGCATCTTTATCATATTTGAATCCAATGCTTGCATTATTGAACAACCACACAAAAACACATCTATAATTGCTCTAAAACAAAATAATATATATACTATTGACATTGATTATCTTTATAATAAAATATATTTTTTGGTTTTGAATGACAATGCTTGGCTTTGGCATAGGAAATTAGGTCATGCTAGCATGAAACTAATCTCTCAAATCTCATCCAAAGAACTTGTAAGAGGTATTCCTAACATTAAATTTGTTAAAGACAATGTGTGCAATGCATGTCAACTAGGAAAATAAATAAAAGGTAGTTTCAAATCAAAGAATTAAATAAGCACCTCTAGACCATTGCAATTGATCCATATGGATTTGTTTTGACCAATTGATACAACAAGCCTAGGAGGTAGCAAATATACCTTTATAATTATAGATGATTATAGTAGATACACATGGACATACTTCTTGGCACACAAAAGTAATTACTTTAGGTATTTTTCTAAGTTTTGTAAACTTGTTCAAAATGAAAAAGGCTTTATGATTTCATCAATTCAGAGTGATCATGGTAGTGAATTTTAAAACCATGATTTCCAAAATTTTCATGAATTTAATTGATGCAACTACAATTTCTCTACTTCGAGAAATCCTTAACAAAATGGAGTAGTAGAAAGAAAAAATAGGAGTTTATAAGAAATGACAAAAATCATGTTGAACGAACTTAGCCTACTCAAATATTTTTGGGTTGAAGCCATTAATACAACATCCTATGTCATGAATGGGGTTCTAGTAAGGCCATTACTTTTCAAAACTTTTTATGAATTATGGAATAACATAAAAACCTAATATTTTATATTTTAAAATTTTTTGTTGTAAATATTTTATCTTGAATGAAAAAGATGCCTTAGGAAAGTTTGATGTAAAATCCGATGAAGATATTTTTCTTGGTTATTCTTCTATTTCTAAAGTCTTTCATGTCTTTAATAAAAGAACTTTGGTTATAGAAGAATCTATTCATATTATCTTTAATGAAGTTTTTGAATTAAAGAAAAATAATTTTAATGATGATCTTAATTTTGATGCTTTGAATTTGAATGAAACCTCTCCTCCAACTAGCAACTTGGATACGCCTTCTTCCAAAACATCATTACCTAAGGAATAGAAAGTATGTAGATGCTCATCCTAATGAGCTAATCATAAGAGACACATCAAAGGGTGTTCAAACTTGTTCTTCATTTAAAACTTTTTGTGCCAACGCTGCTTTTCTTTCTCAAATTGAACCGAAATGCATTGATAAAATTCTATTCTTTATTTTTTGTAGGATAGGCTGATAGTGGATTTTGTGAATTCTAGTGGATATGAGTGCGAGACCCAGATATGGAACTGGTAGATTTCCCTCACTAACCCCTAGTGTGTGTATAATAAAATCCTTATCCTCAATGCAAGGGCCCATATAGACTTTACTTTCACATGATTTAACTGAAGGCCAGAAACTATACCAAAATCATTCAGAATAGTAGCTACGTTCCTCATTGAAGTTGAACCATTCTGAAGAAAGATAAAAAGATCATTTGTAAAGGAAAAAAAAGCTTCTTTCAAAAGTAGGATAACTTGAACTCATACGTTAAGTGTTATATTCTTACTCTATTTATTGGTCTAGTGCATTTCTTCTGCTTGTTGGACTTCTTCAGGATATTGAACGGTTATTTATAAACTTCTAGAATGACACAAATGGTAAAATAATATATATGGTAAATTGGGACTACATCTATAAACTGAAAGATGAAGGGGGCCTGAACTTGAGAAATACTAGATATTGGAATAAAGCATGTTTGGTGTAGCAATTGTGGGATCTTTTATAAAATAATTGTTCCTTATTGTCACAATGGGTTTCTGCTAGGTACCTTTCTAAGAAATCAATTTGGGAAGTTTCAGCAAGAACATATCACTCTACAACTTGGAAAGGAATTTTGAAGGCAAGGAATTAACTAATCAAACACATTTCCTATGCAATCTCTTCTGGAACTAATACTAATATGTGATATGATCCTTGGGTGAATGGGAAGAGTATATTTTAATTATATGATGATGGAATATGAAAGGACCTTGGGGCTCCCAAAATTGGAAGGTTTTCGAGTTCATTGCTAACGGTACCTAGTGTCTCCCTAGTCCTTTTTCTCCTGAAATATTATCACTTTGGCCAACTATCACAGCTATTCTAATCAGGATCAATTCTTCAAATATGCTTATCTAGCCTCATGACAATGGCAAATTTAATGCCACATCAGTATGGAATCAAATCAGGCAAAGGAACAACAAGTGGATCCCAAGCAATTGGATATGGGATCGATCGGGATTACAGAGACATTCCTTATGCATATGGCAGACCCTTTTTAATAAACTACCTACAATAGACAATATGAAAAGAAAATATATTTATCATGTAAATCGATGCTCCCTTTGTATACAACAGGAAGAAACTGTTGACCACCTCTATTTTGCTTATGACTATACTAAATGGATATGGAAGGAGATTCTTCGGTGATTTGAACTTAATAGGCTACCGCAGCCAAACTTGCATCAAGAATTACGCGAACTCATGCAATGTTTCTCAAGAAAAGGGCCTCTTATACAATTAGCAAAGGTTACTTTCAGATGCGCTATTTGGTGGATGTGGAAGGAAAGATATAGTAGAATCTTTGAGTATTGATACACAAATAATGCTCAGCTTTTGACAGAGATTATTAGAGACTCAAGATCATGTATGGAGCATAATCTTAAAAAGGAGCACTTTACATAAAGAGAAAGATATTTTTATCAGATTCAATTTTGCTATTAGTTAAAGATCTTAGGAATGATATTGAATAATTATATGTATCTCATAGTTATCTACTTTAATAATGTGTTGTACCCATAGGTAGTCTTGGTATATCTGGATATTACATTTTTTTGTTAACTACAATTTGGAGTCATAGTCTAAAGTATGTGTAGTCATGACTACACTTTATTTGTTGGCTATAGTTGGGAGTTATAGTCTACAGCATGTGTAGTCATGACTATCTCTTTGTTTGACTACTCTAGGAGATGAGTTTGTAGAGTGAGAGCATTCCACCATTGAGACTGGGTGCACTATCATAGGCTTTAGTCTATGGCTTATATAAACAAAGCTATTTGTATAACCTTCATAATTATTCAATTTACTTTTACTTACTAAAAAAAAAATATATTGATGAAGTCTTGAAAGATGATTCATGGGTTATCGCAATGCAAGAAGAGTTGAACCAATTTGAAAGAAATAAGGTGTAGAAGCTTGTTCCGAGACCTAGTAACCACAGAGTTATTAGTACTAATGGGTATTTAGAAATAAGCAAGATGAATTTAGTATCATGGTTAGAAACAAAGCTAGATTAGTGGCCAAGGGTTTTCACCAAAAAGAAGGTATCGATTATGAAGAAACCTTTGCTCCTATGGCAAGATTAGAAACCATAAGAATGCTCCTTGCCTATGCTAGTAGTAATAATTTTAAGTTATTTCAAATGGATATTAAAAGCGCTTTCTTAAATGGATTTATTTCCGAAGAAGTATATGTTGAACAACCACCCGGATTTGAGAACTCTCTTTTTCCTAATCATGTGTTTAAGTTAACTAAAGCTCTAGATGGATTAAAACAAGCCCCGAGGGCTTGGTATGCGAGACTTAGCTCTTTTTTTATCCAAAATAATTTTTCTAAAGATAAAGTCGATACTATATTGTTTATTAAAAAATTTAAAAATAACTTTCTTGTTATTCAAATTTATGTTGATAATATTATTTTTGGTTTTACAAATAAATCCTTATGTGAATCATTTGCCAAGAGTATGAGCCAAGAGTTTGAAATAAGTTTAATGGGTGAACTAACTTTCTTTTTAGGCTTACAAATCAAACAACTTAGTGATGATATTTTTCTTAGTCAAACCAAATATGTATTAGAATTGCTAAAATAGTTTAATATGGATGGTTCAAAAGCTATCAATACTCCTATGAGTACCTCCACTAAGTTAGACATGGACGAAAGTAGAGAAAGCTTTGATAAAAAAACTTATAAGGGTATAATAGGTAGTTTACTATACCTCACCATAACTAGACCGGACATAATATTTAGTATAGGACTTTGTGCTAGATTTCAATCTAATCCTAAAGTATCTAATTTTAAAGATGTTAAAAGAATTCTTAGATATCTTAAAGGAACCCCTAATCTAGGATTGTGACATCCAAAATCTGAAAACTTTGAATTAATTACTTATGCTAATGTAGATTTTGTTGAATGTAAAGAAGATAGAAAAAGTACATCCAAAACATGTCAATTCTTAGGTCATGTACTTGTTTCTTAGTCTTCCAAGAAACAAAACTTGGTTACATTATCTACAACCGAAGTTGAGTATATAGCAGCTAGTGCATATTGTGTACAAGTTTTTTTTGGTAAGTAAAAGTAAATTAATTATGTGTAAAGTTTCTACAAATAGCTTTTTCCATACAAGTCATAGACGAAGCCAAGTAACTCATAAAGTACACATGCGGTAGTTAGACTATACATGATATAGACTATGACTCATAACTGTAGCTAACAAATAAAATATAATGTCCAGATATGCCAAGACTACTTATGAGTACAGCATTTAACATCAGGCCCAAGATCTTTAGCTAATAGAAAAATTAAATTTATCTCTTCGTGTAAAGTGCTCCATTTTGAGATCGTACTCTATACATGATCTTGAGTCTCTAATAATCTCTGTCAAGAGCTGAGCATTGTTTGTGTGTTGATACTCAAAGATTCTACTACATCTCTCCTTCCACATCCACCAAATAGCACATCTGAAAGTAACCTTTGCCAATTATGTAAGAGACTCTTTTCTTGAGAAACATTGCATGAGGTCACCTAATTCTTGATGCAAGTTTGGCTATAGCAACCTATTGAGTTCGAATCACTAAAGAATCTCCTTCCATATCCATTTAGTATAGTCACAAGCAAAATAGAGGTGGTCAACAGTTTCTTCCTGTTGCATACAATGGGAGCATCGGTTAACATGATAGATACATATTTTCTTCATATTGTCTATTGTAAATAGTTTATTAAGAAGGGCCTTCCATGTGCATAAGGAATGTCTCTGTGATCCCGGTCGATCGCATGTCCAACTGCTTGGCAATGAACTCGGAAACCTTCCAATCTTTAGGAGCCCCAAGGTCTTTTTGTATTCTATCACCATATAATTGAAATATACTCTTCCCATTCACCCAAGGGTCGAACCACATATTAGTACTAGTTCTAGAAGAGATTGCATAAGAAATGTATTTGATTAGCCAATTCCTTATCTTCAAAATTCCTTTCCAAGCTATAGAGTGATATGTTCTTGCTGAAACTTCCCAAATTTATTCCTTGGAAAGATACCTAGTAGAAATCCATTGTGACCATAAGGAACATTTGTTTTGCAAAGGAGCCCACAATTGCTGTACCAAACATGCTTTATTCCAATCTCTAGTTTTTCTCAGGTTCAGCCCTTCTTCATCTTTTGGTTTGCAGATGCTGTCCTAATTTACCATATGCATTATCTTATCATTTGTGTCATTCCAGAAGAAGTTCATTAATAACTGTTCAATATCTTAGAGAAGTCTAATAGGCAGAAGAAATGCATTAGACCAATTTATAGAGTAAAAGTATAACATTGAACGGATGAGTTCAAGTTGTCCTGCTTTTGAAAGAAGCTTATTTTTCCAAGAGAATTTTTTATTCTTTATTTTTTGTAGGATAGGCTGATAATGAGTTTTGTGAATGCTAGTGGATATGAGTGGAAGTCCCAGATAAATAACTAGAAGGCTTCCCTCACTAACCCCCAGAGTGTGTGCAATAAAGTCCTTATCCTCAATGCAAAGACCCATATAGACTTTACTTTTTGCATGATTTAACTGAAGGCCAGAAACTATCCCAAAGTCATTCAGAATAGTAGCCAGGTTCCTCACTAAAGTTGAACCATTCTAAAGAAAAATAAGTAAATCATCTAAAAAAGTTGTGTGTGATATATGAATAGAACCAGTATTGGGTACCTTAATGCTGCCATCAGAGACTCCCTATTCCAACATACAGTTAAGTCATTCCATTATAATAGTAAAGAGATATACAAAGAGTTGATCACCATGTCAGATGTCATTCGTGCTTCTAAAAAAACCAATAGGTGAGCCATTAAAAAGTATCGAAAACTTTAAATTTTTCAAGCAACATCGAATCCAATTAACCCATTGCTGTGGGAAGTTCATATCGAGGAGCATCTTATAGATAAATTTTCTATTAATTGAATCAACGACCTTTCGTAAATTAGCTTTAAAATAGTTTTTCGTCCCTCTTGCTTTTGAGTATAGATCCTTGACCCAAGTCATTAGCAAGAAGAATATTATGATGTATACTTTTCCCTTTGATGAAAGCAGCCTGATTAGGATTAATGATCTTGTGTATTATCTTTTGCATTTTATCTACCAACACTTTGGAGATGATCTTGTAAATAAAGTTGCACAATAATATGGGTCGATAGTTCTCTAGTGAATCAGCCCTTATATTCTTGGGAATTAAAGAAATAAAAGTGTAATTCATCTATCTAAGAATATGACCTGAAGAGAAAAAATGTTCGCAAGCCTTAATCACATTATTACCAATAATAGACCATGCAATTTGGTAAAATTCAGTTGGAAATCTGTCTGGGCCAAGGCTTTTGTGCTTCGGTGACTTAAAGACAACTCTTACAATTTCGTCATATGTAATTAAGGTATTAAGGATTGAAATGGCATCCGAATCAAGCTTTCTAGTTGGGTCCACATGAATGTTATTAGGTTGCACCACTTGATTAAGGAATAAAAAAATCGCTCAGTGTATGCTTTAACCTCATCTAAATTCTCAATAAGATTATCATATTTGTCTCTGCATTTTCTGATGCGGTTAATGGCTCTTTAAGTAGCAATGGAAGCATATAAAAACTTAGTATTAGAATCTCCTAGAGTATAAGCCAATGCTGTTAAGACTTCTGCTTTACAAAACTTTCCTCCTACTTTAAGGCTTGCATGAAGTTATTTCTGGTTTCTGTCTCTTTGTAGATAAGATTCTCATCTTGGGGCTGAAGTTGTAGCACATGTTACATTGCCATTAGTTTCTTTCTGCAATTTTGAACCCGGGTGGTAATATTTTTAAAAGTATTTGTATTCCACTCGTTAAGTACTGCTTTACAGGCTTTGAGCTTTTGATATAAGGGGGCGAACCATGTATATTAACATTCTAAGCTGATCTGATAATATCAAGGAATTGAGGATGAGTACTCTAAATGTTAAAGAATCTAAATGGCTTCTTATCTCTAGGTGTTGCTTTATCTACATTTATTTACATTAAAGAATGGTAAAAAACAATGGTGTATCATACTCAAGAAGTGAATCAGGGTAAACTGTTAACCATTCTTGATTAATCAAACACCTATCGAGTCGAGCCATTATTTTTCTATTAGCAGCACCTTGATTACTCTATGAGAGCCAATTGCCCATAGATTTCATATCAATAAATGCGATAGTGTCTATACAATCATTAAAACTTTGAAGCTAGCTTTCGGAAAACTGTCTACCCCCCGCTTTTTTATTTATGTACCGAACAATATTAAAGTCACCAAAAACAATCCAAGGTACATTAAGATAGTCATTTGCAAATTTAGTCAATCCATAGCATATGTCTTTCTTGCATATTGTTTGAAGCATATATACTAGTGAAATTGAATTGATAGTCATTCTTTTTGTCCTCCACCTTAAATTGAATGAATTGATCAATAGTAGAAATAAACCAAGCATTAATAAAGTTAGGATGTCATAAGACCCAAATTCTACCAAATGTTTCACTAGAATCATTGGTAAACAGTTCTGCGTTCGGCCATATTAAATTCTTTTGAGCAAGAACGCGCGATTGTCTAATTTTCATTTCTACAAGAATAGCAATATTACATGCGACAGACTTAATTATTCTGTTGAGCTTCTGACATTTTTCAGGCTTATTAAGTCTACGAACATTCTAGCAGATTATCTTCATCAGAGATAAAACAAATGGAAAAGGAAGTATTCATCATACGACTTTGAATGGATAGTACCATCCTTTTTCTGATCCTTAGATTTTACATTTTCCTCCCGCACAATATCCTTACCTTTTAAGGTTTTATTCCTATATTTATCCACTTCATCCATAGCTTGCAAATGTTTAAACCTTATACCTTGAGTCATGTAGTCCTAGTTGACATGGTTTATTGAAGCGTGATAAGATTGTTGAGGCACAATATCTTGGTTAGTGTGGCTTGTTGGCGCATGAGATAGTTGAGGTAGAATATCCTTGCTAACGAGGTTTGTTGGGGCCTAAGTTTGTTGTGGCATAATATCCTTGCTTGTGAGGTTTGTTGGTACTTGAGTTTGTTGAGACATAAAGTCCTGGTTGGCGTGATGAGTGGATATTGAAATTCTTATTGTGGACGGATCCGATAATATAGGAAGAGATAAAGTTCTTGACTTCTGCTTCTCCTATCCACGAGTACCATGGGAAACTTCTGTTGTGGATGGCTCCAATATAATAGAAAGAAATAAAGTTCCTGATTTGTCCTGTTCATAGTATTGTCCCTGTGAGTCAGAATGCTCAATCGTCTTTATCACCACCTGTTCTACTACCACTAGAGGAGGCTTGCCTTGTTGTTGAGGCGCCTGACATGGCCGATGACGAGCTCCATTTGCATGACCAAAAGATAAGCAACTCTGACATCATTGTGGCTTCCAAGAATATAAGACATGTACCTTACAAATGTTCCCATTAGGATCACGATAAAAAACCTCATTAGGAAGATCTTCGTCGGAAGAAACCAGTACACATGCACCGGCAAATGCTAATCTTGTATGCGCAGCTATTGCTTTGTCAATGTAGAGTGGCTGTCCAAAAGTGCTGCATGACTTTCCAATAAAACGTCGACTCCAAAGATGTAGAGGAAGACCTTAAAAGGATACTCATAAGGGAATAGACTGTAGGCTGTCTAACTCCAAACGGACATCAAGGGATTAGCGTCGTAGAATCATTGGATGACCACAAATAGTCCATAACCCTTCAAAGACCCATTACAAATCTTCTTCAGAGTATAGCTTGCAAATAATGAAACTGTTCTTCGGTATATGAAGATCAAATGTCGATGTTCCCCATCTAGTTTTGATAAATGATGATAGTGGGATATATGATGTTTTGAGACCTACCACATAGCCAACAATCGCCATAGACCATGTCTCAATCAGCTATGCGGAATCAGCTATCTCATACATAGCAATCTTCTTATCAGCCTGAATTTTTGGATCAAAGAAATCCAAGCTGAGTTCCGGACTTCCAATCAAAGTCTTGAAGAGGCTAGTTCAAGGCTGAGGTTCACTGGAAATGAGAGTAGGAGGCTACGATTTAGAGCATGACCTGCTTCAATGCTACTTCGTCGAAGGAGCATCTCGTCAAAAAGAAGATAGCGAAGGAGCAACTTGAGAGGTAAGGGCATGAAGCCTCGTCGTTGAATCTACCCTCCCACCACCGTCACCAGACCCAAGTACCATTGCTGCCATGTCGGTATAGTGTTGGGAGCAGCCGATGTATCACTGGAAGGGTTACACACTTGCCGCCCCCAAAGAAATCCTCCTCTATTCTACCGAGAAGACGTGGAGTGCACAAAACTATCGGTCCTCTTCTTCTATGTTTCTCTGATGAGAAGGAGAAGATGGCAAGCTGGGGGCTGCGTGCAGAGTTGATCCCTGTTCCTTGGGAAGAGGGGCCACAGAGAGATATCACAGTTCGATGATCCTAGCCTTCTTGTTGCAACCGCCGCCACTATCACCCAGCCCACCTCACCTTGTTCCTCCTCCTTATAAGAAGGGGAAGAAGGAGAGTAGAGGGCTGCACGCAATTGCCGCCCCCAAAGAAACCCTCTGTTTCTCTGAGCAGAATAGGAGGAGAGAAAGGGTGCGATCGCAGCAGTCTTCCTTCGATCTCTCCTCCGCTGTTCCGCGAAGAAGACGAGTGTCGGTCGCAAGAAGAAGAGCGCAAATCCACTAGCCGTAGAGAGGATTGGTCGTCAATTCATCGCTGCCTTCGCCGATGATTCCTCTCCCAACTAGTCGCCTGCTGCTTCTCCCCTATTCTTGGGGAAGAGGAAGAAGGAGAGCAGATGGTACGATCTCTCCTGTTTCACCGGTGCCTCTTCTCCTCTTGAGGAGAGGAAGAAGAAGAGCAGAGGGGCAACTAGGGCAACTAGGCTGTTGGCGATCACCCTCCTTCTCCGATTACCCTCATGAATTTTATTGACAAATACATCTCTCATTGATTTCATTTGTGGAATTTTGATCTTTTATTTGATACTCCTTTCCCATAAATTCTTCTTTACTTTCTCATAAAAGAAAAATTTTTATGGACTTTTAGTATATGATGATCACTTGCAAGAATAAGGATTTGATTTTGCATGGACATCTTAATCCGTTTAATGAATCTTTTCTCTTTGTTAAAATAAAAGCTTGATTTGATGAAACTTATTTATTGTTTTGGATTTGACTTAGTCCAAATCCTTTCATGAATTTGGTCCTTGATGAATTCCTCCCTTACTCTTCTTCCTCTTCTTCTTCTTTTTTTTTTTTTTTTATGAAAAAGGAAGAAAGAAACTTGCACATCTCAAGAAGAACCAAAAAACTTTTGCACATCTAAAGTAAAATTGTTAGCTTATCTAGTTTAAAAACCAAAAGTAGTTATCATGCAAAGTTTTTGCTTACCTTCTTTTTGGCTTTGATAAATTGGTGTAGAACTTGCATGAATTTTTTTTTAACACACTTGTATTGTTGAATGGTTCTCTTTTTTTTTTATGACAAAGGGAGAGAAATGTGATAAATTGATGACTCATTATGAATGTTTGAAATAATGTGTAAAATGTATTTATCGTAAATGCTTAGTATGTTTTACGAATGCTTGAAATATGATTGAAATCATCAAATACATCATAATATATCGTAAATACTTGAAACATATCAAAATGTATTGCATATGCATCATATGTATAGTAGATACTTAAAATATTTTATAAATACTTGATAAATATCTATCATTATGATAAGGTATCATTGACACGAGAGTGTCTAATTTACTACAATTTGATCATATGAAACTTGATTATAATATAATATTTTTTTCATCCAACAATGATGCCTCATAATCTTTAACTCAACCCACTCAAATATGACAGCTCATCAGCATATTCCCTATATAAAGTTAAAACTTTTCAAGGTACTTTTCTCCGTGACAAAGAAATACATTAAAGGAGTTGGTTAGCAGTTGTAAACACTTAATTTCAAAATTTCCTATGCATGAAGGGTTGTTTCATGCACTAGTATTTATTTTGGTGATTAGGAGTTAGAAAGAACTTTAGAAACTGATAATATCTTAGCAGAAGCTCTCTTAGAGAACTCCCTTAAACTCTGTATCTCTTGGATGCGTCCTTAAGTGGTGAGTCTTTTGATTTCTATTCTGTATCCTCATTTATAATCCTTGGGGTGGTGAATTTCTATATGCTTTTGTGATTTTAACTTGGTGGTGAATTATTTTTCGATCTTCTTTAAGTTTTATCATGAGTTCATGCATTTTCTATTCAAAACACTCATTCCAGCAAATATAACTATACTGTGACTTTTCTTCAAGAGTTCGTCTTTATCTACTATGACATTTTCTATCTAAGAAACTATTGCATCGGTTTTCTTTCGAAATCCATTCTGCATTTTACCCTCCCGGTATCAGTTTGGTATCAGAGTTAAAGGCTAGAGATCATGGCAAGGTGGAATGAAAAAGATATAGTTGGTGAAGGTAGCGATCATGAAGATGATGCTAAGTCGTTGAGACTATAACTACGAAGATTGCTACGTAGTCTACAGGAAAAGAATGAAATAATCAAAGAACTTCAAAGTAGACAAAACCAGCATGAAAATGATGTCCATGAATATACTTCTAATGAAGATACACCTCCTCTCCTAAGGGAATCGAGAAGATGTTGGACAAGAAATAAAATCCAAGATGAGTGGTAGAATAAATATAACCCAAGTTTGGAGATTCCAGAGTTTGAAGGTAAAATAAATGTTGATGATTTTATCGATTGATTTTTAATACAATAGAAAGAATTTTTTATTTTCATGAACCACCAAAACAAAAGAAGGTTAAACTTGTGGCATTCAAACTCAAACGGAATGCATCTTTTTGGTGAGAAAATCTGAAAAAACAAAGAGAACATGAGGGGAAGAGTAAAATCATGACATGAGAAAAAATAAAAAGGGAGTTGAAGAAAAAATATTTACTAGACAATTATAGGCAAGAGATATTTCTCAAAATTTATGATTTTAAGCAAAACGATCTTAGTGTGGAGGAGTACACTACAGAATTCGATAATCTGATGTTAAAAGGAGAGTTTGTGGAACCGAAAGAGTAAACCATTGTAAGATACTTAGGAGGTCTGAAGTATGAAATTGCTAAAGTTGTTCAACTACAGCTATATTTGTCTTTAAATGATGTGAGTAAGCTGGAATTAAAAGTTGAAAAGCAACAGAAGTTCGAAAAAAGTTCTCGGTATAGCTTAAAAGAAGGCTATACAAAAGGAGGAAGTTCCAAGCCTACTGTCCAAAGCAAGGTGATATCGAAGGCGCAAGAAAAGGGTAAAGAATATGCTGGCAGCAAAAAAAAGCCTAATTCTTCTACCCCAAGTGGTCAAAAATGCTTCAAATGTCATGGTTTTAGGTATATTGCTTCAGATTATCCAAATAGGAGGATTGTAACTTTGGTTGAAGATCATAGTGATGGAGGAGAAGACGAAGCTGACAACGAACCAAAATATGATGAAGATAAGAAAGAGGTTACTTATGCAGATCATGGTTTGTCTATTGTATTGCAATATAGCTTGCTAGTGTCCTATGTGGTCGATGATAAAAGTTGGGTATGAAAAAACGTGTTTCACACTAAATGCACTTCTCTTGGCAAGGTGTGCTTGGTGATCATTGACAACGGCAGTTTTAAGAACGTGGTTTCTTTGGAGATGGTGCAAAAGCTGAAGTTGGACACAATCTCTCATCCACATCCATACCAATTATGTTGGTTGCAAAAGGGAAATGATATCAAGGTAACTAAAAGATGTTTAGTTTCATTTTCTATTGGCAAGTATTATAAAGACAAAGTATGTTGTGATGTTGCTCCTATGGATGCTTGTCATTTGCTGTTGGGAAGACCTTGGTATTATGATAGAAGGGTATTGTATGATGGTTATAAACATACTTATTCTTTTAAGGTGAATGGAAAGAAGATTATCTTAGCTCTATTACAACCTTCCGAAATCAGTGCACCAAAGAAGGAAGTTAGTGCTTTTATGTCTTATGGTGAATGCAAATGTGAATTAGACAAGGGTGGTCATGTTTTGTCCCTAATGGTAGTAGAGGAGAATGAACAACATAAGGAGATACCGAAAATCATGCAACCAATCCTAGAGGAATTTCAAAATATTATATCGGAAGAGATTT
Organism: Musa acuminata AAA Group; assembly: GCF_036884655.1. Taxonomy (NCBI): domain Eukaryota; kingdom Viridiplantae; phylum Streptophyta; class Magnoliopsida; order Zingiberales; family Musaceae; genus Musa; species Musa acuminata. Next base: position 17,937,780 of record NC_088340.1, read on the forward strand.
CACATGGCCTTTCAACTTTGAGAGACATTCAACATCACATTGATCTTTTTCTGGGGGTTGTTCTACCTAATAAGGCTGCATATAGAATGAGTTCAAAGGAACATGAAGAACTTCAAAGGCAAGTTGATGAATTAGTGAAAAGGGGGTTAATTCGGGAGAGCATGAGTCCTTGTGCAATTCCCGCCTTGTTGGTGCCTAAGAAAGATAGATCTTGGAGAATGTGCGTGGACAGCCACACCATCAACAAAATCACAGTGGACTATCATTTTCCTATTCCAAGGTTAGAGGATTTACTTGATCAACTATTTTCTCTAAGATTTATTTGAGGAGTGGCTATCACTAAATAAGAATGAGGCCCGGAGATGAGTGAAAAACAACATTTAAAACTAGAGAAGGCTTATATGAATGGTTGGTTATGCCATTTGGGCTCTCTAATGCTTCTAGAACTTTCATAAGATTTATGAATCATATACTTAAGTCATATATTGGAATATTTGTTGTAGTTTACTTTGATGATATATTGGTGTACAGCAAGAGCGAAAAGGAGCATATGAATCATTTGAAAGAAATCTTTCTTATTTTAAGGCAGCAAAAGCTTTATGCTAATCTAATGAAGTGTGATTTCTTTACATCTAGTATTGTATTTTTGGGGTATGTTATTTCAAAAGATGGAATCATGATGGATCAAAGTAAGGTAGAAGCTATTCTCAGTTGGCTAACACCTGCTTCATTGTATGATGTATGGATTTTCCATGGCGTAACTTCTTTTTACAGAAGATTCATAAAAAATTTCAGCTCTATTGTCACTCCAATCACTGAATATCTAAAATGTGATAAATTCAAATGGACTAATGAGGCTAATGATGCTTTTGAGCTTTTAAAAAGAAAGGTGACCGAAGCTCTTATCTTAGTTCTACCAAATTTTGACAATGTGTTTGAGATTGAATGTGATGCATCTAATGTGGGAATTTGTGCTATTTTGAGTCAAGATAGAAAGCCGAATACGTTTTTTAGTGAGAATCTGAATGATATAAGAAGGAAATATTCTACCTGATAAAGAGTTCTATTCCATATATTGAGCTTTATCTCATTGGAGTCAGTACCTTCTTGCCAAGCTATTTGTGCTATATTCAGATCATGAAGCATTAAAGTTCATAAATTACCAACACAAGCTAAACAAGAGGCATGTAGCTTGGGTGGAGTTTTTGCAATCTTATAACTTTACAATTAAGTACAAATCTGGTGATCAAAATGTGGTTGCTGACATATTGAGTAGAAAGCATTCTTTATTATTAGCAATGAAAGTCAAAGTTGTTGGATTTGAGATGTTCAAAGATCTCTATGAGAATGATGTGGATTTCGGATCAATATGGCAGAATTGCAAATCAGGTTCCTCTCAACAATTTTCTATCCTTGATGGTTTTCTTTTTCGAGCTAATGCTTTATATGTTCCATCTTGTTCTTTGAGACAAGTAATTCTAGTTGAAGCTTATGGTGGTGTTTTGAGTGGACATTTCAGTAGAGATTAGACTTTAGCACTTATTCAATCAAACTTTGATTGGCCTAAGATGTTTAGAGATGTGAAAAGACATGTAAAGCAATGTCGAATGTGTCATTTGGTAAAAACAAGAAGTCAAAATTCAGGATTCTCACTCCATTGCTTGTGCCAAATGCTCTATGGGAGGAAGTAAGCCATGATTTCATTTTGGGATTGTCAAGAACTCAAAGGAACAAGGATTCTATCATGGTTGTTGTTAACAAATTTTCAAAAATGTCTCATTTTGTTCCTTGCTATAAATCGAATGATGCATCTCATATTGTTGATTTGTATTTTAAGGAGATTGTTAAATTGCATGGTTTTCCAAGAACTATGGTGTTTGATCGAGATTCAAAATTTGTTAGTCATTTTGGGAGAACTCTTTGGAGGAAGCTGGGTACTTCTTTGAATTTCAGTAGCTCGCATCATCCACAAACCGATAGGCAAACTGATGTAACGAATAGAAGCTTGGAAAATTTACTTAGAAGCTATGTTGGTAAGAATATTAAGTAGTGGGATGTCATTCTTCCACAAATTAAGTTTTCCTATAATCGTTTTATCTATCATAGTATCGGTAAGAGTCTTTTTGAGATTGTTTATGGTATTAATCCTGCTAGTCCTTCGGACTTAATCCCTCATTCTACAACAAAGCAATTTAATGGAGATGCTGATGAAAGAGCTAAGCAGATAAAGAAGCTGCATGAGGGTGTGAAAGCAACCATTGAGGAGCAAAATGAGAGGTACATGCATGCTGCCAACAAACACAGAAAACATGTGGAGTTTAATGCAAGTGATTTAGTCTGGATTCATCTAAGGAATGAGAGGTTTCCACTGGGCAAATTTGGAAAACTAAAACCCAAGGCTGATGGTCCATTCAAGGTGCTTAAGAGAATTGGTAAAAATGCTTATAAGATTGAGCTACCTGAAGATTATAGAGTATCCCCAATATTTAATATAGCTGATTTAAGTCCTTTTTATAATCATGTTGATAAATCAAACAAAGACTTGAGGACAAGTCTTTTTCAACTAGGGGAGATTGACACGGGAGTGTCTAATTTACTACAATCTGATTATATGAACCTTGATTATGATATGGTATTTTTTTCAGCCAACAATGATGTCTCATAATCTTTAACTCGGCCCACTTAAATATGATAGCTCATCAGCATATTCCCTACACAAAGTTAAAGCTTTTCAAGGTGCTTTTCTTCATGACAAAGGAATGTATTAAAGGAGCCGGTTAGTAGCTGTGAACAATTCTTCATGACCAAGGAATGCATTAAAGGAGTTGGTTAGTAGCTGTAAATACTTAATTTTGAAATTTCCTATGCATGAGGGTTATTTCATGCACTAATATTTATTTTTGTATTTAGGATTTAGAAAGAACTTTAGAAACTGATAATATCATGGCAAAAGCTCTCTTGGAGAACTCCCTTAAACTCTGTATCTCTTGGATACATTCTTGAGTGGTGAGTCTTTTGATTTCTATTATGTATCCTCATTTATAATCCTTGGGGTGGTGAATTTCTACATCCCTTTGTGATTTTTGTTGAATCTCGGATTTTGATGATGAAATCAATTGTCATTTGTTATCTAATCCATATATTGAGATAAGTATGCAGGATTAACTACGACGATAGTAAGACATGCAGCAAGAGTTACGCCGGAGTCAAGACTATGATCACGTTGGGGGTTCGAGAGTTTGACGGAAGTTCGGACGGTCGTCGGAGATTCTGCGGGAACAAATCCGAGAAGTCCTAGAGTTTACCAAAGAAGCTTATCGGAACTCGCCAAGTGGATCATCGCAAGTCCAAGAGATTTGCCGGAAGTCTGCCGAAGCATCGTCGAGGGTTCATCGGATGTTCGCCGGAAGAAGCGATTGACGAACCGGAGCAAGTTGCAGTAAATGTCTTAAGAAATATCATAGTTAGCATATAGATTAAGCTAGGAATGGGAGATGATCCCATTAACTTAATCTGGGACAATTGGGCCTTTGACAGACCCAAATTGGGCCGAATGGATCAGCCCATTCGGACCCAGATTTCTTGGCCGGCGGTGGCACCGCTTGGGTCAGCGGTGGCACCGCCCAGGAGCTCAGTCTCCCAAGAAAGCTGGGCGGTGGAACCGCCCCAGTTAGGCAGTGGCACCACCAGAGCTCGATCTCCGAGCTCTATCATGTGGTCGTACTGCCATGTCTGGAGGTAGTACCGCCAGGACCCTAGAAATCTGGATGATGATATTTTTGAGCTCCAAATTCAAACCAGTTTGGGGCCTATATATACCCCACCCTTTCCTGCATGAAAAGGCACCGAAAATCCAATCTTACTCTATGATTTTTAGAGCTCAAAAGTGTTGTATAAGCTAGAAGTTCTCCTCCCTCTTTTCTTCTAAGTTTTGATCTTTCAAGAGAGGAGAGGAAATTCTGTAATGGTTGTCTCCTAAGCCCGTCAAAAGGAGTGAAACTATAAAAGAGTGGTTGGTCTTCGCCTATTGAAGGAAAGCCTCTAGTGGACATCGGTGACCTCGTCGGAGGAGGAAGCCAAAAGTGGATGTAGGTTAAGATTGACCGAACCACTCTAAAATTGCGGTGCTCTCTGGTTTGCATTTCTTCTTGTTGCTTACCTTACTGCAAACCTTCATATGTGCTTTACTTCCTTATTACTTTTGCTGCACTCCCTTATGAACTCGCTTTCAAGTTAAGTTTTCGAAAACGTTTTCACGTCGGAAACGATTTCATCGTACGAACGTAGTTTTAATCGTCGAAAGTTTTTTCGCTGCACTAATTCACCCCCCCCCCCCCCCCCCCCCCCTCTTAGTGCTCTTGATCCTAACAATTGGTATTAGAGCCATAGTTTTCTATTTTGGTTTAATACCAATATAGAAATGGCTCTTTTCGGCATCCAAGAGGGTCACTCTCTCATTCGTCCTCCCTTCTTCAATGGGACGGATTACACTTATTGAAAAACTCGAATGAGAGTTTTCTTGCTTTCATTGGATTTAAATTTATGGAATATTGTCGAGAATGGTTTTCGAATGTCTTCTCTTCCAATGAACCATTGGAATGATTTGGAGAAGAAGACATTTTCTTTAAATGCTAGAGCTATGAATGCTCTATTTTGTGCCTTAGACAAAAACGAGTTTAATCGGGTTTCTTTTTACGAAATGGCTTTCGATATTTGGCGCACTCTTGAAATCACACACGAAGGCACAAGTGGTGCAAAAGATTCTAAAGTAAATTTTTTAATGCATGATTTCGAGATTTTTCGAATAAAGCCGAGCGAAATCATTGTTGACATGTATACTCGTTATACGGATGTCGTCAATGGTTTAAAAGTTCTTGGTAAATGTTTCTCGAATTTTGAACTTGTTAGTAAAGTTTTATGATCACTTTCTAAAGCTTGGGAATCAAAAGTAACGACAATATAAGAAACAAAAGATTTAAATATTTTTTCATTTGAAGAACTTATCGGTTCATTGATAACATATGAAATGATGCGCAATGCACATGATGAACATGATGAACAAAACCACCTTCCAAAGAACAGGAAGGATTTATGACACAGAACATTTGAAGACCACTCGAGCATAAGCTCAAGTGATGGTGAACAAGAACTGCTCACTAAAAAATTTTAAAAATTAAAGAAATAAAAATTTAAGAACAAAAAGAACGGAACTACTTGCTTTGAACGTAAGAAGAAGAACATAAAGTGGGATGAATCGAGCTCCTCCGAAGATGAGGAGAAAATCAAGAAAGGCGAGGTGGCAAACTATGCCTTAACGACATTCAACGATGAGGTAATCAATACCCCCTTAATGTATTTCGAAATTACTTGATATTTTCCATGATGTATTTTTTTTTAGAATAATTATTATTTTTTTTAAATTGCATGTTTTATGTTAATGGAATAAAATGTTAGATTTAAATTTAATGATCACATGTATGTTTTTCTTAAGAAGAAAAATGTGTATCTTGATGATTTTCGATTTTGATTGAAACTATGCTTGATGTCTTAATGAAAATATTAAGAAGTTTAATATCATGCTTAATGATGATGCATGGCTATTTTATGAAAAACTAAGCATGAAAAGATAGATTCACCTAAAAAGAAAAATGCATGACTACAACAAATAACAAAATGATTTTGGTTGAAAATACCTTATGCTCAATGAAGCCATGATTGATGAATATGCTTTATATTTAATAATTTCTTTATCTTGTATGTCCTATCATGATGAATATTTTAAAAATAAATGAAATCATGTTTGATTTGAAATAATGTATAATGATCTTGCTTAATGAGTTTTCTTTCGAAATGATGCATGATGATCTTTGTGATTATCAAACTTTGTGATCTTTTGAAAGATCTTGTTCAGCGTTAATGAATGATGCATGGATTTGGCATAAAAGAAAAGAACAAGCATATATTAAATCAATCAATGAGTTGAAACAAAAGGAGGAAAGCATTTTTCTTGAAAAATATCTTTTTTCTCTATCTTATCAATTTTTCACTAAGAGACCAATAAAATTATATTGTCTTTTTGAATCTCTTGAAAGTAAGATAATTTTAATGACTTGAATTTGAAATGAGTTTTATCAAAATCATGATATTGATTTCTTGGAATAACATGAGATTACCTTTGATGATCATTTTGACTATTTTGATTCATGGAATTTTGGATTCATGACTTGATCTTTCATTTGTTTATAAGATAGTTGAAATCTTTGTATCTTTGAATTATTCCCTTCTCCTTTCAACTTTTTATGCATGTTATATGTTAAACATTTGAAACCATGTTTTGGTATCATGCATATATAAGAAATGTTGATTTGATAAATTAATACCATGATGATTTGAAATATTTATGATTCAGAATGATGCATATGCTTTTTATTATGATGATGTACGTGGTGAATTGCATATAATGTGTATCATGAATGCCTTAAACAATAAAATATTTGGTATCATAATCAAAATGTTGATAAATACTTAAAATTTTTGATATTTAAGTATCATGTATGATATGCTCATAATAATAAATGATTTATTTTTTTGATATCATACATGAAAAATGAAATGTAAGGTTTTGAAAATGTGCATGTTTTAATTTGAAAATATAATGATGCACAAATGAGATTGATACTAACCTTTGTCATGATTTAGAAATTGATGTAAAGGGTTTTTCCCTTCTTTTTGACAATGACAAAGGGGGTGATAGCTAGCTTGCACAATTCAAGAAGAAAGCAAAAATTACACTTCTCAAAAGAGAAAAAATTACTATCTTGAATATCACCGATAATTACTAGTTTGAAATCTTAAGAAAATGCAAAATGTGCTATATTGCCTGTCTCAAGATGCTAAACATGCTAAACTTGCACTTTGCAATGGAAGCAAAATTGCGAGCTCAAAAATTATAATGGAAGCAAAATTTGCTAGCTTGCAACTTGCATATTTCAAGAAGCAAGAGTTGCTTTTTGAACATCTTAAAACCACTAGCTTGCATGTTCTAAAATGTTGTTGTTAGCTTATATGAAGTAGAACATGCTATCTTACTACCTTGTATATCTAAAACTTGATAGCTTGTATATTCTAATGTGATATAGCACTTGCTAATTTTTTGCTAGTTTGCATGATGTAGCATTTGCTAAATTTTCAAGCTTACAAATTGCATAATGATAAAACTTGATATTATGTTTTTCATGCAATATGTTAAACATATGCAGAGTTACGAATATTAATGTAGACTGAACATCGTTCATAGATTTTTCTTGAATCTCTTTACGTTACTCATTGTCAGATTTCACATTGAAATTGAATATTCCTATAACATGCTTACTTTGAAAATCTTGTGCCTTGGTTTCCATAATAAGTATGTGATATTGTGAATTGAGAAGATTCTTACTCTTTTAATCCTTCAAAAATGTGTCCGAATACATGAACTTGTTTTTCGGACTTTCTTGATTTAATGATCAAATCACTTAATTGTCATGATGATTTTACATAATTACATGTCTTAATTACATGTTGGAAATTATGCATTTTGATTACAAAAATTTCTATGATAATAAGCATGTTGATTGTATTTGAAAATCTATAGCAAAACCTTGTCCGAATGCATGAAAGTGTTAAATTTCATTTTCGGATTTTCTTGATCCTAACAATCGGATTTTCTTGATACATTATTCTCTTCCGAACCTAATAAACATATGTCACATCGAGTTTGATTCATTTCATTGATTTTTGACATATGGAATCATCTAGCAAATGTATTTCTCATAGACTTATCATGCAGTGATTGCAAAAGGCGCTCGGGCGCTCGCCTAGGCGCTCGGGCGAGGCGAGGCGAGGCCCGAGCGCCTCGCTAATGTCCCAGGCGGCGCGCTTCAAACAGGCGCCGCCTGGGCGCTCGCCCGAGCCCAGGCGCTGGGCGCTTCGGGCGAGCGCCTGGGTAAACCAAGGCGACCGAACCAGAATTTTAGGTCTGGTTCGGTCCTGGTTCGGTTGTTAGTTGGTTCAATCGAACCAACTAAACCGATATAACCCAAACCCTAACCCAACACTAACCTGCTGCCGCTGCCGCTCTCGATCCCGATCCCGATCCCGATCGCGATCTCGTCGCTCGCTGCCGCTGCTCCCGCTGCTCCCGCTGTCGCTGCTCGCGCCTCCCGCGAGCCTTCCCGCTGCTCGCGCCTCCCGCGAGCTCTCTCGCTGCTCGCGCCTCCCGCGAGCCCTCTCGCTGCTCGCGTCTCCTGCGAGCCCTCCCGCAAGCCTTCCCGCTGCTCGCGCCTCCCGCGAGCCCTCTCGCCTCCTGCGAGCCCTCCCGCGAGCCTTCCCGCTGCTCGCGCCTCCCTCGAGGCCTCCCGCTGCTCGCGCCTTCCGCTCCCTTTCCCTTTCCCGCTGCCGCCGCTCGCTGCTGCTGCTGCTGCCGCTGCCGCCGCTCGCCGCTGCTACCGCTGCTGCCGCCGCTCGCCGACGCTGCTGCCGCCGCTCGCCACTGCTGTTGCCGCCGACGCTGCTGCCGCCGCTCGCCACTGCTGCTTCCTCGTTTCTCCTCAGTATACTCTTAATATTAAGTTTATTTGAATTTTGAAATGATTAATTTTCTGTTAATAGATTAATAATATATTACTTTGATTTTAATGTTGTTAATTTTTATTTATTTGAAATTATTGTTAGGTTTCAACAAAAATGGCAAGTGTAGAGAGCAACTCAATAGAGTCTCCAATGGTATCAAAAAAAGATCCTGCATGGAAGTATAATTATTTGAAGGATCCGAAAGATCCTAATGCAGTGACTTGCATATTCTGCGATAAGACTACCAGAGGTGGTATTTTTCGTGCAAAACAACATCTAGTAGGAAATTTCAAGAATGCAGCAGCTTGCAAAAAATGTCCACCTGAGGTAAAAGAAGAGTTGCTGAATTATATGAATGAAAAGAAGACACAAAAGAATGAATCTTATGGGAATTTACCAGAAGACAATGTTGAACATCTCAGGGATGAAGAAGAAGATTATTCTGCAAGTATTAACCCAAGTGAAAAAAGAGTATACGACAAAAAAGGAAAAGAAGTTATGAGTACTAAGAAAGGTAGAAAAGGACCGATGGATCTATATATGCTTCAAGGATCCCAGAAACAACAAGGGCAAGCAGGAGGCTCAAAATTGAGACAAACAAATATAAGTGATGCTTGTGATAAAGAAATAAGAGGAAGAACAATTCAGCACATTGCTCGCTTCTTCTATCAGGCTGGTCTTCCCCTTAGTACAACTCGTTTAGACAGTTTTAAGGATATGATTGAAGCTATTGGAAGATATGGTGCAGGATTAAAACCTCCAAGTTATTATGAGATGCGAGTTCCATTGCTGCAAAAAGAGTTGAATTATACAAATGACTTACTAAAGGGTCATAAAGAATCATGGGCAACACATGGTTGCTCTATTATGTCAGATGTTTGGACTGACAGGAGGCGCAGGAGTATAATTAATTTTATGGTTAATTGTTCTTTAGGGACTATGTTTGTGAAGTCAATAGATGCTTCATCTTTTGTAAAATCTGGAGACAAGATATATGATTTACTTGACAACTTCGTGGAAGAAATTGGAGAACAAAATATCGTTCAAATCATAACCGACAATGGAAGCAATTATGTTTTAGCTGGTAATATTCATCTTTTGATTTTGTTAATTATTTTATCTTCAATTAAGTGTGTTAAACTCTTAAGTCTTATCATTTTTGTTATCCTTTGTCTCAGGTAAATTGCTTGAATCAAAAAGACAACACTTGTATTGGACTCCATGTGCAGCACATTGTATTGATTTAATGTTGGAAGATATTGGAAAGATCTTAGAAATCAAGAAAACCTTAGAAAGGGCAATTTTTGTTGTTGGATTTCTTTATAATCACATTGGGGCTTTGAATATGATGAGAGAATTTACAGGGAATAAAGAATTAGTGAGACATGGTGTTACCCGATTTGCTACTTCATTCTTGACATTACAGAGCGTGCATCGTCAAAAACATACTCTGAGAAATATGTTTACCTCTGAGAAATGGGTGACAAGTAAATGGGCAAAAGAAGCAAAAGGCAAGAGGGCTGCTGATATCATCTTAATGCCATCCTTTTGGAATCATATAGTTTATATATTAAAGGTAATGGGCCCTCTTGTTCGAGTCCTTCGGTTGGTGGATAATGAAAATAAGCCTGCAATGGGATATATTTATGAGGCTATGGATAGAGCAAAGGAGACGATTAAAAGATCTTTTAATGAAAATGAAGAAAAATATGAGAAAATTTTTACAATCATTGACGAAAGATGGAATTGTCAACTTCATCGTCCCTTACATGCAGCAGGATATTATTTGAACCCTGAATTCTTTTATAAGATTAAATCTGTTGGATTTGATGCAGAAGTTTTGGGTGGGTTATATCAGTGTGTTGCAAGATTAGTTCCCAGCATTGAGGTTCAAGATAAGATTATTCATGAATTATCTTTATATAAAAATGCTGAAGGTCTTTTTGGAATTCCAATTGCCGTTCGATCCAGGACAACTACCTCTCCAGGTATTAATAATTTGATATAATTAATTTCATATATATTATGTTACTATGTTATTGCTAATAATAACATAAATTTTGCAGCTGAATGGTGGAGTCTATTTGGAAATTCCACCCCGAACTTACAGAAATTTGCTATCAAAGTACTTAGTTTGACATGTAGTGCTTCGGGTTGTGAGCGAAATTGGAGTGTCTTTGAGCATGTAAGTATTACTAAATATTTTTATTTTAATTCATTTATTTATTTAGATATATATATTAATATATTTTTAAATTATATGACATGACAGATTCACTCGAAGAGAAGAAATCGGTTAGAACATCAACGATTGCACGATCTTGTTTACATAAAGTATAATCAAGCTTTGAAGACTCGTCATGATTTGAAAAATAGATTTGATTCAATCTCATTGCAAGATATTGATGATTCAAATGAGTGGTTAGTAGGAGAAATGGGTGCTAACTTGCAAGATGCTGAAGACGAGCTTGTATTTGAAGATGATAGATTGACGTGGGGAGATGTGGCAAGAGCTTCAGGTGCTGGAGAATTACAAACATATACAAGACAGATGTCAAAGAGAAAAATGAGTGCAAAAGCATCAAGCTCGGCTCCTGCTATTGTTGAAGACATAGAGAATGAAACATATCTTGATGAAGAGGAAGGAATCGAAGAACAAGAGGAAGAAGACGAATTCAATGAAGATGATTTGTGTGAAAATGACGATAATATTGATTATGATGAATGACTTTGATGTAAAATTTTAATGTTTTGAATTTTGAAACTTTTTGTTAATGTGACATTGTGATTTTGTATATTAGATTTTCTTAATTGAATAGCATATTTTTATTTAAAATTTTAAATAATTATATTTATTAATTATATTATATATTTTTATATTTTAGCGCCTCGCTTCGCTCGGGCGAGCGCCTGGGCGAGCGCCTAGCGCCTCGGGCGTTTTTGGACCTTGGCGCCTTTTGGCGCCTAGCGCTTTTTAAATCACTGTTATCATGTGAAAAATATTTTTCGAGAAATAGATTTGATGATTCGTTCTTATAAAAGGAAGATATTTTTACGTACAATGATTTGATTCACATATATATCTTAATCCTTGCAAAAATGAAGCCTGCTTTAATATCTTATCGATTTGAACTTCACAAATGGCTTTCATCCTTCATGCAAAAAGATAACAATAAATAAAAAGGAAGAAGTAATAAAAGCTATTTTCATGTCAAGTTTTCTTGAGATGTTTGTATAGTTGGTATCCTATCACTCATTGTTGAAAAATAACATAAACCTAGTTAAAATTTGCCTATGTCATTATCCTTTTTGTTGATGACAAAGGGGGAGAAATATATGATTTATGAATTGATACTATGAGTGTCATATTTAAATGAGAAATATATGAATTGATGCTATGAGTTCCATATTTGAATTTAATGTTATATGAATTGATGCTATGAGTGCCATTCTTAAATTTGAATTATGTTGAGATATCAAAAGCTTGCATCGAAATATATGATAAATTGGTGATAAAATTGCTATGATTGCCATATTTGCACTATGTTATTGCCATATGTTATAATATCTAGAACTTACATCGTAATTCTACAAATTGATATCTTGTCAAGTGATGAAATGCTATGATTGCTAAATGCTTGAAATATTTGTATTATGTTAAGATATCAAGAACTTACATCGTAATTTTACATATTGATATCTTGTCATATGATGAATTGCTAAAATTGCTATCTTTCATATTTGAAAAGTAAAACCTGAAAATGGATGTCAAGCCTTGACATCATTTTCAGATAAATACATCATGATAGGAATCATGATAGGAGTATTGATAAGGTTAAATGATCTTAACTTATCAATATATCTCTTGAATTCAAAGGCTTTGAATTCAAGAATGACTTATCTCAAGTATGACATATAGATAGGGGGAGTTAAGGTTAACTCTGTTATCAATTGATTGTCATCATCAAAGAGGGGAGATTGTTGAATCTCAGATTTTGATGATGAAGTCAATTGTCATTTGTTATCTAATACATATGTTGAGATAAGTGTGCAGGATTAACTATGATGGCAGTAAGACATGCAGCAGGAGTTGCGCTAGAATCAAGACCATGATCACGTTGGGGGTTCGAGAGTTCGACGGAAGTCCAAACGGTCGTTGGAGGTTCTATAGGAACAAATCCGAGAAGTCTAGGAGTTTGCTAAAGAAGCTTGTCGGAACTCGCCAAGTGGATCATTGTAAGTCCAAGAGATTTGTCGGAAGTCTACCGAAGCATCGTCGAGAGTTCGTCGGATGTTCGCCGGAAGTTCACCGGAAGCTCACCGGAAGAAGCGATTGGCGCACTAGAGCAAGTTACAGTAAATGTCTTAAGAAATATCGTAGTTAGCATATAGATTAAGCTAGGAATGAGAGGTGATCTCATTAACTTAATCTGGGGGCAATTGGGCCCTTGACAGACCCAAATTGGGCTGAATGGATCAGCCCATTCGGACCCAGATTTCTTGGCCGGCGATGGCACCGCTTGGGTCGGCGGTGGCACCGCCTAGGAGCTCAGTCTCCCAGGAAAGTTGGGCGGTGGAACCGCCCTAGTCATGCGGTGGCACTGCTAGAGCTTGGTCTCCGAGCTTTGTCAAGGGGTCGTACCGCCCAGTTTGGAGATAGTACCACCAGGACCCCGGAAATCCGGGAGATGACATTTTTGAGCTCTAAATTCAAACCAGTTTGGGGCCTATATATACCCCACCCTTTCCTGCATGAAAGGGCACCGAAAATTCAATCTTACTCTATGATTTTTAGAGCTCAAAAGTGTTGTATAAGCTAGAAGTTCTCCTCCCTCTTTTCTTCCAAGTTTTGATCTTTCAAGAGAAGAGAGGAAATTCTATAATGGTTGTCTCCTAAGCCCGTCAAAAAGAGTAAAACTGTAAAAGGGTGATTGGCCTTTGCCTATTGAAGGAAGGCCTCCAGTGGACGTCGGTGACCTCATCGGAGGAGGAAGCCAAAAGTGGATGTAGGTCAAGATTGACCGAACCACTCTAAAATTACGGTGCTCTCTAGTTTGCATTTATTCTTGCTGCTTACCTTACTGCAAACGTTCATATGTGCTTTACTTCCTTATTACTTTTGCTGCACTCCCTTACGAACTCGCTTTCAAGTTAAGTTTCCGAAAACGGTTTTACGTCGAAAACAATTTCATCTTACGAATGCAGTTTTAATCGTCGACAGTTTTTTCACTGCACTAATTCACCCCCCCCACTTTTAGTGCTCTTGATCCTAATAATTTTAACTTGGTGGTGAACTATTTTTCGATCTTCTTTAAGTTTTATTATGAGTTCGTGTCTTTTCTATTCAAAACACTCATTCCAACAAATACAACTGTACTGCAACTTTTCTTCAAGAGTTCGTCTTTGTCTACTGTGACATTTTTTATCTGAGAAACTGTTGCATCGGTTTTCTTTCGAAATACATTCTGCATTTTACCCTCCCGGTGTCAATCATGAGCTTAATTTCCTTCTTACAATTGATATCATGCCTCGAATTGATGAATTGTCATCTTTGAAATTTGAATCTTGCTAAATTTCATATTTGAAATTCATATCATACTTGAAAATGATGATTGTCTATCATCATTCTATATTGGACCTTAAAATGGATGTCATGCCTTAACATCATTTGTATTATGATAAATATGTAGTATCATATTTTGAGATGGTAAATCATGATTGGTATCATGATGTGTATGCTGATAAGTTCAAATGCATATTACTTACCAGTTTGATGCTTGAATTCAAAGGCCATGAATTCAAGAGTGTCTTTTCTCAAGTATAACATATAGATAGGGGGAGTTAAGGTTAATTCCATCATCAATTGATTATCATCATAAAAAAATGAGAAGATTGTTGAATCACAGATTTTGATGATGAAATCAATTTGTAAATTATTTGATCAAATCTATATGTTGAGAAAAGTGTACAGGATTAACTATGATAGTGATTAAGGTATAAAGCAAAACGAAGTGCCGGAGTCAAGATTGAGATTTTCTTAGGAGTCGAGAGTTCATCAGAAGTCTAGAGGTTCATTAGAAATACTGTTAAAATTCACCGAGAAGAAGCTCACTAGAACTCGCCAAGAAGATCGTCATGAAATCTAGGAGCTTGTCGGAAGTCCATTGGAAGATTGCCGAGAGATCGTCGAAAGTCCGTTGGAAGATCGTCGGAAGCTCGCTGAAAAAAACCTAGATTTATCGGGTTTGTTTTGTTTAGTATATGCCTTAGAAATCATAGTTAGCATATAATTAGGGTTAGGTTTGGGAGATAATCACATTAACCCTGTTAAGGGCCAATTGGGCCCTTAATTGGACTGGTTTGGGCCTAATTCAAGGCCCAATTGGACCCTATTTGGCGATGACACCGCCAGACTGGGGCAGTGGAACTGCTTAGGGAATGGTCTCCTAGGTGGTCACCCTATTAAGCGGTGGTACTGCTAGAGCTCAATATCCAAGACTCTGTCAGGAGATGGTATTGTTAGACTAGGCGGTGGTATCACTCAGTGTCAGAGTGTCAAGCGGTGGTACCGCCAGTACATCAGAAACCCAAGATGAGACACTTTTTTGCTCCAATTTTGAAGCCATTAGGGCCTATAAATACCTCACCATTTTCGGCATGAAAGGGTAACAAAGTGATATGTAAGTGAAAAAATATTTAAGTGTTGGGGTGTAAAAGTGTTGTAAAAGTGTAAGAGTCCTCCTCCTCTCTTTCTTTAGTTTTGTAATCATCCAAGAAGAGGTATAAGGCTTGTAAGGGTTATCTCCTAAACCCGTGAAAAGGAGAAAGTATTGTAAAGAGGTGGTTGGTCTTTGCCTATTGAAGGAAACCATTAGTGGACGTTGGTGACCTCGATAGAGAAGAAATCAGAAGTAGATGTAGGTCACAACAACTGAACCACTATAAATTCTGATGTATTCTTTCCTTACTATTTATTCTCTTTATTGTATTTTACTTTACTTCAAACTATCCAATTTTCTTTTCAATACTCACTTGCAAACTTATTCGAGTCAAATTAATGGTTTTCGTTGAACTTAGAATTTCATTGAACGAAGTTTTTCAAAATCGTTAAAATTTATCATTTTTATCCACTGCGCTAATTCACCCCCTCTTAGTGTCGTTCTTGATCCTAACATACATAAGTTATTCATAATTGATTAATGAATCTTTTGGTATTATTGAGCAATATTCTTAATTTAGTTAAAAATATTTTAATATTTAGTTATAGTTTATAGTAAAATTATTTTAAATCTTTTTAAATCTTTGATAATACCATAGTAATTATTTTGGGAGATTTGAAATTGGACCGGTGTCTAAGAATGATTACCTTGTGAGAGAAGGTAATAGTAAAAAATCATTCGGTGCTTAGGGAAGACAACTTTCCCCTACTTAAAGGAGAGGTTATTGA
This sequence comes from Musa acuminata AAA Group, assembly GCF_036884655.1. NCBI lineage: Eukaryota > Viridiplantae > Streptophyta > Magnoliopsida > Zingiberales > Musaceae > Musa > Musa acuminata. Next base: position 17,953,837 of record NC_088340.1, read on the forward strand.
GAGGCCCAATAGTTCTATTTATGTATATGTTATTGCTTCTTTCTATTCGTTATTAACAATAACAATAATAATTATACATTGCCCGAAAAAGGGCCTTCCAAACTACATATTCGGATTCAAAGAATTTTTTATGTATTTATTTAATTTAAAAAATATTTATGATTAATCAGCGGTTTTTTATTGATATATTATAGATAAGGAGGTGACATATGTTATCTAAAAAATGATAAGAATTGATTTGCTATTTCTAACCTTTGAAAGGATTGATTTGTAAAAACTTCCTGCGGAATATTCCAGCCGTGTGAGGGTAGGATTGGAATTCAATCTCTCGCAGCAAGCAGCACTCCGGTTTGTAGGAGCGGAGTGTGCTCGTCTCTCTCCCTGAGCAGGAGGAGGAAGCAGCAGCAAAATCCAAGCTTTTCACATTTCCAACAATGCTTTCGACAGAACCTGCCTTCGACGGGAGCAGAATGATTAAAGGTGAGAAGAAACTTTAATGGGCATCTTTGCTGTTCCTACTGTACACTGTGTGATCGGCTTGGGGGTGGGGGTGGTTTCTGTTAGCTGTGGGGCTTTGAGCAAGCGAAAGGTGCGAGCTTTGATTAGGATGCCTTGAGTTCTGCCCTTTTCTCCCCCACCGATGCAATATTTCTTCCTCCCAGGTTTGCTGATAGGTGGGAATCCTCTGTTTGCGTTGTCGTTTCACTCCTTGTCTTCTCTGTCCATTTCCTGAGCTTTCTCTGGTAATAGGGAAATCTTGGCAGCCAATACATGAACTTGGTGTAAGACCTGTGAATCCTTATTAGCATTGATATCTGAATCAAGGCCTTCTTCCATGGATGCCCTGCTGCTCTTTTTGCCTTTTGAGGAATTGCTTCCGAGATCAGTGTGCTTGGTGAAACTGAGCTCCTACATGCTGTTTTGGCTTTCAGTCCTCCAACCCTTCTTCTGATGTGCTGCTAATTGTATCTCTTTCTAGGAAACGAAATCTGTTCATTGGGGTAAGTGTTATCAGATCTGAAGGAGGAGGATTAATCTGACTCTTCATTGCTTCGACTAGTTCATTCTCGTTGCCTTCTTGAAGGTTTGAAGACACCGATGGATACGAATGAGAATAACAAGTTTGAGCTGGAGAAGAACCATGGCAATCACTTGAGCAACCACAGTTCTGGCATCTCTGATCACTGGCAATTCAACACCTCAACCTCCTCCATGGCTGCCGGCCTTATGAATTTGGTGACCTCGTCTCCATATCCTTCAGCTTCGGAGATGGAGCCCTTCACTCCTGGCCTCTGGAACCACCATGCCGCTAATTGTGTGCCGATTGGAGAACCAGTTGCAGTGTCCTCCGGAGGGATGCTGCCATCGACTGTTCCTGGAATTTCTTCCCCAAGACTGCCTCATTTCCCCGCTGAAACGGCCTTAGTTGAACGGGCAGCAAGGTTTCCATGTTTCAGTGGTGGTAATTTTAGTGGCATGAACCTCCTATTTCGTCCATCTGAATCAATGGTTCCGTATACTAATGCCATGGAAGATGTTACTGAGATCCAGCTTGGGAAGACTGAAATGAATACAACTGTACAAAATGGTGTCTTGCTCCCTGTTGACAATGCATCCGTCAACAGAGGTCTGATCACTAATCAAATAGACTGCGAATCCCGTGAAGCCAATTTCACCAAAGGTGGTCAGGAAGGGAACACTGATTCATCTGATGCAGCTAGGAATTCATCTCCTAAGAAGAGGAGGACCACTCAGGTAATTTCATCTCTTTTTGTTGAGATGTTGTTGTTTCCTGTGCTGATCAACACTTGATTATAATCCTGTTTTGCTACGATGTGGAGAAGGAAGAGGTGAAAAGAGGCCCACAATCATCCTCAGAGACCACAAAGGAGACCACTGAAGGTAAACAAAAAGTAGACCAGAACAGCTCCGAGCACAGTGGAAAGAATGGAAAATATAGCTCAGAAGCTGCAAAGGGGGATTGTGTTCATGTTAGAGCACGGCGTGGACAAGCAACTAATAGTCACAGTCTTGCAGAAAGAGTAAGGTTCCAATTGATTCTAATGGCATACTTTAGGAAGCTTAAAATGTTTGTATTTGAAATTGATGGATTCAGGTAAGAAGGGAAAAGATAAGTGAAAGGATGAAGTATCTTCAGGAATTAGTGCCTGGTTGCAGCAAAGTAAGTTCAAGAGGCATTTTGTCTGTAAATTGTGAAAATTTGACTTCTGTAATCCTAGAGTATGATGTGAGACTCTAATCTGTAGGTCACAGGGAAAGCAGTTATGCTGGATGAGATCATAAACTATGTTCAGTCACTCCAAAGTCAGGTTGAGGTAAGCTTCTATGGAAATTGCAATTGCAAATTACCTGTCTCTTTAGAATTTAACCATTGTTTTGAATCATGAAATACACTGAATTATTTATCTTGTTTTTTTTCTTGTTAAGTTCCTCTCCATGAAGCTTGCTGCTGTCAATCCACAACCCGAATTCAGCACAGAAGGGCTTCTGGCTAAAAACGTGAGAAACTTTTCTTCTTTCATTTTTAGCTAATCAATTGTTGCTAAGTTGAAAGGATTTCATAATGAAAAGATTTATGAATGATACTACTTGGTTTATTTGACCTTTCACAAACAGCTTCTACATTCTCATGGTGGCTGCTCATCTGCAACTGGATTGCCGCAGGAGATGATTTATCCTCAGGTATCTCTATATCCATCTCAGCAGGGTTTGATGCATTCTGCAATCTCTGCCATTATTAACCCTTCAGAGGCACTTAGGAGAGACATGAATGCTCAATTATCAACAACCAGTGTTTATAAAGAGTCTTCTCTGCAGGTAATCCTACTTATCAGACCTTTAATTCTACCTGATTTGAGATGATAAATCAGATTATATTGATTATTACATGTGAAAGAGAGTAGGTATTTGGATCAAGGACACCAAAAGGGACAAATTGAAGGAGAAGGAAAGAGGTTCTGAGATCTAACCAGAATAAATAATTTAAGAATGATTGTAGAGGAAATTTGTTTAGTGTCATCTATTTTTTTCAAGAATCTGCTTTTCTTGAATTGAATTATCTGTTTCTGTAGTTTATGATTGACTATACATAAACATTTCATTTTCTTTGACCTTAAAGTTGTTTACTAGGCTATAAACCTTTTCCTTTTATTCAATTCCCATGAATCGATCTTGCTTCAAGATTTATCCCCGGTAACTGTCTCATTTGTTTTATTTTTCTAAAATTTTTTTTGGTAAGTAAAAGTAAATTGATTATGTGTAAAGTTTATACAAATAACTTTGTCTATACAAGTCATAGACGAAGCCAGGTAACTCATAGAGTATACATGCGGTAGTTATGACTACACATGCTGTAGACTATAACTCCTAACTGTAGCCAACAAATAAAATGTAATGTCCAGATATGCCAAGACTACCTGTGGGTGCAACATTTAATATCATGCCCAAGATCTTTAGCTAATAGCAAAATTGAATTTGACAAAAATATTTTTTTCTCTTCATGTAAAGTGCTCCATTTTGAGATCGTGCTCCATACATGATCTCGAGTCTCTAATAATCTCTGTCAAGAGCTGAGCATTGTTTGTATGTTGACACTCAAAGATTCTGTTACATCTCTCCTTCTGTATCCACCAAATAGCACATCTGAAAGTAAAATTTGCCAATTGTGTAAAAGGCCCTTTACTTGAGAAACATTGTATGAGGTCGCCTAATTCTTGATGCAATTTTGGTTGCGGCAGCCTATTGAGTTTGAATCATTAGAGAATTTCCTTCCATATCCATTTAGTATAGTCACAAGAAAAATAGAGGTGGTCAACAGTTTCTTCTTGTTGCATACAAAGGGAGCATCGGTTAACATGATAGATACCTCTTCTCTTTATATTGTCTGTTGTGGGTAGTTTATTAAGAAGGGCTTGTCATGTACATAAGGAATGTCTTTGTGATCTCGGTCGATCCCATGTCCAACTGCTTGGGATCTACTTGTTATTTCTTTGTCTGATTTAATTCCATGTGGATGCGACACTAAATTTACGATTGTCATGAGGCCAAATAAGTATATCTGAAGAGTTGTTCCTGATTGGAATAGTTGTGATAGTCGGCCAAAGTGATAACATTTCAGGAGAAATAGGATTAGGGAGACACCAGGTACCGTTAGTAATGAACTCGGAAACCTTCGAATCTTTGGGAGCCCCAAGGTCTTTTCGTATTCTATCACCATATAATTGAAATATACTCTTCCCATTCACCCAAGGATTGTATTATATATTAGTACTAGTTCCATATGAGATTGCATAAGAAATGTATTTAATTAGTCAATTCTTTACCTTTAAAATTCCTCTTCTCATGCAAAAAAAAAACTTTTTTTTTCAGTTATTTAAGGTTCTAGTTTGGAAGCTCAATTGTCGGAACTCATCATTTGAAACATTTGGTAGCTAATTATAATAAGCTTTCTAATCAATTTGGTAGTAGACTAGAATCAAGGAAGTCCGAAGATAATGATACCTTGCATATAGTAAAAACTGAGAAAGATTCTTCAGCAGAATTGGATCTTGGATTTTTTGCTCTCACCTTCAAATTGCAAGTTCTAACTGATGAGTAACTGTCGACACATATGTATATATATAGCAACCTAACTTTGGTGTTTCTTTTTTCCTTCCACAGATACACAATCCTTGGAACAAAGAGGTCGTCATGCAAATGACCTACGGTGCTATTCCTCCAAATGCACCAGAGATGGATACTAAACCTGATGGCTTCACCATCTAAAACAACTACTCTCACCAAGTTCCTGTGCTAACATCCTAAAATCTCATTGTGCCTCCTTGGTTTGCGGCTAGATCACTCAAAAGCACTCATCGATCAGAAGACCGGGATAAGAGGTAGAAGATCGTACAGAAGATTCAGCATTCCTCTTCTACATGTTACATGATGTAGCGGGCCGTTATGCTTTTGGAAGTAATTATAGAGAGACAGTGAATGTTTCTCAACATTAAGAGTTGGCTTTTCATTTGTAATGACATATAGGATAAAAAGCTCAGCTGATACATGAAGAGAAAGCTCGGATGTAAAATGGGTTTATTTTTTTTATCAAAATGGAACATCAATTTTGCAGTCATGTTGTGCTTCTTCTACTTCTGGCTCACGTGGTTCTGCTGGTTCTGTTTGATTCATCATGTTTTCATATACTTCCAGTTAGATTTTTGCTATAATATTGCAGTCTCGATCGATTCAATCATATTTTTTATGGTGCATGTCTATAATCTTAGGTTCTGACTTCACAGGCCTTATCACCCATTTCTCTATGGGCTTACAACAGCCCAGAATTCACAGAGAAGCAAGACAACAACTTCGATTGAACTCTGTTCAGAGAACACTGCATGTTCTACTCAGATGCTCAAGCACCGAGTTTGACTTGGATTCATCATCGATTTCAATTGGAAATGGGTGTTTGCTGTCGGGATTCATGGAATGAAGAGCGCATCAATCATGGCAGTCTCTGCTGCACCAACATGTGATCCGACAAAGATCTTCTGGTTGTTGGAATTGGACCATCTCCAACCACAACTGGTCCAGAAGCCATGGAAGCTGAGCTGCGGATCAACTTGGACCACCAATGTAGTGTGCTGTCTGCTCGTGCAACTCATGCTGCCTCGTCCCTTTATCGAAGAAGATTTATTAAGAAACTTTATTGAAGTAATTTTAGCTTGAATACATTAATATGTCCCTCTCCTATTTACACAGATTAGGAAGAGGGATTTTCCTCAACAGAATAGAGGATTTCCTCAACAGAATAGAGGATTTCTTCATATAATTGAGGAAATCTTATCTGCTATCATACCCCCGCAAGATGGTGCTAATATCAAAGATGTCTTTCTTAGACCGATGCAATGCATATAGTTTACGAGTGAGAGGCTTCGTGAGTGAGTCTACTAATTGATCAATCGTATATATATATGAGAACCACGTAGTTGATGTTGGACATCTTGATCTTGCATGAAGTGGAAGTCGATAGTAGTATGTTTCATGCAAGAGTGGAACACTGGGTTGGCACATAGATAGGTAACTCCGATATTATCATAATATATTATAGAAATAGGAGCGGAATTGATGCTGAGTTCTTTGAGCAGATCTATGATCCAATTGAGATCTGCAACGACAGTGATGATGGCACGGTATTATAGAACTCCAACTAATTGGATTAGTTCGAAGGAAGATAATATACCTTGAAGTGGATGTTCTATCATCAAAATTTCTTGCCTAATCAGCATCGGCAAAGGCATGGAGATGAAGTGGAGAGTGTTTACGGAGAAAGAGACTATGATTGAGGGTCTCTTTAAGATATTGCAGGATTCATTTGACTATTGACTAGTGTATAGTAGATGGTCGCAGCATAAACTGTGATAATTTATTAACTGTAAATGAGATGTCTGGACGGGTGAGAGCTAAGTACTGTAAAGAGACAACTACTTGTCGGTATTGAGTGGGTTCCATAGCATAACTTTCATAAGATAATTTGAGTGATTCACTAGTAGAGAGGAGAGTTGTAACCGCATTTGCATCCTGCATATTTGTCATTAATAATAAATCTTGAATATATTTTCTTTGTGATAGGAAGATGTTGAATCTCGGATTTTGATGATGAAATTAATTGGTAAAGTGTTTAATCTAATCTATATGTTGAGATAAGTGTGCAGGATTAACAACGATAGCAGTAAGGCATAAAGCAGATGTTGGGTTGGAGTCAAAGATCGGTTGATACATCGAAGATTCGGATGATGTGCCGAAAGTTTACCGGAAGCTCGTTGAGAGTTTATCGGGAGCTCGTCGAGAGTTCATCGGGAGCTCGTTGAGAGTTCGTCGGGAGTTCGCTGAGAGTTCGTTGGGAGTTCGTCGAAAGTTTGTCGGAAGATCACTTAAAGAACAATCGACATACTGAACAGATATTGCTTATTTAAATGTCTTAATTATCATAGTTAGACCTTAAGTTGAGTTAGCATTTGGAGGTAATCTCACTAACTCAGTTAGGGGCCAATTAGGCCCTTAATAGGGTTGAACTGGGCCGGTTGAACAGCCCATTTAGCACTTGAAGTCATGGTCGACGGTGGTACCGCTTGGTGACTTAGTCTCCCAAGTGGTCTGGGTGATGGTACCATCCAAACTGGGCAGTGGTACCGTCGGCAGTTAATGCTACCAAGTGGTGGTACCGCTAGAGCTCGGTCTCTGAGCTCTGTCAAGTAGTCGTGCCACCTAAACTGAGCGGTGGTATTACCTAGTGTCAGTCTGCAGACAGTAGTACCATCCAATAATGATGATGGTACCGTCAGTACCTCGAAAATCCAGGATGAGACATTTTTTACTCTATTTTTGAAGCTATTGGGGCCTATAAATACCCCACCCTTTTCTGCACGAAAGGAAACGAAAGTGTGAAAAATATTTTGAAGTCTTAGGGTGTTAAAAGTGTTGTAAAAGTGTTAAAAGTCCTCCTCCCTTTCTAGTGTTGTGATCATTCAAGAGAGTTATGAGCCTTGTAAGGATTATCTTCTAAACCTGTGAAAAGGAGAAAGCACTGTAAAGAGGGTGGTTGGTCTTCGCCCATTGAAAGAAGACTATTAGTGGACGCCGGTGACCTTGACGGAGGAGGAATCATAAGTGGATGTAGGTCACAACAACCAAACCACTATAAATTCTAGTGTGCTCATTTCCATTCTGCTTTTCACCTCTACCATTAGTTTATAAGTTAACTGCTAGTTCATTTACTCTAAAGTCAAGCACTTTCTGAAATTGGTTTTCAATGAATGAATATTTTATAAAATTGATGATTTTTCCACTATACTAATTCACCCACACCCCTCCCCCCTCCTAGTGTTGCTCTTGATTCTAACAATTGGTATCAGAGTAAGGTCACTCTCATTTGGTTTGAAACCCGAGAGAGATGACATTTGCCGGTAACCAAGAGGGTCATTCAATTACATGTCCACCCATATTCAATGGGACGGATTACACCTATTGGAAGACTAAAATGAGGATTTTTCTAATTTATATGGATTTTGAGTTATGGAATATTGTGGAAAATGGCTTTCAAAAGTCTTTTCTTCCAATGAACGATTGGAATGAGTTGGAGAAAAAGACTTTCACTTTAAATGCCAAGGCTATGAATGTCTTATTTTGCGCTTTAGATAAAAACGAGTTCAATCGAGTGTCTATTTGTGAAATGACTTTTGATATTTGGCACACACTCGAAATCACTTACGAAGGCACTAGTAGAGTAAAGGAGTCGAAGATAAATCTTTTAGTTCATACTTATGAGTTGTTTCAGAAAAAGCAAAGAAAAACTATTGTTGACATGTACACCCGTTTTACGGATGTCGTCAATAGTTTAAAAGCTCTTGGCAAATCTTTTTCGAATTTTGAACTTATTAATAAAATCTTGAGATCCCTTCCAAGGTGTTAGGATCCTAAAATAACGATCATTCAAGAGGCTAAGGATTTAAATAACTTCCCCCTCGAATAACTTATTGGGCCACTAATGACCTATGTGATGACTTGCAACACTCATGAAGAGCTTGAGAATAACGTTTCAAAGAATAGGAAGGATATAACACTAAAAACTCATGAAGACAACTTGAAAGAAAGTTCAAGTGATAAGGACTATGATAATTGACTTGGCACTCTTGACAAAAAGGTTCAAAAAAATTCATAAAAAGGAATAAATTTAAAAATGACATAAAAAATAAAATTGAACTCAAGAAAGAACCCAAGGTTATATGCTACGAATGCAAGAAGCCGGGACATTTCAAAAGTGAATGCCCCCAAGCAAAGAAGAAGCAACCAAAGAAAAAGAAAGCGCTTAAAGCAACTTAGGACAACTCAAGTGCATCCGAAGAAGAGGAGCCAACCAACAAAGAGCAAGTTGCTCACTACACATTGATGGCTATCGGAGATGAGGTAAGTAGTTCATTAGATGCAAATTTATCTTTCGATGAGCTTTTAAGTGCCTTTTATGAATTATTTGATGAATGTAAATTAGTTAGTAAAAAGTATAAACTATTAAAAAAGGAGTATACTTCTCTTGTTAATGATTTTGATAGATTAAAAATTGAATATGATGATAGTTTAACTCCTTGCACAAAATTTGATGAATTAGAAACACTTAAAAAGGAAAATTTATAACTACATGAAACCTTAGAAAAATTTGAAGTTAGTAGCAAGTCCTTAAACATGATCCTTGCCAATAAGGGTTACGTTCATAGAAGAGGCAGAATCAGATTTGTGAGTAGCTCTCACCAAAATCTAACCACTTTTGTTAAAGGCCCTACCTTACATGTATCACCCTGCACCAAATATAACTTTTATTGCAAACTCGAACATATTGCTTATAAATGTCCATTTTAGAGATGTAGTCCACATAAATTGATTTGGGTTCATAAAGGAACTGTAAAAAACTCTATGCAAAATGACAAGTTAAGTCGATCGATTTTTAAGGCACCCAAGGTCAAATGAGTAGCTAAAAATCATGCTTTTTTGTAGAAATATTTACCATCACAAGCTAGGTGCAAGAGATGGTACCTTTATAGCGGATGCTCAAGGCACATGATCGGAGATCCATCTCAATTCTCTAAGCTCACTAGCATAGATGAAAGGTATGTCATCTTCGGAGACAACAACAAGGGTAAAATTATTGGCAAAGGAACCATAGGTAATAAATCCAACTTTTTGATTGAAGATATATTGTTGGTCGATAGCTTAAAGCATAATCTTTTGAGCATTAGTTAATTGTGTAATAAACGATATATCATTAGATTTGAATCCAATGCTTGCATTATTGAAAAACCACACAAAAATATATCTATGATTGCCCTAAAATAAAATAATGTATATACTATCGACATTGATGATCTTTGTAATGAAATATATTTTTCGATTTTGAATGACGATACTTGGCTTTGGCATAAGAGATTAGGTCATGTTAGCATTGAACTAATCTTTCAAATCTCATCTAAAGAACTTGTAAGAGGTATTCCTAATATTAAGTTCATTAAAGATAATGTGTGTAATGCATGTCAACTAGGAAAATAAATAAAAGGTAGTTTAAAGCCAAAGAATCAAATGAGCACCTCTAGACCATTGTAATTGATTCGTATGGATTTATTTGGACCAATTGATACATCAAGCCTAGGAGGTAGCAAATATGCCTTTGTAATTGTGGATGATTATAGTAGATACACTTGGACATACTTCTTGCCATATAAAAGTGATTGCTCTAGGTATTTTTCTAAGTTTTGTAAACTTGTTCAAAATAAAAAAGGCTTTATGATTTCATCAATTCGGAATGATTATGGTGGCGAATTTCAAAACCATGTTTTTCAAAATTTTTATGAATTTAATGGATACAATCACAATTTCTCTACTCCAAGAAATCCTCAACAAAATGGAGTAGTAGAAAGAAAAAAATAAAAATTTACAAGAAATGACAAAGAACCATGTTGAACGAACATAGCCTACCCAAATATTTTTGGGTCGGAGCCGTTAATATGACATGCTATGTCATGAATAGGGTTCTAGTAAGACCATTACCTTCTAAAACTCCTTATGAATTATGGAATAACAAAAAACCCAACATGTCATATTTTAAAGTTTTCTGTTGTAAATGTTTTATCTTAAATAAAAAAGATGTCTTACGAAAGTTTGATGCAAAATCTGATGAAGGGATTTTTCTTGGCTACTCTTCCATTTCTAAAGCCTTTCGTATATTTAACAAAAGAACTTTGGTTATAGAAGAGTCTATTCATGTTGTCTTTAATGAAGTTTTCGAATTTAAGAAAAATGAGTTTGATGATGATCTTAATTTTGATACTTTGTATTTAAATGAACCCTCTCCTCCAACTAGCAACTTGGATATATCTTCTTCCGAAACATCCGTACCCAAGAAATGAAAGTATGTAGATGCTCATCCTAAGGAGCTAATCATAGGAGACACATCAAAAGGGGTTCAAACTCATTTTTCTCTTAAAAATTTTTATGCCAATGTCGCTTTTCTTTCTCAAATTGAACATAAATGTATTGACGAGGCCTTGAAAGATAATTCATAGGTTATCATAATGCAAAAAGAGTTGAACCAATTTGAGAGAAACGAGGTGTGAAAGATTGTTCTTAAGCCAAATGACCATTTAGTTATTGGTACTAAATGAATTTTTAGAAACAAGCAAGATGAATTTGGTATCATAGTTAGAAACAATGCTAGATTAGTGTCCAAAGGTTTCAACCAAGAAGAATGTATCGATTATGATGAAAGCTTCATTCATGTGGCACGATTAGAAGCCATAAGGATGCTCCTTGCCTATGCTAGAAGTAATACTTTTGAATTATTTCAAATTGATATCGAAAGTACTTTTCTTAATAGCTTTATATCCGAAGAAGTTTATGTTTAACAACCTCCCGGATTTGAGAATGATAATTTTCTGAATCATGTGTTTAAATTAACTAAAGCTCTCTATGAATTAAAACAAGCCCCAAGGGCTTAGTATGAGAGACTTAGCTCATTTCTTATCCAAAATAATTTCTCTAAAGATAAGGTCGATACTATATTGTTTATTAAAAATTTTAAAAATAATTTTTTTGTTATTTAAATTTATGTTGATGATATTATTTTTGGTTCTACAAATGAATCCTTATACGAATTGTTTGCTAAGAGTATGAGTCAAGAGTTTGAAATGAACTTAATGGGTGAACTAATTTTATTTGTAGGCTTACAAATCAAACAACTTAGTGACGGTATTTTCTTAATCAAATAAAATATGCATTAGACTTGCTAAAATGGTTTAATATGGATAGTTGAACGACTATCAATACTCCTATGAGTACCTCCACTAAGTTATAAATTGACGAAAGTGGAGAAAGCTTTGATCAAAAAGCTTATAGGGTTATGATAGGAAGTTTATTATACCTCACCGCAACTAGACCGAACATCATGTTTAGCATATGACTTGTGCTAGATTTCGATCTAATCCTGAGATATCTCATCTTAAAGTAGTTAAAAGAATTCTTAGATATCATAAAGGAACCACTAATATAGGATTATGGTATCCAAAATATGAAAACTTTGAACTAATTGCTTACGTTGATGTAGATTTTGCTGTATGTAGAATAGATAGAAAAAGCACATTCGGAACATGTCAACTCTTAGGTCATGCACTTGTCTCTTAGTCTTCCAAGAAACAAAACTCGGTTGCACTATCTACAACCAAAGTTGAATACAAAACGGCGAGTGCATATTGTGCACATGTTGTATAGATGAAAAATATATTAAAAGATTATAAGATTCACCTTAAGAACATTCCCATAAAATGTGATAACACGAGTGCAATATGTTTAATAAAAAATCATATTCAACACTCTAGAACTAAACATTTTGACATTAGAGATAATTTCATAAGAGATCATGAAATATCTTTAGAATTTATTGATACAAAACATCAATTAGCCGATATCTTTACAAAACCTTTAAATGAAGATTAATTTAATTTTATTAGAAGAGAGTTAGGGATGTTAAATTGTCCGAATGCATGAATTTGATGTATATCTTTTTTGAACTTTCTCGATTTTTTTTAAAGACTTTTATGAAATTATTTTATTTTGTATATAAGGCTTTCATGAAATCTGGCATATCAATCTACTAGGTATCAAAATTTATTTCATACAAACTTAATGATTTTTGATACACTTAGTCCCTTCACTCATGGAATTCATTAACAAATGCATCTCTCACGAATTTCACTCTTGTGAATTTTTAATTAGAAACATATTTGATTTATGAAGTTTTATTCATGATGCTCCTCTCCCATGAATTCTTCCTTACTCTTCTCATGAAAGACAAATTTTATGAATTTTTAGTGTGTGATGATACTTGCAAGAATGGTGATTTAATTTCACATAGATCTTTTGATCCTTTTTATGAATCCCTTCTCTTTGTTAAAATTGAAGCATGATTTAGTGAAACTCATTTATTGTTCTAAATTTGACTTGGTTCAAATCATTTCATAAACTTGGTTCTTAATGGATTCTTTCCTTACCTTTTTTCCTCTTCTTCTTATTTTTATGACAAAGGAAGAAAGAAACTTTCACATATAAAGAAGAACTAAAAAGCCCTTGAGTAAAAATATTAGCTTATCCAAAAAGGTTATCATGAAAAGTTTTTGCTTACTTTCCTTTATGGCTTAGATAAATTGCTGTGAAACTTCCTTAATTTTGTTTACCACACTTGCATTGTTGAATGGTTCTCCTTTCTGTTGATGACAAAGGGGGAGAAATGTGGTAAATTGATGATAAATTGGCATGTTTGAGATAAAATGTATCTTATTATAAATGCTTAAATGTTTTATAAATGCTTGAAATATAATTAGAATCGTTAAATACGTCGCAACACATCATAAATACTTGAAACATATCAAAATGTATTTCATATACATTGTAGATACTTGAAATGTTTCAAGAATGATAATTGTCTATCATTATGATAAGGTATCATGAGCTTAACTTACTATTTACAATAGATATCATGCCTTGGAATGATGAATTGTTATCTTTTATCAAGAATTATTATCTTGCTAAATTTCATATTTGAAATTCGTATCATACTTGAAAATGATGATTGTCTATCATCATTAGACTTGAAAATAGATGTCAAGTCTTAACATTATTTTTTATTGATAAATATGTGGTATCGTATTTTGAATTGGTAAATCATGATAAGTATTATGATGTGCATGTTTGATAAGTTTAAATGAATATAACTTATCGGTTTAATGCTTGAATTCAAAAACCTTGAATTCAAAAATATCTTTTCTCAAGTATGGGATATAGATAGGGAGAGTTAAGGTTAACTCTGTCATCAATTGATTATCATCATCAAAAAGAGGGGGATTATTGAATCTCAGATTTTGATGAAGAAATCAATTGGTAAAGTGTTTGATCTAATCTATATGTTGAGATAAATATGCAGGATTAACTATGATAGCAGTAAGATATAAAGCAGATGTTGGGCCGGAGTCAAAGATCGGATGATACGTCGAAGATTTGGATGATGTGCTAGAAGTTTGCCGAAAGCACATCGAGAGTTCGTTGGGAGCTTGCCAAGAGTTCATCGGGAGTTCGCTGAGAGTTCGATGGGAGTTCACCGAAAGTTTGTCGAGAAGTTCGCCGGAAGATCACCGAAAGAACAATCGACATATTAGACAAATATTGCTTGTTTAAATGTTTTAATTATTGTAGCTAGACCTTAAGTTGAGTTAGGAATGTGAGGTAATCCCACTAACTCAGTTGAGGCCAACTGGGCCCTTAACAAGGTTAAACTGGGATGGTTGAATAGCCCATTCAGCACCTGAAGTCAAGGTCAGCTATGGCGCTTGGTGACTCAGTCTCCTAGGTGGTCTGGGCGGTGGTACCGCCTAGACTAGGTGGTGGTACCGCCGGTAATTAATGCTGCCAAGTGGTGGTACCGCTAGAGCTCGGTCGCCGAGCTCTATCAGGCGGTCGTACCGCCCAAACTAAGCAGTGGTATCATCGAGTGTTAGTCTGCAAGCGGTAGTACTGCCTAATAATGGTGGTGGTACCGCCAATACCCCGGTAATCCGTGATGAGAAACTTTTTGGCTCCAATTTTGAAGCAATTAGGGCTTATAAATACCCCACCCTTTTTTGCATAAAAGGGAACGAAAGTGTGACAAATATTTTGAAGTTTTGGGGTGTTAAAAGTGTAGTAAAAGTACTAAAAGTCCTCCTCCCTTTTTTAGTGTTGTGATCATTCAAGAGAGGTGTGAGCCTTGTAAGGGTTGTCTCCTAAACCCGTGCATAGGAGAAAACACTATAAAGAGGGTGGTTGGTCTTCGCCCATTGAAGGAAGACCATTAGTGGACGCCGATGACCTTAACGGAGGAGGAATCGGAAGTGGATGTAGGTCACAATAACCGAACCACTATAAATTCTACTGTGCTCATTTCCATTCTGCTTTTCACTACTGTTATTACTTTCCAAGTTAACTGCTAGTTCATTTACTCTAAAGTCAAGCACTTTTCAAAATTGGTTTTCAACGAACGAATATTTTATAAAATCGATGATTTTTGCACTGTACTAATTCACCCCCCCCCCCTAGTGCCGCTCTTGATCCTAACAGAAGAGACCTAAGGATGTATATGTTACTTCTATGCTTAGAAAATAGTTCAAGGTTCCTAGATCTTTAAGGGAGAATCGATCTGTCAATTGCTTGATGAATGCTTGGATCTCTATAGGATTATTGCTTGTGACAATAATGTCATCCACATACACTAGAATATATATCATAACTCTATGTTGTTGTCATAGAAATAACGAGGTATCAGACTTGGAGTTGATAAAGCCAACTGAAGTAAAAAATGAGCCAAGTTCAGTATACTAGGCTCTTGGAGCCTAACAAAGTCCATAATAGCTTTTTGTAGTTTGCAAACATGCCTTGGATACTAAGGATGGATGAAATCAGGAGGTTGTTGCATAAAGACATCTTTAGTTAGAGTCCCCTATAAAAAGGCATTATTAACATCCAAATGTCGTAATTGCCAGCCTTTAGTGGTGGCCAGACTCAAGATAAGTCGGATTTTTGTGAGCTTAACAATTGGACTGAATGTCTCGGTGAAATCAACTCAATCATTGATGAAACCCTTTGGCAACTAGATGTACTTTATATCGAGCAACAGATCCATCTGGGTTTCGCTAACTTTGAAAGATCCACTTACACCCGATGATATTTTGTGTATGATAAAAAGGTACAAGGTTCCATGTTGAGTTATAGAGGAGGGCATCATATTATTCATACATGGCTTTATGCTAGTGTGGAGATTTTTGGGCTTGAGTGAAGGTGGTGGGTTCAATGGTATTAGATGAGGATTCTGTGATGGCATGTAGATCAAGGACTTGACGTGATTTGAAAATACCACTCTTGGAGCATATTGTCATAAGATGTTTGGAGGCTACAGGATTATGAGGTTGTGTTGTTGGTGTTGAATCTCATATTTTGATGATGAAACCACTTGATATATGTTTATGATTTAATCTGCGTTTTGAGTGACGCAGGATGCTTCGATCAGGATGAGACAATTAAAGCAGGAAAAATCATGTTGTGCCGGAGGAACATGTCAGAAGATTGGACGTCAGGCCGGTGGATCGGTCGACGTATCGACAGAAGGCTTTAGGTTGTGGACTCGGGCATCGGGCCAAGAAGAGCGGGTATTGTGCCAAGGATGTCAGAGTTGCGGAGTCAACTGGCTGATTGGGCAATAGGCCGTAGGAGAGGATGATGCGCCGAAAAATCGGACGAGGCATCGAGGGACCAATGACATGCTAGACAACTTGGTTAATTGCTTAGGATTAATTGTCTCGATCGAAGTTTTGTTTTACATGTGCAGGATTAACTACGATGGAAGTAAGACATGCAGCAAGAGTTGTGCTGGAGTCAAGACTATAATCACGTTGAGGGTTCGAGAGTTCGACGGAAGTCCGGACGGTCATCGGAGGTTCTACGGGAACAAATCCAAGAAGTCTAGGAGCTTACCAAAAAGCTCATCGGAACTTGCCAAGTGAATCGTCGTAAGTCCAGGAGTTTGCCGGAAGTCCACCGGAGCATCGTCGAAGGTTCGTCGGATGTTCGCCGGAAGTTCGCCGGAAGAAGCGATTGACGCACTGGAGCAAGTTGCAGTAAATGTCTTAAGAAATATCTTAGTTAGCATATAGATTAAGTTAGGAATGGGAGTTGATCCCATTAACTTAATCTGGGGGCAATTGGGCCCTTGATAGACCCAAATTAGGCCGAATGGATCAACCCATTCGGACCAGAATTCCTACTAGGCGGTGGCACCGCCAAGGTCGGCGGTGGCACCACCCAGGAGATGGTCTCCCAGGAAAGCTGGGCGGTGCAACCGCCTAGGTCAGGCGGTGGCACCGCTTGGGCTCAATCTCCGAGCGAGACTAGGCGGTGCAACCGCCCCAGTCAGGTGGTGGCATCGCCTGGGCTCAGTCTTCGAGCGAGACTGGGCGGTGCAACCACCCCTGTCAGGAAGTGTCACCGCCAGAGCTCGGTCTCCGGGCTCTGTCAAACGGTTATACCACCCCAGTCAGGAGGTAGTACCGCCAGGACCCCGAAAATCTGGGAAAAGACATTTTTGAGCTCGAAATTCAAACCAGTTTAGGGCCTATATATACCCCACCCTTTCCTGCATGAAAGGGCATCGAAAATCCAATCTTACTCTGTGATTTTTAGAGCTCAAAAGTGTTGTAAAGGCTAGAAGTTCTCCTCCCTCTTTTCTTCCAAGTTTTGATCCTTCATGAGAGGAGAAAAAAGTTTGTAAGGGTTGTCTCCTAAGCCCGTCAAAAGGAGTGAAACTGTAAAAGGGTGATTGGCCTTCGCCTATTGAAGGAAGGCCTCTAGTGGATGTCGATGACCTCATCGGAGGAGGAAGCCAAAAGTGGATCAAAATTAACCGAACCACTCTAAATCTCGGTTTGCATTTACTTTCTGTTCTCTATCTTAACTGTAAACTACCTTCATAGCTTTACTTTAACTATACTTCACCTAATCTAAGTTAAAGCAACTTCCAAATCGGCTTTCATACCGAAATCGCTTTTATCGTACGAACGTCGTATTTCGGTTTGCAATTACATTATGTTCTCTATCTTATCTGTAAACTGCCTCTATATCTTTACTTTAATTGCATCTCACTTAATCACAAGTTAAAGTGATTTCTGAATCGGCTTTCTTACCGAAATCGTTTTTATCGTACGAACGTCGTTTTAAATCATCGAAAGTTTTCCACTACACTAATTCACCCCCCCCCCCCTCTCTTAGTGCTCTTGAGCCTAACAATTGGTATCAGAGCCCGGTATTTCTCATTTCGGATTTACAGCTGAGAGAAATGGCTCTTCATGGCTTTCAAGAGGGCTTATCGGTTGTTCGTCCACCGTTGTTTAACGGATTGGACTACACTTATTGGAAAACTTGAATGAGAGTTTTCTTGATTTCTATAAATTTAGATTTATGGAATATTATTGAAAATGGTTTTAACTTCCCTCTAAACCGATGAACGAATGGTCGGATTTAGAGAAGAAGTATTTTTCTTTAAACGCAAAGGCTATGAATGCCTTATTTTTCGCTTTGGACAAAAATGAGTTCAATCAGATTTCTACGTGCAAAACGACTTTTGATATTTGGCGAACACTTGAAATCATGCACGAGGGAACTAGTAGAGTCAAAGACTTGAAAGTTAACATTTTATTGCATGATTTTGAGCTTTTTTTAATGCAACCAAGTGAGACTATAGGCGATATGTACACCCGTTTCACGGATGTCGTCAATAATCTAAGAGTTCTTGGTAAATCTTTTTTGAATTTTGATCTCGTAAGCAAGATCTTAAGATCCCTTCCAAAAAGGTGGGATCCTAAAATAACCGTAATATAAGAGATAAAAAATTTAAATAATTTTCCATTAGAAGAATTAATCGGGTCATTAATGACCTATGAAATGACACTTTTGGAACATTTTGAACCCGATGAGCACTTGAATCACCTTCCAAAGAATAGGAAGGATTTGGAACTCCGGACAAATGAATACCACTTGAGCGATGACTCAAGTGATGAGGACAATGATGAACTTGAACTTCGAACACTAAATCTTAATAAGTTTATTGAACAAAAATCTAAAATAAATAATGAACTTGAACGGAGGAAGAGGAAGGCAACAAAGGATGAATCAAGAACTTCCAAAGGTGAAAGGGTAAATTGGGCTTTGACGGGCTTCGACTACAAGGTAAGTAACTCAACTCTCTTGAATTATTTTGAAATTACTTGAAGTTTTTCATGAGTGCTTAATTTAGATAGTAGGAATAGGAAATAAAAAATTGTTTTTCAAAAATTATATCATGTTTTTCTTTTTAGCATCATTGAAAAATTAAAAATTTGATCATGAAAAGTATATTGCTAAGGTTTCATGCATGTTATGTTTTGGAATGTTGAATGATGTATGCAACATTAGGGATGATAATTATATGATATGTGATAATGCTTAGGATTAATCCATGCATGTGTATCTTGATGATTTTATGTCATGCATGAGTTTTTGAAGTAAATGTTGATTTGAAACTCTCATTTTAGATTAACATGTTTTTGGTCTAATCGTTTTTATGACGAATTAAGATGATATTCTCATGACATATTAAGATGACATAGTGCATGTACATCTATGTATGAATTTCTTGATAGTCTTTTGATGATAGATGTGATATCATGATGTATTTGGTCTTGACGGCTTCATGATGAAACTTATGTTTTGATTTTAAATAATGATACATGTTTTTACAAAAGACTTGAATACCCTCATATGAAATCAATTGTATGAAATGAAAATGAATTTTCTATCCTATTGAGATTAATAAATTTATTTTACCAATCCTGTAAATCTCATGAAAATAAATATGATGAATATTTTGAAAATAGATGAGTGTATCATGCATTTGGTCTTAATGATTTCTCTTGAACATACTTTTTAAAATCATACTTGATAATGAATATCAAGATATTAAAAGGATGTTATCATGGAATCATGCTTGATGATTTGTTCTTTTACCTTTCCATCTTAAATGTTGACACTTATTTTATTAAAGGTAAAGGCATGCTTATAAGAAGCAAATCACATGAATAGAAATTTATAAAAACGAAATGCGATCCTCTATCTTATCATCTTTTCAATAAATCTATGCTTGTCATGTATGCATTTATTGAATGTGACTTTGAGGATGATTTCGGATTTCACAAATGCTTGATTCATACTTATAACATGAGACACATTTTAAATATGAATCATGTTCAATGCTTCAAACATGTTACATCTCCCTTAATTCATTTTGTTCTTCTAGATTTATTTACCAAAGTGGAGAATCTTCCGAATGAATGAAATGATACAAATGAATCACTTATCGATATATCTTTTTGAAATATATTTTTAATGTGATGTTGATAGTTTGAGATGCCTGTTGGAATTCATGACATGAGATAATTGAATCCTTGACTTACTCTTTATATGGCTTGAAAATAGATGTTTAAAATCTTGCTTGATGAGTTGTTTTATAAGATTTTGCCTTTACGTCTTAAACCTTCATGCTTATCTTGATTTGGCATATAAAGACTAAGGCATGCTTAGATGAAAAAGAATCACTTAAAAAATGTCTTTCCTATCTGATCAAGATTAATGATTTCATGATATTTTGTGAATCTCGAAATTGATTTTGATGACTTGATTATGAGTTTCAAGTTAAAGATTTGACTTGAATGAGTTTTATCTAAATCATAATCTTGATCTTGCAAAATTGGAATCACAAATAATATCTTTTGGTATTCATGAATTGATACTCACAATATGAAAGTATTGGTATTCATGACTTGAATTTGATTGAAACATTGCATGCTTAAATTAATCATTCTCCTATGTTTCAAAAATTCTTTAAATGCTTTATGTGATGATTGAAAATTAATTTGCTTTATGATAATCATGAATCATGACTTGATCTATGATATTGATATATTTTAATCATGATCCTTGGTTGTATAATTCTTTTGCTCTATTAAAAAGATTTATCAAATGAATCATGTCCTTCTTGAATTTTCTTGATATCATGACATGATTTTGTAATATGGCTTGTATAATGATTAAATTTTTTAGCCATTGATTTCTCCTTTATTTTCGATAATGATAAAGGGGGAGTTAGTTTACTAGCCTACATATTTCAAAGGAAGAAAAATTTGCTAGCTCGATCATTTCATTGAAAGAACTTGCTATCATGAACACTACCAATGAATTACAAATCTTGCAATATAAAGAGAAGCAAAGAATTGCTATCTCGAAAGAGGCAAAAAATGTAAAACTTAGAAAACTTGCAATATAATTGCTCTTGCCATTCTTTGTATCAAAAATAGGTTGATATCCTTAAAAGCATCGCATTAAATTTTTTAGTGTATCGCAATGTATCACATGTATCACAAATTGAAATTTTTGAGACTATTATCATATCATGTTTAACAATTGATGTCTTTCATGACATGATTTCTTTGCATTGTTATTTTGTATGTATCATGTGATGATTGAAATATTGATTGATGCAAATTCATAGTTTATGTAAAAGTCTAAATCATTGGTTCCTCTCCTTTTCGGCAATGACATAGGGGGAGAAAGATTGCTAGCTCAAGGCAAATGCTGGCTAGCTTATACTCTTCCCTTCTTTTTGACAAAAACAAAGGGGAGAAAGCTTTTGCTAGTCAGAACATGCAAAGAAAAGCAAAGTGCAATCTTGCACAAGAAGCAAGTGTTGAATTGTCATGATTGAACTTAAGAATCTTGCTATGCTTTTGTGCTTATATGTTATGATGAAAAGCTAGCTTGTATGTAGTAAAACTTGCATATCATAAAAATTGCTAGCTTGTAGTCTAAAGAGAAGCAAACAGTTGCTATCTCAAGAAAAGCTAAACATGCTAAACTTGCACTTTGTAATGGAAGCAAAATTGTGAGCTCAAACATTGCAAAGGAAGCAAAAATTTGCTAGCTTGCAACTTGCATATTTCAAGAAGCAAGAGTTGCCTTCTTGAACATCTCTAATTTGCTAGCTTGCATGATGTAGAAGTTGCTATCTCAAAAGAAGCAAAAGTGCTATCTTGTATGTTGTAAAACTTGCATATCTAAAACTTGATAGCTTGAATGTTCAAAGCATGATGTAACACGTACTAAATTTTCTAGCTTCAAAACTGCATGATGATAAAACCTGATATTATGTTTTTTATGCAATGAGTTGAACTTATATCACAAACACAAGAATAGTTGTACTTCTCCTTTTTGTTGATAACAAAGGGGGAGAAGTATGTTGATGACATTGCATGTTATACATAAGTTTATGATGACATGTTGCTTGGATTTTTGAATCCAAGAGTTTCTATCAATATGGCATATTGATAGGGGGAGTTTGTTTAAACTCCGGGAGTTAAGGTTAACTCCGCCATCAAGTGGTTGTCATCATCAAAAAGGTGGAGATTGTTGAATCTTGTATTTTGATGATGAAACCACTTGATATATGTTAATGATTTAATCTACATTTTGAGTGACATAGGATGCTTCGATCAGGATGAGATAATTAAAGTAGGAAAAATCATGTTGTGCCGAAGGAACCTGTCAGAAGATTGGACGTCAGGTTGGTGGATCGGTCGACGTATCGACATAAGGCTTCAGGCCGTGGACTCAGGCATCGGGCCAAGAAGAGTGGGTATTGTGCCAAGGATATCGGAGTTGCGGAGTCAACTGACCGATTGGGCAATAGGCCGCAGGAGAGGACGATGCACCGAAGAATCGAACGAAGCGTCGAGGGACCAATGACATGCCGGACAACTTGGTTAATTGCTTAGGATTAATTGTCTTGATCGAAGTTTTGTTTTACATGTGCAGGATTAACTACGATGGAAGTAAGACATGTAGCAGGAGTTGCGCTAGAGTCAAGACTATGATCACGTTGGGGGTTCGAGAGTTCGACGGAAGTCCGGACGGTCATCGAATGTTCTGCGGGAATACATCCGAGAAGTCCAGGAGCTTGCCAAAGAAGCTCATCGGAACTTGCCAAGTGAATCATCGCAAGTCCAGGAGTTTACCGGAAGTCCACTAGAGCATTGCCGAAGGTTCGTCGGATGTTCGCCAGAAGTTCGCCGGAAGAAACGATTGATGCACCGGAGCAAGTTGTAGTAAATGTCTTAAGAAATATCGTAGTTAGCATGTAGATTAAGTTAGGAATGGGAGGTGATCCCATTAAATTAATCTAGGGGCAATTGGGCCCTTGATAGACCCAAATTGGGCCGAATGGATCAACCCATTCGGACTAGAATTCTTGCTAGGTGGTGGCACCGCTAGGGTCAGCCCAGGAAAGCTGGGCGGTGCAACCGCCTAGGTCAAGCAATGGCACCGCCTGGGCTCAGTCTCCGAGTGAGACTAGGCGGTGCAACCACCCCAGTCAGGCGGTGGCACCGCCTGGGCTCAGTCTCTAAGCGAGACTGGGCGATGCAACCACCCCTGTTAGGCGATGGCATCGCCAAAGCTCGGTCTCTGAGCTCTGTCAAGCCATTGTACCGCCCCAGTCAGGAGGTAGTACCATCGCCAAGACCCCGAAAATCTGGGAAAAGATATTTTTAAGCTCCAAATTCAAACCAGTTTGGGGCCTATATATACCCCACCCTTTCCTGCATGAAAGGGCATCGAAAATCCAATTTTACTTTATGATTTTTAGAGCTCAAAAGTATTATAAATGCTAGAAGTTCTCCTCCCTCTTTTCTTCCAAGTTTTGATCATTCAAGAGAGGAGAGAAATGTTTGTAAGGGTTGTCTCCTAAGCTCGTCAAAAGGAGTGAAACTATAAAAGGGTAGTTGGCCTTTGCCTATTGAAGGAAGGCCTCTAGCGGACGTCGGTGACCTCATCGGAGGAGGAAGCCAAAAGTGGATGTAGGTCAAGATTGACTGAACCACTCTAAATCTTAGTTTGCATTTACTTTCTGTTCTCTATCTTAACTGCAAACTGCCTCCATAGCTTTACTTTAATTGCACTTCGCCTAATCTAAGTTAAAGCAACTTCTGAATCGACTTTCATACCGAAATCGCTTTTATCGTACGAACGTCGTATTTCGGTTTACAATTACATTATGTTCTTTATCTTAATTGCAAACTGCTTATATATCTTTACTTTAACTACATCTTGCTTGATCACAAGTTAAAGTGATTTCAGAATCAGCTTTCTTACCGAAATCGTTTTTATCGTACGAACGTCGTTTTAAATCATCGAAAGTTTTTCGTTGCACTAATTCACCCCCCCCCCTCTCTTAGTGCTCTTGATCCTAACAGTTGGAATAAGCGGTGGAGAGTCATTGACATAGGCCAGGTCAGGTTGAGGTAATTCAATGTCATTGGGTCTATAAGGAGGTAAAGACAATGGTTGCGTTTCTGAAAGTATTACCTCATCAATGAGGGAAACTTGAGAAGAAAGGAGTGGAGTAGTAATGGAGGGAATAAGCAATTGTTGAACTGGAGTAGTAGTAGAGTGCGGATCCTGAGGGGAGGAACTGGATGGTGTCATGGGAGGCTCATCCGATTGGAACAGAGGTAAATAAGGAATGTTTATTAGAGTGGTTTGCATGGAAAGAGACTTATGGTGTTGGAAAAGAAAGATAGATTGCACAAAAATAACACAATATATAAAGAATTTATGGGTATGGGGATTATAGCATCAGTAAGTATTATGTTCAAGAGAGTATCCTATAAAGATGTAAGGCTTAGATTATGATGTTATCTTGTGAGAGGTATAAGGACGTAACCATGGATAACATAGACAGTCAAATACTTTGAGTTTATGAAGGTTTGGAGGTTTGTGAAATAGTATTTCAAATGGGGACTAGTATTGTAAGACTGGCATAAGCATTCGATTAATAAGGTAGACAATAGTTTGAAAGGTTGTTGTCTAAAAGGTTGAAGGCATTGAGTCCTGATGTAGAAGTGTGATGCTAGTTTCAATTATATGCCAATGTTTACATTTGATAGAACCAACTAGTTGAGAAGTATGTGGGGTTGACTTGAGATGTTGTATACTACAAGCTGAGAGATAGGATGTCAGGGCTTGATATTCACCTCCACCATCTTAGTAAACTGTTTTGATTGTAGACTAAAAGTAGTTATCGACCAACTTTCGAAAGTTGGTAAAGATTATGGAAACTTCATATTTATGGTGAAGAGGATATAAGCAAGTGTACTTAGTGAAGCAATCTATAAAAATGACATAAAATCTGAATTTGTCAAAAGAAATGATTGGTGTAGGGTCCCAAACATCAGTATAAAAATTTTAAATAGTTTAGAGCAGGATATGGAGGATGTGCCAAAGGGTTGTCTATGACTTTTATTATTAAGACATGCATCGCAATGAGTTATAGAGCTACTTGATTTAAAAATAGGAAGAAAGTAACGAGAAAGTAATTTCTATTGGATAAGGGACGAGGGATGACCAAGACGATGATGCCACGCATCAATTGGAGCTACAACTAAAGAGTGAACAATGGGATGGGTTATTTATGTAGCTGATGGCTATTCATATATGTTCCTTCTATATTCGTGCCTTGGACCAAGGATGCCCTCGTTCTCAAGTCCTTGATAAGAAAAGAATCAGGAAAGAATTCATTTGAAGTATTGTTGTGTTTGCAAAATTGAGAAACAGAAGTGAGGTTTCATTTAATATGAGTGAGGGGCACATAGAACATCATCGAGTGTAAAGGTTGCAATATCATAATTAAGTGTTATAGAACCAGTATGAGTAATAGGAAGTCCTTTACCATCACCGATAATGATATTTTCATTTTTGCTATAGTTGTTGTGAATAGACAAGTTCCGAAGATCGGAGGTGAGGTGATGAAAGGCACTAGAGTCCACAATCCAATTAGGTTAGCTATTAGTTAGAGTAGTTGTAAGATTCATGTTGGAAAATCTTAGGGGCGACATCACATACGCAATAGAAGAACAAAAAATAAAATCTCCAATTTTTCAAAGATTTGTTTATCGTTGTGTAAAGATTGGTTTGCAAAAATCCACAAAACTTAAAACTGTGTATAGAGTAGATTGTGTTACCTAGGGAGATCGTATATCCCTGAATCCTTGCAGATCTCTAGGAGAGGGTGAAGGAGGTCAAGCGCCCTCCTCTCTAGCGGTAATCCACATAGCAGAGCTGCGGCGATGCTCCTCAAAACTCTAAACCTGCTCTGAGGTGGAGAGGGGGAAGGATAATAGGAGAGGCAAGCAAAGGCTCTAGCATATGAACCACTAAATCCCTCCTATTTATAGAGGTCCCCTATCAACTTAACCATAATGGATCCTCCCCTATTAGGTATTAGATCTTCATCCAACTACCCAAGCCTCTTAGATTAGTGGATCTCTATCAAATAATCTCTTATGGATTTTTATTGGATCTCGTCCATGGGATCCAATAATTCAATGGTTTATTAGAAATCCAATAAGATAGGGGCTCTGATAGATATATCATATCCGAACCACTACTTATCGTAATACCTACCATATGTCTGTGACCCTTTAAGCCCAATATCGAGTTGGCCATGAGTCATACCTGTCAGAACTCCTTCTAACTCAGTGAATTATTATCTCCATAATAATTCACTTGACTCATCGACTACGGACGTACTAGGCCACTACGCCGTAGTCCCTAGACGATATAGGGGAATCCAATCCATTGGACTTGTCTATCCTTAATTATCGTGTACCTATAATCCCTAATCCATCTAATATCCTAGAGACTATATACCGGGCATGGTGCTATCAAACCCATACGGTTTCTATACAAGTCTTGCTCTAATTGGATTCTCCCGAAGAATTCTTTCTCTCTAAATCCAAATGACCCTAGACAGGGATTTATCTGAGCAAAAACACATAAGATATTCCTCTTATGATACCGAGAGTGGATAATCTTCTATCGACACTCAATAGCCCTCATAAGGTTGACTGCCACTCCCGATGACCGGTTGTACTAGATATGGGACATCCAAACCTATAAGTCTGGTATTAAAGTGTGAAGTACTCATATAGGATATCCTTGGTGTCTCAAGTCTAAGGACCAGATACACTACTGGGACTACAGAATCATCGTTTGGCAATAAGGCATCATCAACCATCCAAAATTTTGTAAGCGGATCAATCAGTGAACTCATTCTCCAATGAGCACCTGTACTATATCCCTAGTGTTCCCTCACAAGCAACTATGAAACCAACTGCATCCATCATATAGATGGGTATACAGCATACCAATTTGTCTGGTTATCTCGATGTCCCTCTCGATTAACCTATGACCGGGTTTATTTAGGATCTGTGTTTAAAAGTGAATCGGTCTCATTATCGTGATCTCATCATGATCCAATTTTCATTACACAGATCTAAGGACATCATAATATATACATGCATATATGCAATAGTCAATATAAAGTAATAAATATCAAAATATAATAAGCAAAAAGACTGTGTGTCAAGTCACACGTGCCATCACTCACTTGATTAGCTTGTAGGGTACATATGACTAGTAATCTCCCACTTGACCTAAAGCCAATCATCTATGTGTTTGATCTCCATCAGACCCTTGTGACGCTCAAAGATAATTTGAGACAACGACTTTGTCAATGGATCTACAATGTAATCTTCGAATGGAACTCTTTCCACTCCTACATCTCCTCGAGTCATGATCTCTCTGATTATGAGTAACCTCCTCATAACACTTCTAATGAGACCTGGGTTCCTTCACTTGAGTAAACGTCTCATTGTTGTTGCAATATTAGGAAATCGGCTCCTCACTACCCGGCATGACTCCCAGATCTGTGATGAACTTCTTCATCCAGACTCCCTCCTTTACTGCCTCTACTGTAGTAATGTACTCCGCCTCTGTGGTTAAGTCAGTAGTTGTATCTAGCTTGGAACTCTTTCAGCACACTACTTCTCCATTCAAGGTGTACACAAACCCTGAATTCAACTTGCTATCATCGACATTGAAATGAAAACTTGAGTCCGTGTAGCCTTCAACCCTGAGGCTACTACCTCCATATACCAGTAAAAGATCCTTAGCGCTTCTCAAGTACTTAAGGAGACACTTTACTGCTTTCTAGTGCTCCAAGCTTGGATCCGCCATATACCTGCTCGTGACACTCAAAGCATGCGCTATATCAGGCCTGGTATATAGCATGGCATATATGATAAACCCCATCACTAAGGCATAGAGTATCCTATCCATGTTCGCCCTTTCTTTAGGAATCTTTGGGGACATACTCCTAGAAAACGATATCCCATGTCTTATTGGTCTGAGACCTCTCTTGAAATTTTCCATGTCAAACCTTTTGACAATAGTTTCTATATACTTGGATTGGGACAAGCTAAGCATCCTCTTGGATCTATCTCCATAGATTCGAATCCCCAAGATATAGGATGCTTCCCCTAAGTCCTTTATAGAGAAATGTCTAGATAACCAAGCCTTTACTGTGGATAGCATTCCTACATCATTCCTAATGATCAGGATATCATCTACACATAACACAAAAAAGGTGATAGTGCTCCCACTTACCTTTTTGTATACACAAGGCTCATCTTCGTTCTTAACGAAGTCATAAGATTTGATTGCCTCATCAAATCTTATGTTCCAACTTCGGGAAGCTTGCTTTAGTCCATAAATAGATCTAAGCAACCTGCACACCTTATCCGGGTAGTCTTTGGACATGAATACCTCAGGTTGTATCATATACACCTCCTTCTTGAGGTTCCCATTAAGGAATGTAGTTTTTACATCCATATGCCAGATTTTATAATCATAGTGTACTGTAATAGCCAAAAGAATTCGGATGGATTTTAGCATTGCTACGGGTGACAAGGTTTCGTCATAGTCAACACTTTGCCTTTAATGATACCCCTTAGCCACTAGCCTTGCTTTATAGGTCTCTACCTTTTCATCTACTCCGATCTTTTTCTTAAAGATCCACTTGCAACCAATGGGTACAATACCTTCGGGCACATCAATTAGGTTCTAAATCTTGTTGGAGTACATAGAATCCATCTCATAATTCATGGCTTCTTGCCACTTCCCAGAGTCTATACTCATAATAGCCTCTGCGTAGGTCTGAGGATTAATGTCCTCAATATCCTCTCCTCTAATATGTCCTACATATCTCTCAAGAGGATGGGATACTCTGCCAGACTAATGTAAAGTTGAAACTTATGTATTAGGTACCTGAATAGACTTGGGTTGTAGAGTGGTGCTTGAGCTAGGTTCTCCAACTTTACTCAACTCTATCATGTTCCCACTATCACTGTCAAGAATGTGTTCCTTCTCACGGAACATTGCTCTCTTAGCTACAAAGACCTTTTGGTCTTCGAGATGATAGAAATAATACCCACAAGTTTCCTTGGGGTATCCCATGAACTTGCACCACTCCGTCCTTGATTCCAACTTATCGGGGTTGTGTCTTTTAACATAGGTAAGGCAGCCCCAAATCTTAATAACCTTAAAATCAGGCTTCTTCCCTTTCTATATCTCATATGGTATAGACACTACCAAATTAGTTGGAACTTTGTTCAAAAGGTAAGCTGCGGTCTCTAGGGCATATCCCCAGAATGAGATGGGGTAGATCAGCGAAATATATCATGGACCATACCATGTCTAACAGCGTACGATTCCTCCTTTCAGACACACCATTAAGCTGAGGTGTCTAAGGAGATGTCTATTGAGATACAATCTCATAGTCTTGAGGAACTAGGTAAACTCTGTACTTAAGTACTTACCTTCTCGATATGATCGAAGAGTCTTGATACTCTTTCCAGTCTGGTTCTCCACTTCATTCTTATACTTTCTGAATTTCTCAAAGGCCTCGGACTTGTACTTCATTAAGTACACATATCCATACCTTAAAAACTCATCAGTGAAGGTAGTGAAGTAGTAACCACCAATGGCATGAGTTGACATGGGTCTACATACATCACTATATATGAGTTCCAACAGCTCAATGGCTCTCTCTCTATTTCCAATAAATGGAGAGTTGGTCATTTTTCCACAAAGGCAAGGCTCGCAAGTTGTATATGACTCATAGTTGAATAGATCTAAATATCAATCCTAGAACAATTTTTAAATACTTCCCTCATAGATGTGACCTAGCCTATAATGCCATAATTATGTACTATTCACCTCATCTCGTTTCCTCTTAGACACACTTACATTCATGATATGTAGAGTAGTGTCTAGCATAAACAAATCATTATGCAATGTTCCTTTCATGATAATCTTATTATCTAATAATATTGAACAACCATTATTCTCAAAAACTAATTTATATCTATTAATTGTCAAACATGAAATGAAGATAATATTTTTGATAATAAAAGGAACAAAATAACATACATCTAATACAATAATAGCTCCACTAGACAGATGTAGGGTGACCTCGCCTATAGCTATTGTGGCAACTTTTGCTTCATTGCCCATCTTGAGGTCCATCTCGCCTCTCGCCAATCTCCTAGGCTTTGCCAGAACCTACAACGAATTGCATATATGATAAGCACTATCGGTATCCAATACTCATGTGTTATCATAAGAGTTTGATAAATGGAGACTAATCATGAATGTACCTGAAGCTTCTCCATGCTTCTGTTACACCCTCTTTACAAGGTACTCTTTGTAGTTCATCTTCTAGCGCCCATCTTTTCTATAGTGGAAGCACTACCCTTTGTCCTTTGTCGGGTCTTTCTTAGCAACCTTTGCTTTACCTGGTTTGCCCTTGCCCTTGCCCTTACATTTCTTAAGGAAATTTTCTGCTTTCCTTTTCTTTTTGGTCTCACTAGTATAAAGAACTAGCTTCTCTTTTTGTTAGTGCTTTTTGCCTCTCTCAACATATTGAGGAGTTCCGGGAGAGTCACCTCAAGCTTGTTCATATTAAAATTCATTATGAACTGTGAAAAGGAATCTGGTAGGGACTGAAGCACAATGTCTACATACAAGTTATCCTCTAGGACCATTCCTAGACCTGTGAGTTTCTCTATCTACTCAATCATTTTTAGGATATGATTCTGAACTAGTGTCCCCTCAATCATCCTAACTCGGAAGAGGCTCTTAGATATCTTATATCATTGAGTCCTTCCCTATTCCTCAAATAGTTTGTAGACATGCAGTAGTATAGATCTGGCATCCATCTTTTCATGTTGTCTCTGTAACTTAGGAGTCATATAGCGCAACATGTAACATTGAGCACGAGTGGAGTCATCAATGTACTTCACGTAGCTAGCGATCTCATCCTCGCATGCCCCTTCCTCAGGCGTAGGTATCACTGTATCAAGGACGTACGTGATTTTCTCTGTTGTGAGAAAAATTCTCAAGTTGTAGAGCCAATACGTATAATTTAGACCAGTGAGGTGGTTGACATCAAGTATGCCACGTAAGGGATTTGAAAGCGACATTATCTAAAAATAAAGATGCAGCAAAAATAAATAACATACAGATTTTACAAAACTAAACAAAT
Organism: Musa acuminata AAA Group; assembly: GCF_036884655.1. Classification (NCBI taxonomy): domain Eukaryota; kingdom Viridiplantae; phylum Streptophyta; class Magnoliopsida; order Zingiberales; family Musaceae; genus Musa; species Musa acuminata. The sequence continues at coordinate 17,984,981 of NC_088340.1, forward strand.
AAGAAGAAGGATTCTATGATTTGGTCTTCTAATATGACAAATCACACATATACATATTTAATATATATCTACATCGCATGCAAATATATATACATATCTAATAGGTATATAAGCAATCACACTAGATGATCATGGACCACAGCCTAATGTGATCAGGCCAGAGCCAGAAGGTCTAATCACTTACATTAAGATCTATGCGTGCAGTGTGCTAGTCATAGGTGCCCAGCAAGCCAATCACGTGAGTGATGGCACGTGTGACTTGATACAGAATCTTTTTGCTTATTATATTTTGGCATATATCACTTTATAACTATTGCATAAATGCATACATATATTGTGATGTCCTTGGATTTGTGCAATGGGAATCAGATCGTGATGAGATCACGATAATGAGATCGATTCACTTTTAAACACATATCCTAAATGATCCCGATCATAGGTTACTCGAGAGGGACATCATGATAACCGGATAGATTGGTGTGCTGTATACCCGTCCAAATGATGGATGCAGCTGGTCTCATAGCCGCTCGTGTAGGGACACTAGGGATACAGTACAGGTGCTCATTGGAGAATGAGTTCACTGATTGATCCGCTTACGGAATGCTGGATGGTTGATGATGCCTTATTGTCAGACAACGATTCCGTAGTCCTAGTGGTGTATCTGGTCCTTAGACTTGAGACACCAAGGATGTCCTGTATGAGTGCTCCACTCTTTGATACCAGACTTATAGGTTTGGCTGTCCCCAGATCTAGTACAACTGGTCATTGGGAGTGGTAGTCGACCTTACGAGGGCTATTGAGTGTCAATAGAGGATCATCCACTCTCGGCGTCATGAGAGGAATATCCTATGTGTTCTTGCTCAGACAAATCCCTGGCCAGGGTCATTCGGGTTGAGAGAGAAAGAGTTCTCCGGGAGAATCCGATTAGAGCGAGACTCGAGTAGAAACCATATGGGTCTGACAGCACCATGCTCGATATACGGTCTCTGGGATATTAGATGGATGAGGGACTATAGGTACATGGTAACTGAGGACAGACAGGTCCAATGGATTGGATTCCCTTGTATCGTCTGGGGACTACGGCGTAGTGGCCTAGTACGTCCGTAGTCGATGAGTCAAGTGAATTATTACAGAGATAATAATTCACTCAGTCAGAAGGAGTTCTGATAGGTATGACTCACGGCCAGCTCGATATTGGGCCTAGAGGGTCACACACATATGGTAGGCATTGCGATGAGTAGAGGTTCGGATATGAGATATCTGACGGAGCCCTTGTCTTATTGGATGCAGATCCAATACCCACTAGGGAAGGACCCATTAGGGTTTGACACGGGATCTCTATAAATAGGAGGGATTCACAGCCTCATAGGCTAGAGTCTTTGCTTGCCTTTCCTATTCTCCTCTCCCTCTCCACCTCAGAGTAGGCCTGGAGTTTTGAGGAGCGTCGTCGCAACCCTGCTGTGTGGATCACCGCTAGAGAGGAGGACGCTTGACCTCCTTCACCCTCTCCTAAGGATCTGCAAGGAAACAGGGATATACGATCTCCCTAGGTAACACAATCTCTATACGCAGTTTTTGTGTTTTGCGGATTTTTGCGCACCAATCTTCGCACGACGACGAACATCTTTTTGGAAATCGGGGATTTTTGTTTTCTTGTTCTTCCGCTGCACATATGATATCACCCCCCAATGATTTCCCAACAGTAGTATCAGAGCCAGGTTGTTCGTGCGAATGATTGGTTTTGAACAGCCTGTGTTGTGTTTAGGAAGAATTTTGACGTCAAAATTGTTGACGCAAAAGTGAGGAAGGGCAGCAACAGTTGCTGCCCTCGATCTGCATGCCTGCAGCCACCTGCAGTGGTAGCCGCAGCCGCAGCTAGGCAGCACAGCGCCGGCGCATGCGCAAGCGCTGTGCCTGCAGCAGCCGTCCGGCGGTCTGCTTGCAGCAGGCTTGCTGCTGGCGGGGCTGGCAGCCCACGGGCAGAGGCGCCGTAGGGCAGCGGCGCCTGCCGCCGCTACTCCCGCGGGCGAAACCCCCCCACAGGGGCAGTCGCCCGGCGGGACAGCACCGCCTGCGGAGGCAGCAGCGCCCGAAAGGGGAGCCCACCTGCAGCGGCAGCGCCGCCAGCGGGCGTGCCGCTTGTAGGCGAGGGCAGCGCCCTCGCCCCGCCGCACAGGCCGCCGCCAGCAGGGTGGCGGCGACAGCAGTAAGAGGGCATTAGGGTTTTCTGGGAAAAAGATAGTTTTGCCCCTCGAAATTTAAGAAATTCCAATTTCTTTCTTTTGTCCAAATTATGAAAATACCCTTAGAATTAAGAAATTCCCTACATGTCCCTGATTTCAGAAAAATATTAATTAATTAAAAGGTTTAGTTGATTATTATTTTTATTATTATCTAGTAGTCCTACATGATGATGATTATTTATACATGTGATGTATGATGTGTGGACGGATGATCATGGACCGTGTGATGTGTGTACTTGTGATTATTATTATTGAGGTCTGCGAACATCCATTATATTTCTCGTTTATTGTCGGGCCTGCGTGCCTATGATTAAGTTGTAATCACATGAGGAGGCGCAGCGGGAGCGTGGATGCGACAGCGGGACCCACGAGACGGACGATCGTGATGCATGGAGATGCATCAAGATGTCGACGGAACCGACGAGGACGAGATGGACGATCACAGGGCATGGAGATGCACCGTTGCACACATAGATCTTGATGTGAGTGATTAGGCCTACTGGCTCGGGCCTAATCATATTAGGTTGTGGTCCATGATCATCTGATGTGATTGTTTATACACATACTAGATATGTATATATATTTGCATGCGATGTAGATATATATTAAATATGTATATGTGTGACATGTCATATTAGGAGACCAAATTACAGAAACATCTCTCGATAATATTAAGTCGGTAAACATGAGGCAATTAGATTGACCCACGTGGCCTTCCATCGTTATGAGTAGGAACCGATTCCCGGTGTAGGTTGAGTTGGTCGAGTCCCTCGAGACTCACCTATATCGCGATTCGCTATCTTGCTTACGACATAGAGATGTCACCGGTGACCTGAGGACATGGTATGCTTGGTCGAGTCCCTCGAGGGTATATCATCAAATCAGACTCATCTTGTAACGAAGGTGTTGACTTAACCGAGCATCACGGTTGGTCGAGTCCCTCGAGGCCATGGTGATTCGGAGGCCGAACAGGACGGGAATCACAAGGAGTTGTGATCGGCAAGAGTTGCCTACCTTTTAGGCTTAGTGTGATTGGTCGAGTCCCTCGAGGTTACACTAAGACACTGATTGGATCCTGATCCCCACTAGAAGTCTGCCGGAGACTTCCGTTTCATGTGCTGAGGGTGTCGCGTGACTCGTTAGTAAAATAGTGGGAGCATATTAAGATAGAAGTCCATATCTTGATAGTTTATTTCTTGCAAAATCTGCATGTTATTCATTTCTGCTACATCTTTATTTTCAGAAAATGTCGCTTTCAAATCCCTTACGTGGCATACTTGATGTCAACCGCCTCACTGGTCCAAATTATACGGATTGGCTCCGTAACTTGAAAATTGTTCTCACAGCGGAGAAAATCGTGTACGTCCTTGATACAGTGATGCCTACACCCGAAGAAGGGGCAAGCGAGGATGAGATCGCTCGCTACGTGAAGTACATTGATGACTCCACTCTTGCTCAGTGTTATATGTTGGGCTCTATGACTCCAGAGTTACAGAGACAACATAAAAAGATGGATGCCAGATCCATTCTCCTACATGTCCGCAAATTGTTTGAGGAACAGGGAAGGACTCAACGATATGAGATATCCAAGAGCCTTTTTCGCGCTAGGATGACTGAGGGGACACCGGTTCAGAACCATGTCCTAAAGATGATTGAGTGGATAGAGAAACTCACAGGTCTAGGAATGGTCCTAGAGGATAACTTGTGTGTGGACATTGTGCTTCAGTCCCTACCAGATTCCTTTTCACAGTTCATAATGAATTTTAATATGAACAAGCTTGAGGTGACTCTCCCAGAGCTACTCAATATGTTGAGGGAGGCAGAGAGTACTATTAAGAAAGAGAAGCCAGTTCTCTACACTGGTGAGACCAGAAAGAAAAGGAAAGCAGAAAGGTCCCTTAAGAAGGGAAAGGGCAAGGGCAAACCAGGTAAAGAAAAGGTTGCTAAGAAAGACCCAGCAAAGGACAAAGGCCAGTGCTTCCACTGTGGTAAAGATGGGCATTGGAAGAGAAACTGCAAAGAGTACCTTGCAGAAAGGGCGAAACAAAAGCTTGATGAAGCTTCAGGTACATTCATGATCAGTCTCCATTTGTCAGACTCTTATGATAACACATGGGTATTGGATACCGGTAGTGCTTATCATATATGCAATTCGTTGCAGGTTCTGACAAGGCCTAGGAGACTAGAGAGAGGCGAGATGGACCTCAAGATGGGTAATGGAGCAAAAGTTGTTGTATTAGCTATTGGCGAGGTCACCCTACATCTGCCTAGTGGAGCTTTTATTGCATTAGATGCATGTTATTTTGTTCCTTCTATTATCAAAAACATTATCTCCATTTTATGTTTAACAGTTAGTGGATATAAATTTGTTTTTGAGAACAATGGTTGTTCGATATTATTAGATGATAAGATCATCATGAAAGGAACATTGCATAATGGTTTATTTATATTAGACATCACTCCACATATCATGAATGTAAATGTGTCCAAAAGGAAACGAGATGAGTTGAACAGTGCATACCTGTGGCATTGTAGGCTAGGTCACATCCATGAAAGAAGGATTCAAAAGTTGCTAAATGATGGATATCTAGATCCATTCGACTATATGTCTTATGCAACTTGTGAGCCTTGCATTCGTGGAAAATTGACCAACTCTCCATTTAGTGGAACTGGAGAGAGAGCCACTGAGTTGTTGGAACTCATACATAGTGATGTATGTGGACCCATGTCAACTCATGCCATTGGAGGTTACTCCTACTTCATTACATTTACTAATGATTTCTCAAGGTATGGATATGTGTACTTAATGAAGTACAAGTCCGAGGCCTTTGAGAAATTCAGAAAGTATAAGAATGAGGTGGAGAACCAGACTGGAAAGAGTATCAAAACTCTTCGATCAGATCGAGGAGGTGAGTACTTAAGTATAGAGTTTACTCAGTTCCTCAAGGACCATGGGATATTATCCCAATGGACACCTCCTTACACATCTCAGCTCAATGGTGTCTCTGAAAGGAGAAATCGTACGCTATTAGATATGGTACGGTCCATGATGAGTTTCGCTGACCTACCCATCTCATTCTGGGGATATGCCCTAGAAACCGTAGCTTACCTTCTGAACAGAGTTCCAACTAAGTCGGTAGTGTCTACACCATATGAGATATGGAAAGGGAAGAAGCCTGATCTTAAGGTTGTTAAGATTTGGGGCTGCCCAGCCCACGTTAAAAGACACAACCCCGATATGTTAGAATCAAGGACAGAGCGATGCATATTTGTGGGATACCCCAAGGAAACTTGTGGGTATTACTTCTATCATCTCGAGGACCAAAAGGTCTTTGTAGCTAAGAGAGCAGTGTTCCTTGAGAAGGAACACATTCTTGGCAGAGACAGTGGGAGAATGATAGAGTTGAGCGAAGTTAGAGAACCAAGCTCAAGCACCACTCTACAGCCCGAGTCTGTTCAGGTACCTAATACACAAGTTTCAACTTTACGCAGGTCTGATAGAGTATATCATCCTCCTGAGAGATATGTGGGACATATTAGAGGAGAGGATGCTGAGGATATTGATCCTCAGACCTACGAGGAGGCTATTATGAGTATAGACTCCGGGAAGTGGCAAGAAGCCATGAATTCTGAGATGGATTCTATGTACTCCAATAAGGTTTGGAACCTAGTTGATGCGCCCGAAGGTATTGTACCCATCGGTTGTAAATGGATCTTTAAGAAAAAGATCGGAGTAGATGGAAAGGTAGAGACCTATAAAGCAAGGCTAGTGGCTAAAGAGTATCGTCAAAGGCAAGGTGTTGACTACGACGAAACCTTCTCACCCGTAGCAATGCGAAAATCCATCAGAATTCTATTGGCTATTGCAGCACACTATGATTATGAGATCTGGCAGATGGATGTAAAAACCGCATTCCTCAATGGGAACCTCGAGGAGGAGGTGTATATGATGCAACCTGAGGGATTCGTGTCCAAGAACTACCCAGATAAGGTGTGTAGGTTGCTTAGATCCATTTATGGACTAAAGCAAGCTTCCCGAAGTTGGAACATAAGATTTGATGAGGCAATCAGATCTTATGACTTCGTTAAGAACGAAGATAAGCCTTGTGTGTACAGGAAAGGTAAGTGGGAGCGCTATCACCTGTTTGGTGTTATATGTGGATGACATCCTCATCATTGGGAATGATGTAGGAATGCTATCCACAATGAAGGCTTGGTTATCTAGACACTTCTCCATGAAGGACTTAGGGGAAGCATCATATATCTTGGGGATTAGAATCTATAGAGATAGATTCAAAAGGATGCTTGGCTTGTCCCAGTCCATTGTCAAAAATTTTTGCATGGAATATTCCAAGAAAGGGCGAACATGGATATGATACCTTATGCCTCAGCAATAGGGTCTATCATGTATGTCATGCTATGTACTAGGCCTGATATAGCGCATGCTCTGAGTGTCACGAGCAGGTATCAGGCGGATCCAGGCTTGGAGCACAAGAAAGCAGTAAAGTGTATCCTTAAGTACTTGAGAAGGACTAAGGATCTTTTACTAATATATGGAGGTAATAGCCTTAAGATTGAATGCTACACTGACTCAAGTTTTCAGTCTGATGTCGATGATAGCAAGTCAAATTCAGGGTATGTGTACACCTTGAATAGAGGAGCAGTGTGCTGGAAGAGTTCCAAGCAAGATACCACTGCTGACTCGACCACAGAGGCGGAGTACATTGCTGCATTAGATACAGCAAAGGAGGGAGTCTGGGTGAAGAAGTTCATCACAGATTTGGGAGTCGATACAGATAGCGACAAGTCGACTTCCCTTATTGCGACAACTATGGGGTGATTACTCAAATAAGGGAACCCGGGTCTCATCAGAAGTGTTCTGAGGAGGTTCCAACTTATCAGAGAGATCGTAACCCGAGGAGATGTAGCAGTGGAAAGAGTTCCATCCGAAGATAACATTGCAGATCCACTGACAAAGCCGTTGTCTCAGATTGTCTTTGAGCGTCACAGGAGTCTGATGGGGATCAGACACATAGGTGATTGGCTTTAGGTCAAGTGGGAGATTGCTAGTCATAGGTGCCCAGCAAGCCAATCACGTGAGTGATGACACGTGTGACTTGATACAGAATCTTTTTGCTTATTATATTTTGGCGTATATCACTTTATAACTATTGCATAAATGCATACATATATTGTGATGTCCTTGGATTTGTGCAATGGGAATCGGATCGTGATGAGATCACGATAATGAGATCGATTCACTTTTAAACACATATCCTAAATGATCCCGGTCATAGGTTACTCGAGAGGGACATCGTGATAACCGGATAGACTGGTGTGCTGTATACCCGTCCATATGATGGATGCAGCTGGTCTCATAGCTGCTCATGTAGGGACACTAGGGATACAGTACAGGTGCTCATTGGAGAATAAGTTCACTGATTGATCCGCTTACGGAATGCTGGATGGTTGATGATGCCTTATTGTCAAACAGCGATTCCGTAGTCCTAGTGGTGTATCTGGTCCTTAGACTTGAGACACCAAGGATGTCCTGTATGAGTGCTCCACTCTTCGATACCAAACTTATAGGTTTGGCTGTCCCCAGATCTAGTACAGTTGGTCATTGGGAGTGGTAGTCGACCTTGCGAGGGCTATTGAGTGTCAATAGAGGATCATCCACTCTCGGCGTCATGAGAGGAATATCCTATGTGTTCTTGCTCAGACAAATCCCTGGCTAGGGTCATTCGGGTTGAGAGAGAAAGAGTTCTCCGGGAGAATCCGATTAGAGCGAGACTCGAGTAGAAACCGTATGGGTCTGACAGCACCATGCTCGATATACGGTCTCTGGGATATTAGATGGATGAGGGACTATAGGTACATGGTAACTGAGGACAGACAGGTCCAATGGATTAGATTCCCCTGTATCGTCTGGGGACTACGGCGTAGTGGCCTAGTACGTCCGTAGTCGATGAGTTAAGTGAATTATTACAGAGATAATAATTCACTCAGTCAGAAGGAGTTCTGACAGGTATGACTCACGGCCAGCTCGATATTGGGCCTAGAGGGTCACACACATATGGTAGGCATTGCGATGAGTAGAGGTTCGGATATGAGATATCTGACGGAGCCCTTGTCTTATTGGATGCAGATCCAATACCCACTAGGGAAGGACCTATTAGGGTTTGACACGGGATCTCTATAAATAGGAGGGATTCACAGCCTCATAGGCTAGAGTCTTTGCTTGCCTTTCCTATTCTCCTCTCCCTCTCCACCTCAGAGTAGGCCTGGAGTTTTGAGGAGCGTCGTCGCAACCCTGCTGTGTGGATCACCGCTAGAGAGGAGGACGCTTGACCTCCTTCACCCTCTCCTAAGGATCTGCAAGGAAACAGGGATATACGATCTCCCTAGGTAACACAATCTCTATACGTAATTTTGTGTTTTGCGGATTTTTGCGCACCAATCTTCGCACGACGACGAACATCTTTTTGGGAATCGAGGATTTTTGTTTTCTTGTTCTTCCGCTGCGCATATGATGTCGCCCCCCAATGATTTCCCAACACAGTGGTGCATCTCCATGCCTTGTGATCGTCCATCTCATCCTCGTCGGTTCCTTCGATATCTCAACGCATCTCCATGCATCGTGATCATTCGTTTCATGGGTCCCACTATCGCTTTGTTAGGACTCTAGCTAGGAGAGTCCTAATTGAGAGGGACATTCATGTAAAACCTACCTAAGTCGACCCCTATTAAAGAGGTGAAGAGGCCGGCTAAGGTTAGGAGGTTATTTCTTAGAGAAGAATAGGGAGTTGTAAAGGAATAGGAGTCTTGAGTAGGAGTCATAGGAGTTGGTTAGAAGTAGGAGTCTTGAGTAGGAGTCCTATTAGGAGTTGGTTAGAAGTAGGAGTCTTAAGTAAGAGTCCTATTAGGAGTTAGGGTTTAGACGCCCTATAAATAGTCATGTATTCTACCTTTTTTCATAAGTAATAGATGAATCTTTTCTATAGCCTTTGAGCAGCAACTTGGAGGGAGGAACCCCTATAGAATTCCAAGGAGGCCGATCCCCTAAAGAGATCAACCCCAAGTTTAGAATCTGTAAGGGTTTGAACACCTGGTATCAGAGCAGCGTTCTTGGTGTCTCACTGCCCTTCCATAGCCATCTATCAACCCTCCACAACCATCCAAAGCAATTCTCACAATTGCTTAAAAGATCGTCGCCGAATTCCGCCATCATCTCCACCACCGCGGATCATCCATTGATCTCCCCGTGAATTGCAATAGGTTCTGGTTTCCTACCTTACTGCTGCTGCAATTTAGTTATCCTTATTCAAAAATCCAAAAAAAAAAATTGTTCCTATATTGCTGCATAAACTTTTCGTCACAAAGTTTTCATCTCTACGACGAAAGATACATTGCAGAATTCCAGCCGCATAGCACCATCTATTTGATTTTGCTACTATGCTTTTTCTATCCAAATTTCTACGAAATTTTTATGACATCTTTGACACTTCCTAACAGTGGATTTTCCTTTAGTTTCATCAAAAAATTCTTAATATAAACTACTGATCTTTTATGTCCAATCTGCTTCACTTGAAAATCTATGCTGCAGAAAATTTCAGCCGCATATTATTGCTTTAACCCATCTATTTGTAATCTTTTTTTAATGAAATTTCTTATACACTTCATAGATTATCTTGGCTTCCATCTAAGATTGATCTATTGAGAAATTCATCTCTAAAAACGATTTTGTGTTGCTGCAAATTTTCATCGTAAACCGCTAAAATTTTTCGATGATAATTCTGCTATCGCAACTTGCACCAATTTTCTTGCTGTTATACTGCCGAAATTCTCTTGATTAAATTAGACATCCTTACTGTCATATAAACTGTGATTTTGCTATCAATTCTCTCCTCAATTCTCTCAAGTTTTTGGTAGAAATTACATCGAGAAATCATTGTTTCTTCAATGACAATTCTACTCTTACAAGACAGCACATACTTGCTGCAACTTCCACTGATTTCTATCAAACCTTTGCTATCATCTACCACAGATCCAAAACTTTCATCCATAGCCCTAAAACTCCACTAAACCACACCCTCAAACTGCACCCAAAACAGCCACAAAACAAGCCTAAATCGTAGCCTATATCCACCGATCCACCAACCCTTTCGACCATCACTTCTCTCAACCTATACATGCCTTTAACCTAACAATAAAAGAGAGATCTTAACATCATAGATTTGGAGGCATATACTATGGCAACTAAGGAGGCAATCAATGCTAAATTCGAAGCCTTGGAGGCGCGAATGGAGGATAAGATTCAGACGCTCTTTACCGAACTTAGATTGGGCCGACCACTAAGCCCGAAAAAATCATATCAAGGAGAGAGCTTTGCCCAATCGCACCAGGCTCGAAGAGATGAGTTCCAAGGGAGGGGAGGCTCTATGACTGACCCCAACTATCCATGCATGAGGGTAAATTTTTCTAGATGGGAAGAAGGAGACCCAATTGGTTAGATCTCGCGCACGGAGCGATATTTTCGGTACCACAAAACCGCGGACGCTTCTATGGTGAAAATTACAGCTATACATCTTGAAGGGGATGCCATACAGTGGTTTGACTAGTTTGAATACACTTATGGAGTCCTTTCATGGCGATAATTCAAAGAAGGACTGTTGATCCGCTTCAGACCAACGGATTATGAGAATATTGACGAACAACTAGCAAAGATCCGACAAACCTCCACCATTCAGGAGTACCAAATCAGGTTTGAAAGGTTATCTAATCAAACTCATGATTTGTCTCAAAAATAGCTATTGAGGACCTTTGTTGAGGGCTTGAAGCTGGAGATCCGAGGAGAAGTTAAAGCACGACAACCGTACACGCTTATGGCAGCCATCTCATTCGCACGACATCAAGAGGAGCAACTGAACCATGAAGCTCGGAGGACTAGGGTCGCTCCTCAACTAACAATATTGAAGCCCTCAACCCCTCTTACTATCGACCGAGTCCCTACACCAAAGAGGTTAACAAGAGAAGAGCTTCGGGAGCGATATACGAAGGGGTTATGTTGGCATTGCGACGAGCCGTGGAGCTGTGAGCATCGCTGTAGTAAAGGGAGACTTCTTATGATTGAACCAATAGAAGAAGAGATCATTGAATATCCAGAAAAAAGCCTTGAACATGAAGAAGAAGATGCAGAAAAAGAGCCACAACCGACCGAAGTTACGATACATGCATTAGCCGGCTACTCAAACCCGCAAACGATGAAAGTTGGAGGCCTTCTCAAACAACAACCGATCACTATTCTCATCGACATGGGCAGTACTAATAACTTTCTAAATAGTATGGTTGTTGTCTAGATGGCTTTATCTATCAAGAATTGCAGCAGGTTTGACGTTAAGGCCGCCGATGGTTGGATTTTGAAGTATGATCGTAGGCACCCGTAAGTGAAACTGTTGCTGATCATGAGGCCTTACCAAGAGATAATTGCATATTTCTTCCTTCTCCCTCTTGATGATCAAGAGGCCATGCTCAGAATTAAATGGTTGATGACATTAGGTGATATTTCTTGGAATTTTATGAAACTAATTATGAAATTTTATAGTAAGGAGAAACAGGTGATACTGAACGGGAAACACGGGGGCGACGTAACAACGATTTGCACACAACAAATGGAGAAGGTTTTGCATAAAGCATGCAGCGGCTTTTTAGTACAACTTGAGCAGCAAACTAAGGGAGAGCCAACAAAATTTGAAGATCCAAATCTACTTCCTTTGCTTGCTGAATTTTCAGATATATTTGACGAACCGCGCAACCTACCTCTTACCCGTCGGCATGATCATTGTATAACGATTCTTCCAGGCAAATCTTCAGCAAATGCTCAGCCATATCAGTATCCACATCTCTAGAAGGATGAAATAGAAAGGATTATAAAAGAGATGCTCAAAATAGGAGTTATTCGGCCATGTTGCAGCCCCTACTCTTCACTGGTGCTCCTCAAACAAAAGAAGGATGGAATATGGCGATTATGTGTTGATTATCGAGCTCTCAATGGCATAACCATCAAGAATAAATACCCTATTCCAGTAGTAGACGAGTTGCTAGATGAAAGGGAGCATAAATCTTCACAAAGCTGGACCTTCGATCTGGGTATCATCAAATACGAGTATGCAAAGAAGACATACCGAAAACCACCTTTTGAACACACAACAACCACTATGAATTTTTGCTTTCTTCAAAAGAAGGTGGAATATCTTGGGCATATCATATCAGAGGAAGGTGTGGCAATAGACCCCTTCAAAATTGGAGCAATGCAAAACTGGCTGACCCCGAGGAACATAAAATTGCTACATGACTTTCTAGATTTAACAGCCTACTACTGCAAGTTCGTGAAAAACTATGGAGAGATTAGTGCACCACTTACTTCCTTACTGAAAAAAGATGTCTTCCAATGGTCGGACAGAGCTTCCGCTGCCTTCGACAAACTTAAGGCAACCATGACGACGACGCCGGTGCTAACACTACCAAATTTCAACCGACCCTTCATTATTAAGGCCGACGCATCTGGAGTCAGAATTGGAGCCATTCTCATGCAAGATGGTCGACCACTCACATACACTAGCAAGGCATTATCTCCCTCCCATCAAAATAAGTCAACATATGATAAGGAGATGCTCACCATTGTGCGCGCAGCAACGAGGTGGAGACCCTACTTGATTGGCCGACGATTTCAAATTAAAACCGACCATAAAAGCCTCAAGTACTTTTTGGAGTGAAAGATATCATCCCCTGAGTAGCAAAAATGGGTAACAAAACTTCTTGGATTTGATTATGAAATAACTTACAAAAAGGGAAAAGAAAATATTCTTGTAGATGCCCTTTCGCAGCTACCTGAGCAAGTTGAAGTTTCGGCCGTTTCACTTTCGACTAGTGACTTTCTTAAGGATATTAAGATGGAATGGCAGGAAGATTCAGAGACTAGTAAGATGATAAAAAAATTGGAGGAAGCACCAAGCCCCATGGCTCATTACAATTGGGACTCAAAAGAATTACACTATAAGGGACGCATTATGCTTATGATAAATTCTACTTGCATCTTCACGAGCAGATTTTGGACAAAGTTATTCCATATGCAGGGTACTAAATTGAAAAGGAGTACGGCATATCACCCACAAACTGACGGCCAGACGGAAGTTGTAAATAGGTGCTTACAGACAGCCCAAAGCCACCCACCAAATATGACTACCCAAGGAGAACTTCAGACTCAGCCAAGTGCTATTATTGATCGAAGGATCGTGACTCGATGACGACGATCCACTACTAAATTGCTAATACAGTGGGCAAACCTATTAACAGAAGATGCCACTTGGGAGAACTATGATGACTTGAAGATCAAATTCCCAAAATTCATGAATCGTCAGCCTCGAGGACAAGGCTGATTTGAAGAGGACGGGTCTGTTAGGACTCTAGCTAGGAGAGTCCTAACTGAGAGGGATATTCATGTAAAACCTACCTAAGCCAACCCCTATTAAAGAGGTCAAGAGGCCGGCTAGGGTTAGGAGGTTTTTTCTTAGAGAAGAATAGGGAGTTGTAAAGGAATAGGAGTCTTGAGTAGGAGTCCTATTAGGAGTTGGTTAGAAGTAGGAGTCCTATTACGAGTTGGTTAGAAGTCGGAGTCTTAAGTAAGAGTCCTATTAGGAGTTAGGGTTTAGACGCCCTATAAATAGTCATGTTTTCTACCTCGTTTCATAAGTAATAGATAAATCTTTTCTGCAGCCTTTGAGCAGCAACTTGGAGGGAGGAACCCCTATAGAGTTCCAAGCAGGCCGATCCCCTAAAGAGATCAACCCCAAGTTTAGAATCTGTAAGGGTTCTAACACGCTTCTACGCTCTCACTGCACCTCCTTGTATGATTACAACTTAATCATAAGGGTTGAATCTCGTATTTTGATGATGAAACTACTTGATATATGTTTATGATTTAATCTGCGTTTTAAGTGACGCAGGATGCTTCGATCAGGATGAGACAATTAAAGCAAGAAAATCATGTTGTGCCGGAGGAACATGTCAGAAGATTGGACGTCGGGCCGGTGGATCGGTCGACGTATCGACAAAAGGCTTCGGGCTGTGGACTCGGGCATCGGGCCAAAAAGAGAGGGTATTGTGCCAAGGATATCGGAGTTGCAGAGTCAACTGGCCGATTGGGCAATAGGTTGCAGGAGAGGACGATGCGCCGAAGAATCGGACGAAGCGTCGAGGGACCAATGACATGTCAGACAACTTGGTTAATTGCTTAGGATTAATTGTCTCGATCGAAGTTTTGTTTTAAGTGTGCAGGATTAACTACGATGAAAATAAGATATGCAACAGGAGTTATGCCGGAGTCAAGACAATGATCACGTTGGGAGTTTGAGAGTTCGACGGAAGTTCGACAGTCGTCGGAGGTTCTGCGGGAACAAATCCGAGAAGTCCATAAGCTTGCCAAAGAAGCTCGTCGGAACTCGCCAAGTGGATTGTCGCAAGTCCAGGAGTTTGCCGGAAGTCCGCAGGAGCATCACCGAGGGTTCATCGGATGATCAACGGAAGTTCACCGAAAGCTCGCCGGAAGAAGCGATTGACGCACCGGAGCAAGTTGCAGTAAATATCTTAGGAAAAATCGTAGTTAGCACAATGATTAAGTTGGAAATGGGAGGTGATCCCATTAACTTAATCTTGGGGCAATTGGGCCCCTGAAAAACCCAAATTGGGCCGAATGGATCAACCCATTCAAACCTTGATTTCTGGCGAGAGGTGCAACTGCCCAAGCCAGGAGGTAGCACCGCTTAGGCTAAGTCTCCGAGCAAGACTGGGTGGTGCAACCACCCCAGCCAGGAGGTGGCACCGCCTGGGCTCAGCCTCCGAGCGAGACTGGGCGGTACAACCTCCCCTGACAGGAGGTGGCACCGCCTGGGCTCGGTCTCCGAGCACTGGCTGAGCGGTGCAACCGCCTCAGTCAGGAGGTTGCACCGCCTGAGCTCAGTCTTCGAGCTCTGTCATGAGGTGCAACCGCCCCTGACTGGAGGTAGCACCGGCCAGAGGCTCAGTCTTCGAGCTCTGCTAGGCTGTGCAACCGCTCCAGTCAGGAGGTGCAACCGCTCCAGTCAGGAGGTGCAACCGCCTGATCCCGGAATTCCGGGAATTGACAGTGTTGAGATCCAAATTTGAACTGGGTTGGGGCCTATAAATACCCCACCCATTCGGCACTGATAGGCAGCAAATTTTACACCGAAATCTTGATCCTTTTTGTGATTCTTAGAGCTCAAAATTATTGTAAAGGCCAAAAGTTCTTCTCCCTCAGTTCTTCCAAGTTCTGAGTTGTAAAGAGAGGAGAGAAATTTTCTATAAGGGTTGTCTTCTAAGCCCGTCAAAATGAGTGAAACTGTAAAAGGGTGGTTGGCCTTCGCCTATTGAACGAAGGCCTCTAGTTGACATCAGTGACCTCGTCGGTGGAGGAAGCCAAAAGTGGAGTAGGTCAAGATTGACCGAACCACTCTAAATCGGTTTGCATTTACTTTGATCATATTATCTTTACTGCAAACCTTCTCTGAAGCTTACTGCTTTCTGCGCATATACGATCGGGTTTCAAGCCTTTCACTTTCCGAATCAGCGTTTAGACGTAAATCTATTTTTTTGTACGATCATCATATTTCAGATTGCGTTTACGTTTTGAGCTATACCATAACTGCAAACTGCCTTTATACTCTTGCTTAAACTACATCTTGCCTAATCAAGTGATTTACGAATCAGCATTTAGACGTAAATCAGTTTCTTCGTACGAACATCGTATTTCAGTTTGCGCCTATATTCTGGTTTTCATCATAGCTGCAAACCACCTTCATAGATTGACTTTAACATCATCTTGCTTAGAATCGACTTTCACATAGAAATCATTTTTATCGTTCGAACGCAGTTTCATTTTAATCGCAGAAAGTATTCCGCTGCACTAATTCACCCCCCCCCCCCCCTCTTAGTGCTCTTGATCCTAACAATTGGTATCAGAGCCCGGTATTTCTCATTTCAGATTTACACCCGAGAGAAATGGCTCTTCATAGCTTTCAAGAGGGCTTATCGATCTTTCGTCCACCGTTGTTTAACGGATTGGACTACACTTATTGGAAAACTCGAATGAGAGTTTTCTTGATTTCTATGAATTTGGATTTATGGAATATCGTTGAAAACGGTTTTCAACTTCCATCTAAACCGATGAACGAATGGTCGGATTTGGAGAAGAAGTATTTTTCTTTAAACGCAAAGGCTATGAATGCCTTATTTTGTGCTTTGGACAAAAATGAGTTCAATCGGATTTCTACGTGCGAAACGGCTTTTGACATTTGGCGAACACTTGAAATCACGCACGAGGGAACTAGTAGAGTCAAAGACTCGAAAGTTAACATTTTATTGCATGATTTTGAGCTTTTTCGAATGCAATCAAGCGAGACTATAGGCGACATGTACACCCGTTTCACGGATGTCGTCAATAGTTTAAGAGCTCTTGGAAAATGTTTTTCGGATTTTGAACTCGTAAACAAGATTTTGCGTTCTCTTTCTAAGAAGTGGGACTCAAAAGTAACTGCAATACAAGAAGCTAAAAACCTAAACAACTTACCACTTGAAGAACTAATTGGTTCATTGATGACATATGAAATGGTGCACAATGCACATGATGAACATGATGAACAAAATCACCTTCCAAAGAACAGGAAGGATTTGGAACTCCGGACAAATGAATACCACTTGAGCGATGACTCAAGTGATGAGGACAATGATGAACTTGAACTTCGAACACTAAATCTTAATAAGTTTATTAAACAAAAATCTAAAATAAACAATAAACTTGAACGAAGGAAGAGGCCAAAGAAGAAGAACACAAAGTGGGATGAATCGAGCTCCTCCGAAGACGAGGAGAAAATCAAGAAAGGCGAGATGGCAAACTACGCCTTAATCGCTTTCAATGATGAGGTAATCGAAATCCCCCTAATTTATTTTGAAATTACTTGATGCTTTCATGATGTATTTTCTTTTTTAGTTTAGAATTAATGTTTAAGAAAAAAAAAATTATGATCATGCTAGTAATTTCGAAAATGATAATATTGTATATTTTATAGACAAACAAAATGATTTTGATTGAAAATATGAAATCATGGTTAAGAAGTAATAATGTGTATCACGTTGATGTCCATTGTTATTTCTCGATTTTGAGTATATTAAATCATTGTTAATTTGAAGTTATTATTAATGAGTATATATTTTTGAAATTATGTATGATGATTCTTGATAATTATGGATTATCGATTTTCATGATAATAATAGTGGCTTTAAAAATTGATGCATGTTTTGATTTGACATAAATAAAAAGGCATGCTAACATGAAATCGATCACTTAAGATGAAACACTTAAAAAATGGGGAAAAATATATTATCAATGAAATCATGAATCTATTTATGTTATAAATTTTGTGAGCCATAAAAATGATTTTGATGATTTAAATTTGAAATGAGTTTTATCAAAATCATGATCATGATTTGTCAAATTGAATGAATTGAAAATGAATGATGATTTTTCTCTTGAATGATTGTGACCTGTATTCCTTGTATTCATGATATGATTTTTATGCAATTCTTTGTATTCATGAAAGGTTCATCTCATCACCCAATTATTTTCTTCTTGATATTCCTTATGTGATGATATGAATACATGAAATATTCATTAATTTATTTTGATATATACAAATGAAAAGTTATGATCATGCATGATAGGATATAATTTAACAAAATTGATACCATCATGATATGAAACATTTATGATTTGCAATGATGCACGCAATACTTGAGCTTTTTAATTATGATGTGATGTATTGCATATGATGTGAATCATGATTTAAAATGCTATGAGTTGTTGCTAAAATGAAGTATTATAAATGTTGATTTAATGTCATGAATGCTCTAAATGATGAATGTTTGATATCATGATCAAAATGAAGTGATAAATACTTAAAAAATATTAATTTATTGTTCGGTATCATGAACACTTTATTATCATACATGAAAATAGTGATAAATACTTTGAAAATAAATGTTTGTATCATGTTAGATGGTTTGACATATTGTGCATGATAAGCTATAAAGATGATTGAAACAATGATTGAAATAATAGGAATGATGATTTGGAATCATATAATAATGAGTTTAAATGTTTTAAAAATATATATGATGATAATGATGCATGCAATGATGAAATATTCATGATAAAATAATTGTTTTGACATTCAAGACTTGAATTTTCATCAATGCTATTTACCTTTGTCATAATTTAGAAATTAACGTAAAGGGTCTTCCCTTCTTTTTGACGATGACAAAGGGGGAGCAAAACATGCTTGAAAGCTAATTTGCTAGCTCATATAATTCAAAAAAAAAGGAGAAAGAAAATAATTACACTTCTCAAAAGAAAAGGAATTGCTATCTTGAACACCACCAAAAAGTGCTATCTTGCAAATCTCAAGATGCACAAATGCAAACATGTAAAATTTGTAATTTTGCACATCATTAAAATTTATGATGCTTTGGTGATTATGCATGTTCTAAAATGTTATAAGATTCACTAGCTTGCATGATGTAGAACTTGCTATATTGAATATCACCAAGGAATGATATCCTACAGAAGCAAAAAGTTAACTTGCACATGTAGCAAAACTTATATTTCAAGAAGCAAGAGTTGCTTTCTTGAACATATCAAAATTACTAGCTTGCGTGTCTTAAAATTGTAAACTTGCCATCGTACTACCATGACGATAAGCATGCCTTATCTTCATGATTGTATTTGAAAAACTATGGCAAAAATACGTCCTAATGATTGAACGTGTTAAAATTATTTTTTGAACTTTCTTGATTGAATGATCAAATCACTTGATTGGCATAATGATTTTACACAATTACATGTTGGAAATTATGTGCTTGAATACAAAACTTCCATGATAACAAGCATGCTTTACCTTCATGATTGTAATTGAATATCTATAGCAAAACCTTGTCCGAATGCAAGAAAGAGTCAAATTTCATTTTCGGATTCTCTTGATCCTAACATATCAAGTTTACTCTCTTCCGAACTTAACAAGCATATGTCATATCAAGTTTAGTTTATATCATTGATTTTTGACATATGTAATCAACTAGCAAATACATCTCTCATACACATATCATGTGAAAAATATTTTTTTTTGAGAAATGGATTTGATGAATATGGATGAAAGTGTTTTTACTTGTAAGGATTTGTTTCACATACATATCTTGATCCTTGTAAAAATGAAGCATGATTTAATCTCTCATCGATTCTAACTTCACTCGAAGTAAACTCATAAATAGCATGTATCACAAATAGTCTTCCTCCTTCATGCAAAAAGATAATAACAGATAAAAAAAAGGAAGAAGTTTTCAAAGCTATCTCCATGTCATATTTTCATTGAGATGTTTGAATATTTGGTATCTTATCACTCTCTGTTGAAAAATGACATGAACCTGCTTATGGCATCGCACTTATATTTAAAATTTACTTATATCGTTCTCCTTTTTGTTGATGACAAAGGGGGAGAAATATATGAATTGATGCTATGAACACTGATGCTATGATTAAGCCATGTTTGCATCATGCGTTAAGATATCAAGAACTTGTATCATAATTTTACGTGTTGATATCTTACCATGTGATGAAATGCTACACTTGATAAACACCGATGCTACGATTATGCCATGTTTGCATCATGCGTTAAGATATCAAGAACTTATATCGTAATTTTACGCATTGATATCTTACGATGTGATGAAATGCTACAATTGATAAACACTTGAAATGTTTGTGTTATGATATCAAAAGCTTACATCGCAATTTTACATGTTGATATTTGATAATAGCAAACTTGCATGATGATAAAACTTGATATTATGCAATGAATTGAACCAATATCACAAACACTTGATTGTGGTACTTCTCCTTTTTGTTGATGACAAAGGGAGAGAAGTATGTTGATGACATGACATGCTATACATAAGTTTATGCATAAGTTCACGATGACGTGTTGCAAGTATTCATGATGAATATTGCAATGACTTGAATTCAGTTTGAATTCAAGGTTCTATCAATATGGCATATTGATAGGGAGAGTTTGTTTAAACTCCGGGAGTTAAGTTTAACTCCGTCATCAAGTGGTTGTCATCATCAAAAAGGGGGAGATTGTTGAATCTCGTATTTTGATGATGAAACTACTTGATATATGTTTATGATTTAATCTGCGTTTTAAGTGACGCAGGATGCTTCGATCAGGATGAGACAATTAAAGCAGGAAAATCATGTTGTGTCGGAGGAACATGTCAGAAGATTGGACGTCGAGCTGGTGGATCGGTCGACGTATCGACAGAAGGCTTCGGGCCGTGGACTCGGGCATCGGACCAAAAAGAGCGGGTATTGTGCCAAGGATATCGGAGTTGCGGAGTCAACTGGCCGATTGGGCAATAGGCTGCAGGAGAGGACGATGCGCCGAAGAATCGGACGAAGCGTCGAGGGACCAATGACATGTCGGACAACTTGGTTAATTGCTTATGATTAATTGTCTCGATCGAAGTTTTGTTTTAAGTGTGCAGGATTAACTATGATAAAAATAAGATATGCAACAGGAGTTGCGTCGGAGTCAAGACAATGATCACGTTGGGAGTTCGAGAGTTCGACGGAAGTTCGGACAGTCGTCGGAGGTTCTGCGGGAACAAATCCAAGAAGTCCATAAGCTTGCCAAAGAAGCTCGTCGGAACTTGCCAAGTGGATTGTCGCAAGTCCAGGAGTTTGCCGGAAGTCCGCAGGAGCATCACTGAGGGTTCATCGGATGATCAACGGAAGTTCGCCGGAAGCTCGCCGGAAGAAGCGATTGATGCACCGGAGCAAGTTGCAGTAAATATCTTAGGAAAAATCGTAGTTAGCACAATGATTAAGTTGGAAATGGGAGGTGATCCCATTAACTTAATCTTGGGGCAATTGGGCCCTTGAAAAACCCAAATTGGGCCGAATGGATCAACCCATTCGGACCCTGATTTCTGGCGAGAGGTGCAACCGCCCAAGCCAGGAGGTAGCACCGCCTGGGCTAAGTCTCTGAGCGAGACTGGGCGGTGCAACCGCCCAAGCCAGGAGGTGGCACCGCCTGGGCTCAGTCTCCGAGCGAGACTGGGCAGTGCAACCTCCCTTGACAGGAGGTGGCACCGCCTGGGCTCGGTCTCCGAGCACTAGCTGAGCGATGCAACTGCCTCAGTCAGGAGGTTGCACCGCCTGAGCTCAGTCTTTGAGCTTTGTCAGGAGGTGCAACCGCCCCTGACAGGAGGTAGCACCGCCCAGAGGCTCAGTCTTCGAGCTCTGCCAGGCGATGCAACCGCTCCAGTCAGGAGGTGCAACCGCCTGATCCCAAAATTCCGGGAATTGACAGTTTTGAGCTCCAAATTTGAACTAGGTTGGGGCCTATAAATACCCCACCCATTCAGCACTGATAGGCAGCAAATTTTACACCGAAATCTTGATCCTTTCTGTGATTCTTAGAGCTCAAAATTGTTGTAAAGGCCAAAAGTTCTTCTCCCTCTGTTCTTCCAAGTTCTGAGTTGTAAAGAGATGAGAGAAAATTTCTGTAAGGGTTGTCTCCTAAGCCCGTCAAAATGAGTGAAACTGTAAAAGGGTGGTTGGCCTTCGCCTATTGAAGGAAGGCCTCTAGTTGACGTCGGTGACCTCGTCGGTGGAGGAAGCCAAAAGTGGAGTAGGTCAAGATTGACCAAACCACTCTAAATCTCGGTTTGCATTTACTTTGAGCATATTATCTTTACTGCAAACCTCCTCTAAAGCTTACTGCTTTCTGCGCATATACGATCGGGTTTCAAGCCTTTCACTTTCCGAATCAGCAATTAGACGTAAATCTGTTTTTTTGTACGATCATCATATTTCAGATTACGTTTACGTTTTGAGCTCTACCATAACTACAAACTGCCTTTATACTCTTACTTAAACTGCATCTTGCCTAATCAAGTGATTTACGAATCAGCATTTAGACGTAAATTAGTTTCTTCGTACGAACATCGTATTTCAGTTTGCGCCTATATTCTGGTTTTCATCATAGCTGCAAACCGCCTTCATAGATTGACTTTAACATCATCTTGCTTAGAATCGGCTTTCACATAGAAATCATTTTTATCGTTCGAACGCAGTTTCGTTTTAATCGCAGAAAGTTTTCCGCTGCACTAATTCACCCCCCCCCCCCCCTCTCTTAGTGCTCTTGATCCTAACAATAAGCACGCAGGCCTGATAATAAACGAGAAATATAATGGAGACTCGCAGGCTCCAATAATAATAATCACAAGTACACACATCACATGGTCCATGATCATCCATCCACACATCATACATCACATGTATAAAGCATCATCATGTAGGAATACTAGATAATAATAAAAATAATAATAAATTAAATATTTTAATCAATTAATATTTTCTAAAATCAGGGACATGTAGGGAATTTTCTAAATTTTGAGGGGTATTTTCATAATTTGAACAAAAGGACAAAATCTAAAATTTTTGAAATTCCGAGGGGCAAAACTATCGTTTGTTTGAAAACCCTAATGCCCTTCTCCCTCTCCCCTACTACTATCGCTGCTGCTACCCTGCCAGCGCTAGCTTATGTGGCGGGGGGGCGGTGGCACTACCTCTGCTTGCGGGCCAAGCACTGTACACATGGGCATAGTGCTCATGGGTAGGCACCCTTACGGGTGGCACTGCCCCCACGGGCAGTGCCCTTTCTTGCGGGCGCTGAGTCGCCCACAGGAGCCACCCTTGCGGGCAGGTTGCCCTTACGGTTGGCGTTGTAGGCGACGGCCGCCTCTGCGAGCTGCTTGCCCGGGGGCGAGCATCACTGCAGGCGTTGTGCTCATAGGCAGTGCCCGCGGGTGCCATCGCCTACGGCTGCAACTACGTGCGGCAACTATTGTTGCGTGTAAGCTGCCTGCTTGCATGAAGATGGCAGCAAGGCTGCCATCATCGATTGCAGCAAGGGCAGCAATAGTTGCTGCCCTTTCTCGCCTTTTCCATCAACAATTTTGATGCTAAAATCTTCTCCATAACACAACACATGCAGTTCAAAACTAATCTATCGCACGAACAACCTGGTTCTGATACCACTATTGGAAAATTTTGGGGGCGACATCACATGTACAGCGGAAGAACAGAAAATAAAATCCCCAATTTCCAAAAGATTTGTTTGTCGTTATGCAAAGATTGGTGCGTAAAAATCTATGAAACTTAAAATTGCGTATAGAGTATATTGTGTTACCTAGGGAGATCATATATCCCTAAATCCTTGCAGAGCTCTAGAAGAGGGTGAGGAGGTCAAGCGCCCTCCTCTCTAGCGGTGATCCACATAATAGGGCTGCGACGATGATCCTCAAAACTCCAGGCCTGCTCTGAGGTGGAGAGTGGGGAGGAGAATAGGAGAGGCAAGCAAAGGCTTTAGCCTATAAACCACTAAATCCTTCCTATTTATAGAGGTCCCCTATCAACTTAACCCTAATAGATTCTCCCCTATTGGGTATTGGATTTTCATCCAACTACCCAAGCCTCTTAGATTAGTGGATCTCTGTCCAATAATCTCTCATGGACATTTATTGGATCTCATCCATGAGATCCAATAATTTAAGGGCTTATTGGATATCTAATAAGATAGGGGCTCCGACGGATATCTCATATCCGAACCTCTACTCATGGCAATGCCTACCATATGTATGTAACCCTCTAGGCCCAATATCGAGCTGGCCGTGAGTCATATCTGTTAGAACTCCTTTTGGTTCAATGAATTATTATCTCCATAATAATTCACTCGACTCATCGACTACGGACATATTAAGCCACTACGTGGCAATCCCCAAACGATATAGGGAAATCCAATCCATTAGACTTGTCTGTCCTTAGTTATTATATACCTATAGTCCCTCATCCATCTAATATCCTAGAGAACGTATACCGGGCATGGTGTTATCAAACTCATACAGTTTCTCCTCGAGTCTTGCTCTAATCAGATTCTCACGGAGAACTCTTTCTCTCTCAATCCGAATGATCTTGGCCAGGGATTTGTCTGAGCAAGAATACATAGGATCTTTCTCTCATGACATTGAGAGTGGATGATCCTCTATCGACACTCAATAGCCCTCGTAAGGTTGACTACTACTCCCGATAACCAACTGTACTAGATTTGGGACATCCAAACCTATAAGTCTAGTATCAAAGAGTGGAGCACTCATATAGGACATGGTGTCTTAAGTCTAAGGACCACATACACCACTAGGACTATGGAATCGTTGTCTAACAATAAGGCATCATCAACCATCTAACATTTTGTAAGTGGATCAATCAGTGAACTCATTCTCCAATGAGCACCTATATTGTATCCCTAGTGTCCCCAAACGAGCAGCTATGAGACTAGTTGCATCCATCATATGGACAGATATATAGCACACCAGTCTGTTTGGTTATCTCGATGTCTCTCTCGAGTAACCTATGACTGGGATTATTTAGGATCTGTATTTAAAGACGAATTGGTCTCATTATCATAATCTCATCACGATTTGATTTCTATTGCACAGATCCAAGGACATCACAATATATACATGCATATAGTCAAGAGACATTTTGGCCAAACCTCTATTGATGTTCATATTGTATTGGTTGCTCTTCTCCTTAGACTTTTGATAATCAGTTTGGGCAATTTGTCCTCGTGCTTCAAATATGTCTCATAGTAAGTTAACGTGTCATATAGTTCTTCAAATGACATTGGTTAGTCGCGTGTCCGAATTACGGCTACCAATTCCTTGTACTCGCCTCCGAGGCTATTAAGGGTATGGATGATAACATCTTTGTCACATAGGGAATGACCTATCAAAGCCAAGTCATCGATGATAACTTTGATATTTTGTAGATAATCAACAATAGTACTTCCCTCTTATTTTGTTTTCATTAGACTGGATAGAAGACTAAGCTTGCGAGTACGTGAACAATTCGCCAAGGTTGTTTGCAGTTTATACCATGCTTTTGCAGTAGTCACACATGAAGATATCAATGGGGTGACGGATCTAGCAACTAAGGCTTGAATAGCTTGGAGGATGAGACGATTTTGATGTAACCATAGTTTGTAAGCTGGATTTGGTACTGGACTGGGTTCTCCAAGGATGTTGATTGTGGCTGGAGGACAATTGAGAGAGCCATCGATGTAGCCTAGTAAGTTGTATCTAAATAGGAGATTAGAAAACTAGACCCGCTAGGATGCATAGTTGCCACCTTTTGATAACTAGAAAGGAATTAGTGTGGCAACATTGATGGAGATAAATTCTGTATATAGAGAAGTACTATGATTCCCTATAGGAATAGTAATTAGAATGTCAAGAAGATAAAGAAGACATCCTGAGGATGTGTACTAATCCGAGGGCTCAAGATGGGAGTTTTGGTCGAGTAGCAATCGGAGGGTTGAAGATGTGGCCCGTGATCGGAGAAGCACACCTGTTGGAGGAAGAGATGGGTGTCCTCGCGATGAAGAGCAGAATATAGGTGAGCACAGGAGCCAGTGGTTGAAGATCCACCATGCTTCCACTGGATGGCAGTGATAGTAGGAGGACGGTAGTAATAACAATAGGTCGGTCCACAAGATGAGACTGTTGAAGGAACAGTAGGAGGCTAGCAGCAAGCAACAGCGAAGCAAGGCTTATGACAGTGGCATAGAGAGGGTAGTGTTTGCTACCGACTTATGACATGATAGTTGAAGTCCACCGGCTAATAGGAAGAAGGGGCACAGTGTGGAACTCAGATCTGTTGTGTCACGGTGATGATTGTAGATCTATGAGGATGGTGTTAGGACTCTAGCTAGGAGAGTCCTAATTGAGAGGGACATTCATATAAAAACTACCTAAGCTGACCTCTATTAAAGAGGTGAAGAGGCCGGCTAGGGTTAGGAGGTTGTTTCTTAGAGAAGAATTAGGAGTTGTAAAGGAATAGGAGTCTTGAGTAGAAGTCCTATTAGGAGTTGGTTAGAAGTAGTGTCTTGAATAGAAGTTAGGGTTTAGAAGCTCTATAAATAGCCATGTATTCCTCTTCTTTTCATAAGCAATAGATGAATCTTTTCTGCAGCCTTTGAGCAACAACTTGGAGGGAAGAATCCCTATAGAGTTCCAAGGAGGCCGATCCCCTAAAGAAATCAACCCCAAGTTTAGAATCTACAAGGGTTCTAACACCTGGTATCATAGTAGCATTTTTGGTATCTCGCTGCCCTTCTACAGCCATCCATTAACCCTCCACAGCCACCTAAAGCAATTCCCACAATTGCTTAAAAGATCGTCGCCAAATTCCGTCATCATCTCCACCACCGCGGATCATCCTTTGATCTCCCCATGAATTGCAATAGGTTTTGGTTTTCTACGTTACTGCTACTGCAATTTAGTTATCCTTATTTAAAAATCCCAAAAAAATTGTTCCTATATTGCTGCATAAACTTTTCATCACAAAGTTTTCATCTCTACGACGAAAGATACATTACAAAATTCCAATCGCATAGCACTATCTGTTTGATCTTGCTACTATTTTTTTTCTATCCAAATTTCTACGAAATTTTTATGACATCTTTGAAACTTCCTAACAGCAGATTTCCCTTTAGTTTTATCAAAAAAAATTTCAATATAAACCATTGATCTTTTACGTCTAATCTGCTATACTTGAAAATCTGTATTGTAAAATTTCAACCGCATAGCACTGTTTGTTTGATCTTGATACTATGTTTTTTCTGTCCAAATCTCTATAAAATTTTTATGATAGATTAGACACTTCCTAACAGTAGATTTTCCTTTGGTTTCGTCAAAAAAATCTTAATATAAACCACTGATCTTTTATGTCCAATCTGATACACTTGAAAATCTGTGCTACAGAAAATTTCAGCCGCATATTATTGCCTTAACCCATCTATTTGCAATCTTTTCTGAACGAAATTTCTTATATACTTCATAGATCATCTTGGCTTCCATCTAAGATTGATCTATTGAGTAATTCATCTCTAAAAACAATTTTGTGTTGCTGCAAATTTTTGTCCCAAGCCGCTGAAATTTTTTGACGAGAATTCTACTATCGTAGCTTGCACCAATTTCCTTACAGTTATACTACCAAAATTTTCTTGATTAAATTAGACATCATTGCTGTCATATAAACTGTGATTTTGCTGTCAATTCCCTCCTTAATTCTCTTATTTTTTGGTGGAAATTTCGTCGAGGAACCGCTATTTCTTCGATGATAATTCTGCTCTTACAAGACAGCACATACTTGCTGCAACTTCCATTAATTTCTATCAAACCTTTGCTGCCATCTACCACAGATCCAAAACTTTTATCCACAGCCCTAAAACTCTACCAAACCACACCCTCAAACTGCACTCAAAATAGCTACAAAACAAGTCTAAACCGTAGCCTACATCCACTAATCCACCAACCCTTTCGACCATCACCTCTCTTAACCAATACATGTCTTTAACCCAACAACAAAAGAGTTAACCTTAACTCCCCAGAGTTTAACCAAACTCCCCCTATCAATATGTCATTGATAGAACACTTGGATTATCCCAAAGCCAAGTAACATTCATCATATGTTATGAAAAACATTTAAATCATCATGCAAATATATATATAATATTAAATTCAATGCATGAAGTCATCAATATACTTCTCCCCCTATTTCATCAACAAAAAGGAGAAGTAGCTCTAGATATTTTAAAATATATGCAAATTTTTGCAACATGAAGCTAGATCACAACATATAAGCACAAAAGCATAGCAAGATTCTTAAGTTCATGGCAATTCAACACTTGAATTTTTGTGCAAGATTGCACTTTGCTTCTCTTTGCATGTTCTAACTAGCAAAAGCTTTTTACCCTTTGTTTTTGTCGAAAAGAAGGGAAGAGTACAAGCTAGCCAACATTTGCCCTGAGCTAGCAATCTTTCTCCCCCTATGTCATTGTCGAAAAGAATGAGAGGAACCAATGATTTAGACTTTTACATAAATTATGAATTTGCATCAATCAATATTTCAATTCATCACATGATATATACAAGACAAAAATGCAAAGAAATCATGTCATGAAAGACATCAATTGTTAAACATGATATGATAATAGTCTCAAAAATTTCAATTTCTGATACATGTGATACATTGCGGATACTAAAAAATTTAATGCGATGCTTTTAAGGATATCAACCTATTTTTCATACAAAGCATGGCAAGAGCAATTATATTGCAAGTTTTCTAAGTTTTGCATTTTTTGCTTCTTTCGAGATAGCAATTCTTTGCTTCTCTACAAGCTAGCAACTTTTACGATAGCAAATACAAGATAGCTTTCTTGTTGAAGTGTATAAGCTATCGATTCTTGCTTCCTATTGTAATGTGCAGGTTGCAAGTCTTGCTTCTTGAGATAGGTAAGATAGTGATGTTCAAGAAGACAACTTTTGCTTCTTGAAATAAGCAAGTTAGCAATCTTTGTTACTTAAGATAGGCAAGCTAGCAATCAATTTTTGCATCTTCTTGACTTGTGCAAGCTAGCTATCTCCCCCTTTGTCATTATCAAAAAGAAAGGAATACCCTTTACATCAATTATGACAAAGGTAAGTATCAATCTTATTTGTGCATCATCATATTTTCAAATTAGAATATGCACATTTTCAAAAACCTTATATTTATTCATGCACGATATTGAATAAATCGATCAACATTATGAGGATATCATACATGATATTAAAATTTTTAACTATTTGTCAACATTTTGATCATGATACCAAACATTCATCATTTAGAGTATTCAGATACAAAACATTAAATCAATATTTATAATACATTATTTTAGCAACAACTCATAGTATTTTAAATCATGATTTACATCATATGTAATACATCACATCATAATTAGAAGGCACAAGTATTGCATACATCATTGCAAATCATAAATGTTTTATATCATGATGGTATCAATTTGTCAAATTATATCCTACCATGCATAATCAAAACTTCTCCTCATTTGTATTTCATGCATAATTTCACTTCATCACATTAGGAGTATCAAGAGGAATTAATTGGGTGATGAGATAAATATTTCACGAATACATGGAATTGTATAAAAAATCATATCATAAGTGTTTCATACATTCATATCATCACATGAAGGAATATAAACAAAAATTAGTGATGAGATATTACTTCATGAATACAATAAAATTCATATAGCATATCATGGTTTATTAGAATTAGTCTTCCTTTTAGTGAATAGCAAAAAGAATATTAGGAGAGCAAGATCTCAATTCATGCACATCAAATATTCAATCATAAAAATCATGATTCATCTAGAAAATTCTCCTCTTTAAATATTCAAAGAGAGAATCATGATGAACATTCTTGATTTACATAAAGTTTCAAAACATAATTATCAAGATCATGATTTCGATAAAAATTTATTCAAATTTAAATCATCAAAATCATTATCAAAATCCAAGAGATTCACAAAGATGATACAAATGGATTCATCAAAATCAATAAGATTGAGCAAAATAATTTTCAAGAATGTTTTCCTCTTTTCGATTGTTTCAAAACATATGATTTTGTTTCATTTATGCCAAATAAAAACATATATCATGTTTAAAACCGAAAGAGTAAGATTTATTTCAACAAGGATCAATAAGGTACTTTCATTATGGTAAAAATCAATAATCCATAAATCGTAAGATTCATCATGCATAATTTCGAAATTTATTAAGCATGATCAATATGCATGACACTAAAACATGGTTTCAAAATGTTTAATATGTTTATTACACAATTTCATCATTATACATCATTATATATAACTTTACAATGTCATGCATAAAATCGTCAAATCATAGTATTAATATTTTCATTACAACTTTATGCATCATTAAGGATACAATTGTCAAGCATGACACTTCACTATTTCATATAAGCATGCCTATTTCATTTATGTCAAATCAAAACATACATCATTTTTTAAAGCCACTTTTATGTCAAATCAAAAAATACATCATTAAGCATGATCATTATGCATTACTTCAAATCAAACATGATTTCATTTATTTTCAAAATATTTATCATGATAGAGCATATAAGCCAAAGAAACTATTAAACATAAAGCATATTCATCAATGATGGTTTCATTGAGTATAAAGTATTTTCAACCAAAATCATTTGTTATTTGTTGTAGTCATACATTTTTCTTTTTAGGTGAATCTATCTTTTCATGCTTAGTTTGCATACAAAAGCCGTGCATCATTTTCTAAAGCAACTTTCATCATGGTATAAATCGATAATCCATAAATCGTAAAAGATCATTATGGAAATCATCAATAATCAATCAATTATAAATTACCCAAAACTCATCATCATCATGCATAGCTTCAAAAAATAAATTTATTAGGCATGATATCATATTTCATAAGGCATTTTTAATCAAAATCATTTTGTTTATCATAAACACATAATTTTCATGATTATCTTCAAAATTACTAGAATGATAAGCATGATTTCTAATTTTTTTTTATATATTTTCATGTAATTTTTAAGAAAATTAATCCTAAACTAAATTAAAAATAACTCATGAAAAGTATTATGTAATTTCAAAATAATTCAAGAGAGTTGAGTTACTTACCTTGTAGTCGAAGCTCGTCAAAGCCCAATTCGCCGTTTCACCTTTGGAAGTTTTTAATTCATCCTCGGTTGCCTTCCACTTCTTTGGCTTCTTCCTCCGTTCAAGTTCATTGTTTATTTTAGATTTTTGTTTAATAAACTTATTAAGATTTAGTGTTCGAAGTTCAAGTTCATCATTGTCCTCATCACTTGAGTCATTGCTCAAGTGGTATTCATTTGTCCGGAGTTCCAAATCCTTCCTGTTCTTTGGAATGTGATTTTGTTCATCATGTGCATTGTGCACCATTTCATATATCATCAAAGAACCAATTAGTTCTTCAAGTGGAAAAATATTTAAATCTTTTGTTTCTTGTATTGCGGTTATTTTAGGATCCCACCTTTTTGGAATGGATCTTAAGATCTTGCTTACGAGATCAAAATTCGAAAAAGATTTACCAAGAACTCTTAGATTATTGACGACATCCGTGAAACGGGTGTACATGTCGCCTATAGTCTTGCTTGGTTGCATTCGAAAAAGCTCAAAATCATGCAATAAAATGTTAACTTTCAAGTCTTTGACTCTACTAGTTCCCTCGTGCGCGATTTCAAGTGTTCGCCAAATATCAAAAGCCGTTTCACACGTCGAAATCCGATTGAACTCATTTTTGTCTAAAGCGCAAAATAAGGCATTCACAGCCTTTGCGTTTAAAGAAAAATACTTCTTCTCCAAATCCGACCATTCGTTCATCGGTTTAGAGGGAAGTTGAAAACCATTTTCAACGATATTCCATAAATCCAAATTCATAGAAATCAAGAAAACTCTCATTCGAGTTTTCCAATAAGTGTAGTCCAATCCATTAAACAACGGTGGACGAACAACCGATAAGCCCTCTTGAAAGCCATAAAGAGCCATTTCTCTCGGGTGTAAATCCGAAATGAGAAATACCGGGCTCTGATACCAATGAGAAATCCCGATTTTAAAGTGGTTCGGTCAAATGACCTACATCCACTTGCGAGGCCCTCTTCGATGAGACTCCCACCTTCCACTAGCAAATCTCTTGAAGGAGAAGGGCAAATACCCCTCTTACAACTTTTTACAAGCGGTTCACACTCTTACAAATTTTTAGCAAGAAAGAAGGAGGTGAACACTCTAGCAAATTGAAAACAAGACTTGCTAAGACTTTTCTAAGACCTTTTTCTCAATCTTTACTACTCAAAAAGTTGTGTTCTCAGCTAAGAATTGAGGGGTATTTATAGGCCTCAAGAGGATTCAAATTTGGGCTCCAAAATTTGAATTCTCTTTGGTTCCCGATGCTGGCGGTGCCATCGCCTGTCAGTGTCTGACACTGATAGTGTACTAGCGGTGCCACCGCCCAGCCAAGCGGTTGTTAGGACTCTAGCTTGGAGAGTCCTAATTGAGAGAGACATTCATGTAAAAATGTTAGGACTCTAGCTAGGAGAGTCCTAATTGAGAGGGACATTCTGTTAGGACTCTAGCTAGGAGAGTCCTAATTGTGATGGGCATTCATGTAGGAGGTTTTTTCTTAGAGAAGAATTAGGAGTTGTAAGGGAATAGGAGTCTTGAGTAGTAGTCCTATTAGGAGTTGGTTAGAAGTAAGAGTCTTAAGTAGGAGTCCTATTAGGAGTTAGGGTTTAGAAGCCCTATAAATAGTCATGTATTCCTTCTCTTTTCAAAAGCAATAGATGAATCTTTTCTGCAGCCTTTGAGCAGCAAATTGGAGGGAGGAACCCCTATAGAGTTCCAAGGAGGCCGATCCCCTAAAGAGATCAACCCCAAGTTTAGAATCTGCAAGGGTTCTATCACCTGGTATCAGAGCAGCATTCTTGGCGTCTCGCTGCCCTTCCACAGCCATCCATCAACCCTCTACAACCATCCAAAGCAATTCCCACAATTGCTTAAAAGATCGTCACCGAATTCCGTCATCATCTCCACCACCACGGATCATCCTTTGATCTCCCCGTGAATTGCAACAAGTTCTGGTTTCCTACCTTACTGCTGCTGCAATTTAGTTATCCTTATTCGAAAATCCAAAAAAAAAAAAAATCGTTCCTATATTGCTGCATAAACTTTTCGTCACAAAGTTTTCATCTCTACGACGAAAGATACATTGCAGAATTCCAACCGCATAGCACCATCTGTTTGATCTTGCTACTGTGCTTTTTCTATCCAAATTTCTACGAAATTTTTATGACATCTTTGACACTTCTTAACAGTGGATTTCCCTTTGGTTTCATCAAAAAATTCTCAATATAAACTACTGATCTTTTATGTCCAATCTGCTGTACTTGAATTGCAGAATTCAAGCCGCATAGCACCATCTGTTTGATCTTGCTACTGTGCTTTTTCTATCCAAATTTCTTTGAATTTTTTATGACATCTTTGACACTTCCTAACAGTTGATTTCCCTTTGTTTTCATCGAAAAATTCTCAATATAAATTACTAATCTTTTATGTCCAATCTGCTGCACTTGAAAATCTATGCTGTAGAAAATTTCAGCTGCATATCGTTGCCTTAACCCATCTATTTGCAATCTTTTTTGAATGAAATTTCTTATACACTTCATAGATCATCTTGGCTACCATCTAAGATTGATCTATTAAGAAATTCATCTCTAAAAATGATTTTATGTTGCTGCAAATTTTCATCGTAACCCGCTGAAATTTTTCGATGATAATTCTGCAATTGCAACTTGCACCAATTTCCTTGCTGTTATACTGCTAAAATTTTCTTGATTAAATTAGATATCCTTGCTGTCATATAAACTGTGATTTTGCTATCAATTCCCTCCTCAATTCTCTCAAGTTTTTGGTGGAAATTACGTCGAGAAACCGTTGTTTCTTCGACGACAATTCTACTCTTACAAGACAGCACATACTTGCTGCAACTTCCACGGATTTCTGTCAAACCTTTGCTACCATCTACCACAGATCCAAAACTTTCAACCACAGCCCTAAAACTCTACTAAACCACACCCTCAAACTGCATCCAAAACTGCCACAAAACAAGCCTAAATCGTAGCCTACATCCACCAATCCACCAACCCTTTTGACCATCACTTCTCTCAACCTATACATGCCTTTAACCTAACAACAAAAGAGAGATCTTAACATCATAGATTTGGAGGCATATATTATGGCATCTAAGGAGGTAATCAATGCTAAATTCGAAGCCTTGGAGGCGCGAATGGAGGATAAGATTCGGATGCTCTTTACCGAACTCAGATTGGGCCGACCACTAAGCCCGAAGAAATCACATCAAGGAGAGAGCTTTGCCCAATCACACCAACCCCAAAGATATGACTTCCAAGAGAGGGGAAGCTCTATGACCAACCCTAACTATCCATGCATGAGAGTGGACTTCCCTAGATGGGAAGAAGGAGACCCGATTGGTTGGATCTCGCGCGCGGAGCGATATTTTCGGTACCACAAAACCGTGGATGTATCTATGGTGAAAATTGCAGCTATACATCTTGAAGGGGATGCTATACAGTGGTTTGACTGGTTTGAACATACTTATGGAGTCCTTTCATGGCGACAATTCAAAGAAGGACTGCTGATTCGCTTTAGACCAACCGATTACGAGAATATTGATGAACAACTAGCAAAGATCCAACAAACCTCCACCATTCAGGAGTACCAAACCAGGTTTGAAAGGTTATCTAATCAAACTCAAGATTGGTCTCAAAAACAGCTATTGTAGACCTTCATTGAGGGCTTGAAGCCGGAGATCCGAGGAGAAGTTAAAGCGCGACAACCGTATACGCTTATGGCAGCCATCTCTTTCGCACGACATCAAGAGGAGCAATTGAACCATGAAGCTCGGAGGACTAGGGTCTCTCCTCAACCAGTAATATTGAAGCCCTTAGCCCCCCCTACTGTCGACCAAGTCCCTACACTAAAGAGGTTAACAAGAGAAGAGCTTCGGGAGCGATATGCGAAGGGGTTATGTTGGCATTGTGACGAGCCATGGAGCCGTGAGAATCGCTGTAGTAAAGGGGGACTTCTTATGATTGAACCGATAGAAGAAGAGGTCATTGAACATCCAAAAGAGAGCCTTGAACATGAAGAAGAAGATGCAGAAGAAGAGCCACAACCGACCGAAGTTACGGTACATACACTAGCTAGCTACTCAAACCCGCAAACGATGAAAATTGGAGGCCTTCTCAAACAACAACCAATCACTGTTCTCATCGACACGGGAAGTACTACTAACTTCCTAAATAGTAAGCTTGCTGTTCGGATATCATTACCTATCGAGAATCGCTGCAGGTTTGATGTTAAGGTCACTGACGGACGGATTTTGAATTGTGATCATAGGCGCTTGCAAGAGAAACTATTGCTGCAGGACCAAGAGATAATTACAGATTTCTTCCTTCTCCCTCTTAACAATCATGAGGCCATGCTCAGAATTAAATGGTTGACGACATTAGGTGATATTTCTTGGAATTTTATGAAACTAATTATGAAATTTTACAGTAAGGAGAAACAGGTGACATTGCACGGGAAACGTGGGGGCGACATAACAACGATTTGCACACAACAAATGGA
The DNA here is from genome assembly GCF_036884655.1 of Musa acuminata AAA Group. NCBI lineage: Eukaryota > Viridiplantae > Streptophyta > Magnoliopsida > Zingiberales > Musaceae > Musa > Musa acuminata. The sequence continues at coordinate 18,020,550 of NC_088340.1, forward strand.
GAATGTTTTGCATAAAGCATGCAGCGGCTTTTTGGTACAACTTGAGCAGCAAACTAAGGGAGAGCCAACAGAATTTGAAGATCCAAATCTACTTCCTTTGCTTGTTGAATTTTTAAATATATTTGACGAACCGCGCAACCTACCTCTTACCTGTCGGCATGATCATTGTATAATGATTCTTCCAGGCAAATCTTCAGCAAATGCTCAGCCATATCAGTATCCACATCTCCAGAAGGATGAAATAGAAAGGATTATAAAAGAGATGCTCGAAACAGGAGTTATTCGGCCAAGTTGCAACCTCTACTCTTCGCCGGTGCTACTTGTACGCAAGAAGGACGGAACAAGGCGAATATGTGTTGATTACCGAGCTCTCAATGGCATAATCATCAAGGACAAATACTTTATTCCAATAGTAGATGAATTGCTAGATGAAAGGGAGCACAAATCTTTACAAAGCTGGACCTTTGATCCGGGTATCATCAAATACGAGCATGCGAAGAAGACATACGGAAAACCACCTTTTGAACACACAACAACCACGAATTTTTGCTTTCTTCAACAAAAGGTGGAATATCTTGGGCATATCATATCAGAGGAAGGTGTGGCAGTGGACCCCTTCAAAATTGGAGCAATGCAAAACTGGCCGATCTCGAGAAACATAAAATTGCTACATGGCTTTCTGGGTTTAACAGGCTACTACCGCAAGTTCGTGAAAAACTATGGAAAGATTAGTGCACCACTTACTTCCTTACTAGACAAAGATGTCTTCCAATGGTTGGACAGAGCCTCCGTTGCCTTCGACAAACTTAAGGCAGCCATGACGACGACGCCGGTGCTAACACTACCAGATTTCAACCGACCCTTCATTATTGAGGCCGACACATCTGGAGTCAGAATTGGAGCCATTCTCATGCAAGATGGTCGACCACTCGTATACACTAGCAAGGCATTATCTCCCGCCGATCAAAATATGTCAACATATGATAAGGAGATGCTCGCCATTGTGCGCGCAGCAACGAGGTGGAGATTGTACTTGATCAGGCGATACTTTCAAATCAAGACCGACCATAAAAGCCTAAAATATCTCTTGGAGAAGAAGATATCTTCCCCCGAGCAGCAAAAATGGATGCGCTTTCGCAGCTACCCAAGCAAGTTGAAGTTTCGACCGTTTCACTTCCGACCAGCGACTTCCTTGAAGATATTAAGATGGAATGGCAAGAAGATTCAGATACTAGTAAGATTATAAAAAAATTAGAGGAAGCACCAAGCCCCATGGCTCATTACAATTGGGACTCAAAAGAATTATACTATAAGGGACGCATTGTGCTTGTGACAAATTCTACTTGCATCTTCAATAGCAGATTTTGGACAAAGTTATTCTATATGCAAGGTACTAAATTGAAAAGGAGTACGACATATCACCCACAAACCAACAGCCAACCGGAAGTTTTAAACAGGTGCTTGGAGACAGCCCAAAGCCACCCACCAAATATGACTACCCAAAGAGAACTCCAGACCCAGCCAAGTGCCATTATTGATCGACGGATCGTGACTCGACGACGACGACCCACTAATGAAGTGCTAATACAGTGGGCGAACCTACCAAAAGAAGATGCCACTTGGGAGAACTATGACGACTTGAAGATCAAATTCCCAGAATTCATGAATCATCAGCCTCGAGGACAAGGCTGATTTGAAGAGGGCAGGTCTGTTAGGACTCTAGCTTGGAGAGTCCTAATTGAGAGGGATATTCTGTTAGGACTCTAGCTAGGAGAGTCCTAATTGTGATGGGCATTCATGTAAGAGGTTTTTTCTTAGAGAAGAATTAGGAGTTGTAAGGGAATAGGAGTCTTGAGTAGGAGTCCTATTAGGAGTTGGTTAGAAGTAAGAGTCTTAAGTAGGAGTCCTATTAGGAGTTAGGGTTTAGAAGCCCTATAAATAGTCATGTATTCCTTCTCTTTTCAAAAGCAATAGATGAATCTTTTCTGCAGCCTTTGAGCAGCAAATTGGAGGGAGGAACCCCTATAGAGTTCCAAGGAGGCCGATCCCCTAAAGAGATAAACCCCAAGTTTAGAATCTGCAAGGGTTCTAACAGCGGTGCCACTGCCTGGCTCTCAGGTGCTGGGCGGTGCCACCGCCTGGCTCTCGGGTTCTAGGCGGTGCCACCGCCTACACTATTTCAGCTCACTGGTTGGGCTCCAAACTTGGCCCAAACTAGTCCGAACTCGGGCCCAATTAGCCCCTACTTGGGTTATAGGATTAACACCTAATCCTAACCCTAATTAATGTGCTAACTACGAATTTAAAGATATTTCCTAAGCTATTACAAAGTCCGTAAGTCAAGACTTTTTCCGGCGAGCTTCAGGCGAACTCCGGACGGTCTTCCGACGAACTCTCGGAAACCATTCTGCGGACTCCCAGCAAGCTCCTAGACTTCACGATTTGATCTTGGCGAGTTCCAATGAGCTTCTTCGGCAAGCTCCGATCTTTCTCGGTGAGCTCCGCGAACTTCCAACGAACCTTCGGGCGAGCTTCCGAAAAACCCTTCGGCAAGCTCCCTACTCATTCTCGGCTAGTTCCGGCAGCATTCCCGACGAACCTTCGGACTTCCGTCAAATTCTCAAACTCGCAACAAATCCTTCACGCTTGACTCCGACACTTTGTTTCGCTTTATGTCTATTAGGATCGAGAGCACTAAGAGGGGGGGGGGGGGGGGGGGGGGTGAATTAGTGCAGCGGAAAACTTTCTACGATTAAAATCGAAAGTTGCGTTCGACCGATAAAAACAACTTCTGTATGAAAGTTGATACTAATCAATGTTAATGTCAAACTAAGCAGGTAGTTTGCAGCTATGATGAAAACCAGAATATCGGCGCAAACTGAAATCCGAAGTTCGTACGAAGAAACTGATTTACGTCTAAATGCTGATTCGTAAATCACTTGATTAGATAAGACGTAGTTTAAGCAGGAGTATAAAGGCAGTGTGCAGTATTGGTAAAGCTCAAAACGTAAATGCAATCTGCAATATGATGATTATACGAAAAAGCAGATTTACGTCTAAACGCAGATTTACGTCTAAATGCAGATTTACGTCTAAACGTTGAAACTTGTATGTAAAATCGCAAAGGGCAGTAACTATTGAGAAGTTTGCAGTGAAGGTAAAATGCTTAAAGGAAATGCAAACCGAGATTTAGAGTGCTTCGGTCAATCTTGACCTACTCCACTTTTGGCTTCCTCCACCGATGAGGTCACCGACGTCAACTAGAGGCCTTCCTTCAATAGGCGAAGGCCAACCACCTTCTTACAGATTCACTCCTTTTGACGGGCTTAGGAGACAACCCTTACAGAAGTTTTCTCTCCTCTCTTTACAACTCAAACTTTGAAGAACAGAAAGAGGAGAACTAGCAGTTTTGAGCTCTAAGAACCATAGAAAGACTGCAAGATTTCGAGTGTGTGTTCTATGCTTTTAGTGCTGAATGGGTGGGGTATTTATAGGCCCCAACCCAGTTCAAATTTGGAGCTCAAATTTGTCAATTCCCGGAATTCTGGGATCAGGTGGTTGCACCTCCTGACTGGGGCGGTTGCACCGCCTGGCAGAGCTCGAAGACTGAGCCTCTGGGCGGTGCCACCTCTGTCAGGGGCAGTTGCACCTCTCTGCCAGAGCTCGAAGACCGAGCTCAAGCGGTTGCACCGCCTAACTGGGGAGGTTGCACCGCCTGGCATAGCTCGAAACTTGAGCTCTGGCGGTGCTACCTCTTGACAGAAGAGGTTGCACCGCCCAGTCTCGCTCGGAGACTAAGCCCAGGGCGGTGCCACCTCTTCTGTCAAGAGGTAGCACCGCCAGAGCTCAAGTTTGTCTTGCTCGGAGACTGAGCCCAGGGCGGTGCCACCTCTTGGCTGGGGCGGTTGCACCGCCCAGTCTCGCTGGGAGACATAGCCTGGGCGGTGCTACCTCCTGGCTTGGGCGGTTGCACCTCCCACAGCAATCAGGGTCCGAATGGGTTAATCCATTCGGCCCAAATTGATTCTTTCAGGGGCCCAATTGCCCCAAGATTAAGCTAATGGGATCACCTTCCATTTCTAACTTAATCAATGTGCTAACTACGATTATTTCCTAAGACATATTCTGCAGCTTGCTCCGGTGCGTCAATCGCTTCTTCCGACGAGTTTCCGGCGAACTTCCGTTGATCATCTGACGAACCCTCGGTGATCCTCCTGCGGACTTCCGGCAAACTCCTGGACTTGCGACGATCCACTTGGCAAGTTCCGACGAGCTCCTTTGGCAAGCTTCTGGACTTCTCGGATTTGTTCCCGCAGAACCTCCGACGACTGTCCGAACTTCCGTCGAGCTCTCGAACTCCCAACGTGATCATTGTCATGACTCCGGCGTAACTCCTGCTACATGTCTTACTTTCATCGTAGTTAATCCTGCACACTTATCTCAACACACAGATTAGACAAACAAATGACAATTGACTTCATCATCAAAATCCGAGATTCAACAATCTCCCCCTTTTTGATGATGACAATCAATTGATAATGGAGTTAACCTTAACTCCCCCTGTCTATATGCCATACTTCTTGAATTTAAAAACTTTATAAATTCAAGAGACATATTCCCATCATGATTCCTATCATGATGTATCTCTTTGAAGATGATGTCAAGGCTTGACATTCATTTTCAAATATAACAAGTTTGAATGATGGTTATTGTAGCAATTCATCATATTGTAAGATATCGACATGTAAAGCTGTGAAGCAAGATTTTGATATCATTACATGATATGAATATTTAGCAAGTGTAGCATTGCATCACATGGTAAGAAATCAGTTCGTACGATGCAAATTTGTTTGATATCTTGATACAGGGCATATAGCAATGATAGCAATCATATATTTCTTGGTGATGCAAGTATGGCCTAATCATAGCAATGATAGCAATCATATATTTCTTGGTGATGCAAGTATGGCCTAATCATAGCATCAGTGATAGCAACCATATCAACATCAGTGATAGCAAACATATCAATTCATATATTTCTCCCCCTTTGTCATCAACAAAAAGCATGGTAGATGTGATTCCAGGAGAACAATATGAGTAGGTTATCAAGCACATAAAGGAAGGCATGACACGTATAATGCTTTGAAAACCTCTTCTCCTTGCATGTTATAATTCTTTGTGCATGAAAGAGGAAACTCATTTTTCCAAAAATAAGAGTGTACAGGAAAATCCGATTTTTAGCATTCAAATAGTTAAGCAAATCTGAAAATGAAATGAACTTTTCCATACATTCGGACATAAGTAAGTTATTTGATCAAGTGATACCAAAGCATGTAATACTAATCAAGTGATTTGATCATTCAATAAAGTCCGAAAAATAATTTTAGCTAGTTTAAGTATTCGTACACATCAACATTCCTAATTCTCTTCTTATAAAATCAAATTGTTCTTCACTTAGAGGTTTTGTAAAAATATCAGCTAGTTGATGTTTAGTATCAATGAACTCTATGATTACATCATGATTCGTAACATGATCTCGTATAAAGTGATGTCTGATATCAATATGTTTTGTTCTTGAGTGTTGTATAGGGTTCTTTGTTAAGCATATTGCACTTATGTTATCACATTTAATTGGAATATTTTTAAGATGAACTTTATAATCTTCTAAGGTGTTTTTCATCCATACAACTTGTGCACAGCATGTACTTGCTGCAATATATTCAGCTGCGGTTGTTGATAGTGCAACCGAGTTTTGTTTCTTAGATGATCAGGAAACAAGGGCATGTCCTAAGAATTGACATGTTCCTGATGTGCTTTTTCTATTTAATCTACAGCCAGCAAAGTCTGCATCAGCATAAGCAATTAACTCAAGATTCTCTGATTTTGGGTACCATAATCCTAGATTTGTGGTACCATTAAGATATCTGAGTATTCTTTTAACTGCTTTGAGATAAGATATCTTAGGGTTTGATTGAAATCTAGCACAAAGTCCTACACTGAACATGATGTCTGGTCTTGTTGTAGTGAGGTAAAGTAAACTTCCTATCATACCCCTATAAGTTTTTTGATCAAAGCTTTCTCCACTTTCATCAATTTCTAACTTAGTGGAGGTGCTCATAGGAGTGTTAATGGCTTTTGAGTTCTTCATATTAAACTTCTTTAGTAAATTCATAGCATATTTAGTTTGACTAATAAAGATGTCATTGTTTAGTTGTTTGATTCGTAAACCTAAGAAGAATGTTAACTCTCCCATTAAACTCATTTCGAATTCAAGACTCATAGTTTTAGCAAAAGATTCACAGAGAGATTCATTTGTAGAACCAAAGATAATATCATCAACATAAATTTGAACAATGAGAAAATTATTTTCAAAATTCTTGATGAATAATGTAGTATCAACCTTGCCTTTTATGAAATTATTTTCAATGAGAAAAGAACTAAGTCTCTCATACCAAGCCCTTGGAGCTTGTTTTAAACCATAGAGAGCTTTAGTTAATCTAAACACATGATTAGGGAGACTATTATTTTCAAATCCAGGAGGTTGTTCAACATAGACTTCTTCGGAAATAAAGCCATTAAGAAAAGCGCTTTTAACATCCATTTGAAACAACTTAAAATTATTACTACTAGCGTAGGCAAGGAGCATCCTTATGGCTTCTAATCGAGCCACAGGAGCGAGGGTTTCTTCATAATCGATACCTTCTTCTTGGTTGAAACCTTTGGCCACTAATCTAGCCTTGTTTCTAACCACGATACCATTTTCATCTTGCTTGTTTCTAAAGACCCATTTAGTACCAATAACTAAATGGTCATTTGGCCTAGGAACAAACGTCCACACCTCATTTCTCTCAAATTGATTCAATTCATCTTGCATTGCGATAATCCATGAATCATCTTTCATGGCTTCATCAACACATTTGGGTTCAATTTGGGAGAGAAAGGCGGCGTTGGCACAAAAATTTTTAAAAGAAGATCGTGTTTGAACCCCCTTTGATGTGTCCCCTAAGATTAGCTCCTTAGGATGAGCATCTACATACTTCCAATCCTTGGGTAAGGAAATCTGGGAAGTGGATGCATCCAAGTTGCCAGTTGGAGACGGGGTTTCATTTAAATTCAAGGAATCAAAATTAACATCATCATCAAGATCATTTTTCCTAATTTCGGAAATCTCATTGAAAACAACATGAATGGATTCTTCAATAATTAAAGTTCATTTATTGAAGATACGAAAAGCTTTAGAAACCGAAGAATAACCAAGAAAGATTCCTTCATCGGATTTAGCATCAAATTTTCTTAAGTTATCCTTTTCATTTAAGATAAAACACTTAAACCCAAAGACTTTAAAATATGAAACATTGGGTTTTTTGTTATTCCATAACTCATAAGGAGTTTTGGTGAGTAGGGGTCTTACTAGAACTCTATTCAAAATATAGCATGTAGTGTTTACGGCTTCGGCCCAAAAATATTTGGGTAAGCTATGTTCATTCAACATGGTTCTTGCCATTTCTTGTAAATTTCGATTTTTTCTTTCTACTACCCCATTTTGTTGAGGATTTCTTGGAGTAGAGAAATTATGGTTGTATCCATTGAGTTCACAGAATTCTTGGAAATCATGGTTTTAAAATTCTCCACCATGATCACTTCTAATTGACGAAATCATAGAACCCTTCTCATTTTGAACAAGTTTACAAAACTTGGTAAAATATCTAAAGCATTCATTTTTCTGTTTTAAGAAGTAGGTCCATGTATATCTGCTATAGTCATCAACAATGACAAAGGCGTATTTGCAACCTCCTAGACTCAATGTAGAGATTGGTCCGAACAAGTCCATATGGATCAATTGTAAGGGCCTAAAGGTGCTTATTTGATTCTTAGTCTTGAAACTACCCTTAATTTGTTTACCTAATTGGCAAGCATCACATACATTATCTTTGATGAACTTGATATGAGGAATTCCTCTTACAAGTTCTTTAGATGATATTTGAGTGATTAGTTTCATGCTAGCATGACCTAATCTTCTATGCCATAGCCAAGCATCCTCATTTAAAACCGAAAAACACATTTCATTACACAAATCATTTATGTCAATAGTGTATACGTTATTTTGTTTTAATGCAATCATGGACATGTTTTTATGTGGTTTTTCATTGATGCAAGCATTAGATTCGAATTTGACAGTGCATCCTTTATCACATAATTGACTAATGCTCAAGAGGTTATGTTTTAAACCATCAACTAACAAAACATCTTAAATAAAGAAGTTGGATTTGTTACCTATGGTTCCTTTGCCAATGATTTTACCCTTGTTGTTGTCTCCGAAGGTGACATAGCCTTCGTCTATGCTAGTGAGCTTAGAGAATTGAGATGGATCTCCGGTCATATACCTTGAGCATCCACTATCAAGATATCATCTCTTGCTCCTAGCTTGCGATGGTGTGGGTTTCTCATCTCCGATGGCCATTAAGGCGTAATGAGCAACTTGCTCGGTGTTGGACTCCTCTTCTTCGGATGCGCTCGAATCATCCCATGTTGCTTTGAGCGCCTTCTTCTTTGTTGTTCTCTTTTTGGCTTGGGGACAATCACTCTTGTAGTGTCCCAGCTTTTTGCACTCATAGCAAATAACTTGGTCCTTCTTGGGTTCAAGTTTATTTTTAGTGTCATTCTTAAACTTGTTTCTTTTAATGAATTTTTTAAATTTTCTTGTTAGAAGTGCCAAGTCATCGTCACAGTCCTCATCACTTGAGTTTTCTTTCAAGTGGTCTTCCAAAGTTCTAAGTGCCATATCCTTCATGTTCTTTGGAAGGATGTCTTCTTGCTCTTCATGAGCATTGTAAGTCATCTCATAGGTCATTAATGACCCAATTAGTTCTTCAAGACGGAAGTTGTTTAGATCTTTTGCCTCTTGAATAGCAGTGACTTTAGGATCCCAACTCTTAGGAAGGGATCTTAGAATCTTATTTACGAGCTCAAAATCCGAAAAGCTTTTTCCGAGTCCTTTTAGACCGTTGACGACATCCGTGAAACGGGTAAACATATCGCCAATAGTCTCACTCGGTTTCATTCAGAAAAGTTCGAAAGAGGGTAACAAAAGATTGATTTTTGACTCTTTCACTCTACTTGTGCCTTCATGAGTCACTTCGAGTGTGTGCCAAATATCGAATACAGTTTCACAAATAGAAACACGATTAAACTCGTTTTTATCAAGTGCGCAAAATAAGGCATTCATAGCCTTTGCATTGAGAGCGAAAGCCTTCTTCTCCAAATCATTCCAATTGATCATTGAAAGAGAAGACTTCAAAAAACCATTTTCGATAAGATTCCAAAGTTCAACATCCATAGAGATAAGAAAGATCCTCATTCGGGTCTTCCAATAGGTGTAGTCCTTCCCATTAAACATGGGTGGACGTGTAATAGAATGGCCCTCTTGGTTTCCAGCGTAAGCCATCTCACTTGGGTTTTAATCCGTTTGAGAGTTAACCGGGCTCTGATACCAATTGTTTCGAGAGCACTAAGAGGGGGGGGGGTGAATTAGTGCAGCGGAAAACTTTCTGCGATTAAAATCGAAAGCTGCGTTCGACCGATAAAAACAACTTCTGTATGAAAGTTAATACTAATCAATGTTAATGTCAAACTAAGCAGGCAGTTTGCAGCTATGATGAAAACCAGAATATCGGTGCAAACTGAAATCCGAAGTTCGTACGAAGAAACTGATTTACGTCTAAATGCTGATTCGTAAATCACTTGATTAGATAAGACGCAGTTTAAGCAGGAGTATAAAGGCAGTGTGCAGTATTGGTAAAGCTCAAAACGTAAATGCAATCTGCAATATGATGATCATACGAAAAAGTAGATTTACGTCTAAACGCAGATTTACGTCTAAACGTTGAAACTTGTTTGTAAAATCGCAGAGGGCAGTAACTATTGAGAAGTTTGTAGTGAAGGTAAAATGCTTAAAGGAAATACAAACCGAGATTTAGAGTGCTTCGGTCAATCTTGACCTACTCCACTTTTGGCTTCCTCCACCGATGAGGTCACCGACGTCAACTAGAGGCCTTCCTTCAATAGGCGAAGGCCAACCACCTTCTTACAGATTCACTCCTTTTGACGGGCTTAGGAGACAACCCTTACAGAAGTTTTCTCTCCTCTCTTTACAACTCAAACTTTGAAGAACAGAAAGAGGAGAACTAGCAGTTTTGAGCTCTAAGAACCACAGAAAGACAGCAAGATTTCGAGTGTGTGTTCTATGCTTTTAGTGCTGAATGGGTGGGGTATTTATAGGCCCCAACCCAGTTCAAATTTGGAGCTCAAATCTGTCAATTCCTGGAATTCCGGGATCAGGCGGTTGCACCTCCTGATTGGGGCGGTTGCACCGCCTGGTAGAGCTCGAAGACTGAGCCTCTGGGCGGTGCCACCTCTGTTAGGGGTGGTTGCACCTCTCTGCCAGAGCTCGAAGACCGAGCTCAGGCGGTTGCACCGCCTAACTCGGGAGGTTGCACCGCCTGGCAGAGCTCGAAACTTGAGCTCTAGCGGTGCTACCTCTTGACAGAAGAGGTTGCACCGCCCAGTCTCACTCGGAGACTGAGCCCAGGGTGGTGCCACCTCTTGGCTGGGGCGGTTGCACCACCCAGTCTCGCTGGGAGACATAGCCTGGGCGGTGCTACCTCCTGGCTTGGGCGGTTGCACCTCCCACAGCAATCAGGGTCCGAATGGGTTAATTCATTCGGCCCAAATTGATTCTTTCAAGGGCCCAATTGCCCCAAGATTAAGCTAATGGGATCACCTCTCATTTCTAACTTAATCAATGTGCTAACTACGATTATTTCCTAAGACATATTCTGCAGCTTGCTCCGGTGCGTCAATCGCTTCTTCCGGCGAGTTTCCGGCGAACTTCCGTCGATCATCCGACGAACCCTCGGTGATCCTCCTGCGGACTTCCAGCAAACTCCTAGACTTGCGACGATCCACTTGGCAAGTTCCGACGAGCTCCTTTGGCAAGCTTCTGGACTTCTCGGATTTGTTCCCGTAGAACCTCCGACGACTGTCCGAACTTCCGTCGAGCTCTCGAACTCCCAACGTGATCATTGTCATGACTCCGGCGTAACTCCTGCTACATGTCTTACTTTCATCGTAGTTAATCCTGCACACTTATCTCAACACACAGATTAGACAAACAAATGACAATTGACTTCATCATCAAAATCTGAGATTCAATAATGTCTTCATCGTTATCGTAGTTAAACCTGCACACACAAGCCAAAACTCTACTCCGATCTAGACAATTATTACAACGCGAATTGACATTCTGTTGCCCGGCACGTCATTGGTTGGCCCGATGCCTGACATCCAAAGCCTTCTGCCATCCAATATCCTAACGTGATCTCCTCCGGCGCAACGTCAATTCCTCCTGCGTTAACTGTCTAATCCTGATCGAGTAGACCTGCATCACTCAAAACGTAGATTAAATCATAAACACATATCCATTAGTTTCATCATCAAAATCCGAGATTCAACAAATTTAACTCACCTTAATAGAATAGATGAGGATACTGCTCTCGCATATCTTATTCTCTTTCCCACGTTGCCTCTCGGTCTGAATGGTGTTGCCAACAAATCTTTACCAAAGGTATAATTTTGTTCCTTAGAACATGTTCTTTCCTATCCAAGATCTGGGTTGGTTGTTCTCCAAAAGTAGCATCATCTCTTAGTTGTAGAGGTTAGTAAGATATGACATGGGATGGATCCCTGATATATCTTCGAAGCATAGACACATAGAATACATCATGGATGCCAGCCAAAGCCAGGGGCAATGCCAATATGTATGCTACAGGCCCAACCTTTTGTAAGATCTCAAATGGGCCAATAAATCTTCGAGCTAACTTTCCCCTTTGACCAAACCTTATAACTCCCTTGGTTGGCGACACCTTTAAGAAGACGTGCTCACCAACTTCGAATTCTAGATCTCTTCGCCTTCGATCTGCATAACTTTTCTAACGACTTTGAGCTATTAATAATCTTTGGCATATAATTCGAATATTATCAGCATCTTTTTGAATTAATTGAGGCCCCAAAAGCTTCCGTTCTCCCACCTCATGTCACGCCCCTAAAAATATCCATGATATTTAAATTTTTTTTTTCGCCACAACTAACCCAGGATCCAAACACACATTTGAGGTCACTAAGAAAACATTCAGATCAAAATTTTCACTTCTATAATCTATCAATTCATAACCCTGTGCAATTCATAAACATAGCACACATCACTCGATAATTTATACAATCTGAACTCAACTCATCAAAATAAAAACCACAATATAAATCCACAAGTGGGGAAATCTATGCAGTCACCACAATCATCGATTTACCATAAGTTCATATCATTACACGAATTTAATTTAACATTCCAAAACCCTATACATGAGGGATCCTTTAACTTACACAAAATCCACAGGTTTAGATTCATAGTCACATTTCATTAGATGCAACGTAGCTTATACACAACTACATATATGCTAACAAAAGTTCTGCCCAACGTCTTCTAAACTTTCCACTGCCTCAGCCCATTCTTAACATTTAAGCAGGCGATACGCTATCCTGAAAAATTTATCAACAAATGGGGTGAGCATAAAGAGCTCAGCAAGTGACTAACATATCCATATCAAAATAGTACAATTTCCAAAGAGATGCAGTTTCAAACACAAAGCAGAATATACGATTTCGTATACATAATATCATTAGGAGCAGAATCATAATTGTCCTTTTTAATCATACATATTTGGTTCCTGACAGATGGGGCATAGAGTAATTGGAGCATATCAGAAACAAAGGAAACATATCGGAGCTTATCAATGGCATATAAAATGTTCCAAATCACATCAACGACATATGGAACATTACGAAGCAAAATCAGCAGTGAATGAAGCATTTCATAGCATATCAAACTCATATGTCGTATAGAAGCTCAAACGTCGTCCTTGACGTTGCAATCATATCATAACTATCCAGAGCACGAACAGAAATAACTCACCAAAACTCTGGATGTCATATCAAACATATAGAGGGTGTAGTGGGATCTCAGTCAGAATGTGATTCATCCATTTCTGAATGACCACCTGACAAAAGTCTCCCACGTCTGGGAGCTCCATCCACCCACGTCTAGGTGAAGTCAAAGGGGGCCGGCAGAGCATCGCAGGCTCTAAGCAATATCCCACAAAGCGGGACCCCACAAAGCGGGCAAATAAGCGCATACCAGAATATCCCACATAGCGGGACCCCACAAAGCGGGCAAATCAGCGCATACCCTTTACCATTTCTGGCAAAGGTCCAGACAATCCCACACACCAGAGTACAAGAAGGCAGTTTCAACAATAAGTAGCATATAATGGAAGCACACGCGGAGCAACCAAACGTACATGTGCCTTTTCAAAAGCAGTGTGATGCAAGGAACGAATCTCTCACAAAAGTATTCATTTTAGGAAAGAAATGAAAGCAAGAGTGTACAGGGATTCCAAACAATCATAATCAGCTCAATTCCAATAAGAAGATCAGGCGAATTCAAGTATCCAAAGGAAATGGAACAGAATACGCGAAATCGACCAAAGCTCGATTTCGGACAGAATTCCAGTGACACATCAAACAAATATTTCAGAATAACAATTATGCTCCAATACCCATAAGAAGGCTATGGTCGAACCATATATCAATCTATATTCGGATGGAACAGATTTCATATGAAACAGGGCTCCCAACACAGAGTTACCTCTGATTTGGTAACACAAGGTCAAAATCACAATCACTGTTTTGCAGAATTTATAAGGTCAGATTCAACAGACGATAGGGTGGGCAATTGAACTCTAAAATTTTCAAACTATATTTCAAAAGAGAGAATTTCAAGTCTAGTTTCAAATAAAATCAGTTTGGTACAAACTAGAATTTTCAACAGGGAGTTATAGGCGTTTTAGTATCGAAAGGTCAGAAATCTTGAACTCTGTTTTACAGCGTCTATAGGCTCTTTTGAAACAAATTTTTGGGTAAGTATTCGGTGTCCAAAATCTACAAAATCGGTGTCAAAAGAAATATATACGAGTCTAATTTCAAACAAAAATAGTTCCTGCCTGAATCCTCATTCTGTACTAAAACTTATAGCTGAAACAGTGCTTAGGGGTCAGTTTACCGAAAAAAAAACTTTCAGAATCCATGGTTTTATGTCCAAGGAGAGACATATCAGTTTCTAAATAGAAATCTTCCAATTTATTTTGAATCAACATAAAAATAGAGTCTAATACTGCTGTAGGATGGGGTTAGAACACTTGCCTTTGGAAATTTTGACCCGAAATGACAAGATTAAAGCAAGAACCCTAAAAGCCCCAATTTTCTTTCTCTTCTTCTTCTTCTTCTTCTTCTTCTTCTTCTTCTTCTTCTTCTTCTTCTTCTTTCTTTCTTTCTTTCTTTCCCTGATCACCCACAAGCAGCCTCCTCTGCTTCCTTAAGAACGAAGGCAGAGAGGCTTAAGCGGTGGAATTTGTCATTTGGTGCATTTTGCAGTTTAGTCCTTATTTTTATCATATTCACGATTAGGTCCTTAGGGTTTACATATAGGTCCTCAGATTCTTTCTTTTCTCTTTTTTTTTTGAACAGATCTCCCAAATCTTACAAATAAGTTACCTCTGATTCATACTCTATTTCTTTTGTCAATTAAAATAGATGCTTACGTTATCACCAGAAATTTATACGAACATTCGGAAATGAGGGGTGTTACACCTCATCCCAATATACAAGTGATCTGCACTTTTTTCCATAAAGAGCTTCAAATGGAGCCATCTATATGGTAACTATTATTATAAGAAAACTCAATTAGACGCAAGTGCATATCCCAACTCCCACCAAAGTCTAAAGCACATGCTCTTAAGAAATCTTCAAGAGTTTATATTGTCCTTTCAGATTGACCATCAGTTTGGGGGTGAAAGGCTGTACTAAACTTTAACTGTGTGCCCAAAGATTTTTGTAGACTTCCCTAAAATTTAGATGTGAATCTTGGATCTCTATCTGAGATAATGCTAACTAGCACCCCATGATATCGAATAATTTCCTTAATATATAAGCTTGCTAGTTTATCCAATGAATACTTCTTCTTAATAGGGAGGAAGTGAGCAGATTTAGTAAGTCTGTCTACTATTACCCAAATTTCGTCATATCCTTTCAGAGTCTTGGGTAATCGTGTCACAAAATCCATAGTGACTTGCTCCCACTTCCATTCAGGAATCGAAATCCTTTACAACTTTCCCGCAGGTACTCGATGTTCTATCTTCACCTGTTGACATATCAGACATTTAGAAACAAACTCTACTATATCTCTCTTCATACCATGCCACCAATAGTTTTGGCATAAATCTCGATACATCTTAGTAGTCCCGGGATGAATGTTAAATTTTGATCTATGTGCCTTCTCCAATAATTGCATCTTTACTGGATGGCTTTCGGGAACACAAAGTCGATCATGGAATGTAATAGAACCATCTTCGGCTTGGAGGAATTCAGGTCTAGATCCTTGAGCTATTTCCTTAACTATCATTTGAAGATATGTATCTTCCTTCTGACCTTCTTTAACCTTTTCCACCAAATATGATTGTGCCATCAAACACACAAGAAAACCTTTATTTTTCTCTGATAAAAGTTTAAGTTTTAAGTCTGCTAACTTCGTAATCATAGAATTCCTTTAAATATTCATATAGGCTACAAGACTATAGGTATTTCTGCTTAAGGCATCAGCAACTACATTAGCTTTCCTAGGATGGTAGTTGATATTAAAATCATAATCCTTTAGAAAGTCCAACAACATTCTTTATCTCATATTTAAATCTTTTTGTGTGAAAATATATTTAAGACTCTTATGATTTGTGAAGATTTCGAAAGTCTGTTCATAAAGATAATGCCTCCAAATTTTCAGTGCAAAAATGATAGCTACTAACTCTAAGTCATAAGCAGGATAGTTCTTTTCATGAGGCTTTAATTACCTCGATGCATAAGCTACTACCCTCTTGTTTTGCATTAGAACGCAACCAATCCCTTGTAGTGAGGCATCACTATACACTACAAAACCTTCTCCCCCTGAAAGAATCACCAAGATAGGAGCACTGGTTAATTTCTTCTTCAATTCTTGAAAACTTTGTTGACATTTATCATCCCATATGAGTTTTATGTTCTTTTGTGTCAACTTGGTCAATGGTACTGCTATTTTTGAAAAGCCTTCTACGAATCTTCTATAGTATCCAACCAAACCCAAAAAGCTTCTAATCTCTGAAACATTAGAAGGTTGCTTCGATTTTATCACAGCTTCAATCTTCTGTGGGTCAACAGATATACCAGCGCTCAAAATTACATGACCCAAAAACATAATTTCATTGAGCCAGAAGTTGCACTTGCTTAACTTGGCATATAGTTTTTCTTACCTTAGGACTTCTAAAACTATCTTAAGATGGTGTTCATGCTCTGCTATACTTTTGGAGTAGATCAGGATATCATCAATGAACATAATTACAAATTTATCAAGATAAGGGTGGAACACCCTATTCATGAGATCCATGAAGGCAGCTGGTGCATTTGTGAGTCCAAAAGGCATTACTAAGAATTCATAATGACCTTATCTTGTTCTAAAGATAGTTTTTTGTATATCTCCTTCCCTTATCTTCAGTTGATGATACCCGGATCTCAAATCAATCTTTGAGTATACCTAAGTACTTTGAAGTTGATCAAACAAGTCATCTATTCGGGGAAGAGGATATTTATTCTTTATGGTCACTTGGTTGAGCTGTCTATAATCGATGCATAGTCGTATAGATCCATCTTTCTTCTTCACAAATAGGACAGGGGCACCACAAGGTGATACATGCGTTGAATAAAACCCTTGTCCAAAAGCTCTTGGATATGTTTCTTTAACTCCAACTCAATTGGTGTCATTCTATACGGAGGTTTAGAAATAGGTGCAGTACTAGATAGGAGATCAATTATAAATTCAATCTGTCTATTTGGTGGTAGTGCAAGTAGATCTTCAGGAAAAACATCTAGAAAATCCCGCACAATAGGGATGTCCTTTGATACTGGCTTCTTAGATTCATCTCCAGAAATGAAGGCCAAGTATCCCTGACATCCCTTCAGTAATAGTTGGGTAGCACTCAAGGCTGAAATAATAGAAGGAAACTTTTCTTGAATCCCAATGAACTTGAAAGGTGGTTGATCTAGAAGTGAGAAAGTAACAGTCTTCCGAAAACAATCGATACTTGCATGGTATGCTGAAAGCTAGTCCATACCCAAGATAGCGTTGAAATCTTGAAATTCTAGTAGAATAAGATCTACTAGCAAATCGTGACTTTCAATATATCTGATCAACTATCAAAGAGTTTCCAATTGGTGCTACTACCATTAATGCATTATTCATTGTCTCACGATTCTTATGCAATTTCATAGCAAAATAGGGTGATATAAAAGAATGTGTAGAACTAGAATCAATAAGCACATATGTTGGCATACCACAGAGTATGATGATACCTTTAATAATAGATCCCGAGGCTTTAGCAAATTGATGAGTCAATGCGTAGACTCTTGCTTGTCCTTCATCTCTGGGTCATAGCTGTTGTTGTCCAGCTGTTTGGGGTGGAGCTCGACGTTGATGTTGCTTCCGTGGGTAATCCTTTGACATGTGCCCGGGTTGTTGACAATAAAAACATACGTGTTGTCCCATGGGGCATGAGGTGAAAACATGATCTGTCTTCCCACAGAAATAACATCTTATAAAAACTTGATTGTTAGGAGTTCCTGCTTGTTGATGCCCAAACTATTTGCCTTTGCCTTTCTTTAAAGGTCCAGAATGTGATCCCCCATATGCAGATGGTGCAGCATTAAAAGTTCACTTTCGATCCTTTGCTTGTTGTAATTCATTATACAATTTCTCCACTACCAGAGCTCGATTTAACACTTCAGCATATGTTGGTAAAATTAGTACTGCAATAGACTTTCTAATTGATGATCGAAGTCCTCTCTCAAAATGACGAACTCTTTGACTTTCATTAAAAGCAATATGTGGAGAGAATTGAGCCAACTCAGTGAAATGATGATCATATTCCATTACAGTTCTATTTCCATGGTGGATGTTAAGGAACTCTTGTTGTTTCTCAAAGCGAACTGAATCAGGAAATAACTGCTCATAAAATGCATCTTTAAATTGCTCCCAAGTTACCACAATGAATCCTAATGAACTTGAAAGGTGGTTGATCTAGAGGTGAGAAAGTAACAGTCTTCCGAAAATAATCGACACTTGCATGGTATGCTGAAAGCTAGTCCATACCCAAGATAGCGTTGAAATCTTGAAATTCTAGTAGAATAAGATCTACTAGCAAATCGTGACTTTCAAAAGTAATAACACAGTTTCTATATCTGATCAACTATCAAAGAGTTTCCAACTAGTGTTACTACCATTAATGCATTATTCATTGTCTCATGATTCTTATGCATTTTCATAACAAAATAGGGTGATATAAAAGAATGCGTAGAACTAGAATCAATAAGCATAGATGCTAGAATATAGGGACTAAAATTTCTGACCTCTTGTTGCTTAACTGCTTATAACTTTCTGCTGTGAATTCAGATTCATACAAAATATGATTTATTCGAAGCTAGACTCAAAATTTTCTTTGTATATACCTTATTTGAAATTTTTAGAGTAAAATTGCTAACTGAAACATCTGCTTTCATCAACCCTATGGATTCAGTAAAACAGAGCTAATATTTTTAGACCTTTCGCTATGAAATTATCTGTAACTCCTTGTTGTGAATTCCAATTCTTGTAAAACTTGATTTGCATAAAACTAGATTAACAATTACCTATTTTATATAAATTGGAGCATAATTGGTTATCTAAATAGTTCATACAATGTTCCTATCAAATTCTACCAGAATCGAGCTTTGGTCGATTTCGGCTTTTCTTGTTTCTTCTTTTTGGAAACCGATTTCGGCAAAAACAATTACTTTAGTTAAGTTTTACATTATTACCTTAAATTTCTATATACTTTTGTCCTTTATTTATTTGTACATCTGCAGCTATCATCTAAAGTTCATGTTTGCATCGTAATGATTCGGCACATGCATCTCATTGTTTTGCATTTACTTTTGATATGTGCCACTTCCAGTTTCATTTCTTTGGACATTGAATTCATCTAGCTTTCTTATTTCAATTGAGCTATATGTGATTTCTTGAAATCCTTGTATGCTCTTGCTTTTGTTTCCTTTCAAATCTGAATACATTTGTGAAAGATTATGTTTGTATCGTATTGACTCGAAGGCATATTTATATTTCGTTGTTCCGCATGTGCTTCCGATATATGCTAATTTCATTATTCATACTGTCCCTTTGTACTCTGGTGTTTGTGGGATAAATGTGAACCTTTGCTAGAAATGGTAAAGGGAGTTATGCTTAGAGCCTGCGATGCTCTGCCAACCTCCTATGACTTCACTCAGACATGGGTGGATGGAGCTCCCAAACGTGGGAGGCTTATGTTCAGTGGTCATTCAGAAATGGATGGACCATATTATGTTATGATCCCACTTCACCTTCTATGTATTTAATATGATATCCAAAGTTTTGGCTATGTTTCTATGCATGCTTTGGATAAGAATGAAATGAATGCATCATCATGTGACATTTGAGCTTCTATTCATGTTTTGTTCTTTGATATGTTTCTAAAATGTTATGTCTTTGTTATGCCTTGAAATTACCATATGTCATTGATATGCTCCTTATGTCAATGATATGCTCCAATTATCCTTCCTCGATTATATGAACAAAACATGCTTTGAACGAAATGACATCGTAATTCTACACTCAAACAACACATGCTTCTGTTTCATCTTGTATCTCTGCTTTGTATTTTTGATACCTTATTTGTTTCAAAAACTGTCCTCTTTGCTATGGATATGTTAGTCGCTTGCTAAGCTTTATATGCTCACTCCGTTGATATATAATTTTTTCAGGATAGCTTATCGCTCGCTAAAATATGTAGTTTGGGTTGAGACAGTGGGAAGCTAGAAGATTTTGGGGCAAATCTTTCGTACTTGATATCTTGATGTTGTATAAGTTCCTTTTATGTGTATCAACGACAAATCTAGATTGATGTATCCTGTAAATATTTGAAAAGTACCTCTCATGTTAGGATTTTGGGAATGTTAAGTTAAAATTATGTAATGAATGATATAAACATGTGGTACATGTTGGTTTTGTAATTGTATAGATTCTCACAACTATGGATTTATGATGTGGTTATGGTTTAGTGAAGTTGCCTTTGGATTTTAAGAATCATCTAGTGACATGATGTATGATTATAAACTGCACAGGTTTTGTGAATTGTGGATTGTAGAGGTGAATAACTTGAATATTTTTCTTAGTGACCTCAAATGTATGATTGGATCCTGGATTGTTTGTTGAATTATAATATTATCAATTTTGAGTTAGGTTCACACCTCCCGAATGAAAATTAAATTCGGGGGGGGGGGGGGGGGGGCGTAACAGAGTGGTATCAGAGCATGGTTTGAGGATCACTGAAATATTTTTTATGTTGACATGCAAAATATATTGAGGTCTAGTGAACTATAGTGATTGGTGAAAATTTTTTTTGATGCATTTTAGGAATCTAGGATGACGAGGACATTTAGTCCTCCTACTTCATCTGCTTTTGATTAATTAAGCGCGATAAAAGGGTTGATCGGGGATATTAAATCAGAGTGGCGTAGTAGAAGCATGGTGAACCTAATACATTGGTAGCAAAAAAATAGATAATGCGATTGGAGAAGATATTTGATGTACAAAATTATTCTGATGATCAAAAGAATTTCTAGAGATCAAGGATAGGAATAGCAAGGACAAGTTCACCAAAAAAAAAAAGATTAGAAATGAATCAGAATGTGATAATAAGAGGGTCAAGACATCATCGATTTGAAAAGGGAAGTCACCATAAAAGATTCAATCCTATGTATGATACGAGTTAGATTATGAAGTAAGTTTGTATTTGTAGGTAACTGGAGCCTATTTTGCTTGTGGAAATTTGGATCATAAAATAAAAGACTGCCCTTTGAATAAGAAAAAAGAATCACTGCCTCATAAATCATCAGCCCATGTCAGAGTGTATGTTATCACGGAATATGATTCTAAAACTTCTGAATTAGTGGTCAAAGGTACTATTCATGTTTATGAAAGAATGCAAATATTTGTTTGACAATGTGTCTCATCTATGATTTGATTCGCAATATTTTGCTTATCACATGGGCATTCAACCTAAACCACTGGATTATATGCTATATGTAAATACGGCTATTGGGGATTGTTTGATAACCTGGTCATCTTGTTTGATTTTTATTGGAGAACATGAACTTCTTGCTGATTTGGTTCTCCTAGATATTTAGAGTTTTGATATTATACTAAGTATGGATTAATTATTTTCCAATCATACCGGTATAGATTATTATACAAAATGATCACTTTTTGTATACTAGATCATCCCATCTTTTATTTTAAGAGTATTGGGCATGATTTACCTCCTTGCCTGATGTATTTCCAGATGACTTACCTAGTTTACCTCTAGATAGAGAGGCTGAATTTACTATTGATTTGGTCTATGGGACAACCCCAATATCTAAGCCTCCTTACGGAATGGCACCACTTGAGCTAGAGGAATTGAAAAAGTAACTACAACTATTAGATAAGAGTTTCATTCGACTCAGTGTTTCACCATGGGGTGCTCCAGTGCTATTAGTTAAGAAGAAGGATGAAACATTAAGGCTTTGTATTGATTATAGACAATTGAATTAGGTAACCATCAAAAACAAGTATCTCCTACCCAGAATTGATTATTTGTTTGATCAATTACAAGGTGCACAAGTATTCTCCAAGATTGATTTAAGGTCAGGTTACTATCAGTTGAAGATCATGAAGGAGGATATTCCAAAAATAGCTTTTAGAACTCGATATGGTCACTATGAATTCTTAGTGATGCCTTTTGGTTTAACTAATGCCCCTGCAACTTTTATAGAACTGATGAATAGGATATTTCAACCATTCATGGATGAATATGTGATTGTATTCATTGATGACATATTATTATATTCAAGGAGTAATCAGGAGCATGAGGAACACTTAAGAAATATATTATCCATACTAAGAGAAAAGAAGTTGTATGCAAAGTTCAGCAAATGTGAATTTTGGTTGAATGAAATTACTTTCTTAGGCCATGTGATTTCAGGGAAGGGTATATCTGTTGATCCAAAGAAAGTGGAAGCTGTGGTTAAGTGGGAAGTACCAACAAATGTGACAGAACTTAGAAGCTTCTTGGGCATGGCAGGTTATTATAGGAGATTTGTGAAGGGATTTTCTCGAATCGCTCAACCTCTCACTAAACTCACTCAAAAGAATGTGAAATTTGTATGGGGTGATGATTGTTAGCAAAGTTTTCAAGAGTTAAAAAGGAGATTGACCAGTGCCCCTATTCTCACTATTCCAAGTGGTGATGAGGGATTTATGGTTTATACTGATGCCTCAAAAAAGGGCCTTGGATATGTTTTGATGCAAGAAGGGAAAGTGATTGCTTATGCTTTTAGACAACTAAAGAGTTATGAACTGAATTAATCCAACTCATGATTTGGAATTGGCAGCAATTGTTTTTGCTCTAAAGATTTTGAGGCATTACTTGTATGGGCAAACATTTGAAATATTTACTGATTATAAGAGTTTAAAGTATATTTTTACTCAAAAAGAGTTAAATATGAGGCAGCAGAGATGGATAGATCTTCTAAAGGATTATGATTGTACCATTCGTTATCACCCAGTTAAAGTTAATGTTGTAGCAGATGCCCTTAGTAGAAAATCTATAAGTTTTATGACGACTTTGGTTGTGAAGCAATGGAAGTTATTAGAAGAGAATTATGATTTAAATGTTATGAGAAAAGGGTAAGACTCAATGATATTAATGGCCTCCATCAAAGTGCAATCTAATCTCATTCAACAAATTAAAGAAGGACAACTACGAGATCGACGCTTGATCTACTTAAGGAATGAAGTAGATGCTAGTCATAGGTGCTCAGCAAGCCAATCACGTGAGTGATGGCACGTGTGACTTGATACATAATCTTTTTATTTATTATATTTTGGCGTATATCACTTTATAACTATTGCATAAATGCATATATATATTGTGATGTCCTTGGATTTGTGCAATGGGAATCGGATCGTGATGAGATCACGATAATGAGATCGATTCACCTTTAAACACAGATCTTAAATAATCCCGGTCATAGGTTACTCGAGAGGGACATCGTGATAACTGAACAGACTGGTGTGCTGTATACCCGTCCATATGATAGATGCAGCTGGTCTCATAGCTGCTTGTGTAGGGACAATAGGGATACAGTACAGGTGCTCATTGGAGAATGAGTTCACTGATTGATCCGCTTACGGAATGCTGGATGGTTGATGATGCCTTATTGTCAGACAGCGATTCCGTAGTCCTAGTGGTGTATTTGGTCTTTAGACTTGAGACACCAAGGATGTCCTGTATGAGTGCTCTACTCTTTGATACCAGACTTATAGGTTTGGTTGTCCTAGATCTAGTACAGCTGGTCATTGGGAGTGGTAGTCGACCTTACGAGAGCTATTAAGTGTCGATAGAGGATCATCCACTCTCGGCATCATGAGAGGAATATCTCATGTGTTCTTGCTCAGACAAATCCCTGGCCAGGATCATTCGGGTTGAGAGAGAAAGAGTTCTCCCAGAGAATCTGATAAGAGCGAGACTCGAGTAGAAACCGTATGGGTCTGACAACACCATGCTCGATATACGGTCTCCGGGATATTAGATGGATGAGGGACTATAGGTACACGGTAAATGAGGACAGACAGGTCCAATGGATTGGATTCCCCTGTATCGTCTAGGGACTACGACGTAGTGGCCTAGTACGTCCGTAGTCGATGAGTCAAGTGAATTATTATAGAGATAATAATTCACTGAGTTAGAAGGAGTTCTGACAGGTATGACTCATGGCCAGCTCGATATTGGGCCTAGAGGGTCACACACATATGGCAGGCATTGCGATGAGTAGAGGTTCAGATATGAGATATCTGACGGAGCCCTTGTCTTATTGGATGCATATCCAATACCCACTAGGGGAGGACCCATTAGGGTTTGACAGTGGGCCTCTATAAATAGGAGGGATTCAGAGCCTCATAGGCTAGAGTCTTTGCTTGCCTTTCCTATTCTCCTCTCCCTCTCCACCTCAGAGCAGGCCTGGAGTTTTGAGGAGCGTCGTCGCAACCCTGCTGTGTGGGTCACCACTAGATAGGAGGATGTTTGACCTCCTTCACCCTCTCCTAAGAATCTGCAAGGAAACAGGGATATATGATCTCCCTAGGTAACACAATATACTCTATACGCAGTTTTAAGTTTCGCGGATTTTGCGCATCAATCTTCGCACAACGACGAACATCTTTTTGGGAATCGGGGATTTTGTTTTCTTGTTCTTCCGCTACGCATATGATGTCGCCCCCAAGATTTCCCAACAGTGGTATCAGAGCCAGGTTGTTTGTGCGAATGATTGGTTTTGAACTGCGTGTGTTGTGTTTAGGAAGAATTTTGACGTCAAAATCGTTGACGAAAAAACAAGGAAGGGCAGCAACAGTTGCTGCCCTCGATCTGCGTACGTGCAGCGCAGCCGAAGGCGGGCAGCACAGGGGCTGCGTCTGCAGCAGTCGGCCGGCGGCCTGCTTGCAGCAGGCTTTGCGTCTGGCGGGGCTGGCAGCCCGCGGGCAGAGGCTCCTACTGTTAGGATCGGAGCGGCACTAAGAGGGGGGGGTGAATTAGTGCAGCGGATTAAAACTTCAATTTTATCAAAATCTTTCGTACGATAAGAACGGAACTTGAAAAGTTTAACTTGAAAGCGTATTCTTAAAGTTGCGTAGCAAGGGTAATAAGGAACTAAAGCAGTAAGAAGATTTGCAGTAATGTAAATGACAATAATAAAATGCAAACCAGAAATTACGCCGATTTTTAGAGTGGTTCGGTCAAATGACCTACTCCACTTGCGAGGCCCCTCTTCGATGAGGCTCCCACCTTCCACTAGCAAGTCTCTTGAAATGGAAGGGTAAACACCCCTCTTACAACCTTTTACAAGCAGCTCAACCTCTTACAAATTTTCAATAAGAAAGAAGGAGGAGAACTCTCTAGCAAATTGAAAACAAGACTTGCTAAGACTTTCTAAGACTTTTCTCTCAATCAAAATGCTTCTCAAAAGTTGTAACCTCAGCTGCGATTTGAGGGGTATTTATAGGCCTCAAGAGGATTCAAATTTTGGGCTCCAAAATTTGAATTCTCTTAGGGTTCCCGGTGCTGGAGGTTCCACCGCCCAGCGCTCGGGTGCTGGACGGTGCAACCGCCCAGCCAAGGAGGTGTCACCGCCCAGCTAGGCGGTGCCACTGCCTACAGTGTTTTCAGCCCGACTACAGTGTTTTCAGCCACTAGTTGGGCTTCAATCTTGGCTCTCTAGTTCGCTGGTTTAGCTTAATTTTTAGCCTAAACCAACTCTGACTTTGGGCCCAGTTGGCCCCTAACCAGGATATAGGATTATCTCTTAATCCTAATCCTAATTACAAGTGGACTACATAACCAAAACACATCCTAAGCAAATTTTCAACCGCGAACGTCGAGTCTTGTTCTGGCAAGCTTTCCGACGAACTTTCTGCCGACGGGCTTCTAGCAAGCTCCCGAACTTGTGATGACTTTAATGAGTAGCCGAGCCTTCTCGGTAATCTCCGTGAACCTCCGACGATCTCTTCGGCGAACTTCCGAAAATTCCGACAGGTTCCCGATTTCTTCTCGGTTGGTTCTGGCAACATCTCCGACGATTCTTCGGACTCTTAAACGTCCATCGAACTTAACTCCGGTATTCTCACTTTGTGTTTTCTGGTTATCGTAGTTAATCCTGCACACTTAACTCAATAATATGGATTAGATCAAATAACCCATCAATTGATTTTATCATCAAAATCCGAGATTCAACAATCTCCCCCTTTTTTATGATGACAATCAATTGATGACGGAGTTAAACGTAACTCCCCCTATCTATATGCCATATTATGAGAAGATAAAACACTTGAATTTCATCATTGAATTCAAGTATAAACCGATAAGCTCTAACCGTAGAACTTATCGTTATTCTCATTAAGCATAATGTAAATGCGAAACTTTGATGAAAATCTTTTTCAAGTCGAAAGATAAGAGACAAATTTTACTATGACAAGAGATAAAGATTTTCAACTTGAATTGCATGATTATACATTTTAGACATGCATTCAATATGATCAATCAATCTTACGATATTTTCAAAGATTTTGCAAGGCATATAAGATAATCATCGATCGATCACTTTTCTCAAGGATTTTGCAATTCATATTTTGTCATGCTATTAAGAATGATATAAGTCATCACTTTTCTCCCCCTTTGTCATCAACAAAAAGGAAAATGAGACTTGAAGCACATATTTTGTCATACAACGATTTTATCATTGAAAATTAAGTATGCAAAAATATTTACGCAGAGTTCATTTTAGAGGAAAATTCAGCATGCATTCATATTATCTAATCTCTTCTTTCTATGAATAACAGAAATTGTAGATGTATAAGAGAGAGATTGGGATAAAAAAATTCAAATAGTAATTTCACGAAGTCAAGATCATAATTCGAATACAAACTCATTCAAATCGTCAAATTAATGAAAATCTCAACATTACTTTTTAATCATCACATAAGGCATTTAAAGAATTTTTGAAACATAGGAGAATGATTAATTTAAGCATACAATGTTTCAATCAAATTCAAGTCATGAATGCTAATACTTTCATATTTGTAAGTATCAATTCATGAATGCCAAAAGATATTATTTGTGATTCCAATTTTGCAAGATCAAGATTATGATTTAGATAAAACTTATTTAAATCAAATTGCTAACTTGAAATTCATAATCAAGTCATCAAAGTCAATTTCGAGATTTCACAACATGTCATATGGAATTTGAAGGAGAATGAGAGATGGAAAGAAGATGAAAAACTTTACGGAAAATCCAATCAAACAAGTTTATTGTTTAGGGACAATTTAACATACCTAATTCCCTTCTAATGAATTCAAATTGGTCTTCATTCAAGGCTTTTGTGAATATATCTGCTAATTGATGCTTTGTGTCAATGAATTCTAGAACAACATTATTGTTAAGGACATGATCGCGTATGAAATGATGCCTAACGTCGATGTGCTTAGTTCTAGAATGCTGAATTGGATTTTTAGTAAGACATATGGCACTAGTATTATCACATTTTATGGGAATATTTTTAAAGTGAATTCCATAGTCTTCTAATGTATTTTTCATCCAAATGACTTGTGCACAACATGCACTTGCAGCTATGTATTCGGCTTCTGCCGTAGATAGTGCAACTGAATTTTGTTTCTTGGAAGTCCAAGAAACAAGTGCATGTCCTAAAAATTGGCATGTTCCGGATGTACTTTTTCTATCTATTCTGCATCCGCCAAAATCGCCATCCGCATAGGCTATTAAATCAAATTTTTCAGATTTTGGATACCATAATCCTAAATTTGGAGTTCCTTTAAGATACCTAAATATTCTTTTAACACTTTTGAGATGAGATAATTTAGGATTTGATTGAAACCTAGCACAAAGTCCTACACTAAACATAATATCCGGTCTAGTCGCGGTAAGGTAGAGTAGACTACCTATCATTCCCCTATATATTTTTTGATCGAAATTTTCACTATTTTCATCCATATCTAACTTAGTCGCAGTACTCATAGGGGTGTTTATTGCTTTTGAATTATCCATGTTAAATCGTTTTAACAATTCTAATGTGTATTTAGATTGGTTAATAAATATACCATCCTTAAGTTGTTTGATTTGTAATCCTAAAAAGAAAGTTAATTCCCCCATTAAACTCATTTCGAATTCATGACTCATAGATTTGGCAAATGATTCACATAGTGATTCATCCGAAGAGCCAAAAATAATATCGTCAACATAAATTTGCACAATAAGAAAATTATTTTCAAAATGTTTAATAAACAATGTAGTATCAACCTTGCCTTTGGTAAAATTATTTAAAATAAGAAAGGAACTAAGCCTTTCATACCAAGCTCTAGGAGCTTGTTTCAAGCCATAGAGAGCCTTAGTCAATTTGAATACATGATTAGGAAAAAGAGTATTTTCAAATCCGGGAGGTTGTTCGACATATACTTCTTCGGAAATAAAACCATTTAAGAAGGCACTTTTAACATCCATTTGAAATAGTTTAAAATTATTACTACTAGCATAGGCAAGGAGCATCCTTATGGCTTCTAATCGAGCCACGGGAGCGAAGGTTTCTTCGTAATCGATACATTCTTCTTGGTTGAAACCTTTGGCCATTAATCAAGCCTTGTTTCTAACCACGATACCATTTTCGTCTTGCTTGTTTCTAAAGACCCACTTAGTACCTATGACTAAGTGGTCACTTGGTCTAGGAACAAGCTTCCATACCTCATTCCTCTCAAATTGGTTCAATTCTTCTTGCATTGCAATGATCCAAAAATCATCCTTTAAGGCTTCGTCAATGCATTTAGGTTCAATTTGAGAAAGGAAAGCGGCGTTAGCACAGAAATTTTTGAAAGAAGAACGAGTTTGAACCCCTTTTGATGTATCTCCTATAATTTGCTCTTTTGGATGAGCATCTACATACTTCCATTCTTTTGGTAAAGAAATTTCGGAAGAAGATGCATTCAAAAGGCTATTTTGAGGAGAGGGTTCATTTAAATTCAAATTATCAAAACCAAGATCATCATCAAAATCATTTTTCTTTAAATCGGAAATTTCATTAAAAACTACATGAATAGACTCTTCAATTACTAAAGTTCTTTTATTAAAAACCCGAAAAGCTTTAGAAACGGAAGAGTAACCAAGAAAGATGCCTTCATCGGATTTAGCATCAAATTTTCCTAAAGCATCCCTTTCATTTAAAATAAAGCATTTACAACCAAAAACTTTAAAATAGGAGATGTTTGGTTTTTTGTTATTCCATAATTCATAGGGAGTTTTGGATAAGGATGGTCTTATTAGGACTCTATTCATGATGTAGCAAACCGTATTTACGGCTTCGGCCCAAAAGTACTTAGGTAAACTATGTTCATTCAACATAGTTCTTGCCATTTCTTGTAGGTTTCTATTTTTCCTTTCAACTACTCCATTTTGTTGAGGATTTCTTGGAGTTGAGAAGTTGTGATTGTACCCATTACTTTCGTAAAAATTTTGAAAGTCACGGTTTTGGAATTCACCACCGTGATCACTCCGAATTGATGAAATCATGAAGCCTTTTTCGTTTTGAGTGAGTTTACAAAATTTAGAGAAACACTTGAAGCAATCACTTTTGTGAGCTAAGAAATAGGTCCAAGTGTATCTACAGTAGTCATCCACAATCACAAAGGCATATTTGCTTCCACCTAGACTTGTTGTATCAATTGGTCCAAATAAGTCCAAATAGATCAATTGTAATGGTTTAGTAGTGCTAATTTGATTTTTTGGTTTGAAGCTTGTTTTTATTTGTTTACCTAGTTGACATGCATCGCATACTTTGTCCTTAATAAACTTTATATTTGGAATTCCTCGTACTAATTCTTGAGATGAGATCTTAGATATTGTTTTCATGCTTGCATGGCCTAATCTCCTATGCCAAAGCCAAGCATCATCATTTACGGCGGAGAAGCACATTTCATTACTTAGTTCATCAAGATTGATGGTATAGACATTATTTTGTTTTAAAGCAATCATAGTCATGTTATGATTTGGTTTTTCAATAATGCACATATTTGATTCAAATCTAATGATGTAACCTTTATCGCATAGTTGACTAATACTCAAGAGATTATGTTTCAATCCATCAACTAGTAAGACATCATCAATGGAAAAATTAAATTTGTTACCAATAGTTCCCTTGCCAATGATTTTGCCCTTGTTGTTGTCTCCGAAGGTAACGTACCCTTCTTCTTTGCTAGTGAGCATAGAGAAATGAGATGGATCTCCAGTCATATGTCTTGAGCATCCACTATCGAGATACCATCTCTTGCTCCTAGCTTGTGGGTTTGTCTACAAAAGAGCATGATTTTTAGGTACCCATTTGATTTTGGGTGCCTCAAAAATTGACCCACTAACTTTGTTATTTATTATTGAATTCTTTATAGTTCCTTTAGGAACCCATATTAATTTTTGTGAACTAATTTTCCTAAATGGGCATTTGTAGGCAATATGTCCGGATTTGCAAAAAAAGTTGCATTTCATATAAGAGGAAACATGTAATGTAGGTCCTTTTATGAAAGTGGTAGGATTTTGATGTAATCCTTTTACAAATCCAATTCCATTTCTATTTGCGATGTGACCCTTGTGTGCAAGGATCATATCTAATCCTTTGCTACCAACCTTAAACTTGTTTAAGGTTTCCTTAAGAAGCAAGTTTTCATTTTTTATTGCTTCTAAGTGCTCACACTTAGAGCATGGAGGAGTTTGAAGACTATCAAACTTATCTTGTAGCAAAGCATGCTCTTTCTTTAAGATACTTAACTTCTTGCTAACAGTTCTACATTCATCAAATAATTCATGAAAAGCGATAGATAGTTCTTCAAAAGATAAATCTTCATTAAATAAATCACATACCTCTTCTCCTAACGCCATTAGCGCGTAATGAGCAACTTGCTCGGTGTTGGACTCCTCTTCTTCGGATGCGCTTGAATCATCCCACGTTGCCTTGAACGCCTTCTTCTTTGATGTCCTCTTTTTGGCTTGAGGATAATCGTTCTTGTAGTGTCCCAGTTTTTTGCATTCATAGCAAATCACTTGGTCCTTCTTTTGTTCAAATTTATTTTTTACATTATTTTTAAGTTTGTTCTTTCTTAAATATTTTTTAAATTTTTGAGTCAAAAGTGCAATGTCATTGTCACTGTCCTCATCACTTGATGTTCCTTTCAAGTGGTCTTCTTGTGATTTGAGTGCAATATCCTTCCTGTTCTTTGGAAGGGGGTTCTCGAGCTCGTCATGAGCTTGACATGTCATTTCGTAGGTCATTAGAGACCCAATGAGTTCTTCAAGAGGGAATGCTTTAAGGTCTTTGGCCTCTTGAATGGCCGTAACTTTTGGATCCCAACTTTTAGGGAGATCTTAAGATTTTAGTTACTAGTTCAAAGTTAGTAAAATCTTTACCAAGAGCTTTGAGTCCATTGATGACATCCGTAAACCGGGTGTACATGTCTCCGATGGACTCACTTGGTTTCATTCGGAAAAGTTCGTAAGAGTGCACAAGGATGTTGATTTTGGACTCTTTCACTCGGCTAGTGCCTTCATGAGTGACCTCAAGAGTTCTCCAAATATCAAAAGCCGAATCACACATTGAAACACGATTAAATTCGTTTTTGTCTAATGCACAAAACAAGGCATTCATAGCCTTTGCATTTAAAGCAAAAACCTTCTTCTCCGATTCATTCCATTCGCTCATCGGAAGAGAAGATTTTTGAAATCCATTCTCGACAATAGACCAAAGCTCAAAGTCCATAGAAATGAGGAAGATTCTCATGCGAGTCTTCCAATATGTGTAATCCGACCCATTAAACAAAGGTGGTCGTGGAATAAAATGGCCCTCTTGCATGCCGGAGTAAGCCATCTCTGTTGGGTATTAAACCAAATATGAGAGATAACCTTGCTCTGATACCACTTGTTAGGATCGGAGCGGCACTAAGAGGGGGGGTGAATTAGTGCAGCGGATTAAAACTTCGATTTTATCAAAATCTTTCGTACGATAAGAACGGAACTTGAAAAGTTTAACTTGAAAGCGTATTCTTAAAGTTGCGCAGCAAGGGTAATAAGGAACTAAAGCAGTAAGAAGATTTACAGTAATGTAAATGACAATAATAAAATGCAAACCAGAGATTACGCCGATTTTTAGAGTGGTTCGGTCAAATGACCTACTCCACTTGCGAGGCCCCTCTTCGATGAGGCTCCCACCTTCCACTAGCAAGTCTCTTGAAATGGAAGGGTAAACACCCCTCTTACAACCTTTTACAAGCAGCTCAACCTCTTACAAATTTTCAATAAGAAAGAAGGAGGAGAACTCTCTAGCAAATTGAAAACAAGACTTGCTAAGACTTTCTAAGACTTTTCTCTCAATCAAAATGCTTCTCAAAAGTTGTAACCTCAGTTGAGATTTGAGGGGTATTTATAGGCCTCAAGAGGATTCAAATTTTGGGCTCCAAAATTTGAATTCTCTTAGGGTTCCTGGTGCTGGAGGTTCCACCGCCCAGCCAGGCGGTGCCACCGCCCAGCGCTCGGGTGCTGGACGGTGCAACCGCCCAGCCAAGGAGGTGTCACCGCCCAGCACTTGGGTGCTGGGTGGTGCCACCGCCTACAGTGTTTTCAGCCCGACTACAGTGTTTTCAGCCACTAATTGGGCTTCAATCTTGGCTCTCTAGTTCGCTGGTTTAGCTTAATTTTTAGCCTAAACCAACTCTGACTTTGGGCCCAGTTGGCCCCTAACCAGGATATAGGATTATCTCTTAATCCTAATCCTAATTACAAGTGGACTACATAACCAAAACACATCCTAAGCAAATTTTCAACCGCGAACGTCGAGTCTTGTTCTGGCGAGCTTTCCGACGAACTTTTTGCCGACGGGCTTCTAGCAAGCTCCCGAACTTGTGATGACTTTAATGAGTAGCCGAGCCTTCTCGGTGATCTCCGTGAACCTCCGACGATCTCTTCGGCGAACTTCCGAAAATTCCGACAGGTTCCCGATTTCTTCTCGGTTGGTTCTGGCAACATCTCCGACGATTCTTCGGACTCTTAAACGTCCATCGAACTTGACTCCGGTATTCTCGCTTTATGTTTTTTGGTTATCGTAGTTAATCCTGCACACTTAACTCAATAATATGGATTAGATCAAATAACCCATCAATTGATTTTATCATCAAAATCCGAGATTCAACACCTGCGACCGCTTCTCCCACGGGGTGAGACGCCGCAGGGCAGCGGCGCCTGCCGCCGCTGCTCCCGCGGGCGAAACCCCCCCCCCCCCCCCCCCCCACAAGGGCGGTCGCCTGGCGGGACAGCACCGCCTGCGGGCTTTGCCCCGCCGACAGAACCGCCCGCGGAGGCGGCGGCGCCCGCGGGGTTGCCCACCTACAGCGACAGCGCCGCCAGCGGGCGTGCCGCTTGCAGGCGAGGGCAGCACCCTCGCCCCGCCGCACAGGCCACCGCCAGCAGGGTGGCGGTGACGGCAGCAGTAAGAGGGAATTAGGGTTTTGGGCAAAAAGATAGCTTTGCCCCTATGAATTTGAGAAATTCCAGTTTCTATCTTTTGTCAAAATTATGAAAATACCCTTAGGAATTGAGAAATTCCCTATATGTCCCTGATTTTAGAAAATATTAATTAATTAAAAAGTTTAGTTGATTATTATTTTTATTATTATCTAGTAGTCCTACATGATGATGATTATTTATACATGTGATGTATGATGTGTGGACGGATGATCATGGACCGTGTGATGTGTGTACTTGTGATTATTATTATTGAGGTCAGAGAGCCTCCATTATATTTCTCGTTTATCGTCGGGCCTGCGTGCCTATGATTAAGTTGTAATCACATGAGGAGGCGCAGAGGGAGTGTGGATGCGATAGCGGGACCCACGAGACGGACGATCGTGATGCATGAAGATGCATCAAGATGTCGACAGAACCGATGAGGACAAGATGGACGATCACAGGGCATGGAGATGCACCGTTGCACACATAGATCTTGATGTGAGTGATTAGGCCTACTGGCTCGGGCCTAATCATATTAGGTTGTGGTCCATGATCATCTGGTGTGATTGCTTATACACATACTAGATATGTATATATATTTGAATGCGATGTAGATATATATTAAATATGTATATGTGTGACATGTCATATTAGGAGACCAAATCATATAAACATCTCTCGATAATATTAAGTCGGTAAATGTGAGGCAATTAGATTGACCCACATGGCCTTCCATCGTTATGAGTAGGAATCGATTCCCGGTGTAGGTTGAGTTGGTCGAGTCCCTCGAGACTCACCTATATCGCGATTCGCTATCTTGCTTACGACATAGAGATGTCACCGGTGACCTGAGGGCATGGTATGCTTGGTCGAGTCCCTCGAGGGTATATCATCAAATCAGACTCATCTTGTAACGAAGGTGTTGACTTAACCGAGCATCATGGTTGGTCGAGTCCCTCGAGGCCATGGTGATTCGGAGGCCAAACAGGATGGGAAACACAAGGAGTTGTGATTGGCAAGAGTTACCTACCTTTTAGGCTTAGTGTGATTGGTCGAGTCCCTCGAGGTTACACTAAGACGCTGATTGGATCCTGATCCCCACTAGAAATCTACCGGAGACTTCTATTTCATATGTTGAGGGTGTCGCGTGACTCGTTAGTAAAATAGTGGGAGCATATTAAGATAGAAGTCCATATCTTGATAGTTTATTTCTTGCAAAATCTGCATGTTATTCATTTCTGCTGCGTCTTTATTTTCAGAAAATGTCGCTTTCAAATCCCTTACGTGGCATACTTGATGTCAACCGCCTCACTAATCCAAATTATACGGATTGGCTCCGTAACTTGAGAATTGTTCTCATAGGGGAGAAAATCGTGTACGTCATTGATACAATGATGCCTACGCCCGAAGAAGGGGCAAGCGAGGATGAGATCACTCGCTACGTGAAGTACATTGATGACTCCACTCTTGCTCAGTATTATATGTTGGGCTCTATGACTCCTGAGTTACAGAGACAACATTAAAAGATGGATGCCAAATCCATTCTCCTACATGTCCGCAAATTGTTTGAGGAACAGGGAAGGACTCAGCGATATGAGATATCCAAGATCCTCTTCCGCGCTAGGATGACTGAGGGGACACCGGTTCAGAACCATGTCCTAAAATTGATTGAGTGGATAGAGAAACTCACAGGTCTAAGAATGGTCCTAGAGGATAACTTGTGTGTGGATATTGTGCTTCAGTCCCTACCAGATTCCTTTTCACAGTTCATAATGAATTTTAATATGAACAAGCTTGAGGTGACTCTCCTAGAGATCCTCAATATGTTGAGGGAGACAGAGAGTACTATTAAGAAAGAGAAGCCAATTCTCTACACTGGTGAGACCAGAAAGAAAATGAAAGCAGAAAGGTCCCTTAAGAAGGGAAAGGGCAAGGGCAAACCAGGTAAAGCAAAGGTTGCTAAGAAAGACCCAGTAAAGGACAAAGGCAAGTGCTTCTACTGTGGTAAAGATGGGCACTGGAAGAGGAACTACAAAGAGTACCTTGCAGAGAGTGCGAAATAGAAGCTTGGAGAAGCTTCAGGTACATTCATGATCAATCTCTAATTGTTAGATTTTTGTGATAGTGCATTAGTATTGGATACCAGTATTGCTTATCACATCTATAATTTATTGTAAATTCTAGCAAAGTCGAGGGGAGATTGACGAGAGGAATATTGCATAAAGGTTTGTTTATGCTAGACACTACTCCATATATCATGAATGTAAATGTGTCCGAGAGGAAACGAGATGAGATGAACAGTGCATACCTATGGCATTGTAGGCTAGGTCACATCCATGAAAGAAGGATTTAAAAGTTGCTAAATGATGGATATCTAGATCCATTCGACTATGTGTCATATGCAACTTGTGAGCCTTGCCTTCGTGGAAAACTGACCAACTCTCCATTTAGTGAAATTGGAGAGAGAGCCACTGAGCTGTTGGAACTCATACATAGTGATGTATGTGGACCCATGTCAACTCATGCCATTGGTGGTTACTCCTACTTCATTACATTTATTGATGATTTCTCAATTATGGATATGTGTACTTAATGAAGTACAAGTCCGAGACCTTTGAGAAATTCAGAGAGTATAAGAATGAGGTGGAGAACCAGACTGGAAAGAGTATCAAAACTCTTCGATCAGATCGAGGAGGTGAGTACTTGTACATAGTTTACTCAGTTCCTCAAGGACCATGGAATATTATCACAATGGACACCTCCTTATACACCTCAGCTCAATGGTGTCTCTAGAAGGAGGAATCGTACGCTATTGACATGGTACGGTCCATGATGAGTTTCGCTAACCTACCCATTTTATTCTAGGGATATGCCCTAGAGACCGCAGCTTACCTTCTGAACAGAGTTCCAACTAAGTCGGTAGTGTCTACACCATATGAGATATGGAAAGGGAAGAAGCCTGATCTTAAGGTTATTAAGATTTGGGGCTGCCCTACCCATGTTAAAAGACACAACCCCGATAAGTTAGAATCAAGGACAGAGTGATGCAAATTTGTGGGATACCCAAAGGAAACTTGTGGGTATTATTTCTATCATCTCGAGGACCAAAAGGTCTTTGTAGCTAAGAGAGCAGTGTTCCTTGAGAAGGAACACATTCTTGACGGAGACAATGGGAGAATGATAGAGTTGAGCGAGGTTGGAGAACCAAGCTCAAGCACCACTCTACAGCCCGAGTCTGTTCAGGTACCTAATACACAAGTTTCAACTTTACGCAGGTCTGATAGAGTATCCCATCCTCCTGAGAGATATGTGGGACATATTAGAGGAGAGGATGTTGAGGATATTAATCCTCAGACCTACGAGGAGGCTATTATGAGTATAGACTCCGGGAAGTGGCAAGAAGCCATGAATTCTAAGATGGATTCTATGTACTCCAATAAGGTTTGGAACCTAGTTGATGCGCCCGAAGGTATTATACCCATCGGTTGCAAGTAGATCTTTAAGAAAAAGATCAGAGTAGATGGAAAGGTAGAGACCTATAAAGCAAGGCTAGTGGCTAAGGGGTATCGTCAAAGGCAAGGTGTTGACTACGACGAAACCTTCTCACCCGTAGCAATGCTAAAATCCATCAGAATTCTATTGGCTATTGCAGCACACTATGATTATGAGATCTGTCAGATGGATGTGAAAACTGCATTCTTTAATGGGAACCTCGAGGAGGAGGTGTATATGATGCAACCTGAGGGATTCGTGTCCAAGAACTGCCCAGATAAAGTGTGTAGGTTGCTTAGATCCATTTATGGACTAAAGCAAGCTTCCCGAAGTTGGAACATAAGATTTGATGAGGCAATCAGATATTATGACTTCGTTAAGAACGAAGATGAGTCTTGTGTGTACAAAAAGGTAAGTGGGAGCGCTATCACCTTTTTGGTGTTATATGTGGATGACATCCTCATCATTGGGAACGATATAGGAATGCTATCCACAGTAAAGGCTTAGTTATCTAGACACTTCTCCATGAAGGACTTAGGGGAAGTATCCTATATCTTGGGGATTAGAATCTATAGAGATAGATCCAAGAAGATGCTTAGCTTGTCCCAGTCCAGGTACATAGAAACCATTGTCAAAAGGTTTGGCATGGAAAATTCCAAGAGAGGTCTCATACCGATGAGACATGGGATATCGCTTTCTACGAGTATGTCCCCAAAGACTCCAGAAGAAAGGGCGAACATGAATATGATACCTTATGCCTCAGCAATAGGGTCTATCATGTATGTCATGCTATGTACTAGGCCTGATATAGCACATACTCTGAGTGTCACGAGCAGGTATCAGGCAGATCCAGGCTTGGAGCACTGGAAAGTAGTAAAGTGTATCCTTAAGTACTTGAGAAGGACTAAGGATCTTTTACTACTATATGGAGGTAATAGCCTTAAGGTTGAAGGCTACACTGATTCAAGTTTTCAGTCTGATGTCGATGATAGCAAGTCGAATTCAGGGTATGTGTACACCTTGAATGGAGGAGCAGTGTGCTGGAAGAGTTCCAAGCAAGATAC
This sequence comes from Musa acuminata AAA Group, assembly GCF_036884655.1. Lineage (NCBI taxonomy): Eukaryota > Viridiplantae > Streptophyta > Magnoliopsida > Zingiberales > Musaceae > Musa > Musa acuminata. The sequence continues at coordinate 18,058,507 of NC_088340.1, forward strand.
CACTGCTGACTCGACCACAGAGGTGGAGTACATTGCTGCATCAGATGTAGCAAAGGAGCGAGTTTGGTTGAAGAAGTTCATCACAAATTTAGGAGTCGTGCCGAGTAGCGAGGAGTCGACTTCCTTATATTGCGATAATTATGGGGCAATTACTCAAATAAGGGAACCCGGGTCTCATCAGAAGTGTTCTGAGGAGGTTCCAGCTTATTAGAGAGATCGTAACCCGAGGAGATATAGCAATGGAAAGAGTTCCATCCGAAGATAACATTGCAGATCCAATGACAAAGCCGTTGTCTCAGATTATCTTTGAGCGTCACAGGGGTCTGATGGGGATCAGACACATAGGTGATTGGCTTTAGGTCAAGTGGGAGATTGCTAGTCATAGGTGCCCAGCAAGCCAATCACGTGAGTAATGGCACGTGTGACTTGATACATAATCTTTTTTGCTTATTATATTTTGGCGTATATCACTTTATAACTATTGCATAAATGCATATATATATTGTGATGTCCTTGGATTTGTGCAATGGGAATCGGATCGTGATGAGATCACGATAATGAGATCGATTCACCTTTAAACACAGATCTTAAATAATCCCGGTCATAGGTTACTCGAGAGGGACATCGTGATAACCGGACAGACTAGTGTGCTGTATACCCGTCCATATGATGGATGCAGCTGGTCTTATAGCTGCTCATGTAGGGACACTAGGGATACAGTACAGGTGCTCATTGGAGTTCACTGATTGATCCGCTTACGAAATGCTGGATGGTTGATGATGCCTTATTGTCAGACAGCGATTCCGTAGTCCTAGTGGTGTATTTGGTCCTTAGACTTGAGACACCAAGGATGTCCTGTATGAGTACTCCACTCTTTAATACCAGACTTATAGGTTTGGTTGTCACAGATCTAGTACAACTGGTCATTGGGAGTGGTAGTCGACCTTACGAGGCTATTGAGTGTCGATAGAGGATCATCCACTCTCGGCATCATGAGAGGAATATCCCATGCGCTCTTGCTCAGACAAATCCCTGGCCAGGGTCATTCGGGTTGAGAGAGAAAGAGTTCTCCGAGAGAATCCGATAAGAGCGAGACTCAAGTAGAAACCGTATGGGTCTGACAACACCATGCTCGATATACGGTCTCTAGGATATTAGATGGATGAGGGACTATAGGTACATGATAACTGAGGACAGACAGGTCCAATGGATTGGATTCCCCTGTATCGTCTAGGGACTACGGCGTAGTGGCCTAGTACGTCCGTAGTCGATGAGTCAAGTGAATTATTACAGAGATAATAATTCACTGAGTTAGAAGGAGTTCTGACAGGTATGACTCACGGCCAGCTCGATATTGGGCCTAGAGGGTCACACACATATGGCAGGCATTGCGATGAGTAGAGGTTCAGATATGAGATATCCGACGGAGCCCTTGTCTTATTAGATGTAGATCCAATACCCACTAGGGGAGGACCCATGAGGGTTTGACAGGGGGCCTCTATAAATAGGAGGAATTCAGAGCCTCATAGGCTAGAGTCTTTGCTTGCCTTTCCTATTCTCCTCTCCCTCTCCACCTCAGAGCAGGCCTGGAGTTTTTAGGAGCGTCGTCGCAACCCTACTGTGTGGATCACCGCTAGAGAGGACGACGCTTGTCCTCCTTCACCCTCTCCTAAGGATCTGCAAGGAAACAGGGATATACGATCTCCCTAGGTAACATAATCTACTCTATACGCAGTTTTAAGTTTCGCGGATTTTGCGCATCAATCTTCGCACAACGACGAACATCTTTTTGGGAATCGGGGATTTTATTTTCTTGTTCTTCCGCTGCGCATATGATGTCGCCCCCAAGATTTCCCAACAGTAGAAAAGGGATTGAAACTGAATTTTTGAGTTTCATAGGATGGCCTATTGAGATTTAGGGATAGAATATGTGTTCCAAATGACTCAAATATCAAAAATCAAATCTTGAGGGAAGGTCATAATTCAAAGTACACCATGCATCCTGGTAGCACTAAGATGTATAGAGATCTCCAAAGTCATTATTGGTGGGAAGGCATGAAGAAGGAAATTGCAATATATGTTTCAAAGTGTTTGACTTATCAGCAAATCAAAGCAGAACACCAAAGACCTGGAGGTTTGTTGCAACCTTTAGATATTCCTGAATTGAAATGAGAATGTATTACTATGCACTTTATTTCAGGACTACCCCGAACTTCTAGAAAGCATGATGCTATTTGGGTTATCATTAATAGGTTAACGAAATCTACATATTTCCTACAGATCAATATGACTTATTCTCTTGATAGGCTTGCAGATTTATATATCAATGAAATAGTAAGACTTCATGGTGTTCCAAAGGAGATCATCTCTGACAGAGACTCCAGATTTCTATCTAGATTTTAGAGAAGATTACCGGAATCTATTGGCACTAAAGTCAAGTTTAGCACTACTTATCACCCTCAAACTGATGGTCAATCAGAAAGAACTATTCAAACACTTGAGGATTTGCTTCGAGCCCATGTTATGGATTGGAAAGGTGAATGGGATAAAGATATTTCTCTTATTGAGTTCACTTACAATAATAGTTATCATTCAAGTATTCAGATGGCTCCTTATGAAGCTTTATATGGGCGAAAGTGCAGGACTCCTATATGTTGGGAAGAAATCGAAGATAGAAAGTTATTAGCACCAGAAAAAGTACAAGAGACTACTGAGAAAATTCAATTTATAAGAAAAAGGTTAATGACTACTCAGAGTCATCAAAGGAGTATGCTGATAACAGAAGATAAAATATTGAGTGTCAAATCGGGGATTTTGTATTCCTGAAGGTCTCCCCTTCTAAAGATATTGTAAGATTTGGGAAGAAAGGAAAGTTAAGCCCAAGATTTATTGGACCTTTTGAGATTCTTGAGAGGGTTGGTTCTATCGCTTACGGGATTGCCTTGCCACCATCATTATGCCATATTCATGATATATTTCATGTTTCAATAATCAGAAAGTAAATACCTGATCCCTCTTATATCATTACGTATGAGCCGATGGTGATTAATAAAGACTTGTCTTATGTGGAAGAGTCCACTCAAATTATTGATAAAAAAAGAAAAGATCTTGAGGAATCGGGTCATCCCTCTAGTTAAAGTGATCTGGAGATATCATTCTGGAGAGGAAACAACCTAGGAGCTTGAGGAAGAAATGATGAAAGCTTATCCTCATCTTTTCGTCGAATAAGGTATGATAAATTTAGAGGACTAAATTTTTCTTTAAGGAGGGGAGACCGTAACATCCACCATTTTTAAAAATTTAGTAAAATATTTATTTATAAAAATAAGGATTATTTAATAATTATTTTATATTAAATGATATTATATTAAAAGTTTATGGCTAGGGACCTAAGAGTAAATACTAGTAGTTTGATATAATTTATGAAAGATTCAGATTTATGTTAAAAAAAAATTAGTGGACATGTGTCACTAGCTAATCTAATGATGCCACTTTTGTTTACTCTAAAGATGACACCTAGCCCCTTTCATGCATGCATGACACCTTGTAACTTTTGAATTAGCCAAAACCAAAAAAAAAAAAAAAGAATTAGATGAAAGGTTAAAGAAAATAAACCTGAAGAGTTGCAGCCAACGTGAGTTTGAGAAGAGAAGGGAAGAAGAAGAAGAAGAGCTTGAGGTTTTTCATCAATTTTCCCATATTTGGGATTCAAATAATTTTAAGGCAAGTGTTCTAATCCCATCCCATAGTAACTTTAATCTTTGTTTCCATTTTTATTCTATAAAATTTGAGAGATTTCAACTGAGGACCAGACCTTCTTTCATTTTGATACAAAGCCATGAATCTATAATTTTTCGGTAATCTGACCTCTATGCAATTTTTCGGTCATAACATTTTATAATAAACTCTGATTTAGACAAAACCTATTCCATTTGAAAGTAGACAAAAATATCTTTATTTTGATACTAAGATCAAATATTTGGAGTTTAAATGCCTACTAGGACTTCTGTTTAAATTAACCCTACAGATTCTATAAAACAGGGACTGAAATTTCTGACCTCTTGTTGCTTAACTGCTTATAACTTTCTGCAATGAACTCAGATTCATACAAAGTATGGTTTATTCGAAGCTAGACTCAAAATTCTTTCTGTAAATACCTTATTTGAAATTTTTAGAGTACAATTGCTAACTGAAACATCTGCTTTCATCGACCTTATGGATTTAGTAAAATAGAGCTAATATTTTCATACCTTTCGCTACGAAATTATCTGTAACTCCCTGTTGTAAATTCCAATTCTTATAAAACTTGATTTGCCTAAAACTAGATTGACAAAGATTTCTAATAATATATATTTTGTATAAATTGGAGCATAATTGGTTATCCAAATAATTCATACAATGTTCTTAACAAATTTTGCCAAAATCGAGCTTTGGTCGATTTTGGCTTTTCTTGTTTCTTCTCTTTGAAAATCGATTTCAGCAAAAACTCTTACTTCAGTTAAGCTTTACATTATTACCTTAAATTCATGTATACTTTTATCCTTTATTTATTTGTACATCGTAATGATTCGACACATGCATCCCATTGTTCCGCATTTGCTTTCGATATGTGCCTCTTCCAGTTTTATTTCTTTGGATATTGAATTCATCTAACTTTCTTATTTCAATTGAGCTATATGTGATTTCTTGAAATTCTTGTATGCTCTTGCTTTTATTTCATTTCAAATCTGAATACATTTGTGAAAGATTATGTTTGTATCGTATTGACTCGAAAGGCATATGTACATTTCGTTGTTCCGCATGTGCTTCCGATATATGCTAATTTCATTATTCATACTGTCCCTTTGTACTCTAGTATTTGTGAGATAAATGTGAACCTTTGCTAGAAATTGTAAAGGGAGTTATGCTTAGAGCCCGCGATGCTCTGTCGGCCCCCTATGACTTCACTCAGACGTGGGTGGATGGAGCTCCTAGACGTGGGAGACTTATGTTTGGTGGTCATTCAGAAATGGATGGATCATATTATGTTATGATCCCACTTCACCTTCTATGTGTTTGATATGATATCCAATGTTTTGGCTATGTTTCTATGCATGCTTTGGATAAGAATGAAATGAATGCATCGTCATGTGTAATTTGAGCTTTTATTCATGTTTTGTTCTTTGATTTGTTTCCGAAATGTTATAAGTCTTTGTTATACCTTAAAATTACTATATGCCATAGATATTCTCCTTATGTCAATGATATGCTCTAATTATCCTTCCTCGATTATATGAACAAAACATGCTTCGAACGAAATGACATCGTAATTCTGCACTCAAACAACACATGCTTCTGTTTCATCTTGTATCTCTACTTTATATTTTTGATATCTTATTTGTTTGAAAAACTGTCCTTTTTGCTATGGATATGTTAATCGCTTGCTGAGCTTTATATGCTCACCCCGTTGATATATAAATTTTTTAGGATTGCTTATCGCTCGTTAAAATATGTAGTTTGGGTTGAGGCAGTGGGAAGCTAGAAGATTTTTGGGGCAAATATTTCATACTTGATATGTTGATGTTGTATAAGTTCCTTTTGTGTGTATCAACGACAAATCTAGATTGATGTATCCTGTAAATATTTGAAAAGTACCTCTCATGTTAGGATTTTGGGAATGTTAAGTTAAAATTATGTAATGAATGATATAAACATGTGGTACATGTTGGTTTTGTAATTGTATAGATTCTCACAACTATGGATTTATGATGTGGTTATGATTTAGTTAAGTTACCTTTGGATTTTAAAAATCATCTAGTGACATGATGTATGATTATAAACTGCACAGGTTTTGTGAATTGTGGATTGTAGAGGTGAATGACTTGAATGTTTTTCTTAGTGACCTCAAATGTGTGATTGGATCCTGGATTGTTTGTTGAATTATAATATTATCAATTTTGAGTTAGGTTCACACCTCCCGAATGAAAATTAAATTCGGAGGGGGGGGGGGGGCGTGACAGTACCACCGCCCATACCACTTGGGAGACTGGGTCTTCTAGCGGTGCCACCGTCGGCCATGTTTTCAGGGGATGATTGGGCTATTTAATCCGGCCCAAATCAGCCCTGTTAAGGGCCTAGTTAGCCCCTAATTAAGTTAGTGGGATTACCTCCCAATCCTAACTTAATGTATGCTCTAACTATGATAATTAAGACATGATCACAATACTTCTTGTTCCGGTGCGTCAATTGCTCTTCCGGCGAGCTTCCGACGTTCTTCTGGCGAACATCCGACGAACTCTCGGTAATGCTCAGGCGGACTCTCGGCAAGCTCCTGGACTTTATGATGATCTTCTTGGTAAGTTTCAACGAGCTTCTTTGGCAAGCTCTTGGACTTCTCGGTTGGTTCCGGCAGAACTTCCGACGAACTCTCGTACTCCCAACGTGATCTCGATCTTGACTCTGGCACAGCACCTGCTTTATGTCTTACGGCTATCATAGTTAATCTGCGCACTTTTCTCAACATATAGATTAGATCAAACAAATTACAATTGACTTCATCATCAAAATCCGAGATTTAACATAACAAAATCGATAGTGACTTCGTGGCTAATGATGTCACGCCCCTCAAAAAAGATCAATAATATTAAAATTTTCATCAAAAACCAATCCAGGATCCAAACTAACATTTGAGGACATTGAAAAACATTCTATCAAATTCATGTCTATAAAACATGTGCAGTCTATAATCATATATCACATCACTCGATAATTCATATTTATGGCAACCTAAGCCAACTTAACAAACATGAACAACATTTATAAATTCATAAGCTTAGTAATTTATATAATAAGAACTTTAACCATTTACCACAAGTTCATATCATCGTAAACTAGACTTAACATTTCGAAATTCCAAATAAGAGAGATCTTCTAACACTTTTACATGGTATATCCATTTCGATTCATCGACAACATTTTATTACATACAAAATATGCTTATACAATAATAACATAATAACCAACAAAGCTTGCCCACAATTCTGAATAGCTATCCACTGTCTTAGCCCAATACAAACATCTCAGAGAGTGACAAGTTGACCTGAAAGATTTATATAATAACGGAGTGAGCTAAAAACAGCTCAGCAAGTGACAAAGCATATCTAGAACAAGAAGGGACAGTTTCAAACAAACAAGGTATCACAATGCAAGACAGAATCCAAGAATTTTCAAGATACCATATCATTAGATACAAAATCATATATGTCATGTCATTCAAAACATATTTGATTCATAACAAATGGAGCATAGAGTAATTGGAACATATCAATAGCGTATGAAATGTTCCGGAGCATATCAATGACATATGGAATATTTCGAAGCATCCCAATAACAGATTAAATATTTCGGAGCATATCAATGACATATGGAACATTTCAGAGCATAACAATAGCAAATGAAACATTTCGGAGCATATCAAAGGCATACGAAATGTTTCATAGCATATTAATGACAAATGAAACATTTCAAAATATATCAATGGTATGTGAAGCATTTAGAAGTATATCAATAACATAGGAAACATTTTGGAGCATATCCATACAAAATACGAAATAGAAGCTCAGACGTCGTACCCTAGCATAGTGCATGTGAGGTTTAACTCAATGGTGGCTCCATGCCGTGATGAGTTCTCGACTCCATCCATGGGTAATCCTTTCCTACTTGAGCCCTCTCACCTTGCACAAGTGCTAGGTCGGCTCTGAATTTCATATCAAGCAGATAGAAGGTGAAGTGGGATTCCAAACATAATATGGTTTATCCATTTCTGAATGACCACCAAACACAATCTAGAGCATCACGGGCTCTAAACACATACCCTTTACCATTCTAGCAAAGGTCCAAATAATCCCACAAACACCAGAGTACAAAAGGGTATTGTGAATAATAAATTGGGACATATCGGAAGCACATGCAGAACAACGAAATGTACATGTGCCTTTATGAGTCAATACAATGCAAACATAATCCTTCACAAATGTATTCAGATTTGAAAGGAAATCAAAGCAAGAGCATACAAGGATTCTAAGTAATCACATATAGCTCAATTCAAATAAGAAGGTTAGATGAAATCAATTTCCAAAGGAATGAAACTGGAATAGGCACATATCGAAAGCAAATACGGAACAATGGGATATACATATGCCTATATGAGTCAATACGATATAGCATAAACGTTAAACAATAGTTTTCAAGAATATAAATAATTTTAAGAACAAGAGCATACAAGAATTCAAAACAGTAATATAAAGCTCAATTGAATAAGAAAGCTAAATGAAATCAATTTCCAAAGGAATGAAACCAGAATATACGAAATCGATCAAAGTTCGATTTATGGCATAATTCAAGAGGCACATCGAACAAATGATTCAAACTATCAATCATGCTCTAATATACTCAAGAAAGCTATTGTGAAAGATATTTCAATCTACTTTCAAATAAAATAAGTTTCGTATGAACCGAAGTTTCCAACAAAGAGTTACAATAGATTTAGTAACCCAAGATCAAAGAACAAATCACATGTCGACCGACGTCCAATCTTCTGATATATTCACTCCAGCCTAATGTCCAATTCCTCCTACTTTAATCGAATTATCTTTTCTAATCGAAGTTAGTCCTACATCACTCAAAACGCTAATTAGATCATAAACATATCAATTAATTTCATCATCAAAATTTGAGATTCAACAGCATTTTGATATCAAGTTTGTTTAAAACTATCCTCTCTGGTCATGGATATATTAGTCACTTACTAAGCTTCGTAGCTAACTCCGTTACTACATAAAATTTTCAATTTAGCTTATCACTTACTGAAATATTAGAATTTGGCTGAGGTAGTCGAAAGCTATTCAGATTGTGGGCAAGTATTTATGGGTTATTATATTATTTGTATAAGTATAATTTGTATGTAATGAAATGTTATCGATAAATTTGAATTGATATATCGTATAAAATTTTAAAAGACCTTGTTAAATTTTGGAATGTTAAGTTTAGTTTACGATGATAAGAACTTGTAGTAAATGGTTGGTTTTGCGATTGTTTAGATTCTCACATTGATGGATTTATAAATGTTGTTAATGTTATATTAAGTTGGCTTTGAGTTTTCTGAATTATCGAGTGACGTAGTATATGATTATAAATTATAAATATTTTATATATGTAAAAATTATTTGAATAATTTTCAGCGTCCTCAAATGTTAGTTTGGATCTTGTATTAGAATGTTGATGTGTTATATTTTTTTTTTTTAATTTAAGATAGGTTCATGCCTCTTGAATGTGATAATTTGGGGGTGTGACAGACATAGTAGCTAAGAAAGCACGGGATAGTGAAGGAGGGGATGACCTGAGAGGAATAGGTGATTCATGCATCTTCGATTTCACTCTTAAAAAAATATTTAATTAGTTATATATAACTTAATAATGATTAATATAAATCATTAAGTTATCAAATATATTATTTATAGTAGGCATATGCTTTTTTTTATCCCTAAGTTGAAGGATCTAACGTTATTTCTATATGTATACAAAATTAAATATTATAACTAGGGAAAACTATATCAAAAGTTTTGTGGAGAATAAATTACAATAACCAATAACAAATGATTAATATAAAATTAAATTATTTGCTCAAAGCTCATGCATCAAGGCATATCTTTTTAAATATTACATATAACGTTTTTTCAATATGAGTCTTACACCGGTTTTAGTTATTACTGAAAGAATTATAAAAACTTAAATCCTAATTAGCATCAACATCGACATATATGGTTCAGTGTCAATCCTTCTTCAGACTAGTAGAGGCTGATTAGTATGAACCCATTTGATCGACTTGAAACTCTGATTTAAGGAACAGGAAGCGAGATATCTCTATTATTGAAACTATAATAGTGGACCTCTTATAGGTTCCATTGTATATATCAAGGCTGGATTTAGTAGTAGAGTAGTAATACTAAACTAACCTCCGATTAAATCAAATATAGGTTAAATTGTAGGAATAAAAATAAAAAATTTAGAAGAAGAACTTGGAGGCATGCCAGCACTGTCCTAAGCGTGTTCCTCGACCTCATAAGTCAGTCAAATTCTTTTATTCTAAGAGTACAATAACAATATCGAACAATACTAAGATATTCTACGCTAGTAATAAAAGAGAAACAAAATAACAAAAATAATAATAATAAAGAATCATAACCAATAATCGAGTGCCACCTGGGAACGTGTAAACGTACATGAGTGCAATAGTAATTTCTATAGTAGAGATGAGTAATTTTATAATTTTATTTAAGTTTTTATTAAAATTTCTGAGGAGAGAGAAAAAGAGTTAAGGTAGAAATCCTTCTAACCCTGATTTAGAAATAGTTATTGCATTCTTTAAAGCTAGATTTAGGATTGATGGTTGGTAGAGGTAGGTAGCGTGGTTGATTCTAAAATTTGTCATCCTTCTGAGTTTGATTTCTACTCCTGCAGTCATGCTGGAATACAGGTAGGAAAATGTCAAAACTTTGTGTCTGTATAATTCATTATTGCACTTAAGACTGCTAAATATCAAGAAATAGATTCAAACTATAGTTATTAGACCTCATAATCTTTTCAAGTCTTTTGATTACGACAAGGATGCATCGGATCGGAGATACAAGCTTCTCGTCGAGCTAATGCTAAGAAGATTTTATCTTGCATATATGCTCGTTAAAAAGATCGTGTTTAGCGAAAGCATATGATCTTATTGCATATTATTCAACATTTAATGTTGTTCGGACAGCAAGAATCTCAGTGAACATAAATTAAAAAAATTCGCATGGAAAGAGTTTTGTTATCATTCATCATTAGAGAGATGAGGATGCCATCATCATTCATTTTTGAAGAGCAGAGGAGATGAAAGGAGATGAGAGGAGCATTACTCGTTTGATGCGTGTAACTCTCCTTTACCGTTTATCTCAAATATGATTGGCTTTGAAACTCGACCCAATCCGCGTCGTAAGATTCAATTTGAATGGATTACACCTAAATCGAGACCGTAATCGGATCAGATTCATTTTTGGATTAGTTAGGTTTGAATCAGATTATTGGTTGAATAAAAATAATTAACTCGAGTTTAAGAGTATTTTTGGTAAATAAAAAAAAAAAGAACGTTTCGGTAAAAACTAAATATGGAAGTGTTATCCGGTAAAATTTTATTATTAATATTTTTTTTTATAAATTGCCCAAGTTAAAATGCAATTGTGCTTATGTTTTCCGAGCTTCTTTTTAGTCTCGGACGCCCTCCTCCCCCCCCCCCGCCCCCCACTCCCCCCAACTACCGCATCGAAACATAGACCTGTGAAGAAGGCGAAGGCGTCGTCATCGCCTCTCTTCATTCTTAGGAGTATATAACGAGTAAAATACAGGAATGGAGGTGGTGGGGGGTCGCCTGGGCCGCTTGTCGACCCGGTACGCGCCGGCGACGGTCTTCAGCGGCCCGGTGAGGAAGTGGAACAAGAGGTGGATCCCCCTCTCCGCCCCCAATAGCAACGCCGCCGCCAACGCCAACGGTGCTCGCTCCAACCTCCTTCTCTACAAGTGGGCTCCCGTCTCCTCCCCGGCCAACGGCACCCCCCAGGCCGAGGAGCCCCCGCCGAAGAAGTTCCGATACGTTCCGGTAACCGATCCCCTTCTTTCTGACGGATTTCTATTTCGATTTCGGCTGTAGAGTTTGGTTCTCTCCTGGGCAGATTTGGTACGATCTGCGCCCTAGCGTTGGATTGTGCCATTTTTTAGGGTTTGCTTCATTTGTTTTTCAAGTTCATGGAGTTGATTATTAAAAATTAATGACGGAAAAAGATTTTATTTGTTGTTTTTCTTTTCCCCATTCTAACCTAAAGAATGCAAAGATAACTCGATCGTATAATGCTTGACATGTGATCTGATTCCATGTGTTGATCAAACTATGCGGTTGGCTCAACATTTGAACTTTCAACTGCTTAATTTTGCCTTTCAGGCCTTTATTTTTTTGGTGTTTGACGAGTTTTCATGTCGTTGCTTGAGCTATCTACATGATAAGATTAACGTTCATTTTTTTACTCGCCAGAATGTAGCGTGATGCTGATCACTTTAGAAATGTCAAACCCTTTCGTAATTTATAATTCTAGGGAGTTAGTTATAGAGCGCAACACAAATATTAGGATATTCTATTGGAGATCTGATGTTGTTTTGTGATTGTATGTGAAACAATATTAACAACCATCTAATCCTGGTCCTGGTTTATAGATAAGGGAATTGTTGACAGTACAGAGATTTACAGAAGCCAAAGATATAGTTGGCATGTAAAACTAATATTTCTATTGGATTGTTTTTTAAGCTGGTGCAACCAAGGAGCAACTTTCCATAGTTTCTTGAGTTCCAACAAATGACTAGCTATGCATGCTATTGGATTGAGAAAGATCGTTAATCAATATCTGGCATGCAGTTTAGATCTCTAAGCCTCAGATCAGCATGTTAAGCAGTATTAATACTTTTGTTTCCTGGGCAACGTGTCAACATCCTATTCTTTCCTACTAAATGTATTTTCTCATCGTGGAGAGCTCCTGCATCACTCACTTTTTGGTCTCTTAAGATACTGGAAAAAACAAACTAACAAGAAAACAAACAGACACACACACACACACACAAAAAAAATTGTCCGGCAATTACCCTACTTTTTATCGATGTGGTGAACTATTTGCTAGATCTTAAACGATGATAGGACTTTTAAGGAATCTACACCTTGTGGCCATGTGATTGAAGGGGTTTTATCTATGGAATTATATCAGCTTAGACTTCCCAGTCTAAAGTTGGCTGCATGAGGTAACAAGCTTCTACATCTCTTGTTTCAAATTCCATTCTTTGTCTGATTATGCTTTCATGTTATAACCATATAATTTCGAAGTTTCATCAGTGGAATAGCAAGAATTAATAAAGAATTTATCAATATCTGAAGTTTTATCTGTTTATGTGTTTATATGATGACTACCCGAGTCCAAATTATTTACGTATTGTTTTTGTTCCAAGGTAAGAAGAAATTTGTGGAAATACCATGGTCTATATTGTTATGGTTGTAAGATTATCTCATCGTTGTTTCTTCCATCCCATGTTAAGTGTCAATTAAGTTTTGAAGATGCTGTAGGAAATTGTTTGTAGAACTACTAGAGGGGAAATAATGCTTGAAATAACATTAATGGATTCTGTTTCTCAGAGTTTTTGGATGTTAATTATGATGTTGTAGACTTCTTCTTACCTAAAAAGAAATTAGACATGACTTTCTCTGTATGCTCTATAGTTTATCCATTTCCAATCAAATCAGTTCAATTTGTCCTATTTTTTGCAGTATGTTAAATGTTTCTTTCTATTTTTTTCAAATATAATTGATTCATTGTGGAATTTGATGTAGTTATTGGCTTTTGTTTGAGAGATCAGATAGATATGCTTCGTCTTGTTTTTGGAGTTCAAACTTCAAAGCAAGGTTTTTAATTTCGAATAATACCGTCTGTACCGAGTGGTATATACTGATCAGTCAGCAGACCGATACACGGACCGTCCGCTACCGGGTGGTAGCATCGATTGCGAATGTTTCCATTCCTAAATCGGTCGGTGATGGAGAAGAAAGAAGAGGGAGAAGAAAGAGGTCGATGACGAAGAAGAAAGAAGAGGGAGAAGAAAGAAGAGGAGGAAGAAAAAAGAAAACCTAGAGATCCGGCGTGGCGATGAAGCCTCGCGACGTTGTAGGGAGAAGTGATTTCTTCTTCCTAACAGAAGAAACCGAGCGAGGCGACGCCTTTTTTTTTTTCGTGCGGGGAAACCAAGCGACGTTGTCGGGGCGATGTCGCCTTTCCCCCTTTTTTTCTTTTGCGCGGAGGAAACCGAGCGATGTTGCCTTTCCCTTTTCTTTCTTTTTGTGTGGGGAAACCGAGGCGACATCGTCTCGATGACGTCGCCTTTCCCTTTCTTTTTTTTTTTCCGTGGGGAAACCGAGCGATGTTGCCTTTCCCCCCTTTTGTTTCACACAGAGAAGGAAGGAACCTCCTCCTCACGCGGGTAGAGCCATTATTTTTTTTATTTTTTTATATATATATATCGAGCGGTATATTGAAATGTACCGCTCGATATACTTATACTGTACCGTATCGAACTGAACTCGAAACACCGGTATAGTATGAAATTACAAACCTTGCTTCAAAGTATGATAGAAGTTTTCAAAACCATAGAAATTGTTAAATTCTCTAAATAATTTGATTTCCTTATTCAACTTATTGGGTTTTTTCCTCCTTTTTAACCTCTTACATATACTTATTCAAACTTTACCAGTTATTGTAAACAATATTGTTTGGTAAAAAGAAGAAAACCAACTGATCTATGTTGATAGTTTTTTTTCTTAATGAATGTATGAAGAAATCTAAATCTGCTGCTGGTGTTCTGATTATATAACTAATACTGTCATTGACACCATTATGCTTACAGTTAACATGTCAGGGTCCAGCTGTTATGTGCACCTTGAATATGATGCTACAATTATGTCTATGATCTACAAAACACGAAAACATATCTTTTCTTTTCTTTTTGTAACATATCTATACGTGCTTCTAACCAAGGTTCGCAATTTTAGTCCATATCGATGTACCGAGCCTTGCTCGGTATGGTACGTACTGAGGTGTACTGACGGTATAGGTACAGGTCATACCTATACTTGTATGCCTAAAACAGGACGTATCGGTACAAATTGGTAACAACTGAAATCGACCGTTATCGCTTGGTACAGGTTGGTAACAGTTGGATTTCGACCTTTACTATCCGATACAGTCCTGTATTGCCTGATACGGGGTCAAAACTTTGGTATCGCCCGGTAGTGGGCGGTCCGCATGCCAAGAGGTTCTCGGACCGGTGCAGACCGCCCATTTCGGGTGATACACATCAAAATTAAAAACCTTACTTCTAACCACCTAGAGATGTTAACATATTATCGCTCTCTTATCTTTGTTCATTGGAATGAATCACATTTTGTTTTATAATCATCATGCACAAACATTTCCCTTGAGGTATTATTTATTGTCTATATTAATACTGGAAGAGTGTAAACTTTGCTATGCAATATGTACGTATTCTAGTATATACTCATTAGTTGATGGTTGTAATATTTTATGAACCATGCAGATCTCGGTAATTGAAGAACAAAAACAAGAAGCTGCTGAAAAGCTTGATGACGAGAATAAACCTGTTGAAGCTGATCCTTCTTTGCAGCCAAACCAGATTGATTCTTCTGATACAAAACCTGACATGAATAACATTGCAGTGGAAGAAGCCCAGGTGACAATATGTGTCTCTTGTCATTTATTTTCTGCTTCATTCTTGGATTATTTGCATCATACATGACTGGACTGATAAGCTTATTAAGACAGATGGAAAATAAGTACAGAGTATGATCATTTTAGTAATATACTAGATCTTAAAACCACTTGAAGCAGCAAGCCTTTGTGGACCATTGATTACATAAATGCACACCTTCATGTTAGTTCCACCAATAATTGATGCTATAGAAATTCATCTTGTCATGTGGGGAATGAATATATGAGCTGGAGCTGGTTTAATTTTTGGATGGTCAAATACAATGGATAATGTAGCCTTTTAGAGAAGATTAGAAATTTGGCTTGAATAGCCTGATTAAGTTAACTTCTAGACTGCATCTGAGCTCATGTAGGATTGTATTGTTGAGCAAAGTTAGCCACCAACTATGTTGGTCCATTGGAGATGGTGGTTCTCATAAGGTTCTGTATACGGTTAGCTCAACATTTGGCTGCATTTCGTCTATTGTCATCTTGCACTAACTCGACCAGCCTTAAGTTGCTATAAACAAACTCAACAATGCACCCTATTTTTCATGGAATATTGTGGCTCTTTTTCCTGTTCGAAAATGAACTTGTACTAGGAAATTGTCCTTTTCATTTGGACTGATGCATTTGTAATGCTTCTTTTCATTTGCTGCAGAATTGTTCCAATTATTATTCTTTCTGAAATATACACACCAAGGATATTTATGTCTTCAGGTTTCCTAAAATGAGAATGAACTCTTAAAAGAATTGTATCATGTTCCAGGCTTCAGACAAGGACCAAGTTGCAGCAGAGGATAGCAACCGAACTAATTTTGACTTGAATTTGGGTTTGAAAGCTGCTGAAGGTGACCGGGAAACCAAATCCAGAAATGCTGAGCAGGATGAAGCAGGTGATCAGCCAGATAAAGTAAGCTCAGGCAAGAACATGGAAATGAAGTCTGCAACAAATTCAGAACCCCCAAATAAGCTGAAGAGGAAAGCTGTTGCTGCTGATCTTAAAACGAGAGTATGACCTATTAATTTGGCATTGTTTACACTCATTTTTTTTTTTTTTTTAATTTTTGGTGCAATGAGCAAGAAGCATATGCTGCACCCTCCTTGGTCCACCATTAAACTTGCATACATTGTTGTTGATCTGCTACTTAATATTGTGACCTTTTGTTCGTTGTTCAGGTTAGCTGAACTATCTTGAACTATGAACTTGTTCTGGAAGTGATTTATCGAGCAACATATATGATGATGAAGCTCCAGTGGTAGTCATCATTGTGAAAGCTGAATACCATCTTCTATATATCAGCCTGGAGGGCGTGTAAGATCTGTAGGAATCTCAGCTTTTTGTTGTGTTCTCTTATATGTATTCTGTGGAAGACAGAGGTACGTTTATATACCACGTCTTGCAATTAGTAATGTGGATCGGGTTGGGGCCCGACCAACCGGAAGGACGTTTTGGGGGTTTCAAACGGGCCGAATCGCCGATGGAATCTTCCCGGAAATGGCTCATGGACCCCATTTCGGGTCGCGAAGCCACATCACCCCTGGGAAAGCTGGACGGGCGAGTCGATCCGCCCCAACTAGCAGCAGCAGCGCCTGTCGTCCTCTCGGACGAGATAACGGTGGGGATGACGGCGCACCTCCACTGGATCATGGCGCGGCAGTAACGACAACAGGGCATCAACCGGAGGAGGCACACGAACAAGAGAGCCTAACCCGCTCACAGTTAAGCTCTCTCCCGTCTCCAGCAGCCGTGTATTGGGCGGGGTTTTTTCCATGCTGCTCGCCGCACGGAGCCCACCAGATGCTCGTCGATATGCTTCACTTGGATCACCCTCTTCAGAGTGGCCCGGGCAGCAGGCATGTTTGCTCATTTGGCAAAATGGCAACGCCCATCTCATATCTATGAGTAATCCACGGCAGCAAAAGCGTGGAAGGAAGCAGTCGTGTGCTCTGAACTTTCTTTTTGGGTGAAGTTGTGCCATCGGTGCAACTTTACCGGTAAGAGTTAAAATCTGCTCTTGCAAATTGAAGAACGACTACGAAAGTTAATGAATGTAGTAAATAATACAAAATAAAATAAAGACTCTGGAAAATAGCATGAAATTTTCCTTCAAGAAAGGCGGAAGTTAACAAATGACATGATGGGGGATAACATTAATCTCATCTTGTTCATTATTTTATGGATAAATAATAATATGATGAATTTGCGCGGGTCATTATGATTTCTCTTGATTTGAAGTTTATAAGTTTAAGTGATCTAAAAAGTTTTAGGAAAAATACGCAAATGTTTAAGTTTTTCGTCATTTTGTAGCATAGCGACCTTCGATTCTTGAAAATTGCGGTCATCTCTCCCTATTCACCTTCCAACCTCTCTCTCTCTCTCTCTCTTGAATGCTTACTTCCACTGTTCGTCACTTCCTCTGCCAATTTCTTTTCTTTTCTGTGATTTTATTTGGCTGTTTGAACACCCGTTCATCCATTCCATGATCCGTCTCTCCAAGAGCCGCCTCCTCGTCTCCTCCATGGAAGAAGCGGAGGAAAAAGAGTCCTTTGTCTGTATCCCATACGTAAAACCAAAGAAACCCTTCCCCGTTGTCTTACACTCCTCCGCTTCCCTTTATTCCTGCCTGAAACCAGAGATTCCTTCCTTCTCGTGCTGGATATCAATCTCCTCTCCTCCTCTTTCCCCAATAAAATCTCGGCCTTTAGACAATGGGACAGGGGAAGGTAGTAGTGGTGGTGGTGGTGGGATCGATAAGAGCTGCCGGCAATGGCTGCCGATGCTCCTTCCGAGACCCTCGAGTACACCCCAACTTGGGTGGTGGCGACGGTATGCAGCGTCATTATCATCATCTCCCTCACCGCAGAAAGATCGCTGCATTGCCTGGGAAAGGCACGACCTTTGAACCAACTGTACCATTTCCTTTTTTTGATCGTTGGTTCTTGATCTTATTGCTGATGCGTATTGGATGAACTCCGCTGAGTACTTGGGTTCAATTTCTTGTGGACAAGATTCCCTTTTTGTTGAATTGTGCTAAACGTTACCAAGATGTCGTCTTATCAAATATTTTCCACTCACCATTTGGTCTTTTCTCTTAAAGACTACCGACGCCCTCGGTAATTCTCATTCTTGATATAGTATAAGTATCTTTCTGTTTGTTTTAAAAATCATAATAGCTATAGATTAGTAACACTAATTTTTCAATAAAGAATTTTTATAATTTAACTTATTTGACAGCCTTTTCCTTGTAAAACTCAAATGTTCTAGGTCCTTGAGGTATCAAATTTAAGTGTAAACATGGAACGTTCATTGTTTAGTTTTTTCCTTGCGTTAGCTGTGGCTGAAAGTTGGTTGGATATTACGACTCTGAATTTATTTATAAATATGTTCTGTTCATGTCTTCTTTTTTACAGTCTAATCTTTGATCGGAATTCTTTCTATAGATACAGGTCATCTTATAACCATGCCTAGTCGTTTGAATACTTCATTTTGTGTTAATGCATCTGAAATTTTATGAGCTATTAAACATCATTCTGATTAACCATATGCTTCTCTCCACAGTTAATGTTTCTCGCATTTTCTTCTTCAAGCAACTCGATTCAAAATTATTAGAGACCAATTAACTACATGTGAAGTTAAAAAGTTATCCCTAAATTATGCATGACTAATTCAAAAGCAAGTAATGAATGGTAAGCTAATCATGCTATGTACTGCTAATCCTAGTGGTGAACTTTGTAGTCATTGTCTATTATTTCACCATTTGCTTCTATTTACATATTAAATCTTATTATCTTTTCTTTTGATCTTTTTTTTGTCAATAAATATGAATTATGTACAGAATATGTCAAAATGTTATATCTTCTAGGTCCATCTCTTTCTCTGTATCCATGTCAATTCTTTCTGAAATTCTGTAGAACTTAACTGGAAATTTCAATCTGTTTAATCTTCTCTTTGAATATGTTATACTATCTGGTTTAAGTCATTCTCTTTGTTCTAATACTTACTTTCAGACTTGCTATGCAAAAGATACAATTGATGTGTATAAGTGCTGTAATAATTCTTCTTTGAACATAATTATTATTCCGTACCTAGAGCTTTGAATATATATTTTGACAAGTTGTGTCAGAATCATAATGATTGACTAAAATTTAGTATGTAGCAGTACCAATTTCTACTGCATATGGTTATATCTTTTGTCACAAGTATAAGTTCATATCTGTTAACGTTTTTAAAATTACTATGATGATACATTTTCGGTGTCTATTCGTCAGCCCTTCTTGTTGCTATACTCAAAAGGATAATAGCTGATGGAAATATTATCTGATTTATCAATAATATAGGTAATATCATCAGTAACTCATTGTTCAGTCCTGACTTGCAGAACAAGAAGAAAATATCAGATACATAGTTTTTCAATGCATGTCTTTACAAACAAATTATATCTTGTATTTGCCTTCATATCATTTTGAATTCAGATTACAACTTGAAGCTCTAAGTTATGCCATGTTGTGCCCTACCTAGCCAAGTACAAAGACCGTGTGCATTGTAATAAGCATGATTGTGGTTTGTTTGCTGATTGCTTTCTTTTCTTATATGTTTTCATATAAGACTTATTCTTTTTTGGGCTGATTTCCAGATATTGTTGAAGAAAAAGCAGGATGCGCTTAACCGGGCCTTGCAGAAGTTGAAAGAAGGTTATGTAGGATACTATCAATTTCTTTGCAAGTCTGCTTTATTTGATTTTTTTTTTTCTGATTTGTATGCCACAATAATGGATGATTATATTCTTTCATTACTTACATTTTTTTATAATTATTATCGCTGGTTACTTTGTAGCTTTCATCATTGTTTGGAACGAAAGTTGCTTAAACATTTGATAAATATATGTGATAAGCTTATCATTTTTCCATTAGTAAAGAATGATTTTTTGTTTTGTTGTTGTTTTGTTGTTTTTGACTATCTTCTTATTCAAGGCATTAGACCTCTGTAGCTGAGATAATGTTCATTGTATGCTTTCATTGATTTCTACAATTTAAACCAGACAGGAGCAAGGAAAACAATGTTTTCCCTTCAGTTTCATATGTCTATTTGGCCTAAACATTTGGTTAGTTTGTTATTTTTATTGTTTTCCCTCCAGTTTTATCTTTTTCTTTTTGCTCATTTCACAATGCATGAATGGCCAACTACAAATTTTCATTTGTGCTCTTTTGTTTAGTTTATAGTATTAAATTAACCACCAAAATTCAGGTGGCAATCAATTTAAATTTGTTGTTTAGTTCATTGTAAATTATTTATCCAAATTTTATATTTGTCATTTCTGCTGGTCATTATTTGATCATTATTAATGCAAATCTACTTGTGTCTTCTTTTTTTGTTTGTTTAATGAGTTTCTGACAGTGTCATTTCTTGACACAGAATTAATGCTTCTTGGATTTATCTCCCTTCTGTTAACTGTCTTTCAAAGTCTTATTAGCAACATATGTGTCCCAAAAAGTGTTTCGTCTTATATGCTTCCGTGCAAGGTGGAGAAATCTACCTCAGTGCAAGAAATCTATCATGGTATGGGCTTCTACTATGGACATCGGTGGAACAAACGGAGGCTATTGTCCAGTGGTTCCAGTTCTGGCTTCTGCTTGAGTAAGGTATTACCTTATTTTCATTTAAATGGAAGACTTTTTAGAATCGTATAGAGAAAGACAAAGATTGGTTTTATTGCGGACACATCTTAGGAATGAGAGAAGGTAAAGAACGGTTTAATCCATCCATTCTCCAGGCTTATTTACTGATGTCTAACAAGTCAATTTACCTGAAACATTACTATTTTACCAATTACATATAAAATAGTGCATTATTCTGAGTACAGCAAATGATGGTGTGCACTAAACAGAAGAATATGTCTGAACCATATTGGCAGGTTGTTGTATGAACTCCTAATGCTAGGTCCTAATAAAAGCAATCAGTGAACAAATAATTCTGTGCAGAAGTTTTTCTGAGTTGTGGAAACATCCCCTCTGCTTGTAGGGCTAAGGTTGCACCCATTGATCTCTCCAGGATGCTTTGTGAACTGAGCTGCCTCTTCTAGTATCTTCTGTGATCCAAATTTCAAGATATTAATAGGGTGAGCCTTAGCACCATAGTATTGTTGCTTTTTTGCGACTTGGATGTTGAGGTTCAAGTCACAAATGTGCTTTTCGTTTGGTCGGGTAAGTTATTACATTGACCCTGCACATTTCCTACCTCATGCACAACTGATGTTTCTTAACAGAAGATCTTTTAGCACGTTGATAGAGGTAAAAAGGTGTTGTTGGTCTGACTATGAGTTCACTTTTAATGGAGAAATTATTTTGATGTTTGTTTTTTGTGGTTTATTTCCTGTTCTTAAAACAACAACTAACTAAATTAAGGTAATTTGTTTTGTTTAATATCAGGGCAAAGTTCCATTGTTATCCCTTGAAGCATTGCATCAACTGCACATCTTCATCTTTGTTCTTGCCGTTGTCCATGTCGTGTTCTCTGCTTCTACAATGGTACTGGGAGGAGCTAAGGCAAGCTACCTGTCATATCTTTCTATATACGAGCATATTTGGTGTTCCTGGTAACTCAATTTTCATTTTGCTATCTTTTACAGATTAGAAAATGGAAACATTGGGAGAATGCAATTCAGGCAGAAATTTCCAAGGAAGAAATTCAGAAGAAAAATGAAAGTAAAATAGAGCAAAATGAAAAGGAACACAATGACAAGGAATATGATGACAAGAAACATGAACGTAATCTGCTCTTTTTTCTCCTCATTTATATTTTCATAAATATTTGATAATGAAAAAATCTTCATAAATTCTGTTTGCTTTACCAGCTACTGAGCAAGATGTGCAAACACATAATCATCACCACGAATTTGTCAAGGAGCGAACCTTGGGTTTTTGGCAACAGCTGGTTGTTGTGAGCTGGATGGTAAATTATGAATATTATCTTTGTTAATGAGGCTTTAGGAATGGTTTAGATGATCTCATAAATGGTTTTAATTGCTGAAACATACATTTTTCTGTATTAATCTCATCTCCAATGACAACCATTGCGTGATATTGCCCCAAACTTTATACATGTAATGCATGGCCTTGGAATGTGTAAACATGGCAAGTACCCTTCTCCCTTTAGTTACTGGAATATGAATTTCCTTGTTTCTTAGTCCTTTCTCTAGTCATTTTTCTTCTAATGTTACTTAACTTTAAGATGTTTCATAAAAGAAAGTATAGGTGCTTAGGGAATCCTACTGAAGAGATATCTGAAATCAATGCATGACAAGAAATCTGGATGCAGGTTAAGAAATCCAAATAAACTTGAAAAGGAGTCAATATAGTGAAATAGATTTAGTCCAATAATGCCAACATTTTGCAATGGATTCATGAGAATGATCGGAACACATTGGGTATCACCCCAGTCCAATTAGTCCCACACCAGGTGTGGGCTAAGCTATGATAAGCATGAGACCAATTTCAAATCATGATGGATACTCAAGTGAGATATCAAACCATATCTATAAAGTTATAATTTTTAGATCTTTAAAGTTTCAATCAATTGAACTGGTACCTTTTTGATCTATGGTTTATCATATCTATTCACTTAGTTTTTTGTCCTTATATTTATTTTTATATATTTTTAATTACTTCACATAAGTTGTCATGTGCCTTTTTTAGGAAATTTATTTTATCTTATGCATGTTTTGTTGAATCCATTTGCCCTTTGGCCTAGGTTGTTGTTTCATGTGTTTCTCTTTAGTTTATTTTAATACTTTTATAATAATTAATTTTAATTATTTACAATTTTTATTTCTTATTTATTTTATTTTTGTTAACTATGATCCTCCAATATGGATCATCTAATTAGGCTGATCCGAACTGATCCTAATTTTTATTTGGACATTCAATCTCAATCCTGATCCAGATTTTGGAACCTTGTTTTAAACACGCTAAAATTAAGTATATAAAAGTGTTATCCAGTTGTTTCTACACTAAATATTTCTTGGTCAAGGACAGCAAACTGGCTTATCATTGTTGTGTCAGACTGATCATCAGTTTAAAGGAAAGGAAACTTATCAGAACTTATCAAAACTTATTGGTCTAGTTATTGCTTGATTAAGATTTTATTGAAAACAAGGTATTGGTCACCGTGAGTATATTGCTTGATTAAGATCTTACTGAAAACAAGGCATTGGTCACTTTCAGTAATGCCACCTGGTATCTGATAATAAAAGAAACCTTGCTGTTATGACTAGATTCTGAAGTTCATTGTCCTGAAATGGACTGGAATCTATTGGAAATGCAAACTTAGCATATGTACTCAGTCTGCACGCCCTCTTTTGGCCTTCTGTTATACCCTAACATACAAATTCTGTAGATTCAACTTTCTTTAGTTAAATAAGACCTCTGACTAAAATCAAGTGACTCAAACTAAAACATTGCAATTTTCATTTATGTAATCTTCAACCTTGACCGTGTTTTGCACACACAAATATTTGAGAAATCATAAGCCTTTTTGAGGTTGTCACTGAGACAGATTGTTTCTTTCTTGTAGAAGTTGAACTTCTAAATCTTCTCATAAATCTGAGGTTTCCTTGATAAATAGCTCTTTATGTCATATGTGGTTGTAGATATCATTCTTCAAGCAGTTTTATTCTTCAGTGTCAAAATCAGATTACAGAGCATTAAGGGCAGGATTCGTCATGGTGAGGTTTATATTATAGGCATTATCAGTAAATTTACTGTTTTTATTACAAAATATGGCCTATGTACCACCTGTATAATGAATGAAAAATTCCAGAGACACTCTTCAAATAAAGCATATGATTTCCACAAGTATATGATGCGTGCTCTTGAGGATGATTTTAAGAAAGTTGTTGGCATAAGGTAGTTATCTTTGTTGTTAAACTTCATTTCTTTGTTTACATTGTTTGTTGACTCATCGTGAACTTGCTTTCATGTAGTTGGTATCTTTGGCTCTTTGTTGTCATCTTTTTGCTGATGAATGTACATGGTATGTTGGAGGATGGATACAATTTATCCAAATATTACTTTTTGTTTACAAATGTTATAGCTTGTTTATTGCGTGTGTAATTACCTGTTGTGCATTTTTCTATGAACTGGTTTTTCTATTTTCTTCATTGATAAACATACACGGAAGCATGAATGGCTACTACAGTGTTTCCAAATGTTTTCAATTTATTAGTTTTATTAGCTTCTTGAGGGAATTTGACATTAAGCATTATAATGGAGTAAGTGAAGTTCAGGTGGGAGGCAACCCTTAACCTTAATTCTTTATATAGATACCTAGCACTTAATGCAGTAATAACAATTTGGACAAGGTTAAGCTGTCCAATTTAGAAGTAATTATTTTTTGAGTTTGTCTCACAAGCTCATGTGACGTACCAGCTCTGTTGAACAGTTCTTAACCAACATTGTTTAACATGTTCACAATCCAAATTATTGATTGTAGATTAATCAAGTTGTATGTCCCAATCAATTTATTCATTCCTTGTCATCAAGGTATGACATATAATCTATAAGTCCCAACCATACAGCAGGTCATAATATATAGCTGACATGTGGGAGCTTATAATGTTATCTAAAAACTGCTTATCAAGATCCAAGCAATTAGACTAAAATAACATGGCTTATTTTTCTTTAGACTTAGAAATACAATAATCAGGTCACTAACAATCTTACTTCATCTTTCAATGTGGAATAGACTAATGTGTTAGAGTGGGGGACTAATATTTTAATAGTACCACATGGGAAGATACAGAACGGGCATATTCATATAATTTGAGTTTAGTGATCTATTAATAGTAACTTGAAACCATGGTTCTGTGTTTTGTACTTGTTTGGTGGCTTGTCAAGTTGATGGCACATGCCTCCTGACACCATATATTCAAATCTTGAAAAAGAATCACGACATGTGCCAACATATTGTGTATCGATACATCGACAAGTATCAGACCCATATTGGTCTAAAAATGTCAAACTATGCTTGAAATAATGCTTTGTTGGGTAACAAGTTAATAAGTAGGTAGAATATTTAGTTTGTTAGCTTTGGTGCTAAAATAATGTTGCTTCTTTGTAACTTAAATGACTAGTTTTGGAATCACAGAAAGTTCTCTTCTTGAAAGAGTAAAATTTCGTATAATGACCCTTTCTCTACACTATAACGGGAGCCCTGTAGACTAGATTTTTTTAAAAACATAATGTTAATTTTAATATGGGCCCTCATGTTGGGTTAGTATACTTTGAAATGAGATTATCTCGTGAAAGAAATATCATATTGTGTTGATCGATCACAGATTGATACATATCAGTGAGTATCATTATACAATGTTATGGTATGCTGATACATACTAATATTCTAAAAATGGCTAGAAACTAAAAAAAAAATCTTTTTAGGATTTTTTTTGTAAGGATTGAAATATCGTATCGTAACTAGAGTTTCGACCTTCTCTCGGTACGATACAGTACTGTATACCGAGTGGTATACCGTTCGATATATATATATATATATATATATATATATATATATATATAAAAGATTATATATCGCCTCATTTTTCTGCGACGTTGCCCCGCTTGGGGAGAAGAGAGGTGACGTCGCCGAAAATTTTTTTTACTTATATATATATATATATATATATATATATATAATTTATAAATAAAAAAATACTGCCAGGTAATGAGCAGTCCGCGTATCAATTTACTGTCGGATCGATACGTATCACCCGTACCCGGCGGTATCATTTGAAATTGTATACCTTGTTTTTTTGTAATTCATTAGTATATAAAATATATTTAAATAGAATAAAGTGTATCTATGCCATAAATGAATATATAATCTAGGTTATAAGAGGCAAATTTTTTTGGATCAATTGAGGAACAACTTTGTCGCGCGAGCTTCCATCGAAGAAAGTTAATTGATCTTAAATCACTTATAAAGAAAAAGAGTTCAAATGTTGGATTAGGTGTCTTAACCTTAAAATTTAAGCGAAATAAACTATTTAGAAATTGAGATAACATTTATATATACCTACATCTACCACCAAAATGAATGTCGAAAATCTATGACTGGTGGATTGGCGTCCTCGATCATATGAAGTTGTATGTTGATATGGTAGGCTTGTCGAACCCAATCTTGGGTTGTACTATATGTCTTTGATGCATCAACGTGGTAACAATCATTGCTTCATCATCATTAATAACATGTGTACGAGGAGCCTCCTGAGGCAAGTATGATAATGGCATATAGCGCTACGAAGATTGAAGTGCATTAAAACTTCAGCTATCGTCACTGATTTGTTGCTTTGTTGAGTAAGAATGATTAAACTCCGAAAAAGATAACCAACTATAACCATACATTTTATTGGCCCATAAGATCATACCATACAATGAGCTCCTACCATTGTCGATATCATAGAGGTTCTATTGCATTTGCTTAAAGTCATTGGCTGTCTTCCTCTTTTCTTCATCCTTTTGATCATAAACAATATGTATGGACCCTCGAGCTCTGTGATTTGAATCTTGAGTGGCATGCATAAGGGGTTGCTCCTTTGTCTATGCCCCACCCAAAGACTTAGTCAAAAAAATCAAATCACCGTTGACATCACCACTATCAATTGATTTACTATTGGTGACATCACTACTATCTCCATGGACCTCACAAAGTGCTGACTTTGAGGGATATAGTATCTCGTCGTTGAATTAAAATTATTGCTCATCAATTCTTTCCAATGGATTAGTCGATGCTATCACCTTCCCCTTCGTACGCTTAACGGATGTCTGTGATTGTTGGGTGTCACAACCCCTATTAGACCAGCTCCTCGACCATCATGTCCTAACTAAGGGTGCTCTTCCTCTTCCTCTTCCTCTTGTTGGGATGTTGTTACTTTACTTCGTCTCAATGATGAAACGAGATGGATGTGGGGTCTCCTGCCTCATCAAGCAAAAGATCGCTTAGGTTCTCTATTGTTTTGACCTATTCTAGGATCGATTAAGAATTTTCATTATAGACCTAGAGGTCAAAAAGATTAATCTCTGGCCTCTCTTGTTCCTTATCGTGCTTGGCACAACATAGCCTTAAAAACACATATTGTAGTGCACATATATAAGCTTTCGAGACATCTATATGATAGTTAGTTACGAACTTTTATGTAAATCAATGTAAACATTGGCCAATTATACTTTCATCCACTTGATGGCATTGTTTGTGAAAGCACACTAACTGCAACCTTTGTTAGATTAGGTGCGACACTCCAAATTGAAGCCACCACTCAGCTACAAGAAAATACAATACATATATAAGCTTCTCCACTTTTTCCCATTAGAAGAATTCGTATATCAAGAATCAACTTATTTCGTTGATGTGAACATTGACTTCGGTCCAAGTTTCTTTTGTTGAATGGGTTTCAAATTGATAAAGTTTGTTACACAGTGTGTAATGTTAATTCGAAGGATCTCTCCATTTGTGAACTTCTGAATTAAGAAGTGCACCTACTAATGGTTGTAGATAAACTTTGTGATGGATTGTGCCTTTTGCATTGTCCTTTGGACTGATTGTAGTTCACCAATATCTTCATCAAGTCCATGCAATGTGTTGCATATGGAGTTCAAAAAAGTTTTTGCTGTGTTCCATCAACTATAATCCAAACTTTTTGAAATTCGTTTCATTATCGGTAAAAATCTACACAACACACTATGACCAATCTCCTTTACCATCATGTCCTCCTTTATGTAGTTTGCATCTTGAATTATGTTTGAGCCATTCATTGAATTGTGAAGAACCATCCTTTTGTTGCAATATACTAGGAAGTTGATGATGCTCTTTCTAGTGGGTTTGATCCAACTGTCACACATTAATGTCACCTTAAATAAGTCTCATTCCTTCTCAAAGGATTAGATTTAGTCTTTCAATTCTACCTCCTCTTCATCTAGATGAACATCATGTATCTCCTTTGGCGTAGGAGGTTGGATGCTCGGATTAACTTCTGAATTGATGACACTATGCTTTAGTACTATGGACCTTCGGTGGTTATATTAGTTAGTTATCTAGTTGTCATTCAAATTCAATTCTCTTCAAGAAGCTATGGGAAGGGAACAAACCCTGTATAAAATGAAACTCGCACTACATATGAAGAAACTAGAACAGAACCGCTTGCAAGATACCCTGACTTCGGCATTGCTTATTACCTTTTGCTTCCTAGAACCCACAGAATGAGCGAGTGGGGTGCTTACGTGAGTTCCGAGCTACGTAAGCTTTCGGAGTTAGAACTTTTCTTTAGTAAACTCCTATCCCCTATCTCCATTTATCTCTGAATAAAGGGCATAAGACAGCTCAAAGAAAGAAGGAACCTGGAAGTATCTCGAATGGAAGTTTTGGCAAAGGAGAGAACTATCACTATAAGATTAAACGTAAAACTCAAAGAAAATAACCTCTATTACTTGTAAAGCTAAAGTGCTAACTACAAGGCTTAAAATAATGAAATAACAGTATAATAAGAGACCTATAGGCACGTAAGAGCACAAGTTGTCTTTGGATATCACGTGGGTGCTCTCGGTAGATTGCAGATCGTTGTCGATTTCGATCTCCTCTCTTTCCACTGGAATCTCCTTCTGAGGTTAGGACAACAGGCAGCAGGGCTTTGGGTATTCTTATAGTAGGTAGACGAAGCTAGGATGAGGGAATTTGGCCACTAGAACTCGAGGAAGGAGTTCTGGCTAGAGGGCAGAAACCCTTTTCTAAACTAGCTCTCCGTGCAAGTTGGAACTAGGGCCAGCTAGGGTTGCTTCTTGGCTGCCAAATCATGCCAACAATTTCTTGCTTCACCTAGATCTTTTTGGTGAAGAGCTTCTTGAACGTTTGGACCGGAGTTAGACTTGAGTCTAAAACCTTCGGTCTAGCCATTAACGAGAGACTCGGATCTAGGTATGAGACTGATGAAAGTTCGATATAGTCGTCATCCATGTGCATGGTCGCAGTTTGCTGACTTTTATTATTCTTCAACCACTTCTTTTAGAAGAGTTTTCAGTGAACCTTCCTGACACTTTTCTCTAGAGTGACTCACAATTTTATAATTTTCATAAAAAAAATCATTTCATTTTGAGGAAGAAGTTTTACCAAACCTAAAATCTCTTGGGCCTTCGGGTGGCTCCCTTTGGCCTTCTCCATGGGTTTCTTATTACGGGTGTGATTCTTTCTCTCGATCATCGCTATGTTGCTAGCGGTTGAAATATCATATTCTTTGGTGAGGCCCAAATTTATACAAATCTGTTCATGGAGGTCGATGGTGTATTTCATTATCATTGAGTGATTATCGAGGGAGATTCCTAGCGTCATCACTTGTCAAAACTTGGTGGTATATTCTTGTCTTGTATGAGCCTTTTGAATCATGTCTATGGCACATCTTCATCGCCGTTGGTTCGAAGATAGGCTTTCCACCATGCGAGCATGTGTCTAGTCAACTTTAGTTATGTAGGCATCACCTTATCCTTGCTG
This sequence comes from Musa acuminata AAA Group, assembly GCF_036884655.1. NCBI lineage: Eukaryota > Viridiplantae > Streptophyta > Magnoliopsida > Zingiberales > Musaceae > Musa > Musa acuminata. The sequence continues at coordinate 18,088,396 of NC_088340.1, forward strand.
TTATCATATAGATTAAAATAAGTGTCAAGTTTAATTATCTATGAGTCTAATACCTCAGCATTGATCGAGCTATCGTAGGAAAGTATGTCGATGCGAGTCTCGACTTGAAATGGTCGTGTGCTTGCTGCGATGTTCTGTAGCATTTTCTCCATGACCTGTGCATCTCGGATGAGGATGCTTTCTCTCCTTTGCTGTGACGTTCTTTACCTGGTCATCCTTCGTTGTTGGATTGACTTGGGCTTGCATCTAACCCATCACAATCTCTATATGCTAGGTTAATATCGTCATCTAGATAGTAGGGCCATTCTAGACTGTCGGGGTGTTGGTCACCATCCCATCAGTGGTTCTTCCTCCACGTGAGCATGGCTCAAACTTCAAATCCTATAGCTCTTTTCTAGAGGTTCGGTATCCTTGTCTAGTGGTAACCCACAAGCGAGGGATCATTGTTCTAATTCCACTTGATTTGTATGAGATTTGGGTTCGATGATCTGTCGATCTGATGCAACTCTCAGATGGAAGTTTTGGCAGAGGAGAGGACTATCGATAGAAGATCAAGTGTAAAACCAAATAATATGTCTATTGCTTATAAAGTTGAAGCACTAACTACAAAGCTTTAAACATCAGAATGGAAGTGCGATAAGAGACTAATAGGTGTGTAAGAATGCAAGTTGTCTTTGGATGGGTGCTCTTGGCAGATTGCGGATAACTACAAGTTTCGATCTCCTCGTCCTCTATTGCTGCTGGAACCTCTTCATGAGATTTGGACAACAGGTGGTAGGGCTTCGGGTTTTCTCACAGCAGCTAGATGAAACTATGATAAGAGACATTGGTTGTTGGAACTCGAGGAAGAAGGGGCTGCGGTTGTAGGGCATAACTCTTTTATGAACTCTTCCTTTGGCTCTCGGCGCAAGCTAGAACTAGGGCCGGTTGGGGCTGCTTCTTGGCTGCCTTGGGGTCTTCTTCTTATAGCTATTACCAAAGGTCTCTTTGGAAGTTATTAAGGCTAGCAGCAACTCAAAATAGATTTTTGTAGTAAGGTAGCTGCAAACAGGAAGAAAGGTTGCTAAATTTGCAAACTCCTTCCTCTCTCTCTCCTCTCTTCTCAGCCTAGGGTTGGCTGGGCACTAAGAGGGCATTACTTGGATTGCTTTCAAGGGGGCTACAGCCCTTTAGATTTATAAGATTTAGGGCATTCAAAGTCCTAATCTGATTAGGACTTCTCCTTAGCTCCTTTCAACCGCAGGAGTCTTCTGTTGGAGGCTGTCCCAATCCTAGTCCTACTAGGATTGGGATTGAGCTGACTTGGGGATGCTAGGGCTCTTCTCTCTCTTTTATAGCTAAGGTAGGGTTGGAGTCCCAGCTAGGTTAGGACTTGTAGAGTCCTAATGTAATTAGGACTTATAGGATCCTATGCCTTTAGGACTTAGAGAATCCTAATGTCTTTAGGACTTGGAGAGTCTTAATGCATTTAGGACTTGGGTCTGACTTGAATCTGGTCTTTGAGCTTGGATTCCAGCTTAACCTTAGTTTGGTTTGATCAGGATCGAATTGGAGTCCAATTGGAAATCCAATTGGGCCGAATTGGAGTTTGGCTCGAACTGTGCTAGATCTCCTTAATCACCTTGTATATATGTTGATGCACCAATGAGGCACAGAAGTCAGCTTTAAGGTCTAGGTTGGCATCATCATCGTGACCCTTGTACTGATCATAGATCGGTTCCTCCTTAGCATGCCAATGCTCGTCTTCTTGTTCAACTTGCTTCTATAGATCAGTTCCTCCATCGCTGAATTTTCTTCTAATATCTAGAAGAGCCTTGAGGCATTTTACAATGTCGGAAAATCCCTTGCCTGTATGTTGCTTCAGATGGATTATTTCTCCACCCTGATCGATGTTGTAGTAATGTTTGCACTGTTAATGATAGTGGTACCTTAAACAATGGGCGTGATTCCAAGTTGGATCTCCTTATTGTTGCTTTAGGGTCATTTTCCTACAAATATCATAATCAAGTGGCAATAAGCAAGCTGTAATTAGCCCTAAATTAGACCTAATGACCCTTAATTGGGTCAAAATGTAAGAAAACAATACTAATTAAGGCTACATTATACTTAATGACCCCTAATTGGGACTAAACCAATCAAAATAACACTAACTAACTGTAATTATACCTTAAGCTTATTAAATATAAGAAAAGACATTTAATCAACCAATAAATTCATAGGCAAACAACTAAGAATAAGCTATAATTAGCCTAAATTAGACCTAATGACCCTTAATTAGGTCAAAAATTAAGAATTGATACTATTTATGTCTAATTAGACTTTATGACATTAAAATACAAGAAAAAAAATTTAATCAACCAATAAATTTATAATCAAACAACTATTAACAAGCTGGGCCTGAATTATATCTAGTGACTGCTAATTGGGCCTAAACCAATCAAATTGACACTAACTAATTCTAATAAATCACAGTAAATACAATACAAAAGCACTTAATCAACTAATGATTTCATAATAAAAAAATGAATAACAATTATGATTAGGCCTAAATATCATCAATTGGGGGCTAAATGGAATGAATGGACCTAATTGGGATGCAACATATGACCTTGATCATGTTTAGTCTTTGTAAATATGCATTAATATGTTTATAATTATTGAAATGATAAATTAAATATATAAAGAACCTAAATACTTTTAATTTGAGAGAAATTCCATCACATCTGAGTCCCAATACCATTGATCGCCAATTAGGAAGTTTAATCACAAGTGAGAGGGAAAAAAAGTGTGAATGAGAGAGTGAGAGTGAGTGAAAGGGGGGGAGGGAGGAGGATTTAAAGCCCAAAAGAAGCCCCAATAGTCAATTTGACCATATTGAAATTCGACCGTGTCGATGGGTAACGGTCTAGTTTCATCCCATATTGATCAATAAACCACCGAAACGGACTGGTCTGAATATTGGTCAATTGGCAAACCGGTATATGCTACTCATTTCGTACCGTTTTGGGCCGTCTTTGATCTCACATAGAAGATAGGGATATTTTCTCATGAGGACGTCAAGTATGATGTAAAGTCAAGGATTGCAACCTGAATTTTGATCAGCTAGCAAACTAGTATGATATATCAGTGTTAATGAGATTTCAGCATGTCAACATAGGCAACTAGCCAAAGGAAAGTTGAGGAAAAAGGGAGGAAATCTGTGTCTGAAGACTCTGAACAACCAAAATATATTAAATATCTTTTCTTTTTGCTTGTGTCTTGCATTGCAGCTTGAACTGTTACAGGATTTTGAGGCCTTTGGGGATTTGATCCACAGAACTAGAGTGTTAAACCTTTCTTTCACTAAACTGCCAGACCTGTTCAAATTTAGACCTGCCTATGCAAACATTCAAAGAAGGGGCTAATTTAAGGGTTTTAACACTTATCACTTCATATGCAAAACTTAAGTGTAACAATGATGCCTTTATAAGTGCAATAGCAAATATTCACCAATCTTTGAAATATACACAAATATAAAAACAAGGGTTGCGATTCTGTACTGGATACTGTATTGGTCCTTGGCCAGACTGATACATACATCGGTTACTGGTGTACTGACACATGGTACACTGTACCAAGAAGGAGAAAGAAGAAGAAGGGGAAGAAAGAAGAGGTGGAGGCGGAGGTGGAGGTGGAGGAAGAAGAAGGATGAAGAGGATGAAGTGAAGGAAGAGGAAGGAAGAAGAGGAGGCGGTTTAGGAAGAGAAAGAAAGAAGATGTGGCGATGGGGGAAGGAGAAAGAGGAAGGAAGAAGACGAGACGATGAAGGAAGAGGAAGGAACAAGAGGAGACATAGGAGAAAGAGGAAAGAAGAAGCTGAGGCAGGTTAGGAAGAGGAGAAGATGAATGTATCAGTTGGTGATGCATGATGGGTGATAGGGAGGTAGGCAACAACAAGAGATCGTGCATCAAGGCTCATGATTAGGGTGACTAGGGTGAAAAAGTTTTTTTTTTTTTTCTTTTATATATGTTTAAACCAAATCACTCGAAATGAGCTGGGTCCACATATCGATTCGGACTAGTACATACCAGTTGGGTCCATACCAGTCCAGGCGAAAAGAAGTTCCTTGTATAAAAACATAACATTGTTTCTCAGTATTGTTGTGGCACAAACATAAAATTAGGGAGTAAGTTAAATTTCCAATTTACATACATATTATCATTATTTGACATAATCCTGAAGCCTTGTGAAGATGATTTAATTGTCCAATATTTACATATAATACTGTATGTAAATTGTACAAGATTTATACTTGAAATTGTACAAGAGTTATATTTGAACTATTAGACACATGTCAAGTAGTATCCATTGAGTATTGGTGTTCAACAGGGACATAACATGGACACCACAAGCTCTTTGAAGTGTTTGTGCTTCAAAGGATATCCATATGAAGTCCTTAAGATTCTGTATAAGCATGTCTTCTGAGTTGTTTAAATAGTATACCACATTGGATTTTAGTCTATAGTATTGTATGCTTTAGTTTCATCAAACTATGTCATTTTTTTACTAATTCAGGTTGTTAATGCAGGATGGCATACATACTTTTGGTTGTCTTTCTTGCCTCTTATTGTAAGTATACTGAACTCAGTAAAACCAATAGATATGTGCCAACACATTGTTAATAACTCAAATCTCTGTCAAGGTTTAAGTAGTTTGTAGCATATGCGGACTGGAACGATAAAAGAGCAGCAAATATTTTTGTTTCATCGTATAAGGGTGTGTTGGTTACTTTTTACTATGGAATAATTCTTGCTATGCTGGTTGGTTTGCCCTTGTGCAGACCGGGATACACTAAGTATTGGCCCAGTCATATGTCACTATTGCTAGCATGGGTCAGCCTATTAAGTCGTGCTTCCACATGTTGATCGGCATAAGAATCGTTGAAGAACAGTTGATGTATTTGCATTTAAATGATCAATATATAATTATTCAATTATCTAGAATTGATTAGACAAAATGCAGCTTTTGCTTGTTGTTGGCGCAAAGCTGGATCACATCATAACTAAGCTGGCTCTTGAGCTACAAGAAAAGCCTCGAGGTCCTAAAGGAGAAACACAACATGTGAAGCTATCTAACGAGCATTTTTGGTTCAAGAAACCTGGAATTGTCCTTTACTTGATACAGTTCATCTTATTCCAGAATTCTTTTGAGATTGCCTTTTTCTTCTGGATCTGGGTGAGTCAATTATACAATTACTTTTCCTGCAATCGTCTTCTTTGCCACTTATTAGTCACAAACCATGCAGAGCACTTACGGATTTCACTCATGTATCATGGAAGGTTTGGGTTACCTCATTCCAAGACTTGTCATTGGGTAATAAACTCCTACTTTCCTCCTAGTTTTTCCTGGTGTATTAACTCTTTGACAAACAATTGGATCATTTGTATGTGCAGTGTTATCATTCAGGTTCTCTGCAGCTATAGCACTCTTCCTCTGTATGCCATTGTCACCCAGGTAAACACATATATCAGCTTCACTACTCACAATAAGTGCTCTTTTGCTGGATTGAAGTTTTGTTCTCAGTTATTAAATTCCTCATGTTCAGATGGGTGAGGGGTTCAAAGAGTCCATTTTTAATGCAACCGTCCAGCATACACTGCATGATTGGGCAACACAAGTTAAAGAAAAAAGGAAGCATCAATATGGTTTTCTGTCATTTCTGAATTTTCATCGAAAGGACAAGAAGAATAACAATGAGATTCAGATGCAGACCTTGGCATCCAGAGCCGCTGAAGCATCTCACGGTATTCAGCAATCAGCTTCCTTGCAAGAGATTGTTGTGGAAGACCTACATGCTGTCTAGCTCAGCATCCTTTAAAATTGAGTCATCTCAAATGCCCCAATTACTTGTCTCGAATAGGGTGTAGGCCTGCGGAGGAAAAATTGTCTGCATTTTCCATGATGTTTCTCTTCAATAACATGTTTCTTTTGACCACCTGTCAGTCAGAAATGATCTATTGGTACCTGACAAATATTGGTTACCAAATAGTTGGTGGTTATGACCAAATGATCGAAGTCAAGACATACTGGTTTTGCAAAAAAGCTTACAGCTGGGCTTTCAACAACTACAATCTTCCCGTTTGAGAGATACAGCTGGATTTCTGTCCTGGACTGAAGAAGTGTGTTATAAAAAACATGTCTTCTCATCTTCATCTCATAGTTGCATGGTTTGTAGTTCATTAGAAGGGACTAAGAGGTAGTTTTCCGATTCAGATGAATGATAATGATTATGTTAGATGAGAAAATCTTGTTCCCTGCAATCTGTGTTTACTACATCAGTTTCGTTGCCACTGGTCATGAATAGTAAATGCGCCTTTGAAACTACATGCATCTTTTTTCCGACTAACTTCTCGATACTATGTTGATTTGAAACTGTTAGATAATGTGATTCCTCGTTGAGTATTACCTTCCTCAGCAGATCTGATCATGGTATGGTCGTGTGAAGATGATTTAAATTCGTGGACTAATCTCTCTGAATCCATGATCAGAAGTGTGTTGATTTTATGATTTACATAGATCTAGGTAAAGATATCCTTTTTGTCTGGAGAACATGGATGGAGAACACATCGTGTTCACACTTTTTCTGGAGTTGATTTATGATGTTTGGAATATGAGTAGATGCTCAAATGGTCCCAATAGTTGTAGATTGCCTTTGGATGCATGCATGCATATTAAACAAGCTAGCTTCACATGGGGTGCAAAAAAATGAAGACTATTATTGTCAAGTAGAACAAAGTATGATTCTACCTGAATCACGTAGTTACATCAACTGTAGAATAATAATATAATTTTATATCATGATCTATCAATATAAATTATTATAATAGAATTCAATGAGATAATTGACTGACTCATTAAATTGAGATGCCCTAAATCATATGGATCCATCTATTAACCTAAATCTTCCTTCCCCTAAATCATATGGATCCATCTATTAACCTAAATCTTCCATCTCCTAAATCATATGATCCATCTATTAACCTAAATCTTCCTTCCCCTAAATCATATGGATCCATCTATTAACCTAAATCTTCCTTCCCCTAAATCATATGGATCCATCTATTAACCTAAATCTTCCTTCCCCTAAATCATATGGATCCATCTATTAACCTAAATCTTCCATCCCCTAAATCATATGATCTTCCTTCCCCTAAATCATAATCATATGGATTCATCTATTAACCTAAATCTTCCTTCCACTTACTTGCTATAAATTCAATGGAATAAATATGAATTATCATGATCTAATTGGATGAGATAATTAATGCATATCCATCTAATACCGCATTGACAAACTATGTTGTACGGTGCGTGCAGACTTGTCAGTGCCAATGCCCAATTGATATTGCATCTAATTATTTATTTATGTTTTCGTTTTTTTTAGCTCATTCATCATCAAGAGAGAGGTGTCTGTATCTACGCCCAATTGATACGCGTATTTTATTTGGTATTCCAACCGTCCTAGTCTCGTTAGTATACGTTTGAGAGCATCGAGACGACGAGCGAGAGGAAGACCCCTTTACCGGCCCTCCTTCTGTGCTCTCTCCGATTCGAACCCTAGCAAACCAAGCGGATGATCTCCTTCTCCCGCTTTCCATTCTCCTACGATTTCTCGAAATCTTCCATTCTTCTCGCTGCTGCCCGCAATCGCCCGGACGCATATCTCCTCTCCTCCCGCGCCCCGCCCCTAAATCGATTTCGACCAGGAAAACCCTCCACGAATTGGGCGCTCGGTTGCCCTTCGCCCCGCCTTGCAGGCCCTTCTACCACGTGAGAAGTGGATATTCGTTGAGAAGCCGGCGCCTTGGTGGGTCTTCCATTGTGGTTCGAATCTAGGGCATTCGTGGGTTGAACAAAAGTCGCGTCTTTACGTTTGTCGCGCGCCTTTCCTCGATTGGTTCTCGGACTACTCGGCGTTGGGACCGTAGGGTTTGCTTCTGTTTAATCCCGGGGTTCAATTCTAACTGCTGGGCTCTGCTTTCTTGGAACTATACGGTGAATGGTGAGCTTTTGTGCTTGTGGGGTATTCAGTAGCTTGTGAGCGGTTGGGAGTGGCTTTTCACAGCTGAATTAGATTTGGTGAACTGAGTTGAGGTTGCAATCCAAATGGAGAGGGTGCTGGGGTGAGCAGGGGAATGAGGTAGTTATCGGAAGAGAGATGAAGTGGATATGAGTAGGCTGTCATTCCGGCCTCGTCCTCTTGACATCCACAAGAAGCTCCCTGTTGTAAAATCTGTTAAAGATTTTGAGGATGATGAGGCACCTACTATCACCACTTCCACCCGAAACTCTCTGCCACATCGGCTTGCAGCTAACAATGACAATGAGGTGATTCTGAATTTTTCTGCAAATGTATGATCATGTGGCATGCTAACAGCGGTCGCTACTCAAGTAGACTCGTAATTAGCTACTTGAACATTAAGCAAGCATCATATGAAGGAGCTATCTTTGCCCAGTGTATTTGAACTCAACAGCTAAACACTTTATCTAAACACTGTGGAGATGTTTTAAGTTTTGATGTTGTTCAAGTGAAATTTTGATAAGAAGGAAAGCTTGTGCTCTACTATAAATGAGTTATTTTGGAGATCTTCTAGTGCTTATATGGAGGGCTTACTGTAAGTGTCAAATAACATGTCTAAACTTTTTGTTCTTTATGATGGCAGAGTTATAAGTTAATTTTATGCATGACCTTGCAAACTTATTTAGTTTTGTTATTTTTCACTTGTGTACCGACAGAACAATATATATTTCCTTATTGATTAGCCATCTCTGTGGTTGCAAAAAGTGGTCAAAAATAACTTGAGAATTGTTAAAATGAAGTAGAGTACTTTAATCTATGAAATGCTACTTTGCATCTTTCAGGATTATGACATTCTTTTTATAGTCTCAAATTGTGATTATGAGCACTTTTTTCTGTTTTTTCATAATTTAGCAAGTTTCTAATTAATTAGCCATGTCTATGGTTGCAAAAGGAGGTCAAAACAGCTTGCTGATTGTCAAAATGAAGCAGAGTACTTTTGAAATACAAAATGCTAAGGTCTGCGCCTCCCAGGATTGTGAACAATCTTTGTTTAGTATCAAATTGTGGTTATGAACACTTTTATCTCGTAATATATACTTTAGCAACATATGCATCTCTATTGATAGGGTATTATAGACTTCCTATTTGAGGTAAGAAACCTTTTGAAAACAATATTTGCTTTTTTTAGGCGAATCAAACTCCTGGCAAGAAAAGTTCACAAGAAATTCCTACTCCTCAATTCAACACTGTGGAATCATACGAAAGAGATTATTCTCGCACCTTCATTCAAACTGCATCTTATATACGTGGAAGAGGAGGTTTGCCACTACTTTCTGACATGTGTCACTACAAACAAAATATTCTACATACATCTCACATGACAACATTTATGAAGTACTTATTTCTCTTTGCAGCCAGGGCTGAGATTGGTGAATTTGTTGAGTATGATCTGGATAATGAGGATGAAGACTGGCTTGAAGGGTTTAACAATGAAAGGAAGATTCTTTCATCTGAAAAGTAATGATTAAACTCAAAGATCTAAATGATTGAAAATCTTTTTACAGATTTAGTAACCATTATATGCTTGTGTCTTTTTGTACTTCATTGCTCTGCGGTTTCTATGTGTCAATTTTGTACAAAGTTCATCTGAAGTTTTTGTATGTTGAAATTAATTTTTAGTTAACTAGAATATTACTACTATTCATTCAAGGTGGAAGCCACCTCTTCCTGAACTTTTAACCTTCTATCGAGTCATTGGATCTAAATTCTAAACTTCAAATAGGTAGCAGAGTTCCAACATATTGCAATATAAGTAGTCAATTAATATAATGAAATATATGCATACTCACCTCTCCGGTTTAGCTGAATTGCAACTCCATAATCTCTATTATATTTTCTTTTGCAGAAAATATTTTTTGGTTATTCCAGACCTTTTTCTTTTCTCTTTATAAGAGTGAACTCTTCCACCTTTAGTCGAGAAGCTATATATTCCTAGTCACATACAATAAACAAGAAAGTAGTGCACTATTCAGTGTCAGAATTACCTTGCCAAGTCAGCAACCTTTGGCTGGTGTTGCTGGACTTTGAGATGCTTTGATTCATGTGGAGCATTACAGCTAGTAGACTTATCAGCTCAGTGAACTACTGGCAGCACATGGGAGTATGATCTTTATGTGGCCACGGGACAAACTTTCATCTTTGTTCTATATTTTCATATTTATTAATAAAAAAATGCTACACTACTTAAAGTTTTGACAGATTGTAACTTTTCCTCCACAAAAACTCTAAAATACATGCTGTGTATATGGTGTCTAGATTTATCTAAGTATGCCTATTTCCCTTCTCTTACTAATTTTCATATGCTTTTATTTGCTTTCTTCCAGGTTTGAGACCCTTCTCTTCAAGTTAGAAGTTTTAGATCATAAAGCTCGAGAAAGAGCAGGAGTTATAACGCCTACCTTTGGAGCTCCAATTCTTGTTCTTTTATCGCTTGATGCCGCAGTGGAGGTCAACGATTCTCATTTTTTGACCTTATTTAGTTATTCATGTCGAGTCTGACTGATTCTCTTATACTAGCTAGATTGACTTGTGATTTATTTAATCAGGATTTTTTAGTATTGATTTCTATATCAGCTATGGACTAGGTTGGCTTTTTATGGCCTTGATTTTAATACAATTAGTTTATTTATTTATTTATTATTATATTTGATGCCTTAAATGAATTTGTGCATGTGAACTTACTGAAGTTACATGAAAAAATTCATTGCTAGGCTTAGGCTTGCTTACTGAGGTGTGCACCAAGCTTTTTTTTCACACTTTCTGTTGATAAGAAGATATTTAGGGTGTGATATTCTCATTTGTCCTCATTGGATTTGGTTGAGTTGATGTATATGACTACATATCTAACTTTAGTAATTTGGGTAGAATCAGTGATTGAAAGAGGCGCTCGGGCGCTCGCCTAGGCGCTCGGGCGAGGCGAGGCGAGGCCCGAGCGCCTCGCTAATGTCCTAGGCGGCGCGCTTCAAACAGGCGTCGCCTGGGCGCTTGCCCGAGCCCAGGCGCTGGGCGCTTCGGGCGAGCGCCTAGGTAAACCAAGTGACCGAACCAGGATTTTAGGTCTGGTTCGGTTGTTAGTTGGTTCAATCGAACCAACTAAACCGATATAACCCTTACCCAACCCTAACCCGCTGCCGCTGCCGCTCCCGATCTCGCTGCTCGTCGCTCCTGCTCCCGCTGCCGCTGCTCGTCGTTGTCGCTGCTCGCGCCTCCCGCGAGCCTTCCCGCTGCTTGCGACTCCCATTGCTCGCGCCTCCCGCTGCTCGCGCCTACCGCGAGCCCTCCCGCTACTCGCGGGAGCCGCGAGCCCTCCCGCGAGCCTTCCCGCTGCTCGCGCCTCCCGCGAGCCCTCCCGCTGCTCGCACCTCCCGCGAGCCTTCTCGCTGCTCGCGATTCCCGCGAGCCCTCCCGCTACTCGCGCCTCCCGCTCCCTTTCCCTTTCCTGCCGCCGCTCGCCGCTGCTTCCTCGTTTCTTCGTCAGGCTCAGTATACAGTATACTCTTAATATTAAGTTTATTTGAATTTTGAAATGATTAATTTTCAATACTGTTAATAGATTAATAATATATTATTTTGATTTTAATGTTGTTAATTTTTATTTTGATGTAAAATTTTATTGTTTTGAATTTTGAAACTTTTTTGTTAATGTGACATTGTGATTTTGTATCTTAGATTTTCTTAATTTAATAGCATATTTTTATTTAAAATTTTAAATAATTATATTTATTAATTATATTATATATTTTTATATTTTAGCGTCTCGCTTTGCTCGGGCGAGCGCCTGGGCGAGCGCCTAGCGCCTCGGGCGTTTTTGGACCTTGGTGCCTTTTGGCGCCTAGCGCTTTTTAAATCACTGAGCTGAAGATGTTTGGTTAAAAGGCTTGTCTTATCTAGTTGGTTAAGTCTGGTCATGACAATTGGTACCAAAGGAACTTTGTGGGCCACACTATTGGGTTGAGATATATCAAGATGAAATTACTCGTGCACACTGAATAGAGATTCCCGGAGTCATCCACATGAGAATCCCAAAGGTGTATTTTGGATTGTGTATTGGGCCTTGATGAGGATACCAAATCTTCTAGTGAGGAAGATTATGGTGTTTCTATTGATTCCACGTCTGAAGATGTTATATAAGCTAGATAGACTTGAGGCAAGAGGTTTCCTAGAGTTATACACACGAATCCCCAAGGTGAATTTTGGGGCATGAGATGGGCCTTGATGATAACATCAAAACTTTGAGTGGATGAAATTGTTATATTTCTATTGATCCCACCTCAGAAGATATTGGGTTGTATTGATATATAAACCAAGGTATGTAATTTGGATTATCGGACCATTTCTATTCTGTTTCGTGAACCATTGGGGGAAGGTAAGGAGTGGAGGAAGAAGGTAGAGAGGAAGAAGATGGAAGAAGAGGTGGAGGAAGAGAAGAAGAAAGAAATAGTGGAGGAAGAGGAGATGGTGGAGGATGAGGAAGAGGAGTAGGCATACCCAGGTGACGGGCAGCAAGCAAGGAGCAACAATTGGCGACATACACGGGCAACAGCCGACGTGGATGCATGGGAGAATCAGAAATGACTTAAGTTTTTAATTTTTTATTTTTAAAATTAAAAAAGGGGTTGGACTTACCGTCAGGTCTAGGCCCATTATCAGGCTTGAACTGGGCGGTAAGCCCTGGTTACTGCATAATAAACCCTGCATTGCACCTGAATTGCCCGAAATTGGGTTGGTCCACGTGCAGGATGGCAGTCGGACCGGTAAATACCTACCCTACCGTAACAAACCAGATGAAATTGCATTCCTTGATATAAGCTAGATAGGTCTTCTGCTGAGTCATGTGGTCATAGGTAACTTCTTATCTAAATTATTTGGTTAACAAGTATATTGTCTCTTATAATAGAGTGGGCCATGTCACTTCTTGTATGATTTTGTTGTGTTATGTGATATGTCAAACATTGACGACCATAACAAGCAATAATGACTATAAAAAGTTTTCCATCTTGATGACTTCTGATTTTGGATGGCATATGTTATTATGCTATCATTTTAAGTTTCAACATTTGCAAAACTTGTAGTGGTTGGCCATAGCCAAAAAAACCATCCCAGTAAACTGCAGACAAGCCTATGATCCAACAGATGTATCACATTTATTATTTAATGACACATTATTTCTTTACTGTGCTTATCTGAATTTTCTGGGTGGTGCAAGCGAATCCTTCCATCGGGGTACCTCTGCAGATATCCATAAATAATATAGACTAACACATTACTGGTGTGCTACATGTGTTATTAATTTGTTGTTTGGAGGATAACTTTGTTGTTACTTCTGAGAATCCCTGGAAAGGATAATCACCTTAGCCTATGCATCTAAGCAAAGTAAGAACAAGTTATTTCTTATGCTTTCTGCTGCAAGAAACTCAAGTATATGCTTCTGTTTCTTTGTCAGGCCATCTCGTTATTGTGTGTTGAATCTCTCATCTGAAATTTGAATGTCCTATGCTTTTTAGAAAAAAAAATGAAAAGCTTAGTGGTTCCTAACAATGTGATCATTCTGCAGGCTTTAGAGTCTTTGTCTATACGATTCGCGATTTTGCAGTCAGTATATAACTATTGGAAAGCAAAGGTATAATTCATAATGAGTAAGTAATATAGACAATCATTTTAGGAAAGGTACTAAGCATTAATATTTGCATTTTCATTTTATTCTATACTAGATTGAAATTGAGATTTGGGAAAACCATTTTTAATCTTGGTTGCAGAAAATCATTTTCTGTATTGCTATACTCTATGTTACTTATTTCTGATTCTGAAAACAAAAGAGAAACACATAGATTATGCTAAAGCAAGCACTTAACTTTAGTCCATATTCTTATGCATGTTTTACTTGTCTTTTAACAGCGAGAACAGTGGCAAAAACCTATTCTGCGTCACCTGCAGGTCAGTTCTGCTGCCTTTTTATTATAATGGTAGCAGTATTCTTTTTCTAATTTGACAAAATATGTTTGTATCTTAATATTTTTGGTATAACATGAATTTGTTCCATCTTATGATAGCATAACTTAAAGTTTTGGGCATAGCATTAGATGCAAAAATGCACATTTGATGGAAATGTGGAATGCCATGATTTTCCATGGGAGTACAAATCATGACAAAATAATCAATAATTCACATACTATCAGTAAAATGATGGACTAGTTATCAGTTCAATAACAATGACAAATAACAAGTTGGAATGTTCCAACTATTTGAAGTCGACAACCATTTAGCTCTATTTAGGTATATCAGTAGTCAATTTACGATCAGACAAACATTTTTTTTTTATTTCATAATTTTCATTTAAGTTTTAGATCTTCCTTTACCTCTCCTTACAATACTAATTTCAATTTACCTACCTCATTTTACCAGTACATTTATATGTCTCCTTTGACCATATCTAAATTATCTTAAAAGTAACTTTTCCTCATTTTATCTTCTACCGGAGCCACACTTAATTTTTGGAAATGTTAACAGTTATTATTTAATCTTTTCCGCTAACCCTACACATCCATTTCAACATTCTCATCTTGGCACCATTAACATTTTGTATATGTTATGTTTTATTGGCCAACATCTTAATCCAACACTAACTTTTGGCTAGACAGTTATGTTGTTTAATTTGTCTAAGGAATGTTTTAGTGTAGTCATATCAGCATTGTGATAATAAACTTGATTTATTGTTTTTTTCCTCGAGTAGCTGCTTTGTTGGAGTAACTAGGACAACTGTACTTTTCCCCCTAGGTTCTTGGGCAACTTGTATGTCTTCATTGAGAAGTGGAATATGACTATATGTCCATGCTTCTTCAACATTATTTTAGATTTAGACCCGCAACTTTCATCTTTTGGGTTTTGCCAGAATAAGAAAGGAAAAGCATTTTAGCCTTCTCAAGGTCTATGCTCTCGTTAGCTAGATATTCCCATGCAACTTTTGACCTTATTCATATTCCCTGATGCATTCCTATGTGTCTAAGGTAGTCTCTCTACATCAAGTTTCTCCTCTTCTGGGCATATTGAGGACGCTTTGCTTTCAAGATCCTTATCAAACCACTCTTGTGTCTAGAGATTATGCTTACTGGAACAGATTAGATTTGTTGCTACATTCAAAGCCCTCTTGCAATACTACTATGTTGGCCAATTATTATTATTTTTTCTCGATTAAGTTGTAGAGAAAGGAGTTAAATGATTGTCTCCTCACTTTAGTTCTTGATTAAGCTGATTGGATTGTTCTGCTTATTTCTTCAACATGGTTCTCAGATGTATGTTTGTTTTTAAGGGCTAGTAAATCTAATAGTGGCTATTTTTGTGCTTGTGCAGCCTCCTCCCCCAGTCAATGATACAAATCCGTATAATGTGTTCAGACCCAGGGAAAAGGCACACCGTCTTCACACCAGGAGGGTAAGACCTACAGTGCAAATGTATACGATAAATGGTCACTGACATTCAAAATTGTCACTCGTGTTCTTCATGCCACTGTTCTTTTTCACACTATATATTAATTATCAACTTTCTGTAAATTTATGAAGATTCTTTTCCTCAGATGCAAAGGAGGGAAAACAGCATTCAGTCCTTTGAAAAACTTAGACAGGTAAAATCCATATCTTTCACTTAGTTTGGAGCAATTTTGAAAATAAAGCACTTTCACTTATACATGAACAAGATCAAGATTAACTCATTTTTAATTCAGTTGTTTGCTATTGACTTGATTGAATATAATATTTTGTGTTACTTGTCTTAAAGCCAGAAGAATGAACTTTTTGTTCTGTTGGTTATTAAATGCTAAGCTTTATGCATCTAAGTTAATCCTTATAAATACCTCTTTTGTTGGTTTCTTGTCTATTTCTCCTTAAAGAGGCAATCATTTTCCCATTTAATTTCTTATTAATTAAATTCAGTTGTAGTTTTTCAAAGATGTTCTCTGCAAGTATAAAAGGAATCACTTATATGTAATTGTCTGTCCATATATCCATGCAAGTATAAAAGGAATCACTAATATATAAATGTCTTCTTCTCTCTTTTTTACGCAATTATAAAAGGAATCAATGAGTTTGATAAATTGAAGCAAAATAATTTGAAATGAATTCTTTTTACAGGAGAATTTACATGTACCTTATCACTGGTCTATCTTCCTATCAAAAGACATTTTGTGCAAACATTTTATCTTTTCATCTATATGATAGATGTTTAAATTTACTATCAGTTATTGTATGGTAAGCACCATAATTAGCAGTGTGCTTTTTGGGTCTTCATTCTTGTAGCCGTCACCTACCCTTAACTGTTCTTGGAAGTAGAAAAAACCATTTGTGAGTGTGGAAAAGTGCAAATATATCCTCAGTCATCTCATAAGCAACAAATTGTTTCAACTTCAAGTCTAGCTAATTATCTCTGATTTTTCTTTTCCAGATAACCCTTCTTTTGACAACCCCTCCATAGATATGAAGCAGTTTCTGCAGATTTTATGTTGTATCTTTTGCATCTCTTTCTTCTAGAGGAGGTAGCTTACGGAGTAAAGGTGGCAATAAATGATCTTAAGGAGATTAAAAGGATGTACTTCCACAATGAAGAGCATCCAGGCTACATTTTGACACAATTAGATGGCTAGATTAATTCCAAGATAAGAAAAAACAAAGTCCTTATTTTTGGATACAGCTTATTTTCTTTTTTCAAATACTTTGTTATTCAATTATTCTTTTTAACTAATAGGACATTCCTAATAGATGGACTCCTATTGATGTTCTGACATCATTCTTTTTAACTAATAGGACATTATTTAAGAGCTGTCATGACATCATTATTGTTGCTTGATTGTGTACTATAATCAGAGTATCAAAAGGCAATTAGTCATCAATTGTTTTATATTTTTTTTCATGTACACATGCTTATATTTATGATCTTATTTATTAATAAAATGTTGAGTTAGCTTTACTAGTGCCATACGATGTTATCATAACCATCTGTTTGTATAGATATGCCAATAAGAAATTCTTTGATATCTTCGAGTCATCTGAACAGAAGTTCATCAGTTGAAACAAAAGGAAATTTTTTACTGGTCTTATTTTTGCTGCAAGTTTTCATATTTAATTGTTCACGTGATAGTTGGTTTTGTTATTCGGCAAATTGTAGTGCTTTATTGTGGTTCTTATTATCCTCCAATTGAAATTCCTCTGCTTCAGGTCAGACGTAGTTTGGACCAGGCAAAAAAAGTAGTGGAAGCTCTGATTAAGGTTTTAAATTGCAAATTTGACTTGTTTTTACTATTTTCATAAACTGATGCCAAGTAATGAGAAATTCACAATTCATGATGAATAAATTGTCTACAGAGGGAAGTGAAGAAGCGAGAACTCATAGAATGTGAGGTCAACCTTCAACGAGCCCAAATGAAGTATAAGGTATTTGCACAAAATAGAAGTATATGGTTCATTCTACTGCTATAATAGATACTTGTCTGCTTTGATCTATGACAACTTACTTTGTCATTATTATATTTGGTAATGCTTGATGGTAGCACTTAGTGGTTTTAAAAGGCGCTTGGGCGAGGTGAGGCGAGGTCCGAGCGCCTTGCAGAAACCCCAAGCGCAGTGCTTCAATGAAGCACTACTCGAGCGCTCGCTTGAGCCTAGGCGCTAGGCGCCTCGAGCAAGCGCCCGAGCCAATTTTGGGACTTGGGTTCAATCATTGGTTCGATTGGACTTATAAGTTGGTTTAATCAAACCAACTAACATAGTCCAACCCCCTCCCTTGCTCGACCCAGTAAAGGAAAACAAAGATGAAAGAAACCCTACATCTGTTGCCTTTATTCGCTATGCCAGCCGTCATCGGCAACCTTGTCCAATCTCGTTTGCTGCTGCAACTCAGTTGTCGTCGCTGTAACTCGTCTGTCGCTAAAGCTCGTTCGCCACTACTGCTCATCTGCCGCTAGAGCTCGTCTAAACCCTAAACCTCTTCCACCGCTATAACTCTGTCTGCTGTTGTAGTACCTTTGTTCGTTGCTGATGGCAACCTCTTCCATTGCCTTCATTCGCCGCCTTTGCCCGCTCTGTTCGACGTTGTAGCTCTGTTCGCCATCGTTGACAACAGCATCTGCTGCCTTCGTCCGCCACTGCAACTTCATCCGTTCGCAACTGCAATTTCGTTCGCCGCCCTTTGCTTCCCCCACCTTCCTATTAATTAAACTGTTTCGTCCATTCTCCCACCTTCCTATTAATTAACTAGTTGGCTCTTGTCCAACTTTGGTCAAGAAACTCCCTGGTTAACAAAACATTCTTGGTATACATGAAACTCCTTTAGCTTTTACTTGATGATGTCTTAGAGCAGCAAAACATTCCTGGTTAACAAGATGCTTTTGGAGCAATTTAATTCTAACATAGGTCTTCATAAACATGTTTACCATATTTTTATTTAGTTGTATATTATTTTAATTATAATATTCAGGAGCGTCTCGTTTCGCTCGGGCGGATGCCTAGGCAAGCACCTTGGGCATTTTGGAGCTTGGTGTCATTTGGCGCCTAGCGCCTTTTAAATCACTGGTAACGCTGGAGAAACTAACTAATCATCTACATGAGGAACTTGGTGAGTGGTAAGACAACTCTTAACAAATTTGTAAACATGTCGGTCCTGGAACAATTACGGTAGCCTGCATGAAGTGCATAAAGTGCTTGTGGACCTAGGAAGAAGAGGATGTGGACAATCAAATATACATCTTAGCATTCAACAGAAATTAGGCAGCAGTATGTTAAATAGTTATGACAGGAGTTCCTAAGGCTGATACTTTTGCATCCAGGTTTTCTGATTGAGTTATCAATGAATGGAAGCAGGTTCTACCAATTGGATCCAAACAACCAAAAAATCTGAAAGATTGAAGTTAAATAGTTCAACAATGCTATATGAGAAGTGAATGGAGAACGGACATTTTGATATTTAAATGGAACATGTCTTTGAAGACGAATTAATTTGATGAATGAGAATGTAGTGATTAGTCATATACAAAGCACTATGCAACTTGTAAGCCAAAATATGACAGGGAATGCAAGTAAAAGAAGAAGGAAATAAAGTTTGGGAGAGGAGGCATTTGTCATAAACATGCCTTATGAACATGTTGTGAACATTCTTTTGAGAGGATCCTTCTTTCATCATGCTATATTCAGATGGACACTTTTCTTAATTCATTTGTCATAAACAGCTGCCCTAGCAAATATGTGACATGAAAAATCTAACTTTAGTGTTTTTTAAAAAAAATTGGAAGTTACCAAAGATAACTTTGATATTGAGTACATATAGTTTAGTTGGCTCTATAGCGGTCTCTGCCTTGAGAAATTCTACAAGGGCCTTACGTAGAAAAGTTGATTTTTTAGGAAACAACAATGGAAGTGGAACAGCAGAGCTGTTTTATTGCCAGGAGTCTTGGCGCATGTACAAAAACATTTCTTGTACCACTAAAAGTGGAGAATTTGAATATTTGAAGAAGCGCCTTTATTTTTGTTATTCTAGAGTTATTTTGTTTGGGCTCTTTTTTCTTTTGAGCAGTAACTGATAGAAGACATCGGCAGCCAACCCTTTGTTAAAGTTCTCTAGTAGCATGCCTCTCCTAGAAGAAGGTTGGTTAAAAGCAGATCATCAGATTTTTACAGGAACATCATGGTTTGGACACCAAGGTCACATGATATGACGGTATTTCTTCATATTGGATACTTGTCTTGCGTCTATGGAATGGAAGTATTGACATTCTTAGTTCAATTATTTCATTCGCAAACATTTTACTTATTCTTAGTTCAATTATCTCATGGTGACAATTGACAATTTGTTAGGGATTCACCTATCTTTTATGCTGCTTTACATGATACTTGTCTTGCGTCTATGGAATGGAAGTATTGACATTCTTAGTTCAATTATTTCATTCGCAAACATTTTACTTATTCTTAGTTCAATTATCTCATGGTGACAATTGACAATTTGTTAGGGATTCACCTATCTTTTATGCTGCTTTACATGATATATTTTTTTTCTAGCATGAGGCACAGATTGTCGAAGATAAAATTGCATTGCCAGGATTACAAGTTACATGCAAGTTGGCCTCAAGTGAAGATGATTATATGGACTCGGATGATACAACAAATGGTCACCCACACGCTGGGCTTGCTTCTATCCATTCAAAATATGCAGACTCCAAGCTTGTGATGGTCCCTACAGGCCGGATAAAGCGAGAATTGAAACAGAGACCTATGTCAAATGGATGGCTACAGAAGAGGGTATGCTTTCTTTTTTCACAGCCTTATGCCACCATTGATATCTATCTGAACATTCAGTAATGCGCAATAGAATTTGACGGTTGCAGAAATTGCAGATATTTCATCTGGAATAAATTTACTAAGTTTAATGCAGGATACTGATGAGCCTATATTGCTATTTACAAGACCACTGGATCCTCACAAGCTTGCGGCTGTAGGCATTATGCAGCCACCTGAGAATGGCCCAGTTGCACCAACCTACCGCTTCCATGGCAGGATCGGACGAGGAGGGCGGATAATATTCGACCGGTGCAACCCTCTTTTAAGAGATCCAATTGGCCAGCAAAGCTTCCCTCACGTGTCATATCCAAGGTCTCCCCCTCCAAATGGTTAAAATGGTGGTACTTACATATCATCTGCATGATTTGCCGGTGAAGATCAATGTGTTGGAGAAGCACGAACAATGAAGCAGGATTACAAGTTACATGCACCAACGTACCGCTTCCATTGCCGGTGTAATGGAATGGGCGTGAGACCTTATATGAATGAGATAGGCTTGCCCAGGATTTTTCATTGTTGTTCATGGCAATCTCCTGTGGCTTTCTCAACCACCACTGTACAATTACTACATGTGTCATCAGCTGAAAAGCCAAGTATTAATCCCCCTCAATGTTTGTCCATTATTTTTTGGCATGTAACTGTGCCATGTAACGCTTGTTGTCTGCCTGGTAATCTCGATTACCAGGGTTATTTATCTCACATTACTTTCGATCCAAGATCATCATAATCCTTTGTTTGGTAATCACCTCAAATGCACCATGAAGGTTGCATGCATACATATATTGAAGTAGTTCCATGTGTATTATGCTTTGCAGCTTCAGATCTATATGCGACCATGGATTTCCATAGTAGTATATTATTTATTTCTCCATGGGCCAATGGGAGTTAGGTTTTGCCCATTTCTCTTTATACCATGGATTTCCATAGTGATGATGTATGAGAAATTTGGCGATTTAATACATTTACCTCATTGGCAATCTGCTACATGCAGTCAAAAAAAAAAAATGAAAAATATACCAACTCTGTCTGGTGAATACAAAGTCAAAAAATCTGCCTGAGATGTGAAATGCAAAGGGGAGCAATGGACAAAAAAAACTTACATACGAAGAGAGTTTGCGTTAACTACCCCTGTGGATAATAATAGATCTCTTTCCTTTTCTCCTAGTTTCTGAAACTAGGTTAGGCCATTGGTTACTACAAAATTACAAATAGAGTGTTTACCTTCAGACTGCAATCCCGTCAGTTTAAACGCCACAAAATACAATAGTACAAGTTGCAACCAAATCATAATGATAAATCTAAGAGTACCATGTATTCTGATATGTAGATTTTCAAATATACGAGCTTTATTAGCTTCCTTCAATTTATTGCAACTGTAAGCACTTCATCCAGCATCATGATTCCCCTTTTCTTTATTTGAATTCATTTGGCTGATCAAATTACAGGAATCTGCACAGAAAATTCTATGGTTAAATCAGAATATCACAAATCCAACTTGCACGTTAGGCATCAGAAAACCTTCTCTACATCAATCAATTTGTTTTAAGATATATAAATATATATATATATATATATATATATATATATAATTTATTTTTATATACACACACAAGAATACATCAACAATGTATTACCCATCTATGCTGCACAGTCATCTACAACTGTTACCTACCACCATATAAAGCATGTCTTTTTCCAAAAATTGAACTTGTTACTGTAACCACAATTCCACGTGAAACAGAGAGGCCAAATCTACTAGGTATACCAGTACAATTTTTTTTTGTGGCAGAGAAAACCAAAATATATCACCAAATAGTCTTTTTTATCTTTCCTGGGTTCCGGGTGTAAGTTGATGGAAACTGAGAGGAGACTCCATGAAAAAAAAGACCACTAATGATCTTTCGAGCAAATTATACTATTTGCACTCTTTTCCCTGAAATCAAAACAAATCATACAATACCCCATATGGATGCTTAATTGATAAAAAAGAACAGGAGTAGAACTTACATGTCTGCCTGGATAGGTTTGCCAGCACAAAATAACATATGCCTCAACCATCGAGAAATCCAAGGGGTTATTTCCGTGGAGGTAAATTTGTGGCAACAGATCTGAGGTAAAAAACAAAAACAAAAAAGCTTCTTTACCAACCAGTTCAGAGATGGGAGTTCAGAGCAAGGTAACTCCAAAAAGTAGGTTATTATTATACCTCTTTCATCTATTTATAGCCTATTTCCTTCATTAAATGGCGATAGCT
Organism: Musa acuminata AAA Group; assembly: GCF_036884655.1. Classification (NCBI taxonomy): domain Eukaryota; kingdom Viridiplantae; phylum Streptophyta; class Magnoliopsida; order Zingiberales; family Musaceae; genus Musa; species Musa acuminata. The sequence continues at coordinate 18,111,084 of NC_088340.1, forward strand.
TCGCCCACGCATTACCCGTTGCCATAAGTATGTTACACGTTCTCCAAATCTCATTTGCATCTTTTGCTGAACAAGCCTAACCACCAAGAAAATGCAAAGGGTTGAGTCACGGACTGATGGTAGAAAATTGTGGTAGTCAATTTATGAAATAACTGACCATCTCGCAAGGCACCTCTGGATGCCTCGAGTTATTGGCCGAATAAAAGATGGATCTCTCTGTTTATATAATAAGCCCACCTAACAATATGATAGTGTTAGTCTGATCTTTAATACTTAATCATCTCAAACTTAAGTGTCAATGCAAAGATCAATAACTGCTTTAAAACTGTGTACCTCCAACATCGCAACAATTGAAGGATCGTCCAGTATTTCAAGGCTATCGTCGGCTAAAAAATTAACCTACTCAAGACGGGAGATGAAAAATATTAAAATCCATGACCAAAATCTGGGAAGGTATCTCAAATCACATCCAAGCAACATCTTATTAAGCAAAAAATTAATTTTACATAACAGGATGAAGAGGTCCCTCAAGATCAACAACTATTCAACAGAAGTGATAAGTTAAATACATCCCAACCGTGTTTGTGACAGAACGCTACTAGTACTGACCAGACAGTCTAGAAATGTATCATCAAATTAGGCAGCATTTGACCACAACATCAAAAAATCTCCTTTATATCCATATTAAAGTGGCATCTTTTAGTGCTTACAACCGATTATTGCATTTTTGTAAAAACCAATAAAAAAGAGTTCCATGTCAAATTTTTAATAAAGAAATTTATGAAGAAAGAATTGTGCACCATGTCATCCATAAGACACTATTGTCCTAAGCTCCTAGATTCATCTTCACTTGATCCTTGCCATTGTTATCATCAATCCCTACTGTAGCATATACCTATAAGAATTTTGGTTAAACCATGATTCACTTATACCTCTGGTCTATCATTTCAAACATATGAGAGAGTAGCAGCAAAATACACAAAGACCAAATAAATAAGAGATCCATGTCATCTTTAGTTTAAAAATTTTACCTACGAGGACTTCAATTAAACCATAATTAACCCACACCTTTGGTCTATCATTTCATCCCTGAGTAAGAAGCAAAAGAAGTAAATTGATCAAGTTCATAAATTTATTTTTTTCTCATTACAAAATCCTCTTTTGATGGGGTGAACAACATTACTGCTTCTTTCTTACCTTGCACCATTGTGAAATATAACATCAATATCAAGAATAGACAACCTCTTTCAATGGCATTTAGAAACTAGACTGTCAATAACAGAGTGGTAAAATAAAAAGGACAAAAATGACAAAAGAAAATAAATCCTGGGAAGAGAAATGCAAGCTTTGATGATTTACATGCAAAATCGATCAAAGGACCATTTGCAAACATTTTCCCCTTAATAAAATAAACTGATCAATATTTCAATGACAAACATCACTGTGACCACAGAAACAATGGAAGAATATGCAATGGAATTCAAAGAAATAAAGTACAACGATCAAAGACATTTAGAGAAAGCAAGAAGTTCACGTGAGACCAAATGATCTAGCTAGTAAATTGGATCAAAAGCAGTAAAGAGTGTATAATGAGATCTCTTACACCAAATTCAACATTCACAAATGATTGGACAAAATCCATGAGTTGAATCTTTGCCCACTTTAAGGATGCAACAGGATCATCAGTGTGAGGTGGATGTCTCCAAGGAGCACCAAAATGTAATCGATCTATGGGAACTGTTCCAGTACGTACATCAGAAGCAAACTTCTGTAGAATGACTAGAACTGATTCCATTGCTGGGTTCACCACAGTTACCTGGTACGGAACAAATTAGAAACAAGAAACCCTAGAAAATGTTTTTGACCAGATTTAGGTCACTCTAATGATCACTCTTTGGATATGTATTAGAATTCAATGGGAAACAGAAAAAAAGTGTAATTCAGATGTAGGTCACTCTTTGGATATGTATTAGAATTCAACATTTCTAAACTTCACATATCGTAATGGAATCATGATTTTGTATTATATTTGCCCATGAATACTAGTACAGAGGAGAAATAGTAATACTAATAAAAGATTACTATGCTAGAACATGACGTTATTTTAAGTAGATCCAACACCAGCAAAAGTTTAAAGCATCATGCTGCCAATAGGAAGATTCTCAAACAACTGTCAGTGTCCTGCTCTTATTCGACATAGAGGTTGGACAATAATTGAAAAAAGGAAAGCAACAGCTCATGAACACAGTGATTTTAATATATAAGCCAAGTTTGCAGGTATTACACAAGACTAGAATAAAACAATGTCTTTGAAGAAAATAAAATATTTGAGTCAAGAAATTAGACCAAATCAAATCATTAGTTAAGATTTTATGCACTTCAGAAATACAAAGAATAGTAATATAAGAGAAATAAGGTCTCACATAATTATTGAGTATGCCACCACCTATGTGCGTTGCAAATGTCATGATAAACCTAATTTTTTTCCTTCAGATAAACATTATCTTTTACTATACAATATAAATTGCATTATATCATGGTAAATCACATTTAACTCAGGTACAAGATCATGAGCACAAAAGAAGACTCATGTACATAACCCATATACCAATATATGCATTCCTCAATCATAATGAATGGCGTCGAAATAAGGTATTGAGGCTCCTTGTTCTAGAGTACAGCTCATGATTAAATTGATATGCTACTTAGTTACTTTCCGAAAAAGCAACAGAGCACTCCACATGAGTTACCTCTCAATCTTGCAGATGGTAAGCAAACTACTTAAGGGGAAAAAACACTTACTTGCAGATATGCCAAGTATGCATCAACAACATCCTCAAAATTACTACTGCCATCCCGCATTACCCTGAGAAAAAGGTGCTAGTAAGTCACATGCAATCAAAACTAGAAAACTGTAGTGCCTAATTTCACATACATCGAACTACAACTAGCACGCCAATAGAAACACAAATAATAGGCATATATTATCATTTCTTAAATATATGATTTGTGATATCTATGCTTCATAAACATGATAATATAGCATGCTCATGTTATCGACTTTTAAATTTTAAGTACATGACTTCAAGAATGTTATATGCAAAGTTCTTTAAAATATTGTTCAAAGTATATATAAGCAACGATATCTATTTTTCTTTTAAGTATGTTTACAGCAAAAAACTACGAACCTCCAGCAAGATACGCATATGTGCTAGCGAACTTGAGATGTGCCTAATGGGGCCTAATGGGCTGAGCCCAACCCATCAAGGCAGCCTACTAAGCAGCTCTATTCCATCTCCTCTCTATTTTGTCTTATTCTCCTCCCTAAACCAAATAACAGCACAATTCCTTTCCCTAATTAATAAATATAATTATTTAAATAAAAAATATGTTATTAAATTAAGAAAATCAGGGACAAAATCACAATGTCACATTAATAAAAAGTTTCAAAAATCAAAACAATAAAATTTTACATCAAATCTATTGAGTTACTCTGTACACTTGCCATTTATTATGAAACCTAACAATAATTTTAAATAAATAAAAATTAATAGTATTAAAATCAAAATAATATATTATTAATCTAATAAAAAAATACAATTATTAGTATACATTAGCAGTATACTGTTAATATACTGTTAACAGTATAGTCAGAAGAGTGTGAGAAGACCGAGGCTGTTGAGGCAACGACAGCGATAACAGGCGACAGCTATAGTTGGAGCGGGAGCGGCGAGCGATAGCGAGAGTGGGAGCTGCGAGCGACAGCGAGAGTGGCGCGTTGTCACGGACAAACTTCGAAACAGGGTGTTTGATATAATGCTTATGTATGTCCGTGTCTTTTGGCATGTTCATGCCTTGTACAGAATGTAGAGGGGCAGCCGAAGGCTTATAAGTCCCATTTTAGTTGGGTTGGTGGCCTCTTTAGGCTTGTAAATAAAGGTTGTGTCATGTGGACACGTGCGAGAGCTTTTCGGTCTGTAATGGACCATTTTACCCTTTGTTGTGCCACTGTTCAGAGCTTGTAAAGTCTGTTTGTAATTTGCATTGTCTATGAAGTGTTTTTCGGACATGTTTGCTTGTGGATCCCGATTGAGGCGTTCTCTTTAACCCGTTCTCTCTTTTGTTGGTCCTAAGGGACAATGGGAGGCTTCGGGGAGGCTGACCTTTGCGGACGGACGCGCAAGGGTGCCGCACGACTTAGGCAAAACCAGCTAAATCCGTGTCATATGGTATCAGAGCGGGACAAGCACTCATAGAAACACTTGATATGCAAACGTGGGGGACCTAGTGGGGCTGCATGGAGGGAAGTCAGCAACGCGCGACCGTTTGAGGGAAAACGGGCATGGAGATGTAGGGAAAAGAGTCGCTCAGAGGAGCGGGCATCTGACATTGGCATTCAGAGGAATGGCCAACCCTTCGCGCGAGAGGCACCACGAGAACAGGCAAGCTTGGAAGAATGCGGAGCGCACAAAGGTTGGGATGGCTGAGTTTGAGCTACGACTCAACGTTGACAACTTTACTTGATGGTGCTCAAGGCAAGCGAGGCGCTTGGCAAAAGGACGAGACCATGCAAAGTGGAATGAGTTGCTCAGCGACCGAAAGAGTTGTGCAAAGCTCACAGAGGTGAGGGGAATTGCTAACTCGAAGAATTCGGTACTCATGCATGGGCTTGTATGCGGACGATGGATTGTTCGTGGCCATCCCAAGGCGGTCGAGACTCGGCGCCATGGAGCATTGAAACTTTCTCTTCGGCATGCGAAGGATACGTCCGGAGGAGGCTGAAGTGTGCAACGAGTTCAGCATGTTGCTAGGCCTTGAGGGGTGCAGCGGTGGCTGTATTGACGTGGAGGCGCAATCTAGCAAGTGTGTTTGCAAGAGGCAGAACAATGCACAGTTTGTTCAGCAGATCGGAGTAGTCCAAGGGGATGGTGGTCTCCGAAACGAAGAGAGATGTTGCTCCAACGGGACAGTTATCCAGGAGGGATAAGTCTCAGCTCTCCAGAGGGAGAATCATGTGAGACGAACTTCACATGTTGAGGAGGAGTACCTCACAAACAACAACTCCACGAAGCTCAATGGACCGAGCAAGCAGCGAGGAGTTGTCACATGATCTCGCTCGAGAGAATGCATGGGTGGATGCATTGCGAGATCAAGTGGGGGAGCGACCCAAAGCAACTCAAATGAAGGCACACTTGGAGTCGATGTGGAGATCGGACTCAAGGGAGGGCTGACCCGTGGAATGGTGGGCGCGAGGGCCACCATCGACTCAATGCAAAAACGAGGAGCGGAGCAACTTGGGTGTAACTTGGAGAAGTACCCAAGCCGCATGAAGGGAGCCAGCATAGAAGTTGGAACGTGGAGCAGAGGCATAGTGCTTTCCTTAGACAGAGGTCAAGGACATGAAATCTTGCAGAGGCAATAGTAGGATCATGTTGTTCCATGGGTCCTTCATTCTGACGGAGCGGACTCATCTTGCATGGTGCCAAAGACGAAGGGAGCTTCGGGGCACATGCACCTTATCTCGGAGAAGCATTTGATGGAGGAACTAAGGTGACTCAATTTGCGGAGGCGAAGTTGGGTTCAGAAGGCCTTAGCACGGGGCAAGAGGACGCAGAGGCGGGTACTCTTGAAGAATATGCCACAGTGTTGCCATTCAAAGTTGCCATGAAGGAAGCGGTGCGCAGCGGAGATTGTGCTGGTAGGGGCAGAGGCCCAGGATCCAGACAATGGTGCACAAATTACAGTGAAGTCGGTGGACTTCGGGAGCTACTAGGCGACGGACTGTCCTAGAGCGGTGCTTCATCTAGGTGTGACCCAAGAGTGGGTGGATGAAGGTCGATTGCCAAAGGAGCGAACAAAATCGAAGGTGGAGGAGACCCTGCGATGTATTGGCAGAGGCCACACATGGAGGGTTCACAATTCGAGTTTATTCCACAAGGATCAGAATGCAATGGAGATGTCACCAGGAGGCGACATGGTGCAGCGGATCGTGGTGGAACAATTCGTGGCAATGCGACACACACGACATAGTCCCGTGAGGGATGAGATCATATGGAGGTATGATCGGGAGCTACTGGGAGCTCCGCTTTGGTGAACAACATGACGACAAGAAGGGCTATCTATGGATTCAAGGAGTGAAGGCCATGGTACCGCAGAGGCGGGTCTTCCGTGCGTGCATCGAATTTTGCATCGGACGAAAACCTTGGTCATCAGCATATGGGGGCTGTGTTCCACTAAGGGAAAAGTTCGAAGGCAAGTACCAGTGAGTTCCATGGGAGGGACTTGATCATGCAGAGGTATGATCGAAGCAGCTGGAGAGTTGGACTGCTCCAGAGCTCATATTCGCTTAAGGGAGCCCGACAAGTCAGAGGACAAGGTCGAGTAAGCGAACGTTGCTACCAAGGAAGCTAAGGAGAACAGAATCGGTGCAAACTCTACAACGTGATGGCAGAGGCCAGGCATGGGAGTTGCAATCTGTCTTTCCATCGACCAAACAGACTGCTTAGAGAACACAGAGGTGTTGAAGCAGGGGGTCGAACGGGGCGAGGAAGCGACGACGAGTCCAGAGGGACTTAGCTACCCAAAATCAAGCAATCAGTTAGAATCGAGGTGGACTCGGAGGAGTGTCACGGAGGCATATCTACTGATTGTGAAGAAAAGGGATGGAGATGCGAGGCGACGGATAGTAGTGCCATGGGCATGGCAGCGCCATGGTACCGCAGAGGCGGGACTTCCGTGAAAGTCATTAATCCCTTGCTCTCATGGAGGGAGAGCGCTTGGTCGTAAAAGGGGCCGAGGAGGTGGAGAATGCAGAGGCAATCTTCAAGTACCGAGACAAGGCTGAAGGGCAGAGGCCGAAGAACTTCGTAAGACCGGTGTCAACAAGTTTCTCATCAAGATAGCCGTAAGTGAAGGACTTCGGGTCATGCAAGAGTGCACGACCAAGGAACGAAGCAAGCAGTACGCGGTGCTGTACCTTTGCTACTCAGTGGAGTAGGCGGCAGGGTTGATGGAGAAGACGGTACAATCCTAGAGGCGACCTCATCTATCAGAGAATTACTCCAAGTTGGGGTGAAAACTTCCTGCATTCCAGAAGTTCAATGGCATTGAGAAGGTGAATCACAGTAGCTAACTCAACGCAAGGAGTGCAAACACTTCAAGTACTTCAGAAGTGTGAGCAAAGAGCAGGCGAAGGCCAGTAACCAGCTCGATGCATGAAGTACAATCTCGAGGAGGCGGGCGAAGTCAAGTAACCTTTGCCTTCTCAACTCTTAAGAGAATGGGCGAAACCGAGTACCCCAGTTCTCTTATCTATCCAGCAGAGGAGCTCTGCACAAGTTCAAAGACCCTTCGAAGATAATGGAAGACAATAGTTGTCAAATCCTCACCAACGGTGATCAGTGCTACTGAGAGTAGATTGTCCGCTTCATTTCCCAACGAAATGCCAATCGAAAGCGGAAGTGATGCGAACCTACTTGGATGCGACAACTAACTGAAAGAAGAGTCAATGAGCAGATTTTGTGGAGGAAGGACCCGAAACTTCAGAAGTTTGCGAGGCGATGCTCGTTAAAGCTCCAACAAGCATCCACCCAGTTCAAGTAGCATGTGGAAATTTTGAGAAACTGGCGCAGTAAGAATGGTCTTTTCCTTCATTTGGTGGATCCGCAGGAATCAACGAGGATCAACACAACTCAGCCAACCCCACACCAGAGTCAGAGTCATTGGTGAGTTGAAGCAGCATGGCGGATCAAAGGTTCGACTACTCAAAAACAGCAGCGGAGAGCAGCTGGGAGCCAGGAGGTGTATTGCAGCTGGAGCAGAAGACTGAAGACTCAGCAAAGGCGAAGAGTTGCAGTGTTCACAAAGGCTTCGACGAGGACGTCGAAGGGATAAGTGGGGGAGAATGTCACGGACAAACTTCGAAACAGGGTGTTTGATATAATGCTTATGTATATCCGTGTCTTTTGGCATGTTCATGCCTTGTACAGAATGTAGAGGGGCAGTCGAAGGCTTATAAGTCCCATTTTAGTTGGGTTGGTGGCCTCTTTAGGCTTGTAAATAAAGGTTGTGTCATGTGGACACGTGCGAGAGCTTTTCGGTCTGTAATGGACCATTTTACCCTTTGTTGTGCCACTGTTCAGAGCTTGTAAAGTCTGTTTGTAATTTGCATTGTCTATGAAGTGTTTTTCGGACATGTTTGCTTGTAGATCCCGATTGAGGCGTTCTCTTTAACCCGTTCTCTCTTTTGTTGGTCCTAAGGGACAATGGGAGGCTTCGGGGAGGCTGACCTTTGCGGACGGACGCGCAAGGGTGCCGCACGACTTAGGCAAAACCAGCTAAGTCCGTGTCAGCGTGACAACGGAAGCGGCGACAGCAGTAGCGAGCAGCGATTGTGACAACGGCGAGCAGTCGGTAAGCAGCGATTGTGACAGCGGCAAGTAGCGACAGTAGTGACGAGCAGCGACAGTGACAACGGCAGCAAAGAGCAACGACAACGAAGAAGATATTTCGACGGCAAAATCACGAGTGTTAGGGTTGGGGAAGTCGGGGAAATCGCGAGAGGGAGCTTGATATCGGTGATTTAGTTGGTTCGATTGAACCAACTAAAGCACCGGAGACCAACCAGACCTAAAAATCTAGTTCGGTCGCCTAGTTTAACCCAGGCGCTCACCCGAAGCGCCCGGCGCCTGAGCTCGGGCGAGCGCCCAGGCGGCGCCTCTTTGAAGCACGCCGCCTGAAAATGAAGCGAGGCGCTTGAGCCTCACCTTGCCTCCCCCGAGCACCTAGGTGAGCGCCCGAGCGCCTATTGTAATCATTGCTATAAAATAATGGTACTACGTACTTTGTGCACTCAAAGTATATTTGCAAGCATATTTTGAATAAGATCGTCATGAGCTGGGTATAAGCACGATGTTAATGTGTGCATTGCATAAGCATAAAAATATATTGCATGCATGTATGTGTATTAATGACATGCAATGTGAAAGTAACATATTTGCTATGACATACAATGTGAGAGTACACATATATGTTATGATGCGCGATGCACATATACGACATGTGATGTGGAGTGCATGAATATGCTATGACACAATGCATGCATATATTATGACATGCGGTGTGGGAGTTCATATATATGTTACAACGTGCAGCGTGGGAGTGCACGTATATGTTATAACGTGCGATGTTGGAATGCACTTGTATATTATAATGTGCGGTATGAAAATGCATGCATATATTATGACGTGCGGTGTGGGAGTGCACATATATGTTATGATATGGAGTGTATAAGTTCATGGATGTGTTATCATTCCTACTCATGCACATATGCATTTTAAGTTACTTCAACTCCAAATTTTACCTCTTTATTTTGCATTTGTTATAATACGGTGTTATATTTACGAAAGAAGTCATAAGATGATGTATTTACTAAGGTTCGCAATTTTGTACAGTACCGGAGTATCGAGCTCAACTCGGTACGGTATAGTAGGAGTATACCGAGCGATACATTTTGGTGTACCGCTCGATATATATATATATATATATATATATATATAGTGTAAAAAAAAAGGCAACGTCGCCTCGTTTTTTGCTCGTGTGGGGAGAAGAAACCAAGGTTTCCTTCTCGCGCAAAAAAGGGTGACAAGGCGACGTCTCCGCCTCGTCACCTCGTTTCTTTTGCCCATGTGGGGAGAAGCAACGTCGCTTCAATGACGCTCGGTTTCTTCTCCCCGCGACGTCGCCAAGGCTTCTTCTCCCCACGCGGATGAGAAGTCGCTGACGATGCCGAGGCCTCGTCGCCTCAGACGAGGAGGCAACATCTCATCTGCGACATCCGACGAGGGAGGGCGACGACGTATCAGGATCGTCGAGGGAGAGAGATGCCGAATCTCCAAGTTCTCCCTTTTCTTCTCCCTCTTCTTCTCCCTTTCTTTCTTCTCCCTCCACTAATACCACCTAGTAGCAGGCGACGACGATCAAAATTGACTGTCACCGACTGATTTAGGGTGGTAACAGGGTGGAAACAGCCCCAATCAACGGTACCGCCCGGTAGTAGGAGGTCCGCGTACCAATTTGTTGGCGGATCGATACGTACCACCCGTTACGAGCAGTATTATTCGAAATTAAAATCCTTGATGTTACTATTAAATTTATAAATATGATTTCGAAATGTTACATACATGACATAATGCATACTCACCTAAATAAAACTATAGGGGCTTATACTTATTGAGTTATTATCACTTATTGTAGATCATATTTTTGTAGGTAAAGACACTAGTACCCCACCAAAGTGATAGGTAGGGAGGCAAGCAAGTGCGAGCCCATGCCAGCGTAGATATAAATGATGACCTATGAGCATTTTTGTGTATATAAATTTCGAATAGGATATACATGTGTTTTTCTTTCAATTGTGTTTATAATTGTGTACAATTATCAAATACTATTGTGTACAGGAGAAACATTATCATTTTATTTACCAAGTTAGCATATTTCAAAATTGCACACTTTTCTACTACTATTATTGATAGCAGTAGTAAAACTAAAAAATGACATCCTACCTTAGCCATGCATATATGATATGTGTGAAACTAAGAGTAAGGTGTTTAAAAAGCATTCCTAGAAGATGAAGTATTTCCTAAATTATTGACAGAGCATATCAATAATAACCTTGATCAGAAAATAAAGCCTTGGAGAAATAAAGAAGGTAAGCCAAACCACAAAATGTCCACACTTTATTTCAAGACAAATAGAAAACAAATGATTAATTAAAACAATTAGATCCATCCCTATCAATTGAAATTGAACCTTGAATTTTACTCAAATCTTGTTATTCATGGATATGGACTGAGAAGAGGACATGCAAACTGGAAGTGGTACATATTAAAATATGTAGCTACTTCTAAATCCTAATAAACTTATTCAGTTAGAAGAAAAGGTAGTTACTTACTCCAAGTAATAACTACTTTTTTTAAGCATGTAAAGCTCAGAAAGTTGCCGAGGATTTGGACCAAGAACCTCATCAATCACTTTCCACTATCACTTCACAAAAGATGTATTTAGTATATAGCATTAAAGTTGTTCGGAAATAAATAATTAGCAGGAAGAAGTAATGACCAACAAACATAAAGAAGCAAAAGAGGAAAATTTTCATAATGATCAAAGAGTCACTACTACCTCAGATTCACTAAAGAACTGAGAGACCATATGCAGCTTAGCTTCTTGATGCGTCCAGCCGAAAGTCTTTAAGATATTGGTTTCAAATGCAAGTTAGCCAACAATACAAAAAGCATGCACAAAGGCAGAATAGAAATCAGTAATTCACCAAAGAGAACATTTACCAAACAAAAAATGTTGATTTGTTAAATTACTAATAATATTGAAGATTCAACAAAAAGGAAAAAGAGCACAGGAAATGTACCTCACGTGAGATAAAAATGTCTGGAAATCCAAAGTCAATGAATGCTTGGTAGGAATAGTAACTGGAAAACACAAGACAATCAAGTATTTCATATATAAGAAATAAAGCAAAATATACCGCAGATAAAGTTAATAGATGCAGTAAAAGAATATGCAGAGATTCTTGTTTGGAAGAAAAGGATGCTGCACCATCTTGCTCGAGTCAATAAACAAAAAAAAATGAAAAAAAATCAACTACATCAGATATGTCAAGAAATGCACGTTTGGACGTCTGGATGATAACAGGCAAGACCAAAAACATGTTACAGGTTCCTTTAAGCATCAGCCATGAGCAATTGACTGCATCCCTAAAACCATGAAGTTTTGGCTGAAACAACATCATATGGGACAAAGATTACCATTCCAACAAAAGGGCTTGGGGACCACCCCATTTCATGAAACTTAGGCAGCAATTTCCAGACTTCAACCAAATTTTAGATGAACTAAACCAGCTACATAACTTCAAATTTCAGATTAATTAACTGAAGTGGACTGGTCCAGTTTCACTTTTCAATTCAGAACAGATTAGCACTCGTGACTCTAGGCCTTCTGATTCCGTGGTGGCTACACCTGTTCTCAACTCATCACCAATGGGCCTAAGGGAGAAAAAGCTGCATGAGAGAGGATATCAGACTAGGAGTAAGTAATTTTTTTCCTTTTTCTACCCAGCTTTTTCTTGGGATACTGAAGACATGTATCATCCCAGCTGACAGTCCAACCCACAACCTAGATCAGAAATAAGACATCAAACCCTTACATGAAAATAGATATGGCATCAAATATGTACAATATAATCTACGGATGGAAAGAAGGCATTTTTTTTCATAAGCACATGATGGAACCCACAAAGTTGAGCACCAACTGAGCTACTGAGTTCTCACATTTATATATCCTTTAGAAGACACCATCACAATCCATCAGATGGATAGAACCATTATTTTTTTAGTAATAAAACATGCATCTCAAACAGAAATTTAATTTGCAGGATTTGAGTATCAAAGCAGATGACTGCTTAAAATGAGTATGCTCGAAGGACACAGATTACACTATCACATAGAATGAGATGCCTGAGTCAATTGATGAACAGTACCCCAGTTAATATTGCTGATGAGTAAAACAAGAAGCCATCTAGTAGAATAGATTCTTCGCCCAAGATATAGACCCAATCTTAACAAAACAAATAATATTAATAAGAGCATCAAAACTAAAATCCTACTGGCAAAATGATAGAAATACCAATTTAATATAAGATATTTATAGTGTTACGGTACTGCACTCAACTTTCCTTAGTGTCAAGGATTTATCGTTTATGAGATTCACAGCTCTGTACCTATAAAAAAATGCTGATGCATGATTAACAAAGATATAATTAAAATGATATTGTCCAAGAAGAGAAAGTTAACTATCATGTATGAACATAAGTGCTGAAGAGGATAACATCGGAGCCTTACCTATCTGATGTTACAAGAATGACAGGCAAGCACCTATCGTTCGCACCTAGGGCTATCAATCTCCATATGAAACTATCATGATACACTGCAGCAGAAACTGTTGAGTCATCTGAAAAAATAGCCTTTCGCAGAACGTCAACATTGTTTATAACCAGCTTAGGCTGCATTAATAAGATGTTACAGGAACACATAAGATATTTAAGTTTGTATCAGATACATATACCAGATCTTTCCACAACAAGGAGCCCATGGCAAAGACAATCAAAATAGACAAAAGTTGTACGTTACTTATTGGTTTAATAGAGGTGTATAAATGATAGAGGAAGAAAGAAGAGGAAAGAAGGAAGAGAGAAGACAATGAGAGAAGACAAGAGAAGCCCTTTCCTTGCTTAGATATCCTTGCTTAGATAGGAGAGAAACAAAAGGATCACTCAAAATCATGTATTTCTCTTCAAATACCTCCACTTCTGGAGAGGAAGAAAAAGGGAACATGGAGACAAGTTGGTTCCATCCATTTCTATCACAATATTTGAAACCAAATGAGTGAAAGTCTCTTCACCTCTCTTGTTAATTTATTATAACAAAATAAGAGAATAACTTTAACATAATGAGAGAATAACTTTCTCGTCTTCTACCTCCTCATCTCCATTCAATCAGACCAAGAAGTTTTCATGTCAGCATTCCAAGCATAAGCACAAGAGACAGACTCAAAAAATCGAGAAACAATCAGGATGCTCAGCTGAGATTCATCACCAGAAACTTTTCTGCTAAAGAGTTGGCATGATGTCAACTTTGCTGATCATGTACTTTTTAAAAACACTTTGTTGATCAACCAGCAGATGAAAAAACTAATCATCAAGATTGCATGCAATCAACTTCTGTGCTTCTTAAAAAGAAACAAAACTTGGAGAAAGAACACAGGTGAGTGATCCAACTCAACCATTTGAGAGATATGTGACATACCAAAATAAGAACACCCTTTACGACTTCAAGAATTATTTACCCAGTATATCAAAATAGGGCTTTGGCAAGCATTAAGTGCAAAATTTAGAATTCAGAGTCTATGAAACAATCTAAAAAGCAGAAATGATACGGGAGCGTCTAATTTGCTATAATCAACTCGTGTAAATCTTGTTGATCCTATAGTATTCTCTACAGCCCACAATGTTTATCCTATAGCCTTTAATCCAGACCTCTCAAATATGACAATCCATAAACCAAATGAGTTGCAAGCTCATTTTCCAAACCTGCAGATATCCCAACTTGATTGAATAGCCCGAATTGATTGTTAAAATGTTAAGGGGCATGTCTTTATAAGTCGAAAAAAAACTCAGACTCTTAACTTTCCAGCTGTTTCATTAATAAATGATCTGGTGGGCAAATTCAAAGAAAAAATTAATTCAACTAATCTTCATAACCAAGGAATGCATTAAAGTACTTAGATATCAACAGTAAAGTAACAAATTTCATAATTTTCTATGCATGGAGGATTGTTTTATACACTAGTATTTATTTTGATGTTTTAGAGTTAAAAAGGATTCAGACTTTGATTGTATTTCTTGGATATTTCCTTGAGTAGTGAGTCTTTTTTTTTAAGTTCTGTATTATTGTTTAATTGTCCTTCGGGTGGTGAGTTTCTTTATCCCTTTGTGATTTTAAACTTGATGAATCCATTTATCTCCAATCCAAATATGTCCATTCTTTACCTGGAAGAAGTCGACTTCCGCTGCTGCAGAGAGGATGTCGAGCAAGATGCAGGGCCAATCGGTTGAAGAATTCGCCAGAGACCTTGAGAACCCTCCCGTCCAGTTTAGATGTTTCATGGGCTCCCTCCTCCACTCCTGATGCATTCCTATCACCTCCTTCGCAAGCTTTAACGATGTCACCGCCTCCCTCATGTACGCCACCTCGTCCATGGAGTATTTCCTAGTACCACCAGTGACCATTGCCTTCTCCTCCGCCACAGCAAGAGAGACATTGATCTCCCCTGTTCCAATCCGCACTGAGAAGGCGAGCAACGCCTTAGACCAGAGGGCGGAAGCAGAAGCCGCCTCGTCCTTCTTAGACAGGCGACCGGGGCCAATGATGCGTCGGAGGGCGGTGTCGAGGCCGTGCCATTTGTTTAATGCGGTGAAGACGTCACGACTGCCGATGGTACCGCGGCGGACCCCGTGGTCGACCAGGGCCTCGAGTTCGCGCTCAAGGCGTCCACGCAGGGCTCCCAGAGCCGGCAGCGCCGAGGCGGCGGAGAAAGAGGCCCAGGGGCGGGTCGCAGAAGGGTCTCCGGCGAGGTCGACGTAGGCTGCGACGTGGGGGCCCTTGTTCCACTCCGGAAGGAGACCTGCAAACAGGAACAAGATGAGATCCTTAACAACGAATATTAACCAGTGTAGGAGGGCGGAGGAGGAAGGGGACGGACGGTGGAGGAGAAGGGAGGTCTTGCCGACGCCGCGGGGGCCGTGAAGGACAACGGGTTGAGGGACGCGGTGGTGTAGGGCGTAGTTGTTAAGGATCGTCTCGAGGAGAGGCCGAGGGATGATCCGCCACCCCTCGGCCGCCGCCTTCACCGCGGCCTTCGCCACCTCCGCCGCCGCGGGACGCCCCATGTCTTGCGGCGGACGCAGTCGCCCCAAATCCTTGGCCTTTCGAGTCGGAAGAAGATGTTGTGGGCCGTTTCGTTTTCACAATAATTGCTTAGAATTTAGGGATTTAGTTCGATTCGATTGAACCGATCCGGTTCAGGCCTCGAAGGGTCACGGTGATTTAATCAAGTGTGACTTGCTATCTCTCCATGTCGAGGATGTTTATGTACGGTCTATCTAATATGTGATTTCCCTAAGTAACGAACGAACGAACGAACGCCTCATTTGAGTAATAACGAAGCACTCTTGTTTATTGTTTGTTTATTGTTTATGGGATCTTTGGTTAGAATCGCAATTGTAGTCGCTTTCGTATCCATCGTTTCACCGTCTTTTATCATCTACTATATATATCTAACAAACACAAATGATAAATATAATAAACCAAACATTCTAACGAGAGTATCTCTTTTCCTCTGTCTCGAATGTAATATAGTTGTTACGATTCATCATTATCTGGCCTTGCAAGTGGTAAGTCTTGTGCTAAAACAGATCATGACACAGGAATTTTGGCTGAAGAAGGCTTTTTTCCCTGTAAAGTCACTTTACCTATCTCGATAGGTCTTCTTAAGCTGTGAATGTCCAATTCAATCTCAAACATTCCAAGAAGGCTTTCCCCTGTTGCTTCTCCTTTTTCTCAACCCCACACAGCAAACCTCCTGCGGTCTTAGATATTATATCATCATCTTTTGAATATTCAACTTCTTACCTTTCGATTGAATGACACCTTGGCCCATGGACATGCCAATTTTTATTTCCCACGTCGAGGGAATATTTTTTTTCTTCAGCTTGGATTTGGTTCTAATAATATTATTATTCGATTTTGATACGTTGAGATACAATTAGATTTATTTGTCGATCCTTTGTGAGATAATTGATAAAGAGTTTTAATGTCAATAGCAATAGCAAAAGAGTGTGATGTTTCGCATTCTAAATGCAAAATTAGTAGACAAGGCATATAGGATTTCATAGAGCCGATGACCTCAAACATGCATTAACGAGGGCTAGGGGCAATTTCTCATACTTGTTGGTATGACTTGTGGTTGTTCCGCTACATCCGATGGTCGTCCTGTGTGTCAGCTACTTATGATAGAAAAGCCACCGTGAGAGATTTTTTTTTAATAAGAAAGAAAGAGCATCTCCAGCATGATTATAGGAAAATCAATAGAGATTCTTCAACCTATTATACAAGGTCAAAGAATTGATTAATTAAAATAAAATAAAATAAAATTATATTAATATATCTAACTAAAAAAAATAGATTAATAAAAATAAAAATATTTGTGTCATCTTCAGACAAATATATATCTAACTAAAAGTTCATAATCTAATTTTCAAATAGCCTCAATCATTCAACTATAAAATTTAATTTTATTATTAATAAAAATATACTATATATATAATTAATTATATAAATTTAAAAATACTTAAGGATGTAGTTCTCTTAGATTGAACTATCGTATAAATTCTAAAAAGACCACTAACATGCTTGTATAAAGATAATTTGTGTATGATCTTATCTTCCACCTTAACCATTGCATATATGTTATTATACATTTCTTTATTTTCATTAAAATACTTTTTGATATGGAATATTTCAACCTTAACCACAGATTTGACAACTAGCCACCATTAAGGAGCCCACGTGGAATGACCCAACATGTATTTATGGGAAGAATAGCATATTAGGATCAAGAGCACTAAGAGTGAATTAGTGTAGCGAAAAACTTTCGACGATTAAAGCAACGTTCGTATGATAAAATTGGAAAGTTCTTCAACTTAAGATCAAGCGAAAGTATAATTAAAGTAAAGCAACGGAGGCAGTTTGCAGTTAAGATAGAGAGCAGAATGTAAATGCAAACCGAGATTTAGAGTGGTTCGATCAATCTTGACCTACATCCACTTTTGGCTTTCTCATCCGATGAGGTCACCGATGTCCACTAAAGGCCTTCATTCAATAGGTGAAGACCAACCACCCTTTTGCAGCTTTATTTCTTTTGACGGGCTTAGGAGACAACCCTTACAGATTTTCATTCCTCTCTTGGATGATCAAAACTTAGAAGAAAAAAGGGAGAAGAACTTCTAGCCTATTACAACACTTTTAAGCTCTCAAATTCTCAGAATAAATGCAAGCTTTCGAATTTCTTTCATGCAAGAAAAGGTGGGGTTTATATAGGCCCCAACTAGTTTGAACTTGGAGCTCAAAAGTATCATCTCTCGGATTTCTAGGGTCCTGACGGTACCACTGTCATAATTGGGTAGTACTACCACCTAACATCTGACACTAGGCAACACCACCACTTGGCAGAGCTCGGAGATCGAGCTCTGACGGTACCACCGCTTGGCAGTAATAACTGCCAACAGTACCACCGCTTGACAGGAGCAGTACTACCACCCAAAATTCCTAGGAGACCAAGTCTCCTGGGTGGTGCCACTGCCGACCCTAGCGGTGCCACCGTCGGCCAGGAATTCTGGGTCCGAATGGGCTAATCCATTCGACCCAATTTGGCTCTATTCAGGGCCCAATTGGCCCCATATTAAGTTAATGGGATCACCTCCCGATTCTAACTTAATCTACTTGCTAACCATGACACTTAAGACATTAATGCTGCAAATCGTATTCCGATGCGTCAATCGCTTCTTCCAGCGAGCTCCGGTGAACTTCCGATGAACCCTCGGCGATGCTCCGGCGGACTTCCGACAAACTCCTGGACTTGCGACGATCCTCTTGGCGAGTTCCGACGAGCTTCTTTGGCAAGCTCATGGACTTCTCGGATTATTCCTATAGAACCTTCGACGACCGTCCGGACTTCCGACGAACTATCGAACCTCCAATGTGATCTTGGTCTTGACTCTGGCTCAACACCTGCTACATGTCTTACTGCCATCGTAGTTAATCCTGTACACTTATCTCAATATACAGATTAGATAACCAAATGACAATTGACTTCATCATCAAAATCCGAGATTCAACAATCTCCCCCTTTTTGATGATGACAATCAATTGATGACGGAGCTAACCTTAACTTCCCTATCTATATGCCATACTTGAGATAAGTCATTCTTGAATTTAAAGCCTTTGAATTTTGAATTCAAGAAACATATTGATAAGTTAAGTTTATTTAAACTTATGAATACCCCCATCATGATTCCTATCATGATGTTTCTCTCTGAAAATGATGTCAAGGCATGACATCCATTTTCAAGTTTCATATTTCAAATATGAAAGATAGCAATCATAGCAATTCATCATATGGTAAGATATTAATATTGTAAAATTACGATGCAATCTCTTGATATCTTAACATAATGCAAATGTTTCAAATGTAAGCTCTATGTATAGCAATTCATTCTATCATAAAAATTCATCACATGATAAGATATTAATTTGTAAAATTACGATATAAGCTTTTGATATCTTAACATAAAGCAAATATGACAATCATAGTAATTATAGCAATTCTATCATCAATTTACCATATATTTCTCTGATATCTTAACATAATGCAAATATGACAATTATAGCAATTCTATCTATCATTAATTTACCATATATTTCTTCCCCTTTGTCATTAACAAAAAAGAGAACGATTTAAGCATATTTCAAGCATAAGTGCGGTAATGATTCATGTCATAGAAAGGTTCATGTCATTTTTCAATAATAAGTGATAGGATACCAATTATACAAACATTTCAAGGAAACATGACATGGAGATAGTTTTCATTACATCTTCCTTTTTATTTATCATTATCTATTTGTATGAAGGAGGAAAACCATTGTAAGTTTACTTAAATGAAGTTAAATAAAACAATAAGAGATTAAATTGTTAGGATCAAGAGCACTAAGAGGGGGGGGGTGAATTAGTGCAGCGGAAAACTTTCAACGATTAAAATGGTGTTGGTACGATAAAAGCGATTTCGGTAGAAAAGCTGATTCGTAAATCTCTTTAACTTGTAATCAAGCGAGATGTAGTTAAAGGAAATCTATGAAGGCAATTTGCAGTTATGATGAAAGTTAAAATGTAAGCGCAAACTGAAATATGATATTCGTACGATAAAACTGATTTACGTCTAAACGCCGATTCGAAAAATACTGAACTTTAAAACACGATCGTAAATATGCAGAAGGCAGTAAGCTATTGAGGAGGTTTGCAGTAAGGATAAGATGCTCAAAGTAAATGCAAACCGAGATTTAGAGTGGTTCAGTCAATCTTGACCTACATCCACTTTTGGCTTCCTCCACCGACGAGGTCACCGACGTCTACTAAAGGCCTTCCTTCAATAGGCGAAGGCCAACCACCCTTTTACAGTTTCACTCCTTTTGACGGGCTTAGGAGACAACCCTTACAGAATTTTCTCTCCTCTCTTTAAAAATCATAACTTGGAAGAAAAGAGGGAGAAGATCTTTTAGCCTTTACAACAATTTTGAGCTCTAAAAATCATAGAATAAGATCAGGATTTCGGTGTATTTTTGGTGCTCTTTCAGTGCTGAAAGGGTGGGGTATTTATAGGCCCCAACCCAGTTTGAATTTCGAGCTCAAAATTGTCAATTCCTGGAATTCTGGGATCTGGCGGTTGCACCTCCTGACTGAGGCGGTTGCACCGCCTGGCAGATCTCGAAGACTGAGCCTCTGGGCGGTGCCACCTCCTGTCAGGGGCGGTTGCACCTCCTGCCAGAGCTCGAAGACCGAGCTCAGGCGGTGCCACCGCCTGACTGAGGTGGTTGCACCTCCTTCCAGAGCTCGAAGACCGAGCTCAGGCGGTGCCACCTCCTGTCAGGGGCGGTTGCACCGCCTAGTCTCGCTCGAAGACTGAGCCCAGGCGGTGCCACCGCCTGGCTGGGGCGGTTCAACCGCCTGGTAGAAATCAGGGTCCGAATGGGTTGATCCATTCGGCCCAATTTGGGTTTTTCAGGGGCCCAATTGCCCCAAGATTAAGTTAATGGGATCACCTCCCATTTCCAACTTAATCATTGTGCTACCTACGATATTTCCTAAGACATTTACTGCAACTTGCTCCGGTGCGTCAATCGCTTCTTCCGGCGAGCTTTCGGCGAACTTCCATCGATCATCCGATGAACCCTCGGTGATGCTCCTGCAGGCTTCCAGCAAACTCCTGGACTTGCGACGATCCACTTGGCGAGTTCCGACGAGCTTCTTTGGCAAGCTCATGGACTTCTCGGATTTGTTCCCGCAGAACCTCCGACGACTATCCGAACTTCCGTCGAACTCTCGAACTACCTACGATATGCAACTCCTGCTGCATATCTTACTTTCATTGTAGTTAATCCTACACACTTATCTCAACATATAGATTAGATAACAAATGACAATTGACTTCATCATCAAAATTTGAGATTCAACAGTCTCCCCCTTTTTGATGATGACAATCAATTGATAATGGAGTTAACCTTAACTCCCCCTATCTATATGTCATACTTGAGATAAGTCATTCTTGAATTCAAAACCTTTGAATTCAAGAAACATATTGATAAGTTAAAATCATTTAAACTTATCAATACTCCCATCATGATTCCCATCATGATGTTTCTCTCTGAAGATGATGTCAAGGTTTGACATTCATTTTTAAATTTTACATTACAAGTTTGAATGATGGTAATAGTAGCAATTCATCATATTGTAAGATGTCAACATGTAAAACTGTGAAGTAAGATTTTGATATCATTACATGATGCACACATTTCAAATGTTTTAGCAATTATTGCATTTCATCACATTACGATGCAAGTTTTTTGTTTGATATCTTGACACGATACAAACAAGGCATAGCATAGCATTAATACTCATATATTTCTCCCCCTTTGTCATCAATAAAAAGTATGATAATTGTGATACCAGAAGAATAATATAAGCAAATTTTGAGTATAAGTGTGATAATTGTTCATGCCTTTACTAGGTTCATGTTATTTTCCAATAGTGAGTGATAGGAAATCAATTATACAAGCATATAAAGGAAAGCATGATATGTAGATCGCTTTGAGTACTTCTTCCTTTTTATTTGTTATAATCTTTTTGCATGAAGGAGGAAGGCTATTTGTGAGTTTACTTTGAGTGAAGTTAAAATCGATGAGATATTAAATCATGCTTCATTTTTACAAGGATCAAGATATGTATGTGAAACAAACCTTTGCAAGTAAAAACACTATCATCCATATTTCAAGATGGAATTTATAAGCAGGAATCATTTCATCAAATCCATTTCACAAAAATATTTTTCATATAATAAGTGTATGAGAAAATCTGATTATTAGGATACCAATTGTTAAGCGAATCCGAAAATGAAATTAATACTTTCATGCAGTCGGACAAGACTATGCTATAGATTTTCAAATACAATCATGAAGACAAAATATGCTTATTGTTATGGAAATTTTTGTATTCAACACATAATTTCCAACATGTTATTTAGGCATGTAATGGCAATCAAGTGATTTGATCATTCAATAAAGTCCGAAAAATAATTTTAACTAATTTATGTATTCGGACACATCAACATTCCTAATTCTCTTCTTATGAAATCAAATTGTTCTTCACTTAGAGGTTTTGTAAAAATATCAGCTAGTTGATGTTTAATATTAATGAACTCTATGATTACATCATGATTAGTAACATGATCTCGTATAAAGTGATATCTAATATCAATATGTTTTGTTCTTGAGTGTTGTATATGATTCTTTGTTAAGCATATTGCACTTGTGTTATCACATTTAATGGGAATATTTTTAAGATGAACTTTATAACCTTCTAAGGTGTTTTTCATCCATACAATTTATGCACAGCATGCACTTGCTGCAATATATTCAGCTTCGGTTGTTGATAGTGTAACCGAGTTTTGTTTCTTAGATGACCAGGAAATAAGGGCATGTCTTAAAAATTGACATGTTCATGATGTGCTTTTTCTATCTAGTCTACAGCCAGCAAAGTCCGCATCAGCATAAGCAATTAACTCAAGATTCTCTGATTTTGGGTACCATAATCCTAGATTTGTGGTACCATTAAGATATCTAAGTATTCTTTTAACTGCTTTGAGATGAGTTATCTTAGGGTTTGATTGAAATCTAGCACAAAGTCCTACACTGAACATGATATCTGGTCTAGTTGTAGTGAGGTAAAGTAAACTTCCTATTATGCCCCTATAAGTTTTTTGATCGAAGCTTTCTCCACTTTCATCAATTTCTAACTTAGTGGATGTGCTCATAGGAGTGTTAATAGCTTTTGAGCTATTCATATTAAATCTTTTTAGCAAATTCATAGCATATTTAGTTTGACTAATAAAGATGTCATTGCTTAGTTGTTTGATTTGTAAGCCTAAGAAGAATGTTAACTCTCCCATTAAACTCATTTCGAATTCAAGACTCATAGTTTTAGCAAAAGATTCACAAAGAGATTCATTCGTAGAACCAAAGATAATATCATTAACATAAATCTGAATAATGAGAAAATTATTTTCAAAATTCTTGATGAACAATGTAGTATCAACGTTACCTTTTGTGAAATTATTTTCAATAAGAAAAGAACTAAGTCTTTCATACCAAGCCCTCAGAGCTTGTTTTAAACCATAGAGAGCTTTAGTTAATCTAAACACATGATTAGAGAGGCTATTATTTTCAAATCCAGGAGGTTGTTCAACATAGACTTCTTCAGAAATAAAGCCATTAAGAAAAGCGCTTTTAACATCCATTTGAAATAACTTAAAATTATTACTACTAGCGTATGTTGAATCTCGTATTTTGATGATAAAACTACTTGATATGTGTTTATGATTTAATCTACGTTTTGAGTGACGCAGGATGCTTCGATCAAGATGAGACAATTAAAGCAGGAGGAATTGACGTTGCGCCGGAGGAGATCACGTCAGGATATTGGACAGCAGAACGCTTCGGACGTCGGGCATCGGGCCAAGGAGAGCGGAATTGTGCCAAGGATATCAAGGTTGCGGAGGTCAACTGCCGATTGGGCAACAAGCTGCAAGAGAGGACGATGCGCTGAAGAATCGGACGAAGCGCCAACCAATGACGTGTCAGGCAACAGAATGCCAATTCGCATTGTAATAATTGTCTAGATAGGAGTAGAGTTTTGGTTTATGTGTGCAGGATTAACTACGATAACGATGAAGACATAAAGCGAAATAAAGTGCCGGAGTCAAGCGTGAAGGATTCGTTGGGAGTTCGAGAGTTCGACGGAAGTCCAAAGGTTCGTCGGGAATGCTGCCGAAACTAGCCGAGAATGAGTAGGGAGCTTACCGAAGGGTTTTTCGGAAGCTCGTCGGAAGGTTCATTGGAAGTTCGCGGAGCTCACCGAGAAAGATTGGAGCTTGCCGAAGAAGCTCGTTGGAACTCGCCAAGATCAAATCGTGAAGTCTAGGAGCTTGCCGGGAGTCCGTAGAATGGTTTCCGAGAGTTCGTCGGAAGACCGTTGGAAGTTCGCCAGAAGCTCGCCGGAAAAAGTCTTGACTTACGGACTTTGTAATAGCTTAGGAAATATCTTTAAATTCATAGTTAGCACGTTAATTAGGGTTAGGATTAGGTGTTAATCTTATAACCCAAGTAGGGGCCAATTGGGCCCGAGTTCGGACTGGTTTGGGCCAAGTTTGGAGCCCAACTAGTGAGCTGAAATAGTGTAGGCGGTGGCACCACCTAGAACCTGAGAGCTAGGCGGTGGCATCGCCCAACACCTGAGAGCCAGGCGGTGGCACCGCCAGTCCACTGTCAGTGTCAGACACTGATAGGCGGTGGCATCGCCAGCATCGGGAACCAAAGAGAATTCAAATTTTGGAGCCCAAATTTGAATCATCTTGAGGCCTATAAATACCCCTCAAATCTCAGCTAAGAAAACAACTTTTTGAGAAGCAATTGATTGAGAGAAAGGTCTTAGAAAAGTCTTAGCAAGTCTTGTTTTCAATTTGCTAGAGTATTCACCTCCTTCTTTCTTGCTGAAAATTTGTAAGAGTGTAAACCGCTTGTAAAAAGTTGTAAGAGAGGTATTTGCCCTTCCCCTTTAAGAGGTTTGCTAGTGGAAGGTGGGAGCCTCATCGAAGAGGGCCTCGCAAGTGGATGTAGGTCATTTGACCGAACCACTTTAAAATCGGCGTGATCTTTGGTTTGCATTTCATTATTGCTATTTACATTACTGCAAACCTTCTTACATGCTTTATTTCCTCATTACCTTTGCTGCATACCTTTACGAACATGCGTTCAAGTTAAGCACTTCCAAGTTCGATTTTTATCGTACGAAAGATTTGTCAAAACCGACGTTTTAATCCGCTGCACTAATTCAACCCCCCCCTCTTAGTGCCGCTCCGATCCTAACAACGTAGGCAAGGAGCATCCTTATGGCTTCTAATCGAGCCACAGGAGCGAAGGTTTCTTCGTAATCGATACCTTCTTCTTGGTAGAAACCTTTGGCCACTAATCTAGCCTTGTTTCTAACCACGATACCATATTCATCTTGCTTGTTTCTAAAAACCCATTTAGTACCAATAACTAAATAGTCAGTTGGCCTAGGAACAAACTTCCACACCTCATTTCTCTCAAATTGATTTAATTCATCTTGCATTGCGATAATCCATGAATCATCTTTCATGGCTTCGTCAACACATTTGGGTTCAATTTGGGAGAGAAAAACGGCATTGGCACCAAAATTTTTAAGAGAAGAACGTGTTTGAATCCCCTTTGATGTGTCTTCTAAGATTAGCTCCTTAGGATGAGCATCTACATACTTCCAATCCTTGGGTAAGGATGTTTCGGAAGTGGATGCATCCAAGTTGCTAGTTGGAGACGGGGTTTCATTTAAATTCAAGGAATCAAAATTAACATCATCATCAAAATCGTTTTTTCTGATTTCGGAAATCTCATTGAAAACAACATGAATGGATTCTTCAATAATTAAAGTTCTTTTATTGAAGATACGAAAAGCTTTAGAAACCGAAGAATAACCAAGAAAGATTCCTTTATCGGATTTAGCATCAAATTTTCCTAAATTATCTTTTTCATTCAAGATAAAACACTTACACCCAAAGACTTTAAAATATGAAACATTGGGTTTTTTGTTGTTCCATAACTCATAGGGAGTTTTGGTGAGTAAGGGTCTTACTAGAACTCTATTCAAAATATAGCATGCAGTGTTTACGGCTTCGGCCCAAAAATATTTGGGTAGGCTATGTTCATTCAACATGGTTCTTGACATTTCTTGTAAATTTCAATTTTTTCTTTCTACTACTCCATTTTGTTGAGGATTTCTAGGAGTAGAGAAATTATGGTTGTATCCATTGAGTTCACAAAATTCTTGGAAATCATGGTTTTGAAATTCACCACCATGATCACTTCTAATTGACGAAATCATAGAACCCTTCTCATTTTGAACAAGTTTACAAAACTTGGTAAAATATCTAAAGCATTATTTTTCTGTTTTAAGAAGTAAGTCCATGTGTATCTGCTATAGTCATCCCCAATGACGAAGGCGTATTTGCTACCTCCTAGGCTTGATGTAGAGATTGGTCCGAACAAGTCCATATGGATCAATTGTAAGGGCCTAGAGGTGCTTATTTGATTCTTAGATTTGAAACTACCTTTAATTTGTTTACCTAATTGGCAAGCATCACATACATTATCTTTGATGAACTTGATATGAGGAATTCCTCTTACAAGTTCTTTAGATGATATTTGAGTGATTAGTTTCATGCTAGCATGACCTAATCTTCTATGCCATAGCCAAGCATCCTCATTCAAAACTGAAAAACACATTTCATTACACAAATCATTGATGTCAATAGTGTATACGTTATTTTGTTTTAATGCAATCATAGACGTGTTTTTGTGTGGTTTTTCAATGATGCAAGCATTAGATTCGAATCTAACAATATATCCTTTATCACATAATTGACTAATGCTCAAGAGGTTATGTTTTAAACCATCAACTAACAAAATATCTTCAATAAAGAAGTTGGATTTGTTACCTATGGTTCCTTTGCCAATGATTTTACCCTTGTTGTTGTCTCCGAAGGTGACATAGCCTTCGTCTATGCTAGTGAGCTTAGAGAATTGAGATGGATCTCCGGTCATATGCCTTGAGCATCCACTATCAAGGTACCATCTCTTGCTCCTAGCTTGCGATGGTATAGTTTTCTCCTCCCCGATGGCCATTAAGGCGTAATGAGCAACTTGCTTAGTGTTGGACTCCTCTTCTTCGAACGCGCTCGAGTCATCCCACGTTGCTTTGAGCGCCTTCTTCTTTGATGTTCTATTTTTGACTTGGGGACAATCACTCTTGTAGTGTCCCGGCTTTTTGCACTCATAGCAAATAACTTGGTCCTTCTTAGGTTCAAATTTATTTTTTGTTTCATTCTTAAACTTGTTTCCTTTAATGAATTTTTTAAATTTTCTTGTTAGAAGTGCCAAGTCATTGTCACAGTCCTCATCACTTGAGTTTTCTCTCAAGTGGTCTTCTGAAGTTCTAAGTGCCATATCCTTCCTGTTCTTTGGAAGGATGTTTTCTTGCTCTTCATGAGCTTTGCAAGTCATCTCGTAGGTCATTAACGACCCGATTAGTTCTTCAAGAGGGAAGTTGTTTAGATCTTTCACCTCTTGAATAGCAGTGACTTTAGGATCCTAACTCTTAGGAAGGGATCTTAGAATCTTATTTACGAGCTCAAAATCTGAAAAACTTTTTCTGAGTCCTTTTAGACCGTTGACGATATCCGTGAAACGGGTAAACATGTCGCTAATAGTCTCACTCGGTTTCATCCGGAAAAGTTCGAAAGAATGTATCAAAAGATTGATTTTTAACTCTTTCACTCTACTTGTGCCTTCGTGAGTCACTTCGAGTATGTGCCAAATATCAAATGTGGTTTCACAAACCGAAACACGGTTGAACTCATTTTTATCAAGCGCACAAAATAAGGCATTCATAGCCTTTGCATTAAGAGCAAAAGCCTTCTTCTCCAATTCATTCCAATCGATCATTGGAAGAGAAGACTTTGAAAATCCATTTTCGACAAGATTCCAAAGTTCAAAATCCATAGAAATAAGAAAGATCCTCATTCGGGTCTTCCAATAGGTGTAGTCCGTCCCATTAAACATGGGTGGACGTGTAATAGAATGACCCTCTTGGTTTCCGGTGTATGCCATCTCTCTTGGGTTTTAATCCATTTGAGAATTAACCCCGCTTTGATACTAATTGTTAGGATCAAGAGCACTAAGAGGGGGGGGGTGAATTAGTGCAGCGGAAAACTTTCAACGATTAAAAAGGTGTTCGTACGATAAAAGCGATTTCGGTAGAAAAGTCGATTTGTAAATCTATTTAACTTGTAATCAAGCGAGATGTAGTTAAAGGAAATCTATGAAGGCAGTTTGCAGTTATGATGAAAGTTAAAATGTAAGCACAAACTGAAATATGATGTTCGTACGATAAAACTGATTTACGTCTAAACGCCGATTCGGAAAATATTGAACTTTAAAACACGATCGTAAATATGTAGAAGGCAGTAAGCTATTGAGGAGGTTTATAGTAAGGATAAGATGCTCAAAGTAAATGCAAAAGAGTGATTTTTGACTCTTTCACTCTACTTGTGCCTTCGTGAGTCACTTCGAGTATGTGCCAAATATCAAATGCGGTTTCACAAACCGAAACACGGTTGAACTCATTTTTATCAAGCGCACAAAATAAGGCATTCATAGCCTTTGTATTAAGAGTGAAAGCCTTCTTCTCCAATTCATTCCAATCGATCATTGGAAGAGAAGACTTTGAAAATCCATTTTCGACAAGATTCCAAAGTTTAAAATCCATAGAAATAAGAAAGATCCTCATTCGGGTCTTCCAATAGGTGTAGTCCGTCCCATTGAACATGGGTGGACGTGTAATAGAATGACCCTCTTGGTTTCCGGTGTATGCCATCTCTCTTGGGTTTTAATCCATTTGAGAATTAACCCCGCTTTGATACCAATTGTTAGGATCAAGAGCACTAAGAGGGGGGGGTGAATTAGTGCAGCGGAAAACTTTCAACGATTAAAAAGGTGTTCGTACAATAAAAGCGATTTCGGTAGAAAAGCCGATTTGTAAATCTATTTAACTTGTAATCAAGCGAGATGTAGTTAAAGGAAATCTATGAAGGCAGTTTGCAGTTATGATGAAAGTTAAAATGTAAGCGCAAACTGAAATATGATGTTCGTACGATAAAACTGATTTACGTCTAAATGCCGATTCGGAAAATATTGAACTTTAAAACACGATCGTAAATGTGTAGAAGGCAGTAAGCTATTGAGGAGATTTATAGTAAGGGTAAGATGCTCAAAGTAAATGCAAACCGAGATTTAGAGTGGTTCGGTCAATCTTGACCTACATCAACTTTTGGCTTCCTCCACCGACGAGGTCATCGACGTCTACTAGAGGCCTTCCTTCAATAGGTGAAGGCCAACCACCCTTTTACAGTTTTACTCCTTTTGACGGGCTTAGGAGACAACCCTTACAGAATTTTCTCTCCTCTCTTTAAAGATCAGAACTTGGAAAAAAAGAGAGAAGAACTTTTGGCCTTTACAACAATTTTGAGCTCTAAAAATCACAGAATAAGATCAGGATTTCGGTGTATTTTTGGTGCTCTTTCAGTGCTGAAAGGGTGGGGTATTTATAGACCCCAACCCAGTTTGAATTTCGAGCTCAAAATTGTCAATTCACTAAATTCCGGGATCTGGCGGTTGCACCTCCGGACTAAGGTGGTTTCACCGCCCGACAGATCTCGAAGACTGAGCCTCTAGGCGGTGCCACCTCCTGTCAGGGGCGGTTGCACCTCCTGCCAGAGCTCGAAGACCGAGCTCAAGCGGTGCCACCGCCTGACTGAGTCGGTTGCACCTCCTGCCAGAGCTCGAAGATCGAGCTCAGGCGGTGCCACCTCCTGTCAGGGGCGGTTGCACCACCCAATCTCACTCGGAGACTGAGCCCAGGCGGTGCCACCGCCTAGCTGGGGCGGTTCAACCGCATGGCAGAAATCAGGGTCCGAATGGGTTGATCTATTCGGCCCAATTTGGGTTTTTTAGGGGCCCAATTGCCCCAAGATTAAGTTAATGGGATTACCTCCCATTTCCAACTTAATCATTGTGCTAACTACGATATTTCCTAAGACATTTACTGCAACTTGCTCCGGTGCATCAATCGCTTCTTTCGACGAGCTTCCGGCGAACTTCCGTCGATCATCCGATGAACCCTCGGTGATGCTCCTGCGGACTTCCGGCAAACTTCTGGACTTGCGACGATCTACTTGGCGAGTTCCGACGAGTGCTTCTTTGGCAAGCTCATGGACTTCTCAGATTTGTTCCCGCAGAACCTCCAACGACTGTCCGAACTTTCGTCGAACTCTCGAACTCCCAACGTGATCATTTTCATGATTCCGACGCAACTCCTGCTGCATATCTTACTTTCATTGTAGTTAATCATGCACACTTATCTCAACATATAGATTAGATAACAAATGACAATTGACTTCATCATCAAAATCCGAGATTCAACATAAATCATGTTTCATTTTTACATGGATCAAGATATGCATGTGAATTAAATCCATGCAAGTGTTCATCTCAAAAGGAAATCTTCCTTCATCAAGAAGGAATTCATATGAAAGAATCATTTCATCAAATCCCTTTCTCAATTAAAAATTCAAGATAAATCTATGAGAGATGCATTTTCATATGTCAAAAATCATGGAGCATTGATATGAAATAAACTTGATACATTGATATAAAATCATTTAGGCCCATGAAAGCTCCATTAAGTCCAGAAGATAAATACAAAATCATGTATTTGGATAGTATCGTTAGGATCAAGAAAGTCCGAAAATGAAATCCATGTATTCGGACAAGGTTTTGCTATAGATTTTCAAACACAATCATGAAGGTAAAACATGCTTATCATCATGAAAATTTTGCATCCAAAACACATAATTTCCAACATGTTATTAAGGCATGTAATCTTGTAAAATTCTCATCATAGTAATTAAGTAATTGAGCATTGAATCAAGAAAGTTCAAAAAATAAATTTAATAAATTCATGCATTCGGACAAAGTTTTGTAGTACGAAAGGATTAAGAATCCGATGTATGAATGAACTTCTCAAATCACAATGAGAGTATAACATGCTCATCATGGAAACTTTTAGCACTAAGGCACAAAATTTTCATTTTTAAAGTAAACACGTTATTCAATCATATCAACTTAGTATAAAATTTTTAGCATGGAATTTAAGTGATTAAGGAAAATCCGAAAACGAGGTTCAATCAACATTAATGTCCCTTACTTTGTAAATGCTCACCAAATAATACATCAAGTCATAGATACCAATGGTTAAACATATCAAAGCGAGTGGCATTATGATCAAGGTGAGTAGCATAAAGAGTTTATAACAACATAATTTTACAACAAGATAGGAAGCAATTGTGTCCACATTTTCTAAGTACATACATATATGCTCATTCAAGTGGTGGAAAATTAAAATGCCTAAATAGAGAGTCAAATTATCGATGAATTTGTTGTAGCTCAGATAGGATTTGATCTTGGCGATGTTCGAGCCAATCTTGTCTTTATTCAAAGCGATCCATCCGAATCCCTATATCTTCGATAGATGATGAAGGAGCTTGCTCAATTGGATGTGATTCCTCAAATGGACTGGTTGGAGGAGATTGGTTACCTCTAAAGATTGGTGTTTCTGGTTCTAGTACGGGTTGAGGGGGATCAGTTCTTCTAGGCATTCTAACCCACATACCATTTCTAAATATACATCTCATTCGACGAAGTAGATTTTTATTTATGATGCTAAATTTATCTACCTTTATAACCTCTTCGTCGGGTAGTATTACAATATCATAGGCATTAAGTATTCTAGTGATTATGCCACCATATAGAAGTATCATTCTTTCTTAGATATTTCTATCATATTTTATTGGATAAAGTAACCAAAACAGTTGTTAAATCCTTTCATGATCCAGTACATGGTTCCTAGTTCCATTTGACTTCATCATGATGGTATTGTATAGAGAGAATGATACTAATTAAAATGTGATGAAGTATTTTGGTGTTTAATGGTAATAGACGTTCACAACTTTTAGGAAGTACCATTAAGTTGAGATTACCGAAAATTGTTCCTAAGGCATCAACATATGTGATTCCAACTATTTCATCATCCCATTGTCCTCTAAAATAACAACCTCTATCTTTTATTGGGATGCCTATTATGTCGCAAAGGGATCTATCTATAATGGATATGTGATATCCTAGAAGATAGGAAGACACCATTTCTTCTTCATCTATATATAGATTGTTGTAAAACAACCTAACAAGTCTAGGGTAGATGGGTTCACTTATTTGTAGGATTGAGAGAAGATCTAGATTTACAAACCATTAAATTGGCTCTAAATCATTTAGTTCATCTAAATTAGCATGTTTTCCCTTATGAACATTTCTAAATTCTATGAAAGCAAATTTTTGGGCATATATAGATTTGAATAAAAAAGTGTGGAATCAAAGTTTTCTTCTAATCTCCTCTCCCCTTTGTCCATAGAGGATCTTCTAGAACCCATAAATACCGCTATTTTGGAAGATAAATAATGAGCAAGAGTGGATGATACAAAACAAAAATCAAAAGGCCTCTTAGAGAACACCTTAGTTAAGATCTTCAAGAGGATGAAGGATTGATTCTTGATCTTGCAGGAAATAGGCAGTTTTAGGTAGCTAAAGGGGAGGAATAGAGTTGGAGGAGAGTTTTAGAGCTGCAAGGAGGAGAAGAAAATAAGTTGGGGTCGATTCTACCGTCGGCCCTAGCTCGGGTTTAAAAGGGGCAGGTTGCGGGCGATGGTACCACTGGCTGGGCGGTGCAACCACCTACCACCCATGACAGCCAACGGTTCTACCACCAATTGGGCGGTGCCACCTCCTATAGGCAGTGAGCACTGCTTTTAGGGGTGTGTGGGCTGATGTGGGTGTTTTTAATTTGAAGGGAGTGTTTGTTTGTGAAGCACATAACCCTAATTACATAATCATGTAAAAATTCACATCACAAGATGAGGAAATTTATACGTTCATCATCAATCTTGTGAAATGCATACTCTACTCAAATGTCATATAGAGCTTATATATCTTCAATATGTTTATGGCTTACATCATACAAAATTTGTATGCAAACTTAGCTTGCAAGACGTAAGTGTTGGGAAATCTTGGGGGCAACATCACATGCGCAGCGGAAGAACAAGAAAACAAAATCCCCTATTCCCAAAGAGATGTTCGTTGTCGTGCAAAGATTGGTGCGCAAAATCTGCGAAACTTAAAATTGCGTATAGAGTAGATTGTGTTACCTAGGGAGATTGTATATCTCTATTTTCTTGCAAATCTTTAGGAGAGGGTGAAGGAGGTCAAGTGTCCTCGTCTATAGTGGTGATCCACACAGCAGGGCTGCGACGACACTCCTCAAAACTCTAGGCCTGCTCTAAGGTGGAGAGGGGGAGGAGAATAGGAGAGGCAAGCAAAGGCTCTAGTCTATGAGGCTCTGAATCCCTCATATTTATTGAGGTCCCATGTCAAAAACCTAATGGATCATCCCTTAGTAGGTATTGGATCTGCATTCAATTACCCAAGCCTTTTAGATTAGTGGATTTCTATCCAATAATCTCTTATGGGCTCTTATTGGATCTCATCCATGGGATCCAATAATTCAGGAGCATATTGGATGTCCAATAAGATAGGAGCTCCGGCAGATATTTCATATCTGAATCTCTACTCATCGCAATGCCTACCATATGTGTGTGACCCTCTAGGCCCAATATCGAGCTGGCCGTGAGTCATACCTGTCAGAACTCCTAACTTAGTGAATTATTATCTCTGTAATAATTCACTCGACTCATCGACTACGGATATATTAGGCTACTACACCGTAGTCCCTAAACGATACAGGGGAATCCAATTCATTGGACTTGTCTGTCCTCAGTTACTGTGTACCTATAGTCCCTCATCCATCTAATATCCCAAAGACCGTATATCGAGTATGGTGCTATCAGACCTATACGGTTTCTACTCGAGTCTCGTTCTAATCGGATTCTCTCGGAGAACTCTTTCTCTCTCAACCCGAATGACCCTAGCTAAGGATTTGTCTGAACAAGAACACATGGATATTCCTCTCATGACGCTGAGAGTGGATAATCCTTTATCGACACTCAATAGCCCTCGTAAGGTCGTCTGCCACTCCTAATGACCAACTGTACTAGATCTAGGATATCCAAACCTATAAGTTTGGTATCAAAGAGTGGAGCACTCATACAAGACATCCTTGGTGTCTCAAGTCTAAGGACCAAATACACCACTAGGACTATGGAATCGCTGTCTAACAATAAGGCATCATCAACCATCAAACATTCCAAAAGCAGATCAATCAGTGAACTCATTCTCTAATGAGCACCTGTGTTGTATCCCTAGTGTCCCCACACGAGCAGCTATGAGACCAGCTACATCCATCATATGGACAGGTATACAACACATCGGTCTGTCCGGTTATCACGATGTGCCTCTCGAGTAACCTATGACCGGGATTATTTAGGATCTATGTTTAAAGGTGAATCGGTCTCATTATTGTGATCTCCTCACGATCCGATTCCCATTGCACGGATCCAAGGATATCACAATATATACATGCATATATGCAATAATCAATATAAAGTGATAAATACCAAAATATAATAAGTAAAAGATTCCGTATCATGTCACACGTGCCATCACTCACGTGATTGGCTTGCTGGGCACCTATGACTGGCAATCTCCTACTTGACCTAAAGTCAATCACCTATGTGTCTGATTCCTATCAGACCCCTATGACGCTCAAAGATAATCTGAGACAACAACTTTGTTAGTGGATCTGTAATGTTATCTTTGAATGGAACTCTTTCTACTGCTACATCTCCGCGGGTTACGATCTCTCTGATAAGGTGGAACCTCCTCAGAACATGTTTAGATTTCTGATGAGACCTGGGTTACTTCACTTGAGCAATCACCCCGTTTTTACCGTAATATAAGGAAATCAGATCCTCACTATCCGGCACGACTCCCAAATCTATGATGAACTTCTTCACCCAGACTCCCTCCTTTACTGCATCTGATGCAGCAATGTACTCTGCCTCTGTGGTTGAGTCAGTAGTAGTATCTTGCTTGGAACTCTTCTAGCACACTACTCCTTCATTCAATGTGTACACATACCCCGAATTTGACTTGCTATCATCGACATTAGACTGAAAACTCGAGTCTATGTAGCCTTCAACCTTGAGGCTACGACCTCCATATACTAGTAAAAGATCCTTAGTCCTTCTTAAGTCCTTAAGGATACACTTTACTGCTTTCCAGTGCTCCAAGCCTGGATCCGCTTGATACGTGCTCATGACACTCAGAGCATGTGCTATATCAAGCCTAGTACATAGCATGACAGACATAATAGACCCTATCGCTGAGGCATAAGGTATCATATCCTTGTTCGCCTTTTCTTCTAGAGTCTTTGGGGATATACTCCTAGAAAGCGATATCCCATGTCTCATCGGTATGAGACCTCTCTTAGAATTTTTCATGCCAAACCTTTTGACAATGGTTTCTATATACTTGGACTAGGACAAGCCAAGCATCCTCTTGGATCTATCTCTATAGATTTGAATCCCCAAGGTATAGGATGCTTCCCCTAAGTCCTTCATGGAGAAGTGTTTAGATAACCAAGCCTTTACTATGGATAGCATTCCTACGTCATTCCCAATGATCAGGATGTCATCCACATATAATACCAAAAAGGTGATAGCACTCCCACTTATCTTCCTATACACACAAGGCTCATCTTCGTTCTTAACGAAGTCATAAGATCTGATTGCCTCATCAAATCTTATGTTCTAACTTCGGGAAGCTTGCTTTAGTCCATAAATGGATCTAAGAAACCTACACACCTTATCTGGGAAGTTCTTGGACACAAATCCCTTAGGTTGTATCATATACACCTCCTCCTCGAGGTTCCCATTGAGGAATGTAGTTTTCACATCCATCTACCAGATCTCATAATCATAATGTATTGCAATAGCCAATAGAATTCAGATAGATTTTAGTATTGCTACAGGTGAGAAGGTTTCGTCATAGTCAACACCTTGCCTTTGACGATACCCCTTAGCCACTAGCCTTGCTTTATAAGTCTCTACCTTTCTATCTACTCCGATCATTTTCTTAAAGATCCACTTGCAACCGATGGGTATAACACCTTCGGGCGCATCAACTAGGTTCCAAACCTTGTTGGAGTACATAGAATCCATCTCAGAATTCATGGCTTCTTGCCACTTCCTAGAGTCTATACTCATAATAGCCTCATCGTAGGTCTAAGGATCAATATCCTCAACATCTTCTCATCTAATATGTTCCATATATCTCTCAGGAGGATGGGATATTATATCGGACCTACATAAAGTTGGAACTTGTGTGTTAAGTGCCTAAACAGACTCGGGCTGTAGAGTAGTGCTTGAGTTAGGTTCTCTAACCTTGCTCAACTCTATCATGCTCCCACTGTCTCCGCCAAGAATATGTTCTTTCTCAAGGAACACTGCTCTCTTAGCTACAAAGACCTTTTGGTCCTCGAGATGAAAGAAATAATACCCACAAGTTTCCTTGGGGTATCCCACAAACTTGCACCGCTCTGTCCTCGATTCCAACTTATCGAGGTTGTGTCTTTTAACGTGGGTAGAGCAGCCCCAAATCTTAACAATCTTAAGATCGGGCTTCTTCCCTTTCCATATCTCATCTGGTGTAGACACTACCGACTTAGTTGGAACTCTGTTCAGAAGATAAGCTACGGTCTCTAGGGCATATCCCCATAATGAGATGGGTAGGTCAGTGAAACTCATCATGGACTGTATCATGTCTAACAGCGTACGATTTCTCCTTTCAGACACACCATTGAGCTAAGGTGTATAAGGAGGTGTCCATTGGGATAATATCCCATGGTCCTTGAGGAATTGAGTAAACTTTGTACTTAAGTACTCACCTCATCGATCTGATCGAAGAGTCTTGATACTCTTTCCAGTATGGTTCTCTACTTCATTCTTATAATATCTGAATTTCTCAAATGCCTCGGACTTGTACTTTATTAAGTATATATATCCATACCTTGAGAAATCATCAGTAAAGGTAATGAAGTAGGAGTAACCACCAATGGCATGAGTTGACATGGGTCCACATACATCACTATTTATGAGTTGACATGGCATGAGTTTCAGCAATTTAGTGGCTCTCTCTTCAGTTCCACTAAATGGAGAGTTGGTCAATTTTCCACGAAGGCAAGGCTCGCAAGTGGCATATGACTCATAGTCGAATGGATCTAGATATCCATCATTTAGCAACTTTTAAATCTTTCCCTCATGGATGTAACCTAGCCTACAATGCCATAGGTATGCATTATTCACCTCATCTCGTTTCCTCTTAGACATATTTACATTTATGATATGTGAAGTAGTGTCTAGCATAAACAAACCATTATGCAATGTTCCTTTCGTGATGATCTCATCATCTAATAATATCGAATAACCATTGTTCTCAAAAACTAATTTATGTCCACTGACTATCAAACATGAAATGGAATAATATTTTTGATAATAGAAGAAATAAAATAACATTCAACTAATGCAATAAAAGCTCCACCAAGCAAATGTAGGGCGACCTAACCAATAGCTACTATAGCAACTTTTGCTCCATTGCCCATCTTGAGGTCCATCTCGCCTCTCTCTAGTCTCCCAGGCCTTGCCAGAACCTGCAACGAATTGCATATATGATAAGCACTACCGGTATCCAATACCCATGTGTTATCATAAGAGTTTGATAAATGAAGACTGATCATGAATATAACTGAAGCTTCTCCAAGCTTCTATTTCGCCCTCTCTGCAAGGTACTTTTTGCAATTCCTCTTCTAGTGCCCATCTTGTTGAATCTCGTATTTTGATGATGAAACCACTTGATATGTGTTTATAATTTAAACTGCATTTTGAGTGATGCAGGTCTACTCGATCAGGATTAGATAGTTAACGCAAGAGGAATTGACGTTGCGCCGGAAGAGATCACATCAGAATATTGGATGGCTGAACGCTTCGGACGTCGGGCATCGGGCCAAGGAGAGCGAAATTGCGCCAAGGATATCGGGGTTGCGGAGGTCAACTGCCGATTGGGCAACAAGCCGCAAGAGAGGACGATGCACCGAAGAATTGGACGAAGCGCCAACTAATGACGTGCCGGGCAACAGAATGTCAATTCGCGTTGTAATAATTGTCTAGATCGGAGTTAAGTTTTGGTTTGTGTGTGCAGGATTAACTACGATAACGATGAAGACATAAAGCGAAACAAAGTGCCGGAGTCAAGCGTGGAGGATTCGTTGGGAGTTCGAGAGTTCGACGGAAGTCCGAAGGTTCGTCAGGAATACTGCCGGAACTAGCTGAGAATGAGTAGGGAGCTTGCCGAAGGGTTTTTCGGAAGCTCGCCGGAAGGTTCGTTGGAAGTTCGCGGAGCTCACCGAGAAAGATCGGAGCTTACCGAAGAAGCTCGTTGGAACTCGCCAAGATCAAATCGTGAAGTCTAGGAGCATGCCGGGAGTCCACAGAATGGTTTCCGAGAGTTTATCGGAAGACCGTTGGAAGTTCGCTGGAAGCTCGCCGAAAGAAGTCTTGACTTACGGACTTTATAATAGCTTAGAAAATATCTTTAAATTCGTAGTTAGCATGTTAATTAGGGTTAGGATTAGGTGTTAATCCTATAACCCAAGTAGGGGCCAATTGGGCCCAAGTTCGGACTGGTTTGGGCCAAGTTTGGAGCCCAACCAGTGAGCTGAATTGGCCTAGGCGGTGGCACCGCCCAGCACCCGAGAGCTGGGCGGTGGCACCGCTTGGCTGGGCGGTGGCACCGCCAGTCCACTGTCAGTGTTAGACACTGACAGGCGATGGCACCGTCGGCCTCGAAAACCAAAGAGAATTCAAATTTTGGAGCCCAAATTTGAATCCTCTTGAGGCCTATAAATACCCCTCATTTCTCAGCAGAGAACACAACCTTTTGAGAAGCTAGAAGTTGAGAAAAACCTTAGGAAAAGTCTTGTTTTCAATAGCTTGAGTGTTCACCTCCTTTCTATTCATTGAAATCTTTGTAAAAGGGTGAACCACTTGTAAGAGGTTGTAAGAGGGGTGTAAGAAGGAGGTTGATATTTGCCTAGTAAAGGAAGATCGTTAGTGGATGCTGGTGGCCTCGACGGAAGAGGAATCAGAGGAGTGGATGTAGGTCACGATTGACCGAACCACTATAAACTACCTGTTAGGACTCTAGCTTGGAGAGTCCTAATTGAGAGGGACATTCATGTAAAACTGTTAGGACTCTAGCTAGGAGAGCCCTAATTGAGAGGGACATTCTGTTAGGACTCTAGCTAGGAGAGTCCTAATTGAGAGGGGCATTCATGTAGGAGGTTTTTTCTTAGAGAAGAATTAGGAGTTGTAAAGGAATAGGAGTCTTGAGTAGGAGTCCTATTAGGAGTTGGTTAGAAGTAAGAGTCTTAAGTAGGAGTCCTATTAGGAGTTAGGGTTTAGAAGCCCTATAAATAGCCATGTATTCCTTCTCTTTTCATAAGCAATAGATGAATCTTTTCTGCAGCCTTTGAGCAGCAACTTGGAGGGAGGAACCCCTATAGAGTTCCAAGGAGGCCGATCCCCTAAAGAGATCAACCCCAAGTTTAGAATCTGCAAGGGTTCTAACACCTGGTATCAGAGCAGCATTCTTGGCATCTCGCTGCCCTTCCATAGCCATCCATCAACCCTCCACAATCGCCCAAAGCAATTCCCACAATTGCTTAAAAGATCGTCACCAAATTCTGTCGTCATCTCCACCACCACGGATCATCCTTTGATCTCCCCGTGAATTGCAACAAGTTCTGGTTTTCTACCTTACTGCTGCTACAATTTAGTTATCCTTATTTGAAAATCTAAAAAAAAAAATTCCTATATTGCTGCATAAACTTTTCGTCATAAATTTTTCATCTCTACGACGAAAGATACATTGCAGAATTCCCGCGGCATAGCACCATCTGTTTGATCTTGCTACTGTACTTTTTCTATCCAAATTTCTACAAAATTTTTATGACATCTTTGACATTTCCTAACAGAAGAGTTCCTTTGATTTTGTTAAAAAATTCTCAATATAAACCATTGATATTTTACGTCTAATCTACTATACTTGAAAATCTGCACTGTAAAATTCCAGCCGCATAGCACCATCTGTTTGATCTTGCTACTATACTTTTTCTATCCAAATTTCTACAAAATTTTTATGACATCTTTGACACTTCCTAACAGTGGATTTCCTTTTGGTTTCATTGAAAAATTCTCAATATAAACTACTGATCTTTTATGTCCATTCTTCTACACTTGAAAATCTATGTTGTAGAAAATTTCAGCCGCATATTGTTGCCTTAACCCATCTATTTGCAATCTTTTTTGAATGAAATTTCTTATACACTTCATAGATCATCTTGGCTTCTATCTAAGATTGATCTATTGAGAAATTTATCTCTAAAAATGATTTTGTGTTGCTGCAAATTTTCGTCGTAAACCGCTGAAATTTTTCGACGAGAATTCTGCAATCGCAACTTGCACCAATTTCCTTGCTGTTATACTGCCGAAATTTTCTTGATTAAATTAGACATCCTTACTGTCATATAAACTGTGATTTTGCTACCAATTCCCTCCTCAATTCTCTCAAGTTTTTGGTGGAAATTACGTTGAGAAACCGTTGTTTCTTGGACGACAATTCTACTCTTACAAGACAACACATACTTGCTGCAACTTCCATTGATTTCTATCAAACCTTTGCTGCCATCTACCACAGATCTAAAACTTTCATCCACAGCCCTAAAACCCCACCAAACCACACCCTCAAACTGCACCCAAAACAACCACAAAACAAACCTAAATCACAGCCTGCATCCACCGATCCACCAATCCTTTCGACCATCATTCTCTCAACCTATACATGCCTTTAACCTGACAACAAAAGAGATATCTTAACATTACATATTTGGAGGCATATACTATGGCATCTAAGGAGGCAATCGATGCTAAATTCGAAGTCTTGGAGGCACGAATGGAGGATAAGATTCGGACGCTTTTTACCGAACTCAGATTGGGCCGACCACTAAACCCAAAGAAATCATATCAAGGAGAGAACTTTGCCCAATCGCCCCAAGCCCAAAGAGATGACTTCCAAGGGAGGGTAGGCTCTATGACCAACCCCAACTATCCATGCATGAGAGTGGACTTCCCTAGATGGGAAGAAGGAGACCCAATTGGTTGGATCTCGCGCGCGGAGCGATATTTTCGATACCATAAAATCGCGGACGCATCTATAGTGAAAATTACAGCTATACATCTTGAAGGGGATGCCATACACTAGTTTGACTGGTTTGAACACACTTATGGAGTCCTTTCATGGTGACAATTCAAAGAAGGACTGCTGATCCGCTTCAAACCAACCGATTACGAGAATATTGACGGACAATTAGCAAAGATCCGACAAACCTCCACCATTCAGGAGTACCAAACCAGGTTTGAAAGGTTATCTAATTAAACTCATGATTGGTCTCAAAAACAGCTATTGACAACCTTCATTGAGGGCTTAAAGCCAGAGATCCGGGGAGAAGTTAAAGCGCGACAACCGTACACGCTTATGGCAGCCATCTCTTTCGCACGACATCAAGAGGAGCGATTGAATCATGAAGCTTGGAGGACTAGAGTTGCTCCTCAACCAAAAATACTAAAGCCCTCAGCCCCCCCTACTGTCGATCGAGTCCCTACACCAAAGAAGTTGACAAGAGAAGAGCTTTGGGAGCAATCTGCGAAGCGGTTATGTTGGCATTGTGACGAGCCGTGGAGCCGTGAGTATCGCTGTAGTAAAGGGGGACTTCTTATGATTGAACCGATAGAAGAAGAGGTCATTGAACATTCAGAAGAGAGCCTTGAACATGAAGAAAAAGATGCAGAAGAAGAGCCACAACCGACCGAAGTTACGGTACATACACTGGCTGGCTACTCAAACCCGCAAACGATCAAAGGGAGACTTCTTATGATTGAACCAATAGAAGAAGAGGTCATTGAACATTCAGAAGAGAACCTTGAATATAAAGAAGATGCGGAAGAAGAGCCACAACCGACTGACGTTACAGTACACGCACTAGCTGGCTACTCAAACCCACAAACGATGAAAGTTGGCGGCCTTCTCAAACAACAACCGATCACTGTTCTCATCGACACGGGTAGTACTACTAACTTCCTAAATAGTAAGCTTACTATTCAGATGCCATTACCTATCAAGAATCGCTGCAGGTTTGATGTTAAGGTCACCGACGGATGGATTTTGAAGTATGATCGTAGGCGCCCGCAGGTGAAACTGTTGCTACAAGACCAAGAGATAATTACAGATTTCTTCCTCCTCCCTCTTGATGATCATGAGGCCATACTCAGAATTAAATGGTTGATGACATTAGGTGATATTTCTTGGAATTTTATGCAACTATTTATAAAATTTTACAGTAAGGAGAAATAGGTGATACTGCATGGGAAACGTGAGGGCGACGTAACGATGATTTGCACACAACAAATGGAGAAGGTTTTGCATAAAGCATGCAGGGGCTTTTTGGTACAACTTGAGCAGCAAATTAAAGGAGAGCTAATAGAATTTGAAGATCCAAACCTATTTCCTTTGCTTGCTGAATTTTCAGATATATTTGACGAGCCGCACAACCTACCTCTTACTAGTCGGCATGATCATTGTATAATAATTTTTCCAGTCAAATCTCCAGCAAATACTCAGTCATATCGGTATCCACATCTCCAGAAGGATGAAATAGAAAGGATTTTAAAGGAGATGCTTGAAACAGGAGTTATTCGGCCAAGTTACAACCTCTACTTTTCACCGGTGCTACTTGTACGCAAGAAGGACGGAACATGGCGAATATGCGTTGATTACCGAGCTCTCAATGGCATAACCATCAAGAACAAATACCTTATTCCAATAGCAGATGAATTGTTAGATGAAAGAGAGCATAAAAATTCACAAAGCTGGACCTTCGATCCGGGTATTATCAAATACGAATGTATGAAGAAGTCATACCGAAAATCGCCTTTCCAACACACAACGACCACTACAAATTTTTACTTTCTTCAACAAAAGGTGAAATATCTTGGGCATATCATATCAGAAGAAGGTGTGACGGTTGACCCCTTCGAAATTGAAGCAATGCAAAACTGGCCTACCCCGATGAACATAAAATTGCTATATGGCTTTTTGGGTTTAACAGGCTACTACCGTAAGTTTGTGAAAAAATATGGAAAGATCAGTGCACCACTTACTTCCTTACTGGAAAAAGATGTCTTCCAATAGTCAGACAGAGCCTCCACTTCCTTCGACAAACTTAAGGCAGCCATAACGATAACGCCGGTGTTAGCGCTACCAGATTTCAACCGACCCTTCATCATTAAGGCTGATGCATTTGGAGAAAGAATAGGAGACGTTCTCATGCAAGATGGTCGACCACTCACATACATTAGTAAGACATTGTCTCCCCCCTATCAAAACATGTTAACATATGATAAGGAGATGCTCGCCATTGTGCACGCAGCAACGAGGTGGAGATCGTACTTGATCAGGCGATACTTTCAAATCAAGACCGACCATAAAAGCCTAAAATATCTCTTGGAGCAGAAGATATCTTCCCTCGAGCAGCAAAAATGGGTAACAAAACTTCTTAGATTTGATTATGAAATAACTTACAAAAGGTGGAAAGAGAATGTTGTTGCAGATACGCTTTCGCAACTACCTGAGCAAGCTGAATTTTCGGTCGTTTTACTTCCAACCAGGGACTTCCTTGAGGATATTAAGATGGAATGGCAGGAAGATTCGGAGACTAGTAAGATACAAAAAAAAATTAGAGGAAGCACCAAGCTCCGTGGCTCATTACAATCGGGACTCAAAAGAATTATGCTATAAGGGACGCATTGTGCTTGTAACAAATTCTACTTGCATCTTCAAGAGCAGATTTTGGACAAAGTTATTCCATATGTAGGGTACTAAATTGAAAAGGAGTACGACATATCACCCACAAACCAACAACCAGCCGGAAGTTTTAAACAGGTGCTTGGAGACAGCCCAAAGCCACCCACCAAATATGACTACCCAAAGAGAACTCCAGACCCAGCCAAGTGCCATTATTGATCGACGGATCGTGACTCGACGACGATGACCCACTAATGAAGTGCTAATACAATGGGCGAACCTACCAATAGAAGATGCCACTTGGGAGAACTATGACGACTTGAAGATCAAATTCCCAGAATTCATGAATCATCAGCCTCGAGCTTGGAGAGTCCTAATTGAGAGGGACATTCATGTAAAACTGTTAGGACTCTAGCTAGGAGAGTCCTAATTGAGAGGGACATTCTGTTAGGACTCTAGCTAGGAGAGTCCTAATTGAGAGGGGCATTCATGTAGGAGGTTTTTTCTTAGAGAAGAATTAGGAGTTATAAGGGAATAGGAGTCTTGAGTAGGAGTCATATTAGGAGTTGGTTAGAAGTAAGAGTCTTAAGTAGGAGTCCTATTAGGAGTTAGGGTTTAGAAGCCCTATAAAAGCCATGTATTCCTTCTCTTTTCATAAGCAATAGATGAATCTTTTCTGCAGCCTTTGAGCAGCAACTTAGAGGGAGGAACCCCTATAGAATTCCAAGGAGGCCGATCCCCTAAAGAGATCAACCCCAAGTTTAGAATCTGCAAGGGTTCTAACACTACCGTCTTCTCTGGTTTGCATTTACTTCCTGCTATTACCTTACTGCAAACCCCTTCATTAGCTTATTGCCTTCAAGTTAAAACGTAATCAAAATGGTTTCAAACGAAACGCTGCTTTTATCATACAAAGTTTTCGAAAGTGTTTAAATCGTCAAAAGTTTATTATACTTTACCGCTGCACTAATTCACCCCCCCCTCTTAGTGCCGCTCCGATCCTAACAATTGGTATCAGAGCCACGTTTTTCTACCTTGGTTTAACACCCAAATAGAAATGGCTCTTTACGACTTTCAAGAGGGTCACTCTCTCATTTGTCCTCCCTTTTTCAATGGGACGAATTACAC
The DNA here is from genome assembly GCF_036884655.1 of Musa acuminata AAA Group. Lineage (NCBI taxonomy): Eukaryota > Viridiplantae > Streptophyta > Magnoliopsida > Zingiberales > Musaceae > Musa > Musa acuminata. Next base: position 18,155,834 of record NC_088340.1, read on the forward strand.
TTATTGGAAAACTCGAATGAGAGTTTTCTTAATTTCTTTGGATTTGAATTTATGGCATATAGTCAAAAATGGATTTGAAATGTCTTCTCTTCCAATGAACCATTGGAATGATTTGGAGAAGAAGATGTTTTCTTTAAACGCAAAGGCTATGAATGCCTTATTTTGCGCTTTGGGCAAAAATGAGTTCAATCGGGTTTCTTTGTGCGAAACGACTTTCGACATATGACACACTCTTGAAATCACACACGAAGGCACTTCTAGAGTCAAAGATTCAAAAATCAACATTTTAATGCATGATTTCGAGCTTTTTCGAATAAAGCCGAGCGAAACCATTGTTGACATGTACACCCATTTTACGGATGTCGTCAATGGTTTACAAGCTCTTGGCAAATGTTTCTCGAATTTTGAACTTGTTAGTAAAGTTTTACAATCACTTTCTAAAGCTTGGGAATCAAAAGTAACGGCAATACAAGAAACAAAAGATTTAAATATTTTTCCACTTGAAGAACTTATCGGCTCATTGATGACATATGAAATGGTGCGCAATGCACATGATGAACACAATGAACACTTGAACCACCTTCCAAAGAATAGGAAGGATTTGGAACTCCAGACAAGTGAATACCACTTGAGCGATGACTCAAGTGATGAGGACAATGATGAACTTGAACTTCGAACACTAACTCTTAATAAGTTCATTAAACAAAAATCTAAAATAAATAATGAACTTGAATGGAGGAAGAGGCCAGAGAAGAGGAAGACAACCAAGGATGAATCAAAAACTTCCAAAGGTGAAACGACGAATTGGGCTTTGATGGGCTTCGACTACAAGGTAAGTAACTCAACTCTCTTGAATTATTTTGAAATTACTTGAAGTGTTTCATGAGTGCATAATTTAGAATAGGAAATAAAAAATTGTTTTTCAAAAATTATATCATGTTTTTCTTTTTAGCATCTTTGAAAAATTAAAAAAATTGATCATGAAAAGTATATTGCTAAGGTTTCATGCATGTTATGTTTTTGAAATATTGAATGATGTATGCAACATTATAGATGATAGTTATATGATATGTGATAATGCTTAGGATTAATCCATGCATGTGTATTTTGATGATTTTATGTCATGCATGAGTTTTTGAAGTAAATGTTGATTTGATACTCTCATTTTGGATTAACATGTTTTTGGTTTAATCATGTTTATGACGAATTATGATGACATTCTCATGACATATTAAGATGACATAGTGCATGTACATATATGTATGAATTTCTTGAGTCTTTTGATGATAGATGTGATATCATGATGTTTTATTTTTGATGTGTTTGGTCTTGACGGCTTTATGACGAAACTTATGTTTTGATTATAAATGATGATACATATTTTCACAAAAGACTTGAACACCCTCACATGAAATCAATTGTATGAAATGGAAATGAATTTTATATCCTATTGAGATTAATGAATTTAGTTTATCAATCTTGTGAATCTCATGAAAATAAATATGATGAATATTTTGAAAATAAATGAGTGTATCATGCATTTGGTCTTAATGATTTCTCTTGAACATACTTTTTGAAATCATACTTGATGATGAATATCAAGATATTAAAAGGATGTTATCATGGAATCATGCTTGATAATTTATTTTTCGAAATTTACCTTTCTATCTTGAATGTTGATATTTTTTTAAAAAGCAAAGGCATGCTTATAAGAAGCAAATCACATGAATAGAAATTTATAAAAATGAAATGTAATCTTTTATCTTATTGATTTTTCAATAAATCTATGCTTGTCATATATGAATTTATTGAATGTAATTTTGAGGATGATTTCAGATTTGACAAATGCTTGATTCGTATTTATGACATAAGATACATTTTAAATATGAATCATGCTTCAATCATGTTAAATGCTTCAATCATTTTCTATCTCTAGAGTTCTCGATTTTGATGAAATACAAGTGATAAATTCATTTATGATATCTTGTAAATCACTTGAATTATGAATGAGTTTTTTTTTTATGATGTGTTAAAAGAATCACTTAAAAAGAAAATGCTTTTCCCATCTTATCGAGATTAATGATTTCATGATATTGTGTGAATCTCGAAATTGATTTTGATGAAATAGTAATAACATATTATGAATCTCAAAAATGATAATTTGATTATGATTTTTTTTGTGTAACTTGTCTTTCGATTTCTCAGAATTTAATGAAGTGTCATATTGATATCTTGATACTTGGAATATTTTAAAATGTGATCTTGATAAGAATGTTTCAAGTTGCTCTTTGTGCTATATCTTTTCAAATGAATCATGAGCCTTGATATCATATATTTCATAATATAGAAATAACAAGATTTCTTTGCCTTGTATGTCTTGTGTGATGATTGTACATCAATTTGCTTTATTATGAATTATATTAATCTTGATCGTGAACTTGTTAAGAAGAATTTTAATGAACTGTGAATCATATCTTTGGTATTCACGAATTGATCCTTATTGATATCTTTCATGAATTCTTTGCATATTTGGCTTGTTGAATGGTTGAAATTTTTAGCCATTGATTTCTCCCTTCTTTTCGATAATGATAAAGGGGGAGTTAGTTTACTAGCCTGCATATTTCAAAGGAAGAAAAATTTGCTAGCTCGATCATTTCATTGAAAGAACTTGCTATAATGAATACTACCAATGAATTACAAATCTTGCAATATAAAGAGAAGCAAAGAATTGCTATTTCGAAAGAAGCAAAAAATGCAAAACTTAGAAAACTTGCAATATAATTGCTCTTGCCATGCTTTGTATCAAAAATAGGTTGATATCCTTAAAAGCATCGCATTAAAGTTTTTAGTATATCACAATGTATCACATGTATCACAAATTGAAAATTTTGAGACTATTATCATATCATGTTTAACAATTGATATCTTTCATTGATATGATAAATTATCATCTCATGATATATCGCATAATTATATCATGCTTTGCGATTGTATCATGTGATCTTTGCTAAATTTTCACATTGATATCCTTTATGACATGATTTCTTTGCATTATTGTCTTGTATGCTTCATGTGATAATATGAATACATAAAACACTTATGATACGATTTTTATATAATTCCGTGTATTCATAAAATATTTATCTCATCACCTAATAACTCTTATTGATATTCCTTATGAGATGAAATGAAATAATGCATGAAATACAAATGAGAAGTCAATGATCATGCATGATAGGATATAATGAATTTTGATATTTAGATACCATCATTTGAATAGCTATGATCATGTTGCCAAAATGATATATCATGAATGCTTGAATATCATGTTTAATATGCTCATAATGATGATTTGGTACCGTGCATAAAAAAAAAAAAATGAAATGTAATGTTAATGAATTTGTGCATTGAAACTATAATGATGCACAAAGAAGAATGATTACTTATCTTTGTCATGATTTAAAAATTGATATAAAGGGTTTTTCCCTTCTTTTTGATAATGACAAAGGGGGAGATAGATTGCTAGCACAATTCAAGAAAAAAACAAAAATTGCACTTCTCAAAAGAGAAGAAATTGCTATCTTGAACATCACCGAGAATTGCTAGCTTGAAACATCAAGAAAACGCAAAAATGTGCTATCGTGTCTATCTCAAGAAAAGCAAATATGCCAACTTACATATATTTGAATTTGCTAGCTTATAAAACTTGCATATTTCAAGAAGCAAGAGTTGCTTTCTTGAACATCTCTAAATTGCTAGCTTGCAAGTTCTAAAACATTGTAAAATTGCTAGATTGCATGATAATAAAAATTTAATATTATGTTTTTCATGCAATGAGTTGAACCCATATAACAAACACTTGGTTGTGGTACTTCTCCTTTTTGTTGATGACAAAGGGGGAGAAGTATGTTGATGACATGACATGTGATGCATAAGTTTATGCATATGTTCATGATGATGTGTTGCAAGTATTCATGATGAATATTGCAATGACTTGAATTCTGTTTGAATTCAAGGTTCTATCAATATGGCATATTGATAGGGGGAGTTTGTTTAAACTCCGGGAGTTATGGTTAACTCCGTCATCAAGTGGTTGTCATCATCAAAAAGGGGGAGATTGTTGAATCTCGTATTTTGATGATGAAACCACTTGATATGTGTTTATAATTTAAACTACATTTTGAGTGATGCAGGTCTACTCGATCAGGATTAGACAGTTAACGCAGGAGGAATTGACGTTGTGCCGGAAGAGATCACGTCAGGATATTGGATGGCTGAACGCTTCGGACGTCGGGCATCGGGCCAAGGAAAGCGAAATTGCACCAAGGATATCGGGGTTGCGGAGGTCAACCGCCGATTGGGCAACAAGCCGCAAGAGAGGACGATGCACCGAAGAATCAGACGAAGCGCCAACCAATGACGTGCCGGGCAACAGAATGTCAATTCGCGTTGTAATAATTGTCTAGATCGGAGTTGAGTTTTGGTTTGTGTGTGCAGGATTAACTACGATAACGATGAAGACATAAAGCGAAACAAAGTGCTGGAGTCAAGCGCGGAGGATTCGTTGGGAGTTCGAGAGTTCGACGGAAGTCCGAAGGTTCGTCGGGAATGCTGCCGGAACTAGCTGAGAATGAGTAGGGAGCTTGCCGAAGGGATTTTCGGAAGCTCGCCAGAAGGTTCGTTGGAAGTTCGCGGAGCTCACCGAGAAAGATCGAAGCTTGTTGAAGAAGCTTGTTGGAACTCGCCAAGATCAAATCGTGAAGTCTAGGAGCTTGCCGGGAGTCCGCAGAATGGTTTCCGAGAGTTTATCGGAAGACCGTCGGAAGTTCGCCGGAAGCTCGTCGGAAGAAGTCTTGACTTACGGACTTTGTAATAGCTTAGAAAATGTCTTTAAATTCATAGCTAGCACGTTAATTAGGGTTAGGATTAGGTGTTAATCCTATAACCCAAGTAAGGACGAATTAGGCCCGAGTTCGGACTGGTTTGGGCCAAGTTTGGAGCCCAACCAGTGAGCTGAATTGGCCTAGGCGGTGGCACCGCCTAGACTGGGCGGTGGCACCGCTTGGCTGGGCAGTGGCACCGCCAGTCCACTGTCAGTGTCAAACACTGACAGGCGGTGGCACCGCCGGCCTCGAAAACCAAAGAGAATTCAAATTTTGGAGCCCAAATTTGAATCCTCTTGAGGCCTATAAATACCCCTCATTTCTCAGCAGAGAACACAACCTTTTGAGAAGCTAGAAGTTGAGAAAAGCCTTAGGAAAAGTCTTGTTTTCAATAGCTTGAGTGTTCACCTCCTTTCTATTCATTGAAATCTTTGTAAAAGGGTGAACCACTTGTAAGAGGTTGTAAGAGGGGTGTAAGAAGGAGGTTGATCTTCTCCTAGTAAAGGTAGATCGTTAGTGGATTCCGGTGGCCTCGACGGAAGAGGAATCAGAGGAGTGGATGTAGGTCACGATTGACCGAACCACTATAAACTACCGTCTTCTCTGGTTTGCATTTACTTCCTGCTATTACCTTACTGCAAACCCCTTCATTAGCTTACTGCCTTCAAGTTAAAATGCAATCAAAATGGTTTCAAACGAAACGTTGCTTTTATCGTACGAAGTTTCCGAAAGTGTTTAAATTGTCAAAAGTTTATTGTACTTTATCGCTGCACTAATTCACCCCCCCTCTTAGTGTCACTCCGATCCTAACACATCTTTGCCATAGTGGAAGCACTGGCCTTTGTCCTTTACTGGGTCTTTCTTAGCAGCTTTTGCTCTACCTGATCTGCCCTTGCCTTTTCCCTTCTTAAAGGGACATTTTTGCTTTCCTTTTCTTTCTGGTCTCACTAGTGTAGAGAACCAACTTCTCTTTCTTAATAGTACTCTCTGCCTCCATCAACATATTAATGAGCTCTGAGAGAGTCACCTTAAGCTTATTCATATTAAAATTCATTATGAATTATGAAAAGGAATCTAGTAGGGACTGAAGCATAATGTCCACACACAAGTTATCCTCTAGGACCATTCCTAGACCTGTGAGTTTCTCCATCCACTCAATCAAATTTAGGACATGGTTTTGAACCGATGTCCCCTCATTCATCCTAGCGCGGAAGAGGCTCTTGGATATCTCATATCGCTGAGTCCTTCCCTGTTCCTCAAATAATTTGTGGACATGTATGTGAATGGATCTGGCATCTATCTTTTCATGTTGTCTCTGTAATTCAGGAGTCATAGAGCCCAACATATAACACTAAGCAAGAGTGGAGTCATCAATGTACTTCACGTAGCGAGCGATCTCATCCTCGTGTGCCCCTTCCTCGGGCGTAGGCATCACTATATCAAGGACGTACAAGATTTTCTCTACCAAGAGAACAATTCTCAAGTTGCGGAGCCAATCCATATAATTTGAACCAGTAAGGCGGTTGACATCAAGTATGCCACGTAAGAGATTTAAAAGCGACATTTTCTGAAAATGAAAATGTAGCAGAAATGAATAACATACAGATTTTGCAAGAAATAAACTATCAAGATATGAACTTTCTATCTTAATATGCTCCCACTATTTTACTAGCAAGTCATGCGACACCCTCAACACGTGAAATGGAAGTCTCTGACAGACTTCTAGTGGGGATTAGGATCCAATCAGTGTCTTAGTGTAACCTCGAGGGACTCGACTAATCACACTAAGCCTAAAAGGTAGGCAACTCTTGCCGATCACAACTCCTTGTGATTTCTGTCCTGTTCGACCTCCGAATCACCATGGTCTCGATGGACTCGACCAACCATGATGTTCGGTTAAGTTAACACCTTCGTTATAAGATGAGTCTGATTTGATGATATACCCTCGAGGGACTCGACCAAGCATACCATGTCCTCAGGTCACCGGTGACATCTCTATGTCATAAGCAAGATAGTGAGTCGCGATATAGGTGAGCCTCGAGGGACTCGACTAACTCAACCTACATCGGGAATCGGTTCCTACTTGTAACGATGGAAGGCCACGTGGGTTAATTTAATTACCTCACGTTTACCGACTTAATATTATAAAGAGAGAGGTTTGTATGATTTGGTCTCCTAATATGACATGTCACACATATACATATTTAATATATATCTACATTGCATGCAAATATATATACATATCTAGTATGTGTATAAGCAATCACACTAGATGATCATGGACCACAACCTAATGTGATCAGACCTGAGCCAATAGGCCTAATCACTCACATCAAGATCTATGTATGCAACGATGCATCTTCATGCCTTGTGATCGTCCATTTCATCCTCATCGGTTCCGTCAACATCTCGATGCATCTCCATGCATCGCAATCATCCGTCTCGTGGGTCTCGCTATTGCATCTACGCTCCCGCTAGCGTCTTCTCATATGATTACAACTTAATCATAAGCACGCAGGCCCGACAATAAATGAGAAATATAATGGAGGCTCGTAGGCTCCAATAATAATAATCACAAGCACACACATCACATGGTCCATGATCATCCGTCCACACATCATATATCACATGTATAAATCATCATCATGTAGGACTACTAGATAATAATAAAAATAAAAATCAATTAAACTTTTTAATTAATTAATATTTTCTGAAATTAGGGACATGTAGGGAATTTCATAATTCTTAGGGGTATTTTCATAATTTGGATAAAGGATAGAAACTGAAATTCCTTAAAATTCCCAAGGGCAAAACTATCTTTTGCCCCTAAGCCCCTTTCTCCTTTTCCCTTGCTGTTGCTACTATTGTCGCCGCCACCCTTCCGACGACCGACTGTGCGGCAGAGGGCGGGGTTGCTGCCCTCGCCTACAGGCGGCACTCCCGCTGACGGCACTACCCCTGCAGGTGGGGTTGTCATATATGAATTTATTGAATGTAATCTTCTATCTTATTGATTTTTCAATAAATCTATGCTTGTCATATATGAATTTATTGAATGTAATTTTAAGGATAATTTCAGATTTGACAAATGCTTGATTCGTATTTACGACATAAGATACACTTTAAATATGAATCATGCTTCAATCAGATTAAATGCTTCAATCATTTTCTATCTCTAGAGTTCTCAATTTTGATGAAATACAAGTGATAAATTCATTTATGATATCTTGTAAATCACTTGAATTATGAATGAGTTTTTTTTATGATGTGTTAAAAGAATCACTTAAAAAGAAAATGCTTTTCCCATCTTATCGAGATTAATGATTTCATGATATTGCGTGAATCTCAAAATTAACTTTGATGAAATCGTAATAACGTTATTCATGTTATGAATCTTAAAAATGATAATATGCTTCATGTGATAATATGAATACATGAAACACTTATGATATTCCGTGTATTCATAAAATATTTATCTCATCATCCAATAACTCTTCTTGATATTCCTTATGAGATGAAATGAAATAATGTATGAAATACAAATGAGGAGTTAATGATCATGCATAATAGGATGTAATGAATTCTGACATTTAGATACCATCGTTTGAATATCTATGATCATGTTGCCAAAATGATATATCATGAATGCTTGAATATCATGTTTGATATGCTCATGATGATGATTGATTTTTCGGTATCATGCATAAAAAAAAAAAAATGTAATGTAATGTTAATGAATTTGTGCATTGAAACTAGCTTTGTCATGATTTAGAAATTGATGTAAAGGGTTTTTCCCTTCTTTTTGACAATGACAAAGGGGGAGATAGATTGCTAGCACAATTCAAGAAAAAGACAAAAATTATAAAAGAGAAGAAATTGCTATCTTGAACATCACCGATAATTGCTAGCTTGAAATGTCAAGAAAATGCAAAAACTTGTTTATTTTCTTGCACATCTAAAGAGAAGATGCAAATGTAACACTTGCCAAATTGTTTGCTTGCCTCATGTAAAACATTATCTCTTGCTAGTTTGGCATTTTGCTAGCTTGCACTTTGCAAAGAAAGCAAAAATGACACTTCTCAAAAGAGAAGAAAGAGCTTGTTATCTTGAACATCATAAGCTTGCCAAACAAAAATTGCAAAAGTGCTATCTTGCCTATCTCAAGAAGCAAAACTTGCATATCGTAAAAATTTGCTAGCTTGCAACTTGCATATTTCAAGAAGCAAGAGTTGCCTTCTTGAACATCTCTAAATTGCTAGCTTGCAAGTTCTAAAATGTTGTAACATTGCTAGCTTGCATGCTCTAAAAGTGCTATCTTGTATGCTGTAAAACTTGCATATCTAAAACTTGATAGCTTGAATGTTCGAAGCATGATGTAACATTTGCTAAATTTTCTGGCTTCAAAACTGCATGATGATAAAACTTGATATTATGTTTTTCATGCAATGAGTTGAACCAATATCACAAACACTTGATTGTGGTACTTCTCCTTTTTGTTGATGACAAAGGGGGAGAAGTATGTTGATGACATGACATGTTGCTTGGATTTTTGAATCCAAGAGTTTCTATCAATATGGCATATTGATAGGGGGAGTTTGTTTAAACTCTGGGAGTTAAGGTTAACTCCGTTTATGATGACATGTTGCTTAGATTTTTGAATCTAAGAGTTTCTATCAATATGGCATATTGATAGGTGGAGTTTGTTTAAACTTCGGGAGTTAAGGTTAACTCCGTCATAAGGTGGTTGTCATCATCAAAAAGGGGGAGATTGTTGAATCTCGTATTTTGATGATGAAACCACTTGATGTATGTTTGTGATTTAATCAGCGTTTTAAGTGACGCAGGATACTTAGATCAGGATTAGACAATTAAAGTAGGAAAATCATGTTGGGCCGGAGGAACATGTTAGAAGATTGGACGTCGGGCCGGTGGATCGGTCGACGTATCGACAGAAGGCTTCGGGCCGTGGACTCGGGCATCGGGCCAAGAAGAGCATGTATTGTGCCAAGGATATCGGAGTTGCAGAGTCAACTGGCCGATTGGGCATTAGGCCGCAGGAGAGGACGATGCGCCGAAGAATCGGACGAAGCGTCGAGGGACCAATGACATGTCGGACAACTTGGTTAATTGCTTAGGATTAATTGTCTCGATCGAAGTTTTTGTTTTGAGTGTGCAGGATTAACTACGATGAAAGTAAGACATGCATCAGGAGTTGCGCCGGAGTCATGACAATGATCACGTTGGGAGTTCGAGAGCTCGACGGAAGTTCGGACAGTCGTCGGAGGTTCTGTGGGAACAAATCCGAGAAGTCCAGAAGCTTGCCAAAGGAGCCCGTCGGAACTTGCCAAGTGGATCGTCGCAGTCCAGGAGTTTGCCGGAAGTCCGCAGGAGCATCACCGAGGGTTCATCGGATGATCGACGAAAGTTCGCCGGAAACTCGCCGGAAGAAGCGAGTGACGCAATGAGGCAAGCTGCAGAATATGTCTTAGGAAATAATCGTAGTTAGCACTTTGATTAAGTTAGAAATGGGAGGTGATCCCATTAGCTTAATCCTGGGGCAATTGGGCCCCTGAAGAACTCAAATTTGGTCGAATGGTTCAACCCATTCGGACCCAGGTTGCTATGGGAGGTGCAACCGCCCAGGCAAGGAGGTAGCACCGCCCAGGCTATGTCTCCCAGCGAGACTGGGCGGTGCAACCGCCCCAGCCAAGAGGTGCAACCGCCCAGGGCTCAGTCTCCGAGCGAGACTGGGCGGTGCAACCTCCTCTGTCAGGAGGTAGCACCGCCAGAGCTCAAGTTTCGAGCTCTGCCAAGCGGTGCAACCTCTCTAGTCAGGCGGTGCAACCGCCCGAGCTCAGTCTTCGAGCTCTGGCAGAGAGGTGCAACCGCCCCTGACAGAGGTAGCACCGCCCAGAGGCTCAGTCTTCGAGCTCTGCCAGGTGGTGCAATCGCCCCAGTCAGGAGGTGCAACCGCCTGATCCCGGAATTCCGGGATTTGATCGTTTTGAGCTCCAAATTTGAACTGGGTTGGGGCCTATAAATACCCCACCCATTCAGCACTGAAAAGATACATAACTACATCGAATTCTTGATCTTTTCTGTGAATCTAAGAGCTCAAATTTGTGTAAAGTCCAAAAGTTCTCATCTTTCTGTTCTTCAAGTCTTGAGTTGTAAAGAGAGGAGAGAAAGGTTCTGTAAGGGTTGTCTCCTGAGCCCGTCAAAAGGAGTGAAACTGTAAAAGGGCAGTTGGCCTTCGCCTATTGAAGGAAGGCCTCTAGTTGACGTCGGTGACCTCTTCGGTGGAGGAAGCCAAAAGTGGAGTAGGTCAAGACTGACCGAACCACTCTAAATCTCTGGTTTGCTTTTATTTTGAGCACTTTATCATTACTGCAAACCTCCTACATAGCTATTGCTCTCTGCACTTTTACGAACAAGTTTCTAAGTTCTGATCTTTCCGAATCTGCATTCAGACGTAAATCAGTGTTTTCGTACGATCTTTACATTGCAGTTTACATTTACGTTTTGATTCTATTTATAACTGCAAACTGTCTTCTGCGCTTTTACGAACGAGTTACTTTGCAGTTTACGTTTACGTTTTGATTCCATTTATAACTGCAAACTGCTTTCTGCACTTTTACGAACAAGTGTCTAAGTTCAGATCTTTCCGAATATGAGCTTAGACGTAAACTGCGCTTAGACGCAAACTGTGTTTAGACGCAATCTGCGCTTAGATGCAAACTGCGCTTAGACGCAAACTGCGCTTAGACACAATCTGAGCTTAGACGCAATGTGCATTTAGACGCAAACTGCATTTAGACGCAAACTACGCTTAGACGCAAACTGTGTTAAGACGTAAACTGCACTTAATCATAAGTAATCTTAGAATCGACTTTTGCATCAAAATAGTTTTTATCGAACGAACGCAGCTTTCGTTTTTAATTGCTGAAAGATTTCCGCTGCACTAATTCACCCCCCCCTCTTAGTGCTCTCGATCCTAACAATTGGTATTAGAGCAGGGTATTTCTCATTTCGGATTTACACCCGAGAGAAATGGCTCTTCAAGAGGGCTTTTCGGTCTTTCGTCCACCGTTCTTTAACGGATTGGACTACACTTATTGGAAAACTCGAATGAGAGTTTTTTTGATTTTTCTAAATCTGGATTTATGGAATATCGTTGAAAACGGTTTTCAACTTCCCTCTAAACCGATGAACGAATAGTCAGATTTAGAGAAGAAGCATTTTTCCTTAAACGCAAAGGCTATGAATGCCTTATTTTGCGCTTTGGACAAAAATGAGTTCAATCGGGTTTCTTTATGCGAAACGACTTTCGATATTTGGCGCACTCTTGAAATCACGCACGAGGGAACTAGTAGAGTCAAAGACTCGAAAGTTAATATTTTACTGCATGATTTCGAGCTTTTTCATATGAAACCAAGCGAAACCGTTGTTGACATGTACACCCGTTTTACGGATGTCGTCAATGGTTTAAAATCACTTGGTAAAAGCTTTTCGGACTTTGAACTCATTAACAAAGTTTTGCGCTCACTTTCTAAAACTTGGGATTCAAAAGTAACTGCTATTCAAGAATCGAAAAACTTGAACCAATTTCCACTTGAAGAACTAATTGGTTCATTGATCACATATGAAATGACGTGCAATGCACGTGAAGAACTTGAGAACCACCTTCCAAAGAACAGGAAGGATTTGGGACATAGAACATTTGAAGACCACTCGAGCATAAGCTCAAGTGATGGTGAACTTAAACTACAAATGAAACAAAAATTAAAAAGTAAAAAGAATGGAACTACTTGCTTTGAACGCAAGAAGAAGGACAAAAATTGGGATGAATCAAGCTCCTCCGAAGACGAGGAGAAAATCAACAAAGGCGAGGTGGCAAACTACGCCTTTACGCCTTTCGACACTGAGGTAATCAAAATGCCTTTAAATTACTTTGAAATTACATGATGCTTTTCATAAAGTATTTTTCTTTTTTATTTAATTTTCTTGAAAGTTAAATGTTTAATAATTTTATAATGAAAATACAAACAATTAGGAATCATGCTTATCATTCTAGTAATTTTGAAAATAATCATGAAAATTGCATGTTTATGATAAACAAAATGATTTTGATTAAAAATACCTTATGAAATCATGCTATATGTGGTTGAGAAGTAATAATGTGTATCATGTTGATTTCCATTGTTATTTCTCGATTTTGAGTATATGAAATCATGTTCAATTTGAAGTTATGATTAATGAGTATATATTTTTGAAATTATGTATGATGATTCTTGATTATCAATTTTCATGATAATAACAGTGGCTTTAAAAAATTGATGCATGTTTTCATAAATGAAAAGGCATGCTAACATGAAATCGACCACTTCAAATGAAACACTTAAAAAAGGGAAAAATATATTATCAATGAAATCATGAATCTATTTATGTTATAAATTTTGTGAGCCATAAAAATGATTTTAATGATTTAAATTTGAAATAAGTTTTATCAAAATCATGATCTTGATTTATCAAATTGAATGAATTGAAAATGAATAATGATTTTTCTCTTGAATGATTGTGACTTGTATTCCTTGTATTCATGATATGATTTTTATGCAATTCTTTGTATTCATGAAATATTTATCTCATCACCCAATTATTTCTTTTCAATATTCCTCAAGTGATGATATGAATGCATGAGATATTCATGAATTTATTTTGATGTATGCAAATGAGAAGTTTCGATCATGCATGGTAGGATGCAATGTGACAAATTAATACCATGATGATTTGAAATATTTATAATTTGGAATCATGCATATAATAATGAGTTTGTATGTTTTGAAAATGTGCATGTTTTAATTTGAAAATATAATGATGCACAAATGAGATTAATACTAACCTTTGTCATGATTTAAAAATTGATGTAAAGGGTTTTTCCCTTCTTTTTGACAATGACAAAAGGGGAGATAGCTAGCTTGCACAATTCAAGAAGAAAACAAAAATTGCACTTCTCAAAAGAGAAGAAATTGCTATATTGAAAATCACCAAGAAGCGCTATCTTGCAAATCTCAAGACACACAAATGCAATCATGCAAAATTTGTAATTTTGCACATCATTAAAATTTATGATGCTTTGGTGATTATGCATGTTCTAAAATGTTATATAATTCACTAGCTTGCATGATGTAGAACTTAGCTATATTGAACATCACCAAGGAATGCTATCTTGCCTATCTCAAGAAGCAAAAAGTTAACTTGCACATCTAGTAAAACTTATATTTCAAGAAGCAAGAGTCGCTTTCTTGAACATCTCAAAATTGCTAGCTTGCGGGCCTTAAAATGTAAAATTTTTTTACTAGCTTGTATATGGTAAACTTGCTATCATACTACCATTATGATGAGCATGCCTTATCTTCATAATTATATTTGAAAAACTATGGCAAAAATATGTCCGAATGATTAAACATGTTAAAATTATTTTTCGGACTTTTTTGATTGAATGATCAAATCACTTGATTGCCATAATGATTTTACACAATTACATGCCATGATTACATGTTGGAAATTATGTGCTTGAATACAAAAATTTCTATGATAATAAGCATGTTTTACCTTCATGATTGTAATTGAATATCTCTAGTAAAACCCTGTCCGAATGTATGAAAGTGTCAAATTTTATTTTCGGATTTTCTTGATCCTAACAATTGGATTTTTTTGATACATTATCCTCTTCCGAACTTAACAAGCATATGTCATATCAAGTTTAATTCACATCATTGATTTTTAACATATGGAATCATCTAGCAAATGCACTTATCATGTGAAAAATATTTTTCGAGAAACATATTTGATGATTCCCTCTTATAAAAGGAAGATATTTTTACAAGGATTTGACTCACTTACATATCTTAATCCTTGCAAAAATGAAGTGTGCTTTAATATCTTATCAATTTGAACTTCACATATGGCTTTCCTCCTTCATGTAAAAAGATAACAAATAAAAAGGAAGAAGCAATAAAAGCTATCTCTATGTCATGTTTTCCTCGAGATATTTGCATAATTGGTATCCTATCACTCACTCACTGTTGGAAAATGACATAAACCAACTTATGGCATCACACTTATATTTAAAATTTGCTTATATCGTTCTCCTTGTTGTTGATGACAAAGGGAGAGAAATATATAAATTGATACTATGAGTGCCATATTTGAAGAATATGAATAGATGTCATGAATGCCATATTATGATGAGATATCAAAAGCAGCATTCATATGAATAGGTGCTATGAATGTCATATCATGTTAAGATATCAAGAACTTGAATCATAATTTTACATGTTGATATCTTACCATTTGATGATAGTAAACTTGCATGATGATAACAAAAGATATTATGTTTTTCATGCAATGAGTTAAACGTATATCACAAACACTTGATTGTGGTACTTCTCCTTTTTGTTGATGACAAAGGGGGAGAAGTATGTTGATGACATGACATGTTATGCATAAGTTTATGATGACATGTTGCTTGGATTTTTGAATCCAAGAGTTTCTATCAATATGGCATATTGATAGGGGGAGTTTGTTTAAACTCTGGGAGTTACGGTTAACTCCGTTTATGATGACATGTTGCTTAGATTTTTGAATCTAAGAGTTTCTATCAATAAGGCATATTGATAGGGGGAGTTTGTTTAAACTTCGGGAGTTAAGTTTAACTCAGTCATCAAGTAGTTGTCATCATCAAAAAGGGGGAGATTGTTGAATCTCGTATTTTGATGATGAAACTACTTGATATATGTTTATGATTTAATCTGCGTTTTGAGTGACGCAGGATGCTTCGATCAGGATGAGACAATTAAAGCAGTATCATCATGTTGTGCCGGAGGAACATGTCAGAAGATTGGACGTCGGGCCGGTGGATCAATCGACGTATCGACAGAAGGCTTCGGACCGTGGACTCGGGCATCGGGCCAAGAAAAGCGGGTATTGTGCCAAGGATATCGGAGTTGCAGAGTCAACTGGCCGATTGGGCAATAGGCTGCAGGAAAGGATGATGCGCCGAAGAATCGGATGAAGCGTCGAGGGACCAATGACATGCCGGACAACTTGGTTAATTGCTTAGGATTAATTGTCTCGATCGAAGTTTTTGTTTTGAGTGTGCAGGATTAACTACGATGAAAGTAAGACATGCAGTAGGAGTTGCACCGGAGTCATGACAATGATCACGTTGGGAGTTCGAGAGCTCGACGGAAGTTCGGACAGTCGTCGGAGGTTCTGCGGGAACAAATCCGAGAAGTCCAGAAGCTTGCCAAAGGAGCTCGTCGGAACTTGCCAAGTGGATCGTCGCAGTCCAAGAGTTTGCCGGAAGTCCGTAGGAGCATCACCGAGGGTTCATCGGATGATCGACGGAAGTTCGCCGGAAACTCGCCGGAAGAAGCGAGTGACGCACCGAAGCAAGCTGCAGAATATGTCTTAGGAAATAATCGTAGTTAGCACTTTGATTAAGTTAGAAATGGGAGGTGATCCCATTAGCTTAATCCTGGGGCAATTGGGCCCCTGAAGAACTCAAATTGGGTCGAATGGTTCAACCCATTCCGACCTAGGTTGCTGTGGGAGGTGCAACCGCCCAGGCAGGGAGGTAGCACCGCCCAGGCTATGTCTCCCAGCGAGACTGGGCGGTGCAACCGCCCCAGCCAAGAGGTGCAACCGCCCAAGGCTCAGTCTCCGAGCGAGACTGGGCGGTGCAACCTCCTCTGTCAGGAGGTAGCACCGCCATAGCTCAAGTTTCGAGCTCTGCCAAGCGGTGCAACCTCTCCAGTCAGGCGGTGCAACCGCCCGAGCTCAGTCTTCAAGCTCTGGCAGAGAGGTGCAACTGCCCCTGACAGAGGTAGCACCGCCCAGAGGCTCAGTCTTCGAGCTCTGCCAGGCGGTGCAATCGCCCCAGTCAGGAGGTGCAACCGCCTGATCTCGGAATTCCGGGATTTGATCGTTTTGAGCTCCAAATTTGAACTGGGTTGTAATATCCCTCGCTTTTGAAAATTATTAATAAAGATTTATTTATAAATCGGGGGACCTATATGTAAATATGAAAATTTAAAGGACTAAACTGTTAAGTTGTAAAAAGAAGAAAATAAAAAAAACCGAAAATTTCGGTTTTATCCCACCGCCTCCCACGCTCTCTCTGTTTCTTTCGAGAAACAGAGAAAAGCGGTGGGGCGTGGGGAGAAGAAGAAGAGAAGTAGAGGGAGAAGAGAAGAAGAGGGAAAAGAAGAGAGGAAGAAGAGGGAGAAGAGAAGAAAAGAAGAAGTAGAAGAGAGGGAAGATGGAGAGGAGAAAGAGAGGCAGCTGCAACAGCTAGGGCTGCAGCACCTCTGTTTCCGCAGGGGGAAACAGAGGAGAGGATGTGTGGGGCGTTGAGGAAGAAGAAGAAGAAGAAGAAGAAGAAGAAGAAGTAGAGAGGAGGATAGCTGCGGCAAGGCTGCAGCGAGGAGGTGTGTGGCCTTGGGGAGGAAAAGGGAAGAGGAGAAGAAGAGAAGGAGAAGAAGAGGGAAAAGAGAGGGAAGACGGAGAGAAGCGAGAGGTGGCAGCAGCTAGGGCTGCAGCACCTCTGTTTCCTGCAAGTGGAAACAGAGGAGACGTGTGGGGTGTCGGGTAGGAGAAGAGCAGAAGAAGAAGAAGAGGAAGAGAAGAAGAAGGGGAAGCAGGAGAAGAGGTTGTGATACCTCTGTTCCCTGCAGAGGAAACAGAGGAGAGGGTGTGTGTGACGCCGGGAAGAAGAAGGGGAGGAAGGAGAAGAAGAGAAGAAGAAGAAAGGAAGGAGAAGGAAGAGGAGAAGGGAAAGAAGTAGCTGCGGCTGCGGCTGTGGCAGCTGCAGCTATGGCAGGGAAAGAGGAAGAGAAAAAGGAAAGGAAGAAGAAGAGAAAGGGAAGGAGAGGAAGAAGAGAGGAAGAGGAGAAGGGGCTGCGGCTGCGGCGATGGCAGCTGCAGCTGTGGCAGGGAAAGAGAAAAAGGAAAGGAAGAAGAAGAGAAAGGGAAGGAGAGGAAGAAGAGAGGAAGAGGAGAAGGGGCTGCGGCTGCGGCGATGGCAGCTGCAGCTGTGGCTGGGAAAGAAGAGAAGGAAAGGAAGAAGAAGAGAAAGGGAAGGAGAGGAAGAAGAGAGGAAGAGGAGAAGGGGTGGCAGCTGCGGCAGTGGCAGCTGCAGTTGGAAGAGAAGAAGGAGAGGAAGAAGAGAGGAAGAGGAGAAGGGGGCTGCGGCTGCGGCGATGGCAGCTGCAGCTGTGGCTGGGAAAGAAGAGAAGGAAAGGAAGAAGAAGAGAAAGGGAAGGAGAGGAAGAAGAGAGGAAGAGGAGAAGGGGTGGCAGCTGCGGCAGTGGCAGCTGCAGTTGGAAGAGAAGGGAGAGGAAATAGAGTAGTGGAGGAAGAAGAGGCTGCGGTTGTGGTGGCTGCGGCCATGGCTGCGACTGTGACTGCGGCAGTTGCAGCTGGGAAAGAAAGGAAAGGAAAAGGGGAAAAAGGGGCTGCGGACGGGATTGCGGCCGCAACGGCAGCGACTGCGTATGCAGCAGTTATGTCTGCGAGAGAAGGGAGGAAGGAAGATAGTGCGGTGGAAGGGGCTGCGATTGTGGCAGCGGCAGCGGCGGCGGTTGTGGCAGCTGCGTTTGGGAAAGAAAAAGAAGGAATGAGAGTAAGAGAGAGTAGGTGACTGTGCCTCGATGTTCGACACGTGGTGTAGTTGCGAAGAAAGGAAGAAAACGGGAGCACAAAACGAAACAGAGAGAGGACACGGAGGAAAAGTAGAAGGATTTGGGCTAGCACCTTCTTTGGATCTTCGGATCGAAATCCTTGAAAGGCAAGTTCCCTGATCGTTTCTCCTATAATTGCTCTGATATGTCTTATTGCAAGTTCCCTGATCGTTTCTCCTATAATTGCTCTGATATGTCTTATTGCAAGTTCCCTGATCGTTTCTCCTATAATTGCTCTGATATTTCTTATTGTAAGTTCCCGATTCGTTCCTCCTGTAATTGTACTAATCTTTCCTATTGCAAGTATCCTGATCTTTCCTCACTGTAATTTTATCTCTACATTTGCTTTGAATATGAGGAACTTTGAATTGTTCTAACCTTGCATTTGATATATCTCCTGTTTAGACGTAACGATTCGAATCTGTGCAACTTCTGAGATTCTGACCTTTTGATACCAAGCTGCCTATAAGTCTTTGTTGGAAACTCTGATTTGTTCAAAACTGATTTCATTGGAAACTAGACTCGTAGATCTTTCTTTGATATATGGATTGAAAGATTTGGAATCCAAACACCTGTCCAGTTATCTGTTGAATCTGACATTATGAATTCTGCCAACAGAGATTTTGTTCTACGACACTTGCTTACCAAATTATTTGTAACTCTCTCTGTTGGACAGTTCAATTCATATGAAGCCTGTCTTATCTGAAAGTATTATCCAATGATTATTTCTGAGTAAATTGGAGCACGATTGATAGTTTGAATCATTTGTTCAATGTGCCTTCTGTATTCTGCCAGAAATCGAGCTTTGGTCGATTTCTCATATTCTGGTTTCATTCCTTTGGAAATTGATATCCTTTAGCTTTCTTATTCAATTGAGCTTTATATTACTGCTTTGAATTCTTGTATGCTCTTGTCCTTAAAATTATTGCATTCTTGAAAACTATTGTGTAACGTTTATGCTATATCGTATTGACTCATATAGGCACATGTATATCCTATTGTTCCGCATTTGCTTTTGATATGTGCCTATTCCAGTTTCATTCCTTTGGACATTGAATTCATCAAATCTTCTTATTGAATTGAGTTATATGTGATTGCTTGGATTCCATATGTGCCCTTGTTTTCAATTCCTTTTAAATCTGAATATACTTATGAAAGATTATTGCTTACTTCGGATTGACTCATAAAGGCACATGTACGCTTTGTTGTTCCGCGTGTGTTTCCGATATATGCTATTTATTGTTAAAACTACCCTCTTGTACTCTGGTGTGTGGGATTGTCTGGACCTTTGCCAGAAATGGTAAAGGGTATGCGCTTATTGCCCGCTATGTGGGGTCCCGCTATGTGGGATATTCTGGACCTTTGCCAGAAATGGTAAAGGGTATGCGCTTATTGCCCGCTATGTGGGGTCCCGCTATGTGGGATATTCTGGATGAATCACATTCTGACTGAGATCCCACTACACCTTCTGTATGTTTGATATGATATCCAGAGCTTTGGTTATGTGTTTCTGTACGTGCTTTGGATAAGATTGATATGTTTGCAACGTCAAAGACGACGTTTGAGCTTCTGTACGGTATTTGTTATTGATATGCTCTGAAATGTTTCATCCACTGTTGATATGTTTCGAAATGTTCTATATGTCGTTGATATGCTCCGGAACATTTCATACGCCATTGATATGCTCCAATTACTCTGTGCTCCATTTGCTATGAACTGATATGTTCTGAAATGTCCTATCTGCCATTGATATGCTCCAATTACTCTGTGCTCCATTTGTTATGAATCAAATATGTTTGAATGACATGATACATATGATTTTGTATCTAATGAGATGGTATCCTTGAGAATTCTTGTATTCTGCCTTGCATTATGATACCTTACTTGTTTGAAATCGTTCTTTTGTTCTGAATATGCTTTGTCACTTGCTGAGCCGTTTTTGGCTCACTCCGTTATTATATAAATCTTTCAGGTCAGCTTGTCACTCTTCGAGATGTTTGATTTGGGCTGAGGCAGTGGATAGCTATTCAGAATTATGGGCAAGTCTGGTTGGTTATTATGATATTGTTGTATAAGTATGTTTTGTATGTAATGAAATGTTGTCGATGAACCGAAATGGATATATTGTGTCAAAGTGTTAGGAGATCTCTCCTATATGGAATTTCGGAATGTTAAGTCTAATTTATGACGATATGAACTTGTGGTGAATAGTTGGAGTTCTGATTGTATAATTTATTTAGCTTATGGATTTATAAATGTTGTTCATGTTTATCAAGTTGGCTTGGGTTGCCATAAATGTGAATTGTCGAGTGATGTGATATATGATTATAAACTGCACAGGTTTTATAGATGTGAATTTTGATAGAATGTTTTCAGTGTCCTCAAACGTTAGTTTGGATCCTGGATTGGTCTGTGATGAATTATTTTTAAAAATCATGGATATTTTGAGGGGCGTGACATGGGTTGGGGCCTATAAATACCCCACCCATTCAGCACTGAAAAGATACAGAACTACATCGAATTCTTGATCTTTTCTGTGAATCTAAGAGCTCAAATTTGTGTAAAGTCCAAAAGTTCTCCTCTTTCTGTTCTTCAAGTCTTGAGTTGTAAAGAGAGGAGAGAAAGGTTCTGTAAGGGTTGTCTCCTGAGCCCGTCAAAAGGAGTGAAACTGTAAAAGGGCAGTTGGCCTTCGCCTATTGAAGGAAGGCCTCTAGTTGACGTCGGTGACCTCGTCGGTGGAGGAAGCCAAAATTGGAGTAGGTCAAGACTGACCGAACCACTCTAAATCTCTGGTTTGCTTTTATTTTGAGCACTTTAACATTACTGCAAACCTCCTACATAGCTACTGCTCTCTGCGCTTTTACGAACAAGTTTCTAAGTTCTGATCTTTCCGAATCTGCATTCAGACGTAAATCAGTGTTTTCGTACG
This sequence comes from Musa acuminata AAA Group, assembly GCF_036884655.1. Taxonomy (NCBI): domain Eukaryota; kingdom Viridiplantae; phylum Streptophyta; class Magnoliopsida; order Zingiberales; family Musaceae; genus Musa; species Musa acuminata. The sequence goes on from NC_088340.1 coordinate 18,177,391, forward strand.
ATCTTTACATTGCAGTTTACATTTACGTTTTGATTCTATTTATAACTGCAAACTGTCTTCTGCGCTTTTACGAACGAGTTTCTTTACAGTTTACGTTTACGTTTTGATTCCATTTATAACTGCAAACTACCTTCTGCGCTTTTACGAACAAGTGTCTAAGTTCAGATCTTTCCGAATCTGAGCTTAGACGTAAACTGCGCTTAGACGCAAACTGTGTTTAGACGCAAACTGCGCTTAGATGCAATCTGCGCTTAGACGCAAACTGCGCTTAGACGCAATCTGAGCTTAGACGCAATCTGCATTTAGACGCAAACTGCATTTAGACGCAAACTGCGCTTAGACGCAAACTGTGTTAAGAAGTAAACTGCACTTAATCATAAGTAATCTTAGAATCAGCTTTTGCATCAAAATAGTTTTTATCGAACGAACGCAGCTTTCATTTTTAATTGCTGAAAGATTTCCGCTGCACTAATTCACCCCCCCCTCTTAGTGCTCTCGATCCTAACACCGAGTCCATGGCCCGAAGCCTTCTGTCGATACGTCGACCGATCCACCGGCCCGACGTCCAATCTTCTAACATGTTCCTCCGGCCCAACATGATTTTCCTGCTTTAATTGTCTCATCCTGATCGAAGTATCCTACGTCACTTAAAACGCAGATTAAATCACAAACATACATCAAGTGGTTTCATCATCAAAATACGAGATTCAACAGATCCCTTTGTGATTTTAAACTTAGTAGTAAGCTATTTTTCAATCTTATCGAAGTTTTATCACGTGTTTATTCATTTTCTATCTGAAAAACTTATTCTAGCAAATACAACTGTACTGTCGGTTTCTCTTTCGAAATTCATTCTTTATTTAAACCTCCCCCCTCCCCTCCCTGGTATCGATGATGATGCAATGAAAGATCGGACGAAGCGCCAAAGGAACCAATGACATGATGGATAACATAGGATTCATATTTGCAATTGGTCATGTATTAATTGAAGTAGTTTAAGTTTAATTAAATTAGTTTTAGGTATAACCATTCTAACTCAATTAGGAGACCGTTGGGCCTCATCTAGGGCTGAGTTGGGCTTATTGGGAGGCCCATTTAGTGACCCAAAGTTGGGTCAAGCGATGGAACCACTAGAACAGGTGGTGGAACCACCTATGAGTTGAAAAAGTAAGAAATGTACTTTCAAAAGACCCAGCGATGGTATTGCCCAGTACTAGCGGTGGTACCGCTAGTACCCCCGAAATCCTAGGGATTTAAATTTTTACTCTAATTTTTGAAGCCATTTGAGGTCTATAAATACCCCACTAATTCCTACTTAGGCAAGCAAGAAAAAGAGTATAAAGGGGGAAAGTATACTTGAGAAAAAAATTATGTAATCTCTCTTTAGTTAGTGAGTCTCTTCCTCCTAGAGTTAGAAGTTTTCTAAGGGAGGAGTAAGGTCTAAAAGAGAGGTGTAAAGGTTCTCTCCTAAACTTATGAAAAAGAGAAAGAGTTATAAAAAGGACATTGATCTTTGCCCATTGAAAGAAGATCATTAGTGAAAGCCGATGGGCTCGACGGAAGAGGAATCGGGAGTGGACGTAGATCGAGAGGACCAAACGAATATAAAATCAATTTGTATTTCTTTTATGCTTTTAATTTATATTACAAACTGATTTACTTGCTCATTACTCTTACAAATATTTTCAAGTTAAATTCATTTCTGATACAAGCTTTTTCGATTGAAAGATTTTGAATTATCAAAATTTTACGAAAGCACTAATTAACCCCTATTAGGACTCTAGCTAGGAGAGTCCTAATTGATTGGGATATTATTAGGACTCTATCTAGGAGAGTCCTAATTGAGAAGGGCATTCATATAAAACCTATCTAAGCTGACCCCTATTAAAGAGGTGAAGAGGCCGACAAGGGTTTGGAGGTGAAGGGCATACAACTCCTAATTCTTCTTTGAGTAGGAGTCCTATTAGGAGTCTTAAGTGGGAGTCTTAATTGAATAGGAGTCTTGAGCAAGAGTCATATTAGGAGTTAGGGTTTAGAAACCCTATAAATAGCCATGTATTCATTCTCTTTTGATAAGCAATAGATGAATCTTTTCTGCAGCCTTTGAGCAGCAATTTGGAGGAAGGATGCCTTATAGAGTTCCAAGGAGGCCGATCCCCTAAAGAGATCAACCCTAAGTTTAGAATCTACAAGGGTTCTATCACCTAGTATTAGAGCAGCATTCTTAGTATCTCGGTGCCCTTCCATAGCCATCCATCAGCCCTCTATAGCTGCCCAAAGCAATTCGCACAATTGCTTAAAAGATCGTCGCCAAATTCTACCGTCATCTCCACCACCGCGGATCATCCTTTGATCTCCATGTGAATTGCAACAGGTTCTAGTTTCTTACCTTATTACTACTGCAATTTAGTTATCCTTATTCAAAAATTTAAAAAAAAAATATTTCTATATTGCTGCATAAACTTTTCGTCACAAAGTTTTCATCTCTACGACGAAAGATACATTACAGAATTCCAACCGTATAGTATAATCTGTTCGATCTTGCTACTGCATTTTTTCTATCCAAATTTCTACAAAATTTTTATGACAACTTTGACACTTCCTAACAGTAGATTTTCCTTTGGTTTTGTTGAAAAATTCTTCATATAAACTATTGATCTTTTACGTCTAATCTGCTATACTTGAAAATCTGCACTGTAAAATTTCAACCGCATAGCACTGTTTGTTTTATCTTGATACTATATTTTTTCTATCCAAATCTCTACAAAATTTTTATTACAATTTTGATACTTCCTAACAGCATACTTCTCTTTGGTTTTGTCAAAAAATTCTCAACATAAACAATTGATCTTTTACGTCTAATCTACTATACTTGAAAATCTGCATTGTAAAATTTTAGCCGCATAGCACTGTTTATTTGATCTTGATACTATATTTTTTTGTCCAAATCTCTATAAAATTTTTATGATAGCTTTGAAACTTCCTAACAGTGGATTTCCCTTTAGTTTCATCAAAAAGTTCTCAATATAAACCACTGATTTTTTACGTCCAATCTGCTACACTTGAAAATCTGTGCTGTAGAAAATTTTAGCTGCATATTGTTGCCTTAACCCATCTATTTGCAATCTTTTTTTGAATAAAATTTCTTATACACTTTATAGATCATCTTAGCTTCCATCTAAGATTGATCTATTAAGGAATTCATCTCTAAAAATTATTTTTTGTTGCTGCAAATTTTCATCGTAAACCGCTGAAATTTTTCGACGAGAATTCTATTATCGCAACTTGCACCAATTTTCTTACTGTTACTACCAAAATTTTCTTGATTAAATTGGACATCTTTGCTATCATATAAACTGAGATATTGCTTTCAATTCTCTCCTCAAATCTCTCAAGTTTTTTGTGGAAATTTTATCGAGAAACCGTTGTTCCTTCGACGATAATTCTGCTCTTATAAGACAACACAATTCTGCAGCAAACTTCCACTGATTTCTATCAAACCTTTGCTGCCATTTACCATAGATCTAAAACTTTCATCCATAGCCCTAAAACTTCACTAAACCACACCCTCAAACTGCACCCAAAACAGCCACAAAACAAGCCTAAACCACAGTCTACATCCACCAATCCACCAACCCTTTCGACCATCAATTCTTTCAACCTATATATGCCTTTAACCTGACAACAAAAGAGAGATCTTAGCATCATAGATTTGGAGGCATATACTATGGTATCTAAAGAGGCAATCAATGCTAAATTCGAAGCCTTCGAGGTGCGAATAGAGGATAAGATTCTGACTCTTTTTACCAAACTCAGTTTGGGCCAACCACCAAACCCGAAGAAATCACATCAAGGAGAGAGCTCTAACCAATCGCAGCAAGCCCAAAGAGATGACTTCCAAGAGAGGGGAGGCTCTATGACCGACCACAACTATCCACGCATGAGAGTGGACTTCCCTAGATGGGAAGAATGAGACCCGATTGGTTGGATCTCACGCGCGAAGCGATATTTTCGAAACCACAAAATTGCGGACGTATCCATAGTGGAAATTGTGGCTATACATCTTGAAGGGGATGCCATACAGTGGTTTAACTGGTTTGAATACACTCATGGAGTCCTTTCATGGTGACAATTCAAAGAAGGACTGCTGATCCGCTTTGAACCAACTGATTATGAAAACATTGACGGATATCTAGCAAAGATCTGACAAACCTCCACCATTCAGGAGTACCAAACCAGGTTTGAAAGGTTATCTAATCAAACTCATGATTGGTCTAAAAAACAGCTATTGGGGACCTTCATTGAGGGCTTGAAGCCAGAGATCTGGGGAGAAGTTAAAGCGCGATAACCATATACACTTATGGCAGCCATCTCTTTCGCACGACTTCAAGAGGAGCGATTGAACCATGAAGCCCAGAGGACTAGGATCACTCCTTGACCTGCAATACTAAAGCCCTCAGCCCCCCCTACTATCAACCGAGTCCCTGCACTGAAAAGATTGATAAGAGAAGAACTTCGAGAGCGATCTGCGAAGGGGTTATATTGGCATTGCAACGAGCCGTGGAGTCGTGAGCATCGCTGTAGAAAAGGAAGACTTCTTATGATTGAACTAGTAGAAGAAGAGGTCATTGAATATCTAGAAGAGAGCCTTAAGCATGAAAAAGAAGATACAAAAGAAGAGCCACAACCAACCGACATTATGGTATACACACTAGCCGTCTACTCAAACCCGCAAAACATGAAAGTTGGAGGCCTTTTCAAACAACAACCGATCACTATTCTCATCGACACAGGCAGCACTGATAACTTCCTGAATAGTAAGGTTGCTACTTGGATAGCACTACATATTGAAGGTTGCAGTAAGTTCGATGTAAAGGTTGCCGACGGTAGATGTCACGCCCCTCAAAATATCCATGATTTTTAAAATTTTCGTCACAGACCAATCCAGGATCCAAACTAACGTTTGAGGATACTGAAAACATTCTATTCATATTCACATCCATAAAACCTGTGCAGTTTATAATCATATATCACATCACTCGATAATTCACATTTATGGCAACCCAAGCCAACTTGACAAACATGAACAACATTTATAAATCCACAAGCTAAATAATTTATACAATCAGAACTCCAACTATTCACCACAAGTTCATATCATTATAAATTAGGCTTAACATTCAGAAATTCCAAATAAGAGAGATCTCCTAACACTTTGACACAGTATATCCATTTCGGTTCATCGACGACATTTCATTACATACAAAACATACTTATACAACAATAGCATAACAACCAACAAGACTTGCCCATAATTCTGAATAGCTATCCACTGCCTCAGCCCAAATCAAACATCTCGAAGAGTGACAAGCTGACCTGAAAGGTTTATGTAACAACGGAGTGAGCCAAAAACGGCTCAGCAAGTGACAAAGCATATTTAGAACAAAAGGAACAGTTTGAAACGAGTAAGGTATCATAATGCAAGGCAGAATACCAGAATTCTCAAGGATACCATCTCAATAGATACCAAATCATACGTATCATGTCATTCAAAAACATATTTGATCCATAACGAATGGGGCATAGAGTAATTGGAGCATATCAATGGCAGATAGGATATTTCAGAACATATCTGTTCATAACAAATGGAGCACAGAGTAATTGGAACATATCAATGGCAGATAGGACATTTCAGAACATATCAGTTCATAGCAAATGGAGCACAGAGTAATTGGAGCATATCAGAAACAAGGAAACATATCGGAGCTTATCAATGGCATATAAAATGTTCCGAAGCATATCAACGGCATATGGAACATTTCGAAGCAAAATCATCAGTGAATGAAGCATTTCAGAGCATATCGAAAACAAATATCGTACAGAAGCTCAAACGTCGTCTTTGACGTTGCAAACATATCAATCTTATCCAAAGCATGTACAGAAACACATAACCAAAGCTCTGGATATCATATCAAACATACAGAAGGTGTAGTGGGATCTCAGTCAGAATGTGATTCATCCATTTCTGAATGACCACCTGACAAAAGTCTCCCACGTCTGGGAGCTCCATCCACCCACGTCTAGGTGAAGTCAAAGGGGGCCGGCAGAGCATCGCAGGCTCTAAGCAATATCCCACATAGCGGGACCCCACATAGCGGGCAAATAAGCGCATACCAGAATATCCCACATAGCGGGACCCCACATAGCGGGCAAATCAGCGCATACCCTTTACCATTTCTGGCAAAGGTCCAGACAATCCCACACACCAGAGTACAAAAGGGCAGTTTCAACAATAAGTAGCATATATTGGAAGCACACGCGGAACAACAAAACGTACATGTGCCTTTACGAGTCAATCCGAAGTAAGCAATAATCTTTCACAAGTATATTCAGATTTGAAAGGAATTGAAAGCAATGGCACATATGGAATCCAAGCAATCACATATAACTCAATTCAATAAGAAGATTTGATGAATTCAATGTCCAAAGGAATGAAACTGGAATAGGCACATATCGAAAGCAAATGCGGAATAATAGGATATACATGTGCCTATATGAGTCAATATGATATAGCATAAACGTTACACAACAGTTTTCAAGAATGCAAATAATTTTTAGGACAAGAGCATACAAGAATTCAAAGAAGTAATATAAAGCTCAATTGAATAAGAAAGCTAAAGGATATCAATTTCCAAAGGAATGAAACCAGAATATGAGAAATCGACCAAAGCTCGATTTCTGGCAGAATACAGAAGGCACATTGAACAAATGATTCAAACTAACAATCGTGCTCCAATTTACTCAGAAATAATCATTGGATAATACTTTCAGATAAGACAGGCTTCATATGAATTGAACTGTCCAACAGAGAGAGAGTTACAAATAATTTGGTAAGCAAGAGTCGTAGAACAAAATCTCTATTGGCAGAATTCATAATGTCAGATTCAACAGATAACTGGGCAGGTGTTTAGATTCCAAATCTTTCAATCCATATATCAAGGAAAGGTCTACGAGTCTAGGTTCCAATGAAATCAGTTTTGAACAAATCAGAGTTTCCACAAAGGCTTATAGGCAGCTCGGTATCAAAAGGTCAGAATCTCAGAAGTTGCACAGATTCGAATCGTTACGTCTAAACAGGAGATATATCAAATGCAAGGCTAGAACAATTCAAAGTTCCTCATATTCAAAGCAAATGTGGAGATAAAATTGACAGTGAGGAAAGATCAGGATACTTGCAATAAGACATATCAGAGCAATTATAGGAGAAACGATCAGGGAACTTGCAATAAGACATATCAGAGCAATTATAGGAGAAACGATCAGGGAACTTGCAATAGAAAGGATTGAAACAAGCGGGAAACTTGCCTTTCAATGATTTCGATCCGAAGATCCAAAGAAGGTGCCAGCCCAAATCCTTCTACTTTTTCTCCGTGTCCTCTCTCTGTTTCGTTTTGTGCTCCCGTTTTCTTCCTTTCTTCGCAACTACACCACGTGTCGAACATCGAGGCACAGTCACCTGCTCTCTCTTACTCTCATTCCTTCTTTTTCTTTCCCAAACGCAGCTGCCACAGTCGCCGCCGCTGCCGCTGCCACAATCGCAGCCACGACCGCAACTGCGGTCACAACCGCAGCCCCCTTCCACTGCACTATTTCCTTCTTCCCTTCTCTCGCAGACATAACTACTGCATACGCAGTCGCTGCCGCTACGGTCGCAATCCCGTCCGCAACCCCTTTTTCCCCCCTTTCCTCTCCTTTCTTTCCCGGCTGCAACTGACGCAGTCACAGTCGCAGCCATGGCCGCAGCCACCACGCCTCTACTTCCTCTGCTACTCTATTTCCTCTCCTACTTCTCTTCCAACTGTAGCTGCCACTGCCGCAGCTGCCACCCCTTCTCCTTTTCCTCTCTTCTTCCTCTCCTTCCCTTTCTCTTCTTCTTCCTTTCCTTCTCTTCTTTCCCAGCCACAGCTGCAGCTGCCATCACCGCAGCCGCAGCCCCTTCTCCTCTTCCTCTCTTCTTCCTCTCCTTCCCTTTCTCTTCTTCTTCCTTTCCTTTTTCTCTTTCCCTGCCACAGCTGCAGCTGCCATCGCCGCAGCCGCAGCCCCTTCTCCTCTTCCTCTCTTCTTCCTCTCCTTCCCTTTCTCTTCTTCTTCCTTTCCTTTTTCTCTTCCTCTTTCCCTGCCATAGCTGCAGCTGCCACAACCGCAGCCGCAGCTACTTCTTTCCCTTCTCCTCTTCCTTCTCCTTCCTTTCTTCTTCTTCTCTCCCCGCTGCAACTGCTGCAGTCGCGGCCGCAGCCACGGCCGCAACCTCTCCCTCCTCCCCTGCTTATCTTCCTCTTCTTCTTCTCTTCCAGCTGCAGCTGCCATCGCCGCAGCTGCAGCCCCTTCTTCCCCGGCGTCACACACACCCTCTCCTCTGTTTCCTCTGCAGGAAACAGAGGTATCACACCTCTTTCTCTTCCTCTTCTTCTTCTTCTCCTCTTCCCCTCTTCCCTTTTCCTCCCCAAGGCCACACATCTCCTCGCTGCAGCCTTGCCGCAGCTATCTTCTTCTTCTTCTTCTTCTTCTTCTTCTTCTTCTTCTTCCCTTTTCATCCTCAACACCCCACACATCCTCTCCTCTGTTTCCACCTGCGGGATACAGAGGTGCTGCAGCCCTGGCTGCTGCAGCTGCCTCTCTTTTCCCTCTTCTTCTCCTTCTCTTCTTCTCCTCTTCCCTTTTCCTCCCCAAAGCCACACACCTCCTCGCTGCAGCCTTGCCGCAGCAATCCTCCTCTCTTCTTCTTCTTCTTCTTCTTCTTCTTCTTCTTCTCTTCTCCCTCTTCTTCTTCTCCCCACGCCCCACAACTCCTCGCTGCAGCCCTCGCTGCAGCCACCTCCTCTTCTTCTTCTTCTTCTCTTCTCCCTCTTCTTCCTCTCTTCTTCCTCCTCTCTTCTTTTCCCTCTTCTTCTTCTTTTCTTCACTCCTCATGCCCCACCGCTCCTCTCTGTTTCTTCGAGAAACAGAGAGTGCGTGGGAGGCGGTGGGATAAAACCGAAATTTTCGGTTTTTCTTTATTTACTTCTTTTTACAACTTAACAGCTTAGTCTTTGAAATTTCTATATTTACATATAGGTCCTCCAATTTATAAATAAATCTTTATTAATAATTTTTTAAAAGCGAGGGATATTACACTCTCCCCCCCTTAAAAGAAAATTTAGTCCTCTAAATTGATCATAGCTCAATCGATGAAAAGATGAGGATTATGATATCTTTATTTCCTCCTCCTACTCTTAAATAGTTTCATCAATACAATACAATTACATAATTATTCACGAGTGACCGAAATATTCTCCTCCTTGATCCTCAATAGACGGTAACCCGACCTTCAATCAATTTCTAAAAATACTTGCGCACCTTGTAATTAATCAAGCAAGTCGTTACTTCAGAAAATACTCGTTTTTGATGATCACCTGATTCAACTATCCATAATCAATACAAAGCCTCAATGTTCCATCCATCTTTTTAACTAACACCAAAGCACCTCATGATAAAATATTAAGCCAAATAAAATCCTCATTTAGTAATCCTTGTAGTTGTTTTTCTAATGCCGCTTACTCAAATGATATCATTTTGTAGAGAAGCTTAGATTTTAGGATTGTCCCAAGGACCAAATCAAAAGCAAAATCACATTTGCAGGTAATCCAAACAAGTCATCTTGGGATACATTAGGCAAGGAGATAAATAATGTCCAATACTCTCAAAATAAAAGATTGGCTGATCAAATATGCAAAAAGTGATCATTCGTTATATACCAATCCATACTGGTATGATAAGAAGATAGTCAATCCATACCAAGTATAATATCATAACTCCAAATCTCTAGGAGAACTAAATCAGCAAAAGTTCAAGTTCTCCAACAAAAATCAGACAAGAGGACCAGATTCAAGTTCGTTATCAAAGAATCTCCATTGATTGTACTTACATATATCACATAATATAGTGGTCTAGGTTGAATACCCAAGTGATAGGCAACATATTACGAATCAAATCGTAGATAGGACCTATGGTCAAACAAATATTTGCATTCTTTCATAAACATGTATAATACCTTTGATCACTAATTCAGAAGTTTTAGAATCATATTCAGTGATAGCATACACTCTGACATGGGCTGATGATTTATGAGGCAGTGACTCTTTCTTCTTGTTCAAAGGGCAGTCTTTTATTTTATGATCCAACTTTCTACAAGCAAAATAGACTCCAATCACCCGAAAACACAAACTTGTTTCATAATTTAACTTGTAATTCACACATGATTAAGTCTTTGGTGGTGACTTTCCTTTTCAAATCCAAATGTCTTGACCCTCTTGTCATTACTTTCTGATTCATTTCCAATCATATTCTTATTGGTAAACTTGTCCTTATCATTCTTGTCATTGATCTCCAAAAATTCTTTTCATTGTTGCCAATAATAATCAGCCTCTACTTCCAATATAAAGTGGCAAAAGAAATCTTTTGATCATCAAAACAATTTTGTACATCAAATATCTTCTCTGTTTGCATCATTCATTTTTCTACCACCAATGAAATTAGGTCCACCATGCTGTGCCACTCTGATTCAATATCCCCGATTACCCCATTCATCCCACTTAATTAATCAAAATCAAATGAAATAGGAGGACCAAATGTCCTCGTCATCCCAGATTCCTAAAATGCATCAAAGAAAATTTCCACCGATCACTACAGTTCACTAGACCTCAATATATTTTGCACGTCAACATATCAAATATTTCAGTAATCCTCAAACCATGCTCTGATACCACCTCTGTCACGCCCCTCAAAATATCCATGATTTTTAAAATTTTCGTCACAGACCAATCCAGGATCCAAACTAACGTTTGAGGACACTGAAAACATTCTATTCATATTCACATCCATAAAACCTGTGCAGTTTATAATCATATATCACATCACTCGATAATTCACATTTATGGCAACCCAAGCCAACTTGACAAACATGAACAACATTTATAAATCCACAAGCTAAATAATTTATACAATCAGAACTCCAACTATTCACCACAAGTTCATATCATTATAAATTAGGCTTAACATTCAGAAATTCCAAATAAGAGAGATCTCCTAACACTTTGACACAGTATATCCATTTCGGTTCATCGACGACATTTCATTACATACAAAACATACTTATACAACAATAGCATAACAACCAACAAGACTTGCCCATAATTCTGAATAGCTATCCACTGCCTCAGCCCAAATCAAACATCTCGAAGAGTGACAAGCTGACCTGAAAGGTTTATGTAACAACGGAGTGAGCCAAAAACGGCTCAGCAAGTGACAAAGCATATTTAGAACAAAAGGAACAGTTTGAAACGAGTAAGGTATCATAATGCAAGGCAGAATACCAGAATTCTCAAGGATACCATCTCAATAGATACCAAATCATACGTATCATGTCATTCAAAAACATATTTGATCCATAACGAATGGGGCATAGAGTAATTGGAGCATATCAATGGCAGATAGGATATTTCAGAACATATCTGTTCATAACAAATGGAGCACAGAGTAATTGGAACATATCAATGGCAGATAGGACATTTCAGAACATATCAGTTCATAGCAAATGGAGCACAGAGTAATTGGAGCATATCAGAAACAAGGAAACATATCGGAGCTTATCAATGGCATATAAAATGTTCCGAAGCATATCAACGGCATATGGAACATTTCGAAGCAAAATCATCAGTGAATGAAGCATTTCAGAGCATATCGAAAACAAATATCGTACAGAAGCTCAAACGTCGTCTTTGACGTTGCAAACATATCAATCTTATCCAAAGCATGTACAGAAACACATAACCAAAGCTCTGGATATCATATCAAACATACAGAAGGTGTAGTGGGATCTCAGTCAGAATGTGATTCATCCATTTCTGAATGACCACCTGACAAAAGTCTCCCACGTCTGGGAGCTCCATCCACCCACGTCTAGGTGAAGTCAAAGGGGGCCGGCAGAGCATCGCAGGCTCTAAGCAATATCCCACATAGCGGGACCCCACATAGCGGGCAAATAAGCGCATACCAGAATATCCCACATAGCGGGACCCCACATAGCGGGCAAATCAGCGCATACCCTTTACCATTTCTGGCAAAGGTCCAGACAATCCCACACACCAGAGTACAAAAGGGCAGTTTCAACAATAAGTAGCATATATTGGAAGCACACGCGGAACAACAAAACGTACATGTGCCTTTACGAGTCAATCCGAAGTAAGCAATAATCTTTCACAAGTATATTCAGATTTGAAAGGAATTGAAAGCAATGGCACATATGGAATCCAAGCAATCACATATAACTCAATTCAATAAGAAGATTTGATGAATTCAATGTCCAAAGGAATGAAACTGGAATAGGCACATATCGAAAGCAAATGCGGAATAATAGGATATACATGTGCCTATATGAGTCAATATGATATAGCATAAACGTTACACAACAGTTTTCAAGAATGCAAATAATTTTTAGGACAAGAGCATACAAGAATTCAAAGAAGTAATATAAAGCTCAATTGAATAAGAAAGCTAAAGGATATCAATTTCCAAAGGAATGAAACCAGAATATGAGAAATCGACCAAAGCTCGATTTCTGGCAGAATACAGAAGGCACATTGAACAAATGATTCAAACTAACAATCGTGCTCCAATTTACTCAGAAATAATCATTGGATAATACTTTCAGATAAGACAGGCTTCATATGAATTGAACTGTCCAATAGAGAGAGAGTTACAAATAATTTGGTAAGCAAGAGTCGTAGAACAAAATCTCTATTGGCAGAATTCATAATGTCAGATTCAACAGATAACTGGGCAGGTGTTTAGATTCCAAATCTTTCAATCCATATATCAAGGAAAGGTCTACGAGTCTAGGTTCCAATGAAATCAGTTTTGAACAAATCAGAGTTTCCACAAAGGCTTATAGGCAGCTCGGTATCAAAAGGTCAGAATCTCAGAAGTTGCACAGATTCGAATCGTTACGTCTAAACAGGAGATATATCAAATGCAAGGCTAGAACAATTCAAAGTTCCTCATATTCAAAGCAAATGTGGAGATAAAATTGACAGTGAGGAAAGATCAGGATACTTGCAATAAGACATATCAGAGCAATTATAGGAGAAACGATCAGGGAACTTGCAATAAGACATATCAGAGCAATTATAGGAGAAACGATCAGGGAACTTGCAATAGAAAGGATTGAAACAAGCGGGAAACTTGCCTTTCAATGATTTCGATCCGAAGATCCAAAGAAGGTGCCAGCCCAAATCCTTCTACTTTTTCTCCGTGTCCTCTCTCTGTTTCGTTTTGTGCTCCCGTTTTCTTCCTTTCTTCGCAACTACACCACGTGTCGAACATCGAGGCACAGTCACCTGCTCTCTCTTACTCTCATTCCTTCTTTTTCTTTCCCAAACGCAGCTGCCACAGTCGCCGCCGCTGCCGCTGCCACAATCGCAGCCACGACCGCAACTGCGGTCACAACCGCAGCCCCCTTCCACTGCACTATTTCCTTCTTCCCTTCTCTCGCAGACATAACTACTGCATACGCAGTCACTGCCGCTACGGTCGCAATCCCGTCCGCAACCCCTTTTTCCCCCCTTTCCTCTCCTTTCTTTCCCGGCTGCAACTGACGCAGTCACAGTCGCAGCCATGGCCGCAGCCACCACGCCTCTACTTCCTCTGCTACTCTATTTCCTCTCCTACTTCTCTTCCAACTGTAGCTGCCACTGCCGCAGCTGCCACCCCTTCTCCTTTTCCTCTCTTCTTCCTCTCCTTCCCTTTCTCTTCTTCTTCCTTTCCTTCTCTTCTTTCCCAGCCACAGCTGCAGCTGCCATCACCGCAGCCGCAGCCCCTTCTCCTCTTCCTCTCTTCTTCCTCTCCTTCCCTTTCTCTTCTTCTTCCTTTCCTTTTTCTCTTTCCCTGCCACAGCTGCAGCTGCCATCGCCGCAGCCGCAGCCCCTTCTCCTCTTCCTCTCTTCTTCCTCTCCTTCCCTTTCTCTTCTTCTTCCTTTCCTTTTTCTCTTCCTCTTTCCCTGCCATAGCTGCAGCTGCCACAACCGCAGCCGCAGCTACTTCTTTCCCTTCTCCTCTTCCTTCTCCTTCCTTTCTTCTTCTTCTCTCCCCGCTGCAACTGCTGCAGTCGCGGCCGCAGCCACGGCCGCAACCTCTCCCTCCTCCCCTGCTTATCTTCCTCTTCTTCTTCTCTTCCAGCTGCAGCTGCCATCGCCGCAGCTGCAGCCCCTTCTTCCCCGGCGTCACACACACCCTCTCCTCTGTTTCCTCTGCAGGAAACAGAGGTATCACACCTCTTTCTCTTCCTCTTCTTCTTCTTCTCCTCTTCCCCTCTTCCCTTTTCCTCCCCAAGGCCACACATCTCCTCGCTGCAGCCTTGCCGCAGCTATCTTCTTCTTCTTCTTCTTCTTCCCTTTTCATCCTCAACACCCCACACATCCTCTCCTCTGTTTCCACCTGCGGGATACAGAGGTGCTGCAGCCCTGGCTGCTGCAACTGCCTCTCTTTTCCCTCTTCTTCTCCTTCTCTTCTTCTCCTCTTCCCTTTTCCTCCCCAAAGCCACACACCTCCTCGCTGCAGCCTTGCCGCAGCAATCCTCCTCTCTTCTTCTTCTTCTTCTTCTTCTTCTTCTTCTCTTCTCCCTCTTCTTCTTCTCCCCACGCCCCACAGCTCCTCGCTGCAGCCCTCGCTGCAGCCACCTCCTCTTCTTCTTCTTCTTCTCTTCTCCCTCTTCTTCCTCTCTTCTTCCTCCTCTCTTCTTTTCCCTCTTCTTCTTCTTTTCTTCACTCCTCATGCCCCACCGCTCCTCTCTGTTTCTTCGAGAAACAGAGAGTGCGTGGGAGGCGGTGGGATAAAACCGAAATTTTCGGTTTTTCTTTATTTACTTCTTTTTACAACTTAACAGCTTAGTCTTTGAAATTTCTATATTTACATATAGGTCCTCCAATTTATAAATAAATCTTTATTAATAATTTTTTAAAAGCGAGGGATATTACAGTAGAATCCTAAAGTGCGACCAAAGATGTCCGTAGGTGAAACTATGACTGCAAGACCAAGAAATTATCACCGACTTCTTCCTCCTACCAATTGATGACTATGAGGCTGTACTTGGCATAGAATGGCTGACCATGCTAGGTGATGTCTCTTGGAACTTTTTCAAATTAATTATGAAATTCTACTGCAAAGGCAAACATATCATCCTACGCGGGAAGTGCGGAAGCAACGTAACCACCATTTCGACCCAACGAATGGAGAAAGTTTTACACAAGATAAATGGTGGCTTTTTTATGCATCTCCAGCAGCAACTAGAGGGGAAGAAAATAGAAATTGAATATCAAAATCTAGCCTAATTGCTTGTTGAATTTGCCGACATTTTTGCTGAACCGCGCGGTCTTCCTCCTTCCCGGCAACATGACCATCGGATTCCAATCCTTCCGGGCAAGCCACGAGCAAACACTCGACCATACCGATATCCTCACCTCCAAAAAGATGAAATTGAAAAGATCATAAAAGAGATGCTTGAAACAGGAGTGATTCGGCCAAGTTGCAACCCCTATTCCTCACCGGTGCTACTTGTATGCAAGAAGGACAGAACTTCACGGATGTACATCGACTACCGAGCTTTAAATGGCATCACTGTCAAGGACAAGTATCTAATACTAGTGGTGGATGAAATTCTTGATGAACTAAAAGGAGCTCGAGTCTTCACAAAGTTGGACCTCCGATTCGATTACCACTAAATACGGGTATACGAAGATGACATTCGAAAAACTGCATTCCACACACATGATGGCCATTATGAATTCTTGGTAATGCCTTTTGGACTCACTAATGCTCCTTCAACCTTTCAAAGTCTCATGAATGATATTTTTTGGAGCTTTCTTCATAAATTTGTACTAGTATTTTTTGATGATATTCTCATTTACAACCCTTCTCTTGAGACTCACTTTCAGCATTTACGGATTGTTTTGACGATCCTTCAGGAGAATACTCTTTTTATTAAGTAACCAAAGTATAACTTTCTCCAGCAAAAAGTAGAGTACCTTGGGTACATAATATCAGAAGGAGTGGCGGTAGACCCAACAAAAATTGAGGCAATGCAAGGCTGGTCGAAACCTATAAACGTGAAATTACTACGCGGGTTCCTTGGACTAACGGGCTACTACCGAAAATTTGTTAAAGACTATGGGAAGATCAATGCACCCCTCACTTCTCTACTAAAAATAGATGCTTTCCAATAGTCGGACAAAGCCTCCGTTGCCTTCGACAAACTTAAGGCAGCCATGACAATGACGCCGGTGCTAGCGCTACCATATTTCAACCGACCCTTCATCATTGAGGCCGACGAATCTTGAGTTAGAATTGGAGCTGTTCTTATGCAAGATGGTTGACCACTCGCATACATTAGCAAAGAATTATCTCCCTCCCATCAAAACATGTTAGTATATGATAAGGAGATGCTCGCCATTGTACATGTAGTAACGAGGTGGAGACCCTACCTGATTGGTCGACGATTTCAAATTAAAACCGACTATGGAAACCTCAAGTACTTTTTGGAGCAAAAGATATCATCCCGTGAGTAGCAAAAATGGGTAACCAAACTTCTTGAATTTGATTATGAAATTATTTACAAAAAGGGGAAAGAAAACTTTGTTGCAGATGCACTCTCATGGCTACCTAAGCAAGCTAAGGTTTCAGCCATCTCCCTTCCTACCACCAGTCTCCTCAAGTACATTAGGGAAGAATGAAAGAAGGATCCAGAGATCAGCAACATCATAAAAAAATTATAGGAGGATCCAAGTGCAATAGCCCACTACACTTGGGATTCGAGAGATCTACGCTACAACGGTCGCATTGTGCTTATACTTGACTCCCCTTGCATCATAATCATCCTACATGAAATGTACTCTATACCTTTAGCAGGGAACTCCGGATTCCCGAGAACCTACAAAAGTGTAAAGCAAAATTTTTATTAGAGAGGGATGAAAAAAATTATTGCTGAATATGTGGCACAATGTGATGTATGTCAACAGCACAAGGGTGAAACTGTGGCAAATCCAAGGAAGCTACAACCATTACCCATACCAGACTCGGTGTGGACTGACATCTCCATGAACTTCATTGAAGGGCTGCCACCTTCCAAAGGTAAAGGCAAAATTCTCGTGGTGGTTGATTGACTTACAAAATATTCTCATTTTTATGCTGTGAGAAATCACTACACTATTGCTAGTATTACCCAGATTTTCATAGAAAATATTATTAAACTATATGGGATGCCAAGGTCCATTATAAGTGATTGTGATAGAATCTTCACTAGTAAATTTTGGACTGAGTAATTTTAGTTAAAAGGCACCAAACTCAAGATGAGCACGACGTATCATCCACAAACTGACGGCCAAACAGAGGTGGTAAACAGGTGTTTAGAGACGTTCCTTTGGTGTTTCACTAGTAATCGACTAAAAGAGTGGGCAAAATAGCTTCTATAGACCGAATTATGGTATAATACTATATATCATTCATCTACAAAATGTGCCCCTTATGAAGCATTGTATGGTCGGTCGCCTCTGTGATTCCAAAGGATGTAATTGGCTCGGCCAAGGTAGATCAGGTCGACCAAGGATTGATTGACAGGGACAAACTCCTATAATTGTTAAAGGATAATCTCTCTACCACTCAAGCTAAAATGAAGCAACAAGCCGACACACAACGAAGTGAAAGAGAATTTTCAATAGGAGATTAGGTTTATCTTCGCCTACAGCCATACAAGCAACTTTCCATCAACACTCGAGCCTCCATGAAGCTATCCCCACATTTTTATGGGCCCTATCAGATCACAGAATGTATTGGAGCCATGGTGTACAAACTAAATTACTTGAGGATGCCAAAATTTATCTTGTCTTCCACGTGTCATGCTTGAAGCCCAAGTTGGGAGAACACGAGTCACCCTAAATCCGACTATCCAACACCACTGAGGATGGAGTTATTAACGCCCAACCACAAGCCATCCTCGATCACAGGATCGTGATGCATCGTCGGCGTCCCTCTACTAAAGTACTAGTGCATTGGAATAATTTACCAACTTGAAGATACCACATGAGAACCATATGAAGAGCTGAAAACCCGATTCCCTGAGTTCATGGATTCTCAGCCTTGAGGATAAGGCTGATTTGAAGAGGGCGGGTCTATTAGGACTCTAGTTAGGAGAGTCCTAATTGATAGGGACATTGTTAGGACTCTAGCTAGGAGAGTCCTAATTGAGAAGGACATTCATGTAAAACCTACCTAAGCCGACCCCTATTAAAGAGGTGAAGAGACCGGACAGGGTTTGGAAGTTATTTCTTAGAGAAGAATTAGGAGTTGTAGAGGAATATGTGTCTTGAGTAGGAGTCCTATTACGAGTCTTAAGTAGGAGTCTTAATTGAGTAGGAGTCCTATTAGGAGTTAAGGTTTAGAAACCCTATAAATAGTCATGTATTCATCCTCTTTTGATAAGCAATAGATGAATATTTTCTATAGCCTTTGAGCAGCAATTTGGAGAAAAGAACCCCTATAGAGTTTCAAGGAGGCCGATCCCCTAAAGAGATCAACCCCAAGTTTAGAATCCGCAAGGGTTGTATCAACCCCCCTCTTAGTTGCTATTCTGGAATGTGATTTTTATATCCATCTGCTAGATCTCATAATTATAGTGTGCTACAATAGCCAATAGAATTTGGATGGATTTTAGCATGGCTACGGGTGAGAAGGTTTCATTATAATCAACACCATGCCTTTGATGATACCCCTTAGCTACTAGCCTCACTTTATAGGTCTCTACTTTTTTATCTACTCTGATTTTTTTCTTGAAGATCCACTTGCAACCAATGGGTACGATAACCTCAGGTTTATCAACTAGGTTTTAAACCTTGTTGTTGTATATGGAATCAATCTTAGAATTTATAGCTTTTTGTCACTTCCCAGAGTCTAAACTCATAATAGCCTCCTCATAGGTTTAGGGATCAATAACCTCAACATCTTCTCCTATGATATATCTCACATATATCTTAGGAGGATGGGGTATTCTACCGAATTTACATAAAGTCGGAACTTGTGTGCTAGGTACTTGAATAGACTCGGGCTATGGAATTATGCTTGAGCTAGGTTTTCCAACCTCGTTTAACTCTATTACGCTCTCACTATCTCCACCAAAGAATGTGTTCCTTCTTAAAGAACACTACACTCTTAGCTATAAAGACCTTTTGATCCTCGGGGTGATAGAAATAATACCCACAAGTTTCCTTAGGGTATCCCACGAACTTGTACCGCTCCATCCTAGATTCTAATTTATCGGGGTTATGTCTCTTAACGTGGGCAGTGCAGCCCCAAATCTTAACAAGCTTAAGATCAAGCTTCTTCCCTTTCTATATCTCATATGGTGTGGACACTATTAACTTAATTAGAACTCTGTTCAGAAGGTAAGCTACAAACTCTAGGGTGTTAGGAAAAGAGTCGACACTAAGAGTGTCACGCCCCTCAAAATATCGATAATATTAAAATTTTCAACACAAACCAATCTAGGATCCAAACTAACATTTGAGGTCACTAAGAAAACATTCAGATTAAAATTTCACCTCTATAATCTATAAATTTATAAACTCTGTGCAGTTCATAAACATACAACACATCGCTCGATGATTCATAAAATCTGAATCCAACTCACCAAAATAATAACCACAACATAAATTCACAAATTTATAAACCCTATGCAGTTCATAAACATATAACACATCGCTCGATGATTCATAAAATCTGAACCCAACTCACCAAAATAATAACCACAACATAAATTCACAAGTGTGGGAGTTTGTACAATCATAAAACCAACGTTTACCATAAGTTCATATCATTACACGAATTAAACTTAACATTCCAGAATCTTAAACATGAGAGGTCCTTTAAAATTTTACAAAATCCACAAGTTTAGATTCATCGTCAACATTTCATTAGATGCAGCGTGTGCTTATACAATAAAAACATATATACTAATAAAGATCTGCCCAAAATCTTTTAGCTTTCCACTGCCTCAGCCCAATCTTAACATTTAAGCAAGCGACAAGCTATCCTGAAAAATTTATACAACAACGGGGTGAGCATATAAAGCTCAGCAAGTGACTAACATATCCATATCAAAAGAGGACAATTTCCAAAGAGATAAGGTTTCAAAATGCAAGGCAGAATATAAGAATTCATAGACGTAATATCATTAGGTGCAGAATCACAATTATCATTTCAATCATATATATTTGGTTCATAACAGATGGGGCATAGAGTAATTGGAGCATATCAACCACGAATGAAACGTTTCGGAGTATATCAATAACAAATGAAACATTTCGGAGCTTATCAATGACGTATGAAATGTTCCGGAGCATATCAACGGCATATGGAACATTTCGAAGCATATCAACAATGAATGAAATATTTCGGAGCTTATCAATGGCGTATGAAATGTTTCGGAGCATATCAACGGCATATGGAACATTTCGAAGCATATCAACAATGAATGAAACATTTTAGAGCTTATCAATGGCGTATGAAATGTTTCGGAGCATATCAACGGCATATGGAACATTTCGAAGCATATCTACAATGAATGAAACATTCCGGAGCATATAAATAACAAATGAAATGTTTCGGAGCTTATCAGTGGCGTATGAAATGTTCCGGAGCATATCAAAGGCGTATGGAACATTTCGGAGCATATCAATAACAAATACCAAACAGAAGCTCAAATGTCGTCTTTGATATTGCATTCATATCATTCTTATCCAAAGCATGTACAGAAACACATAACCAAAGCTCTGGATATCATATCAAACATACAGAAGGTGAAGTGGGACCATAACATAATATGGTACATCCATTTCTGAATGACCACCAAACATAAGTCTCCCACGTCTGGGAGGTCTCCCACGTCTAGGAGCTCCATTCACCCACGTCTGAGTGAAGTCATAGGGGCCGGCAAAGCATCTCAGGCTCTATGCATAACTCCCTTCACCATTTCTGGTGAAGGTTCACAATATCCCACAAACACCAGAGTACAAAAGGATAGTATGAACAATGAATAGCACATATCGGAAGCACACGCGGAACAACAAAACGTACATGTGCCTTTACGAGTCAATCCGAAGTAAGCAATAATCTTTCATAATTATATTCAGATTTGAAAGGAATTGAAAGCAAGAGTAAATATGGAATCCAAGCAATCACATACAACTCAATTCAAATAAGAAGGTTAGATGAATTCGATATCCAAAGGAATGAAACTAGAATAGGCACACATCGAAAGCAAATGCGGAATAATGGGTTATACATGTGCCTATATAAGTCAATGTGATATAGCATAAATGTTACACAATATGTTCAGGAATGGTAATAATTTATAGACAAGAGCAAACGAGAATTCAAACATTAATATAAGCCACAATTGAGTGAAGGGAACTGACCAAAATCTATTTTCAAACGAACGAAAACAGAAGATACGAAATTGATCAAAGCTCGATTTCTGACAGAATTCGAGAGGCTCATTGGATAAATACTTTAGATTATCAATTATGCTCCAATACCCTCAAGAAGGCTATTGTCGAAAGATATATCAATCTATTTTCTGTTAAAATAAGTTTCGTACAAATCATGGTTTCCAACAAGGAGTTACCTTTGATTTGGTAACACAAGGTCAAAAACAAAATCACTGTTTTGCAGAATTCATAGGGTCGGATTCAACAGATAATAGGGTAGGCATTTGAATTCCAAATTTTTCAAACTATATGTCAAAAGAAAGGTCTACAAGTCTAGTTTCGAAGAAATCAGTTTGGTATAAATCAGAATTTCCAACAAGGACTTATAGGTATTTTAGTATCAAAAGGTCAGAAATTTTGATCCCTGTTCTGCAGCATCTATAGGCTCATTTGAAATAGATGTTTGGGTAAGTATTCGGTGTCCAAAATCTACAAAATCAGTGTCAAAAGAAAGATATAAGAGTCTAATTTCATGCGAGCTAGGTCTTGCCTGAATCCACATTTGGTGCTAAAAATTATAGCCGAAACAGTGTATAGGGGTCAGTTTACCGAAAAAATTTCAGATCATTGGTTTTATGTCCAAAGAGAGGAATATCAGGTTCTAAGCATAAATCTTTCAGAATCAATATAGGAACATAGACTAATACTTCTGTAGGATGGGGTTAGAACACTTGCCTTTGAGAATTTTGACCCTAAATGAGAAGATTTGAGCAAGAAACCTCAAAGCCCCAAATTTTTTTTCTTCTTCTTCTTCCCCCTTTTTCTTCTCTTTTTCTTTCTTTCTTTCTCCTGTGCTTCCACGCAGCTGCCTTCTCTAGTTCCTTATGAACGAAGGCAGAGAGGCTTAAACGGTGGGATTTGTAATTTTATGTATTTTGTAGTTTAGTCCTTGTATTATTATATTTACGATTAGGTCCTTAGGGTTTACATATAGGTCCTCAAAACTTTTTTTTTTTTGAACAAATCCCCCAAATCTTAAGAATAAGTTCTCAGATTCATACTTTGGCTCTTTTATCAAATTTAAAATAGATATTTACATTTTAACTAGAAACTTATACGAAAATTTTGATAATGAGGGATGTTACAAAGAGGGGGGGGGGGTGAATTAGTGTAGTGGTAAAATTATATCGGTTCAAAAAACCTTCATAGAGTGTTTACATCGGTAAAATTACAGCGATGAAATTTCGACGAAAATCGTTTCAGAGAGAGGTTAACTGGAAAGCGTTTTTGTAAAAATAGCTTGAAAGCGTACGAATGATGCATAGTGGATGTAAAGTAAGTTAAGAGGTTTGTAGTAAAGTAAATTGCTCAAATAAAGAAATGCAAACCAGAGAAGAACACGTCGATTTTATAGTAGTTCGGTCGTCATGACCTACATCTACTCTGCCGATTCCTCTTCCATCGAGGCCACTAGCATCTACTATCGGTCTTCCTTCAATAGGCGTAGACCAAATACCTTTTATAACTTGATTCTCCTTTTACCGGTTTTAGGAGATAACCCTTACCCACTTACTCTTTTCTAAAACTATTCTAACACTTAGAACTTTTGAGAGGAGTTCACACAAGATTGCATTAACGTTTCTTTCTATTTTTACTCTCTAGTCTTATGTATCTTAACCAGGGATGAGAGGGGCATTTATAGGCCTCAAGTTGATTCAAACTTGGAGCCTAAAAATATCTCATCCCGGGTTTCCTAGGTTTGGGTGGTACCACCGCCTATGTTGGGCGGTACCACCGCCAGTGTTAGTTTGACACTGACACTGCACTAGGCAGTACCATCGCCTAGTCTGACAGTACCACCGCCTAGCACTGGGCCACTGGGCAGTACCACCGCCTAGACTGGTGGTACCATCGCCCAGACTGTGTTAGGATCGGAGCGGCACTAAGAGGGGGGGGTGAATTAGTGCAGCGGATTAAAACTTCGATTTTAACAAAATCTTTCGTACGTTAAGAACGAAACTTGAGAAATTTAACTTGAAGGCGTATTCTTGAAGTTGCACAGCAAGAGTAATAAGGAACTAAAGCAGTAAAAAGATTTACAATAATGTAAATGACAATAATAAAGAGCAAACCAGAGATTACGCCGATTTTTAGAGTGGTTCGGTCAAATGACCTACTCCACTTGCGAGGCCCCTCTTCGATGAGGCTCCCACCTTCCACTAGCAAGTCTCTTGAAATGGAAGGGTAAACACCCCTCTTACAACCTTTTACAAGCAGCTCAACCTCTTACAAATTTTCAATAAGAAAGAAGGAGGAGAACTCTCTAGCAAATTGAAAACAAGACTTGCTAAGACTTTCTAAGACTTTTCTCTCAATCAAAATGCTTCTCAAAAGTTGTAACCTCAGCTGAGATTTGAGGGGTATTTATAGGCCTCAAGAGGATTCAAATTTTGGGCTCCAAAATTTGAATTCTCTTAGGGTTCCCGGTGCTGGAGGTTCCACCGCCCAGCCAGGCGGTGCCACCGCCCAGCGCTCGGGTGCTGGACGGTGCAACTGCCCAGCCAAGGAGGTGTCACCGCCCAGCACTCGGGTGCTGGGCGGTTTCACCGCCTGGCTTTCCGATTCATTGGTTTGGCTTAATTTTAGCCCAAACCAAATCTAACTTTGGGCCCAGTTGGCCCCTAACCAGGATATAGGATTATCTCTTAATCCTAATCCTAATTACAGGTGAACTACATAACACAAAAAAAACATCCTAAGCAAGTTTTTTAACCGCGAATGTCGAGTCTTGTTCCGGCGAGCTTTCCGACGAACTTCTTCCGACGGACTCCCTGCAAGCTCCCAATCTTTGTGATGACTTTAATGAGTAGCCGAGCCTTCTTGGTGATCTCCGTGAGCCTCCGACGATTTCTTCGGCGAACTTCCGACACGTTCCCGATTTCTTCTCGGATGGTTCCGGCAGCATCTCTGATGATTCTTCGGTCTCTTAAACGTCCATCGAGCTCGACTCCGGTATCCTTGCTTTATGTTTTCTGGTTATCGTAGTTAATCCTGCACACTTAACTCAATAATATGGATTAGATCAATTAACCCACCAATTGATTATATCATCAAAATCCGAGATTCAACAATCTCCCCCTTTTTGATGATGACAATCAATTGATGACGGAGTTAAACATAACTCCCCCTATCTATATGCCATATTATGAGAAGATAAAAAACACTTGAATTCCATCCCATTGGATTCAAGCATAACCTGATAAGTTCTAATCGTAGAACTTTATCGTTATCCTCATTAAACAATAGTAAGTACGAAACTTCGATGAAAATCATAAGTTAAATGATACGGGACGAATTTTGCTACGATAGAAGATAAAGATTTTCAATATAAATTTCATGATATCAATCTTGTGATATTTTCAAGGATTTGCAAGTCATATAAGACATTCATATCACACAGAAGATAAACATTTTCAATATAAATTTCATGATATCAATCTTGTGATATTTTCAAGGATTTGCAAGTCATATAAGACATTCATATCACACAGAAGATAAACATTTTCAATATAAATTTCATGATATCAATCTTGTGATATTTTTAAGGATTTGCAAGTCATATAAGACATTCATATCACACAAGTTTTTGTAATTTATATTAGCCATGCTATCGTTCTGGTGTAAGTCATCACTTCTCCCCCTTTGTCATCAACAAAAAGAGACAAGCCAGCTAATTGATGATCATAGAAAAAGGTTTAGCATTTATCAAAGTTCATCATTCAAATTTGCCAGAAATAGTTTATCCAAAAGACATCATCATCTATGCAGATTAAGACAGTAGTTATCTAAAGGAAAGATCAGTTATCGTACAATCGATGACAAACATGAACTTGTTTTTAAAAGCAAACAGGACAGAATAAAAAGATACATCAATTTAATCCTTAGGAGGTAATCCACAGTGCTGATACATGATATCTATTTTTTCATTCATCTATCGTAGTGTCTTCAAAATTTCAACTTGTTGATTTTGAATTTGTTCTTGCTGTGATTTGATCTGAGATAGCTCCGCCATAATGATATCTTCAGAGGAGGAAACAGGAGCTGAAGGTGCTGCTCCAAAGGGACTAGGAGGAGGAGATTCACTTCCCATAAGAATTGGTGTTTCGGGTTGTTCTATTGGTGTAGGAATTGGATCCGTCCTTCTAGGCTGCCTAACCCATATGCCATTGCTAAAAGTGCACCTAAGTTTTTTTAGCAGGTTTTTATTTATTATGTTATATCGATCATTTTGAATAGATTCTTCATCGGGTGGAATGCAAATGTCATAGGCATGAAGAATTCTAGTGATTAACCTCCCATATGACAATATAGTATCTTTAGTCATAATTTCCTGCATGTGTTGGCGAATCAAGTACCCAAAACAATTATGCTGACCGGTTATAATCCAATACATGGTTCCTATCTCTAATTGGCTTACTTCGTCAAGATGAAATTGTTTGGGGAATATGATGCTTGTGATAATGTGATGAAGAATTTTAGAGTTGAAAGGCATTAAGTGTTCACAGCTCTTGGGTAGGAAGTCAAGGTTTGGATTTGCAAAAATTGTTTTCACGGCTTCGGAATAGGTTGCTCCTATTTTTTTGACGTCCCATTTACCTTTAAAATAGCATCCCCTATCTTTTTCAGTTATGCCAATTAGCTCACAAATGGTGCTGTCAAAAATTCTAATGGGTGTTCCTAGAATGTAAGTGCTTAGGCTATCATTGTCTTCATATAGGTTGGCATAGAACAATCTCACTAACCGTGGATAGATTGGTTCATCTATTTGTAGTAGAGGTAGAGCTTCTAGTTGAGCAAACCACTTAATGGGATCTAAGTCCTCTAGTTCATCCAAATCAACGTATTTTCCCTTATGGACACATCGTGTTTCAAATTTTGGAAAGCTAAGGGCTACCTCTTTTGATCTAAAAAGGTCATGGTTATATGAATCTCCTTCAATCCTTATTCCTTTTGATCTCTTTGGAGCCATTTTCTAGACAAGATGATGATGAAATTGTGAAAAACAAGCAAGAGAAAGAGAAAAGAAAGGAGGGATTTCAAGTGTTACCTTGTGGAGATTATGTTGAGAGATGGAAAGCTTGGACCACCAAGAATCCTTCTCCAATGTTTCTAAGAGTTAGAATGAGGGTTAGAGGGAATGGGAGAGGGTTTTGGAGAGGTCTTTCTTCGGGTTGGGGGCGGTGTCACCGCCGGCCCTAACCCCTCGGGTTAAAAGGGTGACTCGGTCGGTGTCACCACCAAACTGGTCGGTGTCACCGCCTGGCGCCCGAGCGCCAGTCGGTGCAACCGCCGGATCTGGCGGTGCCACCGCTGGCATCACGCGGAGGAAAGAAAAAATAATTTTCTTCCTTCCTTTTGTTTAGCTTCTTCCCTCAAGATCATAATTTATACTTTAATGGATCATTTTGAATTGAAGAAGAAGGAAGAATTCAAATTCATAAACGAAGGGAAAAGAACGAGTCCTTTTTGTGAAGTTCATTTTAGGGACAATTTAGCATGCCTAATTCCCTTCGGATGAATTCAAATTGGTCTTCATTCAAAGCTTTTGTAAATATATCTGCTAATTGATGCTTTGTGTCAATGAATTCTAGAACAACATCATTGTTAAGAACATGATTGCGTATGAAATGATGCCTAACGTCGATGTGCTTAGTTCTAGAGTGCTGAATTGGATTTTTAGTAAGGCATATGGCACTAGTATTATCGCATTTTATGGGAATATTTTCAAGGTGAATTCCATAGTCTTCTAATGTATTTTTCATCCAAATTACTTGTGCACAACATGCACTTGCAGCAATGTATTCGGCTTCCGCCGTAGATAGTGCAACTGAATTTTGTTTCTTGGAAGTCCAAGAAACAAGTGCATGTCCTAAAAATTGGCATGTTCCGGATGTACTTTTTCTATCTATCCTGCATCCGCCAAAATCGGCATCTGCATAAGCTATTAGATCGAATTTTTCAGATTTTGGATACCACAATCCTAAATTTGGAGTTCTTTTAAGATACCTATATATTCTTTTAACACTCTTAAGATGAGATAATTTAGGATTAGATTGAAACCTAGCGCAAAGTCCTACACTAAACATAATATCCGGTCTAGTCGCAGTGAGGTAGAGTAGACTACCTATCATTCCCCTATATGTTTTTTGATCGAAACTTTCACCATTTTCATCCATATCTAACTTAGTCGCAGTACTCATAGGGGTGTTTATTGCTTTTGAATTATCCATGTTAAATCATTTTAACAATTCTAATGTATATTTGGATTGGTTAAGAAATATACCATCACTAAGTTATTTGATTTGTAATCCCAAAAAGAAAGTTAATTCACCCATTAAACTCATTTCAAATTCAAGACTCATACATTTGGCAAATGATTCACATAGTGATTCATCCGAAGAGCCAAACACAATATCGTCAACATAAATTTGCACAATAAGAAAATTATTTTCAAAATATTTAATAAACAATGTAGTATCAACCTTGCCTTTGGTAAAATTATTTAAAATAAGAAAGGAACTAAGCCTTTCATACCAAGCTCTAGGAGCTTGTTTTAAGCCATAGAGAGCTTTAGTCAATTTGAATACATGATTAGGAAGAAGACAATTTTCAAATCCGGGAGGTTGTTCGACAAATACTTCTTCGGAAATAAAACCATTCAAGAAAGCACTTTTAACATCCATTTGAAATAGTTTAAAATTATTACTACTAGCATAGGCAAGGAGCATCCTTATGGCTTCTAATCGAGCCACGGGAGCGAAGGTTTCTTCGTAATCGATACCTTCTTCTTGGTTGAAACCTTTGGCCACTAATCTAGCCTTGTTTCTAACCACGATACCATTTTTGTCTTGCTTGTTTCTAAAGACCCACTTAGTACCTATGATTAAGTGGTCACTTGGTCTAGGAACAAGCTTCCATACCTCATTCCTCTCAAATTGGTTCAATTCTTCTTGCATTGCAATGATCCAAAAATCATCTTTTAAGGCATCGTCAATGCATTTAGGTTCAATTTGAGAAAGGAAAGCGGCGTTAGCACAGAAATTTTTGAAAGAAGAACGAGTTTGAACCCCTTTTGATGTATCTCCTATAATTTGCTCTTTTGGATGAGCATCTACATACTTCCATTCTTTTGGTAAAGAAATTTCGGAAGAAGATGCATTCAAATGGCTATTTTGAGGAGAGAGTTCATTTAAATTCAAATTATCAAAACCAAGATCATCATCAAAATAATTTTTCTTTAAATCAGAAATTTCATTAAAAACTACATGAATAGACTCTTCAATTACTAAAGTTCTTTTATTAAAAACCCGAAAAGCTTTAGAAACGGAAGAGTAACCAAGAAAGATGCCTTCATCAGATTTAGCATCAAATTTTCCTAAAGCATCCCTTTCATTTAAAATAAAGCATTTACAACCAAAAACTTTAAAATAGGAGATGTTTGGTTTTTTATTATTCCATAATTCATAGGGAGTTTTGGATAAGGATGGTCTTATTAGGACTCTATTCATGATGTAGCAAGCCGTATTTACGGCTTCGACCCAAAAGTACTTAGGTAAACTATGTTCATTCAACATAGTTCTTGCCATTTCTTGTAGGTTTCTATTTTTCCTTTCAACTACTCCATTTTGTTGAGGATTTCTTGGAGTTGAGAAGTTGTGATTGTACCCATTACTTTCGTAAAAATTTTGAAAGTCACGGTTTTGGAATTCACCACCGTGATCACTCCGAATTGATGAAATCATGAAGCCTTTTTCGTTTTGAGTGAGTTTACAAAATTTAGAGAAACACTTGAAGCAATCACTTTTGTGAGCTAAGAAATAGGTCCAAGTGTGTCTAGAGTAGTCATCCACAATCACAAAAGCATATTTGCTTCCACCTAGACTTGTTGTATCAATTGGTCCAAATAAGTCCAAATGGATCAATTGTAATGGTCTAGTAGTGCTAATTTGATTTTTTGGTTTGAAGCTTGTTTTTATTTGTTTGCCTAGTTGACATGCATCGCATACTTTGTCCTTAATAAACTTTATATTTGGAATTCCTCGTACTAATTCTTGAGATGAGATCCTAGATATTGTTTTCATGCTTGCATGGCCTAATCTCCTATGCCAAAGCCAAGCATCATCATTTACGGCGGAGAAGCACATTTCATTACTTAGTTCATCAAGATTGATGGTATAGACATTATTTTGTTTTAAAGCAATCATAGTCATGTTATGATTTGGTTTTTCAATAATGCACATATTTGATTCAAATCTAACGATGTAACCTTTATCGCATAGTTGACTAATACTCAAGAGATTATGTTTCAATCCATCAACTAGTAAGACATCATCAATGGAAAAATTAAATTTGTTACCAATAGTTCCCTTGCCAATGATTTTGCCCTTGTTGTTGTCTCCGAAGGTAACGTACCCTTCTTCTTTGCTAGTGAGCATAGAGAAATGAGATGGATCTCCAGTCATATGTCTTGAGCATCCACTATCGAGATACCATCTCTTGCTCCTAGCTTGTGGGTTTGTCTACAAAAGAGGATGATTTTTAGGTACCCATTTGATTTTGGGTGCCTCAAAAATTGACCCACTAACTTTGTTATTTATGATTGAATTCTTTATAGTTCCTTTAGGAACCCATATTAATTTTTGTGAACTAATTTTCCTAAATGGGCATTTGTAGGCAATATGTCCGGATTTGCAACAAAAGTTGCATTTCATATAAGAGGAAACATGTAATGTAGGTCCTTTTATGAAAGTGGTAGGATTTTGATGTAATCCTTTTACAAATCCAATTCCATTTCTATTTGCGATGTGACCCTTGTGTGCAAGGATCATATCTAATCCTTTGCTACCAACCTTAAACTTGTTTAAGGTTTCCTTAAGAAGCATATTTTCATTTTTTATTGCTTCTAAGTGCTCACACTTAGAGCATGGAGGAGTTTGAAGACTATCAAACTTATCTTGTAGCAAAGCATGCTCTTTCTTTAAGATACTTAACTTCTTGCTAACAGTTCTACATTCATCAAATAATTCATGAAAAGCGATAGATAGTTCTTCAAAAGATAAATCTTCATTAAATAAATCACATACCTCTTCTCCTAACGCCATTAGCGCGTAATGAGCAACTTGCTCGGTATTGGACTCCTCTTCTTCGGATGCGCTTGAATCATCCCACGTTGCTTTGAATGCCTTCTTTTTTTATGTTCTCTTTTTGGCTTGAGGACAATCGTTCTTATAGTGTCCCGGTTTTTTGCATTCATAGCAAATCACTTGGTCCTTCTTTTATTCAAATTTATTTTTTGTATTATTTTTAAATCTGTTCTTTCTTAAATATTTTTTAAATTTTTGAGTCAAAAGTGCAATGTCATTGTCACTGTCCTCATCACTTGATGTTCCTTTCAAGTGGTCTTCTTGTGATTTGAGTGCCATATCCTTCCTGTTCTTTGGAAGGGGGTTCTCGAGCTCGTCATGAGCTTGACATGTCATTTCGTAGGTCATTAGAGACCCAATGAGTTCTTCAAGAGGGAATGCTTTAAGGTCTTTGGTCTCTTGAATGGCCGTAACTTTTGGATCCCAACTTTTAGGGAGGGATCTTAAGATTTTAGTTACTAGTTCAAAGTTAGTGAAATCTTTACCAAGAGCTTTGAGTCCCTTGATGACATCCGTAAACCGGGTGTACATGTCTCCGATGGACTCACTTGGTTTCATTCGGAAAAGTTCGTAAGAGTGCACAAGGATGTTGATTTTGGACTCTTTCACTCGGCTAGTGCCTTCATGAGTGACCTCAAGAGTTCTCCAAATATCAAAAGCCGAATCACACATTGAAACACGATTAAATTCGTTTTTGTCTAGTGCACAAAACAAGGCATTCATAGCCTTTGCATTTAAAGCAAAAACCTTCTTCTCTGATTCATCCCATTCGCTCATCGGAAGAGAAGATTTTTGAAATCCATTCTCGACAATAGACCAAAGCTCAAAGTCCATAGAAATGAGGAAGATTCTTATGCGAGTCTTCCAATATGTGTAATCCGACCCATTAAACAAAGGTGGTCGTGCAATAGAATGGCCCTCTTGCATGCCGGAGTAAGCCATCTCTCTTGGGTATTAAACCAAATATGAGAGATAACCTTGCTATGATACCACTTGTTAGGATCGGAGCGGCACTAAGAGGGGGGGGTGAATTAGTGCAGCGGATTAAAACTTCGATTTTAACAAAATCTTTCGTACGTTAAGAACGAAACTTGAGAAATTTAACTTGAAGGCGTATTCTTGAAGTTGCGCAGCAAGAGTAATAAGGAACTAAAGCAGTAAGAAGATTTGCAGTAATGTAAATGACAATAATAAAGAGCAAACCAGAGATTACGCCGATTTTTAGAGTGGTTTGGTCAAATGACCTACTCCACTTGCGAGGCCCCTCTTCGATGAGGCTCCCACCTTCCACTAGCAAGTCTCTTGAAATGGAAGGGTAAACACCCCTCTTACAACCTTTTACAAGCAGCTCAACCTCTTACAAATTTTCAATAAGAAAGAAGGAGGAGAACTCTCTAGCAAATTGAAAACAAGACTTGCTAAGACTTTCTAAGACTTTTCTCTCAATCAAAATGCTTCTCAAAAGTTGTAACCTCAGCTGAGATTTGAGGGGTATTTATAGGCCTCAAGAGGATTCAAATTTTGGGCTCCAAAATTTGAATTCTCTTAGGGTTCCCGGTGCTGGAGGTTCCACCGCCCAGCCAGGCGGTGCCATCGCCCAGCGCTCAGGTGCTGGACGGTGCAACCGCCCAGCCAAGGAGGTGTCACCGCCTGGCTTTCCGATTCATTGGTTTGGCTTAATTTTAGCCCAAACCAAATCTGACTTTGGGCCCAGTTGGCCCCTAACCAGGATATAGGATTATCTCTTAATCCTAATCCTAATTACAGGTGAACTACATAACACAAAAAAAACATCCTAAGCAAGTTTTTTAACCGCGAACGTCGAGTCTTGTTCCGGCGAGCTTTCCGACGAACTTCTTCCGACGAACTCCCTACAGGCTCCCAATCTTTGTGATGACTTTAACGAGTAGCCGAGCCTTCTTGGTGATCTCCGCGAGCCTCCGACGATTTCTTCGGCGAACTTCCGACACGTTCCCGATTTCTTCTCGGATGGTTCCGGCAGCATCTCCGATGATTCTTCGGTCTCTTAAACGTCCATCGAGCTCGACTCCGGTATCCTTGCTTTATGTTTTCTGGTTATCGTAGTTAATCCTGCACACTTAACTCAATAATATGGATTAGATCAATTAACCCACCAATTGATTATATCATCAAAATTCGAGATTCAACAGACTGGTGGTACCACTGCCCAGACTGATGGTACCATTGCCTGGTACCCTGTTAGGGGCAGTACCACTACTCCGACTAGCGATACCATTGCTTGATAAAGTCTCAAAGACTATGTCATGATGGTGTCACGTGTTGGGTCACTCTTTGGGCCTTTCATTAGGCCCAACACAGTCCTTACATGGGCCCAACTAGCCTTAATTGGGATGGCCCAAATCCAATCCCAATTACTTGCTAACTACGAATTCTAAGACATTTCTTAAGCTAAACAAGTTCGTAGGTCTAGTTTCTTCGGGCAAGCTTCTGGTGATCTTCCGATGAACTTCTGACGATCTCTTGGCAATGTTCCAGCGGACTCCCGGCAAGCTCCTGGACTTCATGACGATATTCTTGGCAAGTTTCGATGAGCTTCTCTGGCAAGCTCTGAGACTTCTTAGCTGGTTCTTGTAGAACTTTCGACGAATGTCCGGACTTCCGATGAACTCACGAACTCCCAATGAAATCATGTTCTTAACTTTGAGACTTCATTTTTCTTTATGCCTTGCTATCGTAGTGAATCCTGCACATGTAAAAACACACTTCGATCTAGACAATTATTACAAGCTTAAATCATGTTGTCCGGCATGTCATTGGTCCATCGACATGAATAAGAGTCTAGTTTCAAATGAATAAGGTCCTCCCTAAACCCATGTTTGGTGATAAAAATATGGCTGAAACAATCTATAAGGGTCAGTTTATCGAAAAATTCTAGATCCATGGTTTTGTGTTTGACAAGAGAAAGATCAGGTTCTAAGCAGAAATCTTTTAGATTATTTAGAATAAATATAAGACTAGAGACTAATATTTCTGTAGGATGGGGTTAGAATACTTGCCTTTGAGAATTATGACCCCATATGGGAAGATTTGAGCAAGAAACCTCAAAGCCCTAAATTTCTCTTCTTCTTCTTCCCCCTCTTTTTTTTTCTTTTTCTCTCTTTTCTTCTCTTCTTCTATGCAGCTGCCTTCTCAGGTTTCTTGAGAACAAAGGCAGAGAGGCTTAAGTGGTGGGTCCCCTCACTTATACCAATAAGGCATTATCTCCTTCCCATCTCAAAATGACTATTTATGACAAGGAGATGCTCGCGATTGTGCATGTGGTGGCCAAAGAGAGATCGTAATTGATCGGGCGACGCTTTCAAATCAAAACCGACCATAAAAGCCTAAAATATTTCTTGGAGCAGAAGATATCTTCCCCCGAGCAACAAAAATGGGTAACAAAGCTTCTTGGATATGATTATGAAATAACTTAGGGGAAAGAGAATATTATTGCAAATGCACTTTTACGGCTACCCAAACAAGCTAAATTTTTTGCCATTTCACTTTCTACTAGTAACATCCCTAAGGATATTAAGAGAATGATAGGAAGATCTAGAGACAACCCAAAGCCACCTACCAAATATGACTACCCAAGGAGAACTCCATACCTAGTTGAATGCCATTATTGATCAATGGATCGTGACTCGACGACAACGACCCACTACTGAAGTGCTAATACAGTGGGCGAACTTACTAGCAGAAGGTGCCACTTGGGAGTCCTATGACGACTTAAAGATTAAATTCCTAGAATTTATGGATTTTTAGCCTCGAGGATAAGACTAATTTGAAGAGGGCGAGTCTATTAGGATTCTAACTAGGAGAGTCCTAATTAAGAGGGTCATTCATGTAAAACCTACCTAAGCCGACCTTTATTAAAGAGGTGAAGAGGCCGGCTAGGGTTTGGAGGTTATTTATTAGAGAAGAATTAGGAGTTGTAAAGGAATAGAAGTCTTGAGTAAGAATCCTATTATGAGTCTTGAGTAGGAGTCTTATTTGGAGTTAGGGTTTAGAAATCCTATAAATAGTCATGTATTTATCCTCTCTTGATAAGCAATAGATGAATCTTTTCTGCAGCCTTTGAGTAGCAACTTGGAAGAAGGAACCCCTATAGAGTTCTAAGGAGGCCGATCCCCTAAAGAGATCAACCCCAAGTTTAGAATCTACAAGGGTTCTAACATTTGTACTCAAGTACTCACCTCCTTGATCTAATTAAAGAGTCTTGATACTCTTTCTAGTCTCGGTTTCTACTTCATTCTTATACTCTTTAAATTTATCGAAGGCCTCGGACTTGTACTTCATAAAGTACACATGTCCATACCATGAGAAATCATCAACAAAAGTAATGAAGTAGGAGTAACCACCTATAGCATGAGTTGACATGAGACCACATACATTACTATGTTTGAGTTCCAATAGCTTAATGGCTCTCTCTCAATTTTCAATAAATGAAGAGTTGATCAATTTTCCACGAAGACAAGGCTCACAAGTTGCATATGACTCAGAGTCAAATGGATCCAAATATCTATCATTTAGCAACTTTTGAATCCTTCTCTCACGGATATGACCTAGCCTATAATGCCACAAGTATGCATTATTTACCTCATCTCATTTCCTCTTGGACACACTTACATTCATGATATGTGGAGTAATGTCTAGCATAAAAAAACCATTATGCAATGTTCCTCTCATGATGATCTTATCATCTAATAATTTTGAACAACCATTGTTCTAAAAAACTAATTTATATCCATTAACTATCAAACATGAAATAAAAATAATATTTTTGATAATAGAAGGTGTTAGGAATGAGTCAACACTAAGAGGGGGGGATGAATTAGTGCAATGGATAAAACACATCGGTTCGAAAAATTCTTCGTACGATAAAACCAATCTTGGAAGTGTAGTGAAAGGTAAGCCGGTAAGACAGTTTTCAGTAAAGATAGATTGCAAGAATGAAATGCAAACCGAGTTATAGTGGTTCGGTCATCATGACCTACATCTACTCCACCGATTCCTCTTCTATAGAGGCCACCGGCATCCACTAATGGTCTTCCTTCAATGGGCGAAGTCCAACTACCCTTTTATATCCCTCTTCTCCTTTTCACAGGTTTAGGAGACAACCTTTTATAAGCACACACTCCTCTATAAATAGAATTCTAAGTTTAAGCTAGAGGAGGGGATCTATGTAATTTATACAGTGTTTTCTCACTTTTAAGCTCTCTATGTTTGTGTGTGGTAATCAGGGATGAGAGAGATATTTATAGGCCTCAAGTTGATTCAAATTTGGAATCTAAAAAGGTCTCATCTCGGGTTTCCCGGGTCCTAGCAGTACCAACACTTGTGTTGGGTGGTACCACACCTATAACATTGACACTGGATGGTACCACCACCTAGACTAGCGGTACCACTACCCGACATTGCCATTGGGTGATACCACCGCTTGACATAGTCTCGGAGACTGTGCCACGATGGTGCCACTTGTTGGGTCACTGTTTGGGCCTTCTACTTGGCCTAACATAGTCCATACATGAGCCCAATTGGTCCCTAATTGGGTTGGCCCAATTCCAATCCCAATTATTGCTAATTTCAAATTCTAAGGCATGCACTAAGCAAATCCAGTCTGGTTAGTCTTGGTTTCTTCCGATGAGCTTCCAACGAACTTCCGATGATCGCTCGGTAATGTTCTAATGAACTATCGGTAAGCTCCTGGACTTCACGACGATCTTCTTGGTGAGTTCCGACAAGCTTCTTCAGTAAGCTCCTAGACTTCTCAATCAATTCCAACAAAACTTCCAACGAATGTTTGGACTTCTGATGAACTCTTGAACTTCCAACGAAATCTCGTTCTTAACTATGGGACTTCATTTTGCTTTATGCGTTGATCGCTATCATAGTTAATCTTGTACACTTAAAACCTACTTCGATCTAGACAATTATTATTAAGTAAATCAAATGTTGTCTGAAATGTCATTGGTTCATCAGCGCTTCGTCTGAATATTTGGTGCATCGTCCACTCTTGCGGCCTATTGCCCAATCAATCAATTGACCTCCGCAACTCCAATATCCTTGGTGTAATTTCTATTCTTCTTAGCTCAATGCCCAAACTCATGGCCAGAAGCCTTCTGCCGATATGTGGATCGATCCTTTGACTCGACGTCCAATCTTTTGACATGTTCTACTCTGGCTCAACATGATTCTTCCTACTTTTAATTATCTTTCCTTGATCGAAGCTTTCTGCATCACTCAAAACATAGATCAAATCATAAACACTATCAATTGATTTCATCATCAATATCTGAGATTCAATAGAAGGAACAAAATAGCATGCATCTAATGCAATAGTAGTTGCACCAAGCAGATGTAGAGTAACCTTGCCAATAGCTACTGTAACAACTTTTGCTCTATTGCCCATCTTGAGGTCCATCTCACCTCTCGCCAATCTTTTAGGTCTTACTAGAACCTGTAACAAATTATAAATATGATAAGTGCTACCAGTATCCAATACCTATGTGTTAATATATGAATCTGACAAATGAAGATTGATCATGAATGTACCAGAAGCTTCTACAAGCTTCTATTTCACCCTCTCTACAAGGTACTCTTTGCAGTTCCTCTTCCAGTACCCATCTTTGCTATAGTGAAAGCATTAGCCTTTCTCCTTTGCAAGATATTTCTTAGCAACCTTTGCTTTACCTGGTTTACCCTTGTCGTTTCCCTTCTTAAGAGATTTTTCTGTCTTCATTTTCTTTTTGGACTCACCAATATAGAGAACTAGCTTCTCTTTCTTAATAGTGCTCTTTGCCTCTCTCGATATATTGAGGAGATCAGAGAGAGTCACCTCAAGCTTGATCATATTAAAATTCATAATGAATTGAGAAAATGAATCTAGTCGTGACTGAAGCATAAGATCCACACATAGTTTATCCTCTAGGACCATTCCTAGACCTATGAGTTTCTCTATCCACTCAATCATTCTTAGGACATGGTTCTAAACTGGTATTCCCTTAGTCATCCTAGCATGGAAGAGGTTCTTTAATATCTCATATCATTGAGTTCTTCCCTGTTCCTCAAACAGTTTATGGACATGTAGGAGTATGGATTTGGCATCCATCTTTTCATGTTTTCTTTATAACTCAGGAGTTATGGAGCCTAACATGTAACACTAAGCAAGAGTAGAGTCATCTATGTACTTCATATAATGAGTGATCTCATTCTCTCTTGCTCCTTCCTCGGGTGTAGGTATTGTTGAATCTCGGATTTTGATGATGAAGTCAATTGTCATTTGTTATCTAATCTATATGTTGAGATTAGTGTGCATGATTAACTATGATGAAAGTAAGATATACAGCAGGAGTTGCGCCGGAGTCAAGACAATGATCACGTTGGGAGTTCGAGAGTTCGACGGAAGTTCAGACAGTCGTCGGAGGTTCTGCGGGAACAAATCCGAGAAGTCCATGAGCTTGCCAAAGAAGCTCGTCGGAACTCGCCAAGTGGATCGTCGCAAGTCCAAGAGTTTGCCGGAAGTCCGCAGGAGCATCACCGAGGGTTAATCAGATGATCGACGGAAGTTTGCCGGAAGAAGCGATTGACGCACCGGAGCAAGTTACAGTAAATGTCTTAGGAAATATCGTAGTTAGCACAATGATTAAGTTGGAAATGGGAGGTGATCCTATTAACTTAATCTTGGGGCCATTGGGCCCCTGAAAAACCCAAATTGGGCCGAATGGATCAACCCATTCGGACCTTGATTTCTGCCAAGCGGTTGAACTACCCCAGCCAGGCGGTGGCACCGCCTGGGCTCAGTCTCCGAGCGAGACTGGGCGGTACAACCGCCCCTGACAGGAGGTGACACCGCCTGAGCTCGGTCTTCGAGCTCTGGCAGGAGGTGCAACCGCCCTTGACAGGAGGTGGCACCGCCTAGAGGCTCAGTCTTCAAGCTCTGCCAGGCGGTGCAACCGCCAGATCCCGGAATTTCGGGAATTGACAGTTTTGAGCTCGGAATTCAAACTGGGTTGGGGCCTATAAATACCCCACCCTTTCAGCACTGAAAGGGCACTCAAACACACTGAAATCTTGATCTTATTCTGTGATTTTTATAGCTCAAAATTATTGTAAAGGCCAAAAGTTCTTCTCCCTCTTTTCTTCCAAGTTCTAATCTTTAAATAGAGGAGAGAAAATTCTGTAAGGGTTGTCTCCTAAGCCCGTCAAAAGGAGTGAAACTGTAACCTCATCGGTAGTTGGCCTTCGCCTATTGAAGGAAGGCCTCTAGTGGACGTCAGTGACCTCATCGGTAGAGGAAGCCAAAAGCCAAAACAGAGGAGAGAAAATTCTGTAAGGGTTGTCTCCTAAGCCCATCAAAAGGAGTGAAACTGTAAAAGGTTGGTTGGCCTTCGCCTATTGAAGGAAGGCCTCTAGTGGATGTTAGTGACCTCATTGATGTTGGTCAAGATTGACCGAACCACTCTAAATCTCGGTTTGTATTTATTTTGAGCATATTATCTTTACTGCAAACCTCCTCAAAAGCTTACTGCTTTCTGCGCATATACGATTGGGTTTCAAACTTTGCACTTTCCGAATCAACGTTTAGACGTAAATCAATTTTATCGTACGATCATCATATTTCAGTTTGTGTTTACATTCTGATTTCTATCATAACTGTAAACTGCTTTTATATCCTTGCTTTAACTGTATCTCGCTTAATCAAGTGATTTATGAATCAGCATTTAGACGTAAATCAGTTTTTCCGTACGAATATCATATTTCAGTTTGCGCCTACTATCTGATTTGAACCATTACTGCAAACTGCATTTATATCTTTGCTGCATCTCGCTTAATCAAAAGTTAAAGTGATTTACAAATCGGCTTTCTTACTGAAATTACTTTTATCGAACGAATGCAGTTTTTTTTTAATCATAGAAGGTTTTTCGCTGCACTAATTCACCCCCCCCCCCCCCCCCGTCTTAGTGCTCTTGATCCTAACAATTGGTATCAGAGTGGGGTTAACTCTCAAATGGATTAAAACCCAAGAGAGATGGCATACGCCGGAAACCAAGAGGGCCATTCTATTACATATCGACCCATGTTCAATGGGACGGACTATACCTATTGGAAGACCCGAATGAGGATCTTTCTTATTTCTATGGATTTTGAACTTTGGAATCTTGTCGAAAATGGATTTTTGAAGTCTTCTCTTCCAATGATCGATTGGAATGAATTAGAGAAGAAGACTTTCGCTCTTAATGCAAAGTCTATGAATGCCTTATTTTATGCACTTGATAAAAACGAGTTCAACCGTGTTTCGGTTTGTGAAACCGCATTTGATATTTGGCACACACTCGAAGTGACTCACGAAGGCACAAGTAGAGTGAAAGAGTCAAAAATCAATCTTTTGATACATTCTTTCGAACTTTTCCGGATGAAACCGAGTGAGACTATTGGCGACATGTTTACTCGTTTCACAGATGTCGTCAACGGTCTAAAAGGACTCGAAAAAAGTTTTTCGGATTTTGAGCTCGTAAATAAGATTCTAAGATCCCTTCCTAAAAGTTGGGATCCTAAAGTCACTACTATTCAAGAGGCGAAAGATCTAAACAACTTCCCTCTTGAAGAACTAATCGGGTCATTAATGACCTACGAGATGACTTGCAAAGCTCATGAAGAGCAAGAAGACATCCTTCTAAAGAACAGGAAGGATATGACACTCAGAACTTTAGAAGACCACTTGAGAGAAAACTCAAGTGATGAGGACTATGATGATGACTTAGCACTTCTAACAAGAAAATTTAAAAAATTCACTAAAAGAAACAAGTTTAAGAATGACACAAAAAATAAATTTGAACCCAAGAAGGACCAAGTTATTTGCTACGAGTGCAAAAAGCCGGGACACTACAAAAGTGATTGTCCCTAAGTCAAAAAGAGAACATCAAAGAAGAAGGCGCTCAAAGCAACATGGGATGACTCGAGCGCGTTCGAAGAAGAGGAGTCCAACACCGAGCAAGTTGCTCATTACGCCTTAATGGCCATCGGAGAGGAGGTAACGAATTTAATAGATGCAGATTTATCATTTGATGAATTATTAAATACCTTCCATGACTTATTTGATGAATGCAAGATTATTAGCAGAAAATACAAATTGCTAAAAAAGGAGCATGATAGTCTTGTAATTTCGATAAGTTAAAAACTGAATATCATGATAGTTTAGGTTCATGCATAAAATACCATGATATAGAAACTCTCCAAAAGGAAAACTTGCTACTTAAAGACACCTTGAAGAAATTCGAGGTTGGTAGCAAGTCTTTGAACATGATCCTTGCAAACAAGGGTCACGTTCCCAAAAGAAGTGGAATCGGATTTGTGAGAAGTCCTCACCAAAATCCAACCACTTTCATAAAAGGCCCCATCTTACATGTTGGACACCAAAGCAAATGTAACTTTTGTTGCAAACTTGGACATAAAACGCATTATTGTCCATTCAAGAAAATTAGTCCGAACAAATTAATTTGGGTTCTTAAAGGAACCATGATAAATTTTATGCAACATGATAAACAATGTAGATCTATTTTTGAGGCACCCAAAAGCAAATGGGTACCTAAAGATCATCCTTTCTTGTAGAAACCTATACCATCGCAAGCTAGGAGCAAGAGATGGTACCTTGATAGTGGATGCTCAAGGCATATGATCGGAGATCCATCTCAATTCTCTAAGCTCACTAGCATAGACGAAGGCTATGTCACCTTCGGAGACAACAACAAGGGTAAAATCATTGGCAAAGGAACCATAGGTAACAAATCTAACTTCTTTATTGAAGATGTTTTGTTAGTTGATGGTTTAAAACATAACCTCTTGAGCATTAGTTAATTATATGATAAAGGATATATTTTCAGATTCGAATCTAATGCTTGCATCATTGAAAAACCACACAAAACCATGTCTATAATTGCATTAAAACAAAATAACGTATACACTATTGACATCAATGATTTATGTAATGAAATGTGTTTTTCGGTTTTGAATGAGGATGCTTGGCTATGGCATAGAAGATTAGGTCATGCTAGCATGAAACTAATCACTCAAATATCATCTAAAGAACTTGTAAGAGGAATTCCTCATATCAAGTTCATCAAAGATAATGTATGTGATGCTTGCCAATTAGGTAAACAAATTAAGGGTAGTTTCAAATCTAAGAATCAAATAAGCACCTCTAGGCCCTTACAATTGATCCATATGGACTTGATCGGACCAATCTCTATATCAAGCCTAGGAGGTAGCAAATACGCCTTCGTCATTGTGGATGACTATAGCAGATACACATAGACTTACTTCTTAAAACAGAAAAATGAATGCTTTAGATATTTTACCAAGTTTTGTAAACTTGTTAAAAATGAGAAGGGTTCTATGATTTCGTCAATTAGAAGTGATCACGGTGGTGAATTTCAAAACCATGATTTCCAAGAATTTTGTGAACTCAATGGATACAACCATAATTTCTCTACTCCTAGAAATCCTCAATAAAATGGAGTAGTAGAAAGAAAAAATCAAAATTTACAAGAAATGGCAAGAACCATGTTGAATGAACATAGCCTACCCAAATATTTTTGGGCCGAAGCCGTAAACACTGCATGCTATATTTTGAATAGAGTTCTAGTAAGACCCTTACTCACCAAAACTCCCTATGAGTTATGGAACAACAAAAAACCCAATGTTTCATATTTTAAAGTCT
The DNA here is from genome assembly GCF_036884655.1 of Musa acuminata AAA Group. NCBI lineage: Eukaryota > Viridiplantae > Streptophyta > Magnoliopsida > Zingiberales > Musaceae > Musa > Musa acuminata. The sequence continues at coordinate 18,219,900 of NC_088340.1, forward strand.
TTGGGTGTAAGTGTTTTATCTTGAATGAAAAAAATAACTTAGGAAAATTTGATGCTAAATCCGATGAAGGAATCTTTCTTGGTTATTCTTCGGTTTCTAAAGCTTTTCATATCTTCAATAAAAGAACTTTAATTATTGAAGAATCCATTCATGTTGTTTTCAATGAGATTTCCGAAATCAGGAAAAACGATTTTGATGATGATGTTAATTTTGATTCCTTGAATTTAAATGAAACCCCGTCTCCAACTAGCAACTTGGATGCATCCACTTCCGAAACATCTTTACCCAAGGATTGGAAGTATGTAGATGCTCATCCTAAGGAGCTAATTTTAGGAGACACATCAAAGGGGGTTCAAACACGTTCTTCTCTTAAAAATTTTTATTCCAACGCCGCTTTTCTCTCCCAAATTGAACCCAAATGTGTTGACGAAGCCATGAAAGATGATTCATGGATTATCGCAATGCAAGATGAATTAAATCAATTTGAGAGAAATGAGGTGTGGAAGCTTGTTCCTATGCCAAATGACCATTTAGTTATTGGAACTAAATGGGTTTTTAGAAACAAGCAAGATGAATATGGTATCGTGGCTAGATTAGTGGCCAAAGGTTTCAAGCAAGAAGAAAGTATCGATTACGAAGAAACCTTCGCTCTTGTGGCTCGATTAGAAGCCATAAGGATGCTCTTTGCCTACGCTAGTAGTAATAATTTTCAGTTGTTTCAAATAGATGTTAAAAGCGCTTTTCTTAATGGCTTTATTTCCGAAGAAGTCTATGTTGAATAACCTCCTGAATTTGAAAATAATAGCCTCCCTAATCTTGTGTTTAGATTAACTAAAGCTCTCTATGGTTTAAAACAAGCTCCGAGGGCTTGGTATGAGAGACTTAGTTCTTTTCTTATTGAAAATAATTTCACAAAAGGCAAGGTTGATACTACATTGTTCATCAAGAATTTTGAAAATAATTTTCTCATTGTTCAGATTTATGTTGATGATATTATCTTTCGTTCTATGAATGAATCTCTTTGTGAATCTTTTGCTAAAACTATGAGTCTTGAATTCGAAATGAGTTTAATGGGAGAATTAACATTCTTCTTAGGCTTACAAATCAAACAACTAAGCAATGGCATCTTTATTAGTCAAACTAAATATGCTATGAATTTGCTAAAAAAGTTTAATATGAATAGCTCAAAAGCTATTAACACTCCTATGAGCACCTCCACTAAGTTAAAAATTGATGAAAGTGGAGAAAAGCTTCGATCAAAAAACTTATAGGGGCATGATAGGAAGTTTACTTTACCTCACTACAACTAGACCAGATATCATGTTCAGTGTAGGACTTTGTGCTAGATTTCAATCAAACCCTAAGATATCTCATCTCAAAGCAGTTAAAAGAATACTTAGATATCTTAATGGTACCACAAATCTAGGATTATGGTACCTAAAATCAGAGAATCTTGAGTTAATTGCTTATGTTGATGCGGACTTTGCTAGCTGTAGACTAGATAGAAAAAGCACATCAAGAACATGTCAATTTTTAGGACATGCCTTTGTTTCCTGGTCTTCTAAGAAATAAAACTCGGTTGCACTATCAACAACCGAAGCTGAATATATTACAGCAAGTGCATGCTGTGCACAAGTTGTATGAATGAAAAACACCTTAGAAGATTATAAAATTCATCTTAAAAATATTCCCATTAAATGTGATAACACAAGTGCAATATGTTTAACAAAGAATCCTATACAACACTCAAGAACAAAACATATTGATATTAGACATCACTTTATAAGAGATCATGTTACTAATTATGATGTAATCATAGAGTTCATTGACACTAAACATCAACTAGCTGATATTTTTACAAAACCTCTAAGTGAAGAACAATTTGACTTCATAAGAAGAGAATTAGGAATGTTGATGTGTCCGAATACATAAACTTGTTGAAATTATTTTTCGGACTTTATTGATTGATTGATCAATTTCACTTAATTGCTATGATGATTTTACAAAATTACATGTTAGAAATTATGTGTATGAATATAAAAATTTCCATGATGATAAGCATATTTTGTCTTCATTATCATATTTGAAAATCAATAGCATAGTCTCGTCCGAATGCATGAAAGTCTTAATTTCATTTTCGGATTCTATTAAAAATCGGAGTTTCTCGATACATTATCCTCTTCAAGACTTAATAAAGCATATGTCATAACGAGTTTAATTCTCACATTGTTGACATATGAAATACATCTCTCGTACACCTATATGAAGAATATTCTTTAAAGAAATGGATTTAATAAAATGATTCCTGATTATATGAATGATAGTGTTTTTACTAACAAGGATTCGTTTCTAATACATATCTTGATCCTTGTGAAAATGAAGCAAGATTTAATCTCTCATCAATTTTAACTTCATTTAAAGTAAACTCACAAATAGATGGTGGAGATGCGGGGTAAAAACAGAATTGATATCTCCATGTCATGGTTGCATAATTGACTCACTATTGAAAATGACATGAACCTAGTAAAGGAATCACACTTATGCTCCAAATTCGCTTATATTGTTCTCCTGGTATCACAATTACCATGCTTTTTGTTGATGACAAAGGGGGAAAAATATATGAGTATTAATGCCATGCTTGCATCACCAAGAGATATATGAATTGCTATGCTATGATTGCTATAATTTGCATTATGCCTAGTTTGTATCATGTCAAGATATCAAACAAAAAATCTTACTTCGCAGTTTTACATGTTGATATCTTACAATATGATGAATTGCTACTATTACCATCATTCAAACTTGTAATGTAAAATTTGAAAATGAATGTCAAGCCTTGACATCATCTTTAGAGAGATACATCATAATGAGAATCATGATGGGAGTATTGATAAGTTTAAATGATTTTAACTTATCAATATGTCTCTTGAATTCAAAGGTTTTGAATTCAAGAATGACTTATCTCAAGTATGGCATATAGACAGGAGGAGTTAAGGTTAACTCCATTATCAATTGATTATCATCATCAAAAAGGGGGAGATTGTTGAATCTCGGATTTTGATGATGAAGTCAATTGTCATTTGTTATCTAATCTATATGTTGAGATAAGTATGCAGGATTAACTATGATGAAAGTAAGATATGCAGTAGGAGTTGCGCCGGAGTCAAGACAATGATCACGTTGGGAGTTCAAGAGTTCGACGGAAGTTCGGACAGTCGTCAGAGGTTCTGCGGGAACAAATTCAAGAAGTCCATGAGCTTGCCAAAGAAGCTCGTCGGAACTCGCCAAGTGGATCGTCGCAAGTCCAGGAGTTTGCCGAAAGTCCGCAGGAGCATCATCGAGGTTTCATCGGATGATCGACGGAAGTTCGTCGGAAGCTCGCCGGAAGAAGCAATTGATGCACCGGAGCAAGTTGTAGTAAATGTCTTAGGAAATATCGTAGTTAGCACAATGATTAAGTGTGAAATGGGAGGTGATCCCATTAACTTAATCTTGGGGCAATTGGGCCCCTGAAAAACCCAAATTGGGCCGAATGGATCAACCCATTCGGACCCTGATTTCTGCTAGGCGGTTGAATCGCCCTAGCCAAGCGGTGGCACCGCTTGGGCTTAGTCTCCGAGCGAGACTGGGCGGTGCAACCGCCCTTGACAGGAGGTGGCACCGCTTGAGCTCGGTCTTCGAGCTCTGGTAGGAGGTGCAACCGCCTCAGTCAGGCGGTGGCACCGCCTGAGCTCGGTCTTTGAGCTCTGGTAGGAGGTGCAATCGCCCCTGACAGGAGGTGGCACCGCCTAGAGGCTCAATCTTCGAGCTTTGTCAGGTGGTGCAATCGCCTCAATCAGGTGGTGCAACCGCTAGATCCAGGAATTCCGGGAATTGATAGTTTTGAGCTCGGAATTCAAACTAGGTTGGGGCCTATAAATACCCCACCCTTTCAACACTGAAAGGGCACTCAAACACACCGAAATCCTGATCTTGTTCTGTGATTTTTAGAGCTCAAAATTGTTGTAAAGGCCAAAAGTTCTTCTCCCTCTTTTCTTCCATGTTCTGATCTTTAAAGAGAGGAGAGAAAATTCCATAAGGGTTGTCTCCTAAGCCCGTCAAAAGGAGTGAAACTATAAAAGGGTGGTTGGCCTTCACCTATTGAAGGAAGGCCTCTAGTGGATGTCGGTGACCTCGTCAGTGGAGGAAGCCAAAAGTGGATGTAGATCAAGATTGACCAAACCACTCTAAATCTCAGTTTGCATTTACTTTGAGCATATTATCTTTACTGCAAATCTCCTCAAAAGCTTACTGCTTTCTGCGCATATACGATTGGGTTTCAAGCTTTGCACTTTCTGAATCAGCATTTATACGTAAATCAGTTTTATCGTACGATCATCATATTTCAGTTTGCGTTTACATTCTGATTTCTCTCATAACTGCAAACTGCCTTTATATCCTTGCTTTAACTGCATCTCGCTTAATCAAGTGATTTACGAATCAACATTTAGACGTAAATCAGTTTTTCCATACGAATATCATATTTCAGGTTGCGCCTACTATCTGATTTGAACTATTACTGCAAACTGTATTGATATCTTTGCTGCATCTCGCTTAATCAAAAGTTAAAGTGATTTACGAATCGGCTTTCTTACTGAAATCACTTTTATCGAACGAACGCAGTTTTTTTTTAATCGTAGAAGGTTTTCCGCTGCACTAATTCACCCCCCCCCCCCCTCTTAGAGCTCTTGATCCTAACATGTATCACTTTATCAAGGACGTATGCGATTTTCTCCCCGCCATAAGAATGATTCTCATGTTACAGGTCCAATCGGTGTAGTTTGGACTAATGAGACAGTTGACATCAAGTATCCTACAAAAGGGATTTGAAAGCGATATTTTTTAAAAATAAATATATAATAAAAATAAATAATATGCCAACTTTGCAAAAAGTAAACAACTAAGATATGGTCTTCCATCTTAATCTGCTACCATTATTTTCTCATGAAGCACACAACTCCCTCTAGTATGTGAATTGGAGATCTCCAATGGATATCTAGTGGGGATCGGGATCCAATAGGCTATTGAATCTCATATTTTGTTATGAAACCAATTGATAATTATTTGATTTGATCTGTATTTTTAGTGACGTAGGATGCTTCGATCAGGATGAGACAATTAAAGGAGGAAGAATCATGTTGTGTCGGAGGAAAACATGTCAGAAGATTGGACGTCGAGCCGGAGGATCGGTCGATGTATCGACAGAAGGCTTTGGGCCATTGATTTAGGCATCGAGCCAAGAAGAGCAGATATTGTACCAAGGATATCAGAGTTGCAGAGTCAATTGGCCAATTGGGCAATAGGCCACAAGAGAGGACGATGCGCCGAAGAATCGGACGAAGCGTCGAGAGACCAATGACATGCTGGACAACATGATTAATGCTTAGTATGAATTGTTGAATCTCGTATTTTGATGATGAAACTACTTGATATATGTTTATGATTTAATCTGCGTTTTGAGTGACGTAGGATGCTTCGATTAGGATAAGACAATTAAAGCAGGAAAATCATGTTGTGCCAGAGGAACATGTCAGAAGATTGGACGTCGGGCCGGTGGATAGGTCGACGTATCGACAGAAGGCTTCGGGCCATGGACTCGGGCATCGGGCCAAGAAGAGCAGGTATTGTGCCAAGGATATCGGAGTTGCGGAGTCAATTGGCCGATTAGGCAATAGGTTGTAGGAAAGGACGATGCGCCGAAGAATCGGAGTTTTGTTTTAAGTGTGCAGGATTAACTACGATGAAAGTAAGATATGCAGCAGGAGTTGCGCCGGAGTCAAGACAATGATCACGTTGGGAGTTCGAGAGTTTGACGGAAGTTCGGACAGTCGTCGGAGGTTCTGCGGGAACAAATCCGAGAAGTCCATGAGCTTGCCAAAGAAGCTCATCGAAACTCGCCAAGTGGATCGTCACAAGTCCAGGAGTTTGCCAGAAGTCCGCAGGAGCATCACCGAGGGTTCATCGGATGATCGACGGAAGTTCGCCGGAAGCTCGCCGAAAGAAGCGATTGACGCACCGGAGCAAGTTGCAGTAAATGTCTTAGGGAATATCGTAGTTAGCATAATGATTAAGTTGGAAATGGGAGGTGATCCCATTAACTTAATCTTGGGGCAATTGGGCCCCTGAAAAACCCATATTGGGCCGAATGGATCAACCCATTCGGACCCTGATTTCTGCCAAGCGGTTGAATCGCCCAAGGCAGGAGGTTGCACCGCCTGGGCTCAGTCTCTGAGCGAGACTGGGAGGTGCAACCGCTCCAGCCAGGTGGTGGCACCGCTTGGGCTCAGTCTCCGAGCGAGACTGGGCGGTGCAACCTCCCCTGATAGGAGGTGGCACCGCTTGGGCTCGGTCTCCGAGCACTGGCTGAGCGGTGCAACCGCCTCAATCAGGAGGTTGCACCGCCTGAGCTCGGTCTTCAAGCTCTGGCAGGAGGTGTAACCACCCTTGATAGGAGGTGGCACCGCCCAGAGGCTCAGTCTTCGAGCTCTACCAGGCGGTGCAACCGCTCCAGTCAGGAGGTGCAACCGCCTGATCCCGGAATTCCGGGAATTGACAGTTTTGAGCTCCAAATTTGAACTGGGTTGGGGCCTATAAATACCCCACCCATTCAGCACTGAAAGAGTACAGAACATACACCGAAATCTTGATCTTTTTCTATGATTTTTAGAGCTCAAAATTGTTGTAAAGGCCAAAAGTTCTTCTCCCTCTTTTCTTCCAAGTTCTAAGCTGTAAAGAGAGGAGAGAAAATTCAGTATGGGTTGTCTCCTAAGCCTGTCAAAATGAGTGAAACTGTAAAAGGGTGGTTGGCCTTCGCCTATTGAAGGAAGGCCTCTAGTTGACGTCGGTGACCTCGTCGGTGGAGGAAGCCAAAAGTGGAGTAGGTCAAGATTGACCGAACCACTCTAAATCTCGGTTTGCACTTACTTTGAGCATATTATCTTTACTGCAAACCTCCTCTAAAGCTTATTGCTTTCTGCGTATATACGATCGGGTTTCAAGCTTTGCACTTTCCGAATCAGCGTTTAGACGTAAATCTATTTTTTCGTACGATCATCATATTTCAGTTTGCGTTTACGTTTTGATTTCTATCATAACTGCAAACTGCCTTTATATCCTTGCTTAAACTGCATCTCGCCTAATCAAGTGATTTACGAATCAGCATTTAGACGTAAATCAGTTTCTTCGTGCGAATATCATATTTCAGTTTGTGCCTACTATCGGATTTGAATCATAACTGCAAAATGCATTTATATCTTTGCTGCATCTCGCTTAAACAAAAGTTAAAGTGATTTATGAATCAGCTTTCTTACTGAAATCACTTTTAACAAACGAACGCAGTTTTTATCGTAGAAAGTTTTTCGCTGCACTAATTCACCCCCCTCCCCCCTCTTTGTGCTCTTGATCCTAACATAAATTGTATAGATCGAAGTATGTTTTTACATGTGCAAGATTAACTATGATAGCAAGGCATGAAGCCAAATAAAGTCTCGTAGTCAAGGACACGACTTCATTGGGAGTTCGAGAGTTCGTCGAAAGTTCAGACGTTCGTTGGATGTTCTGGCGGAACCAGTCGAGAAGTCTTGGATCTTACCTGTGAAGCTCATCAGAACTCGCCAAGAAGATCGTCATGAAGTCGAAGAGCTTGCTGGGAGTCCATCGGAACATTGCCAAGAGATCGTCAGAAGATTGCCGGAAGATCGTCGGAAGCTCACCGGAAGAAACCAAGACATATGGACTTATTTAGCTTAGCAAATGTCTTAGGAATCGTAGTTAGCACGTAATTGGGTTTGATTTGGGTCAACCCAATTAGGGGCTAGCTAGGCCGATGTAAGGATTGTATTGGGCCCAATAAGAGGCCCAAACAATGCCCCAAGAGGTGACACCGTCATGGCACAGTCTTCGAGACTATGTCAAGTAGTGGTATCACCAGTCTGGGCAGTTGTACCACCCCTAGCAGGGTGCCAGGCGGTGGTACCACCAGTTTAGGCAGTGGTACCACCCAGCACAACCTCCTAGGTGGTGGTACTGCCCAGCTTAGTGTCAGTGTTAGACTGACACTAGCAGTGGTACCGCCCGTGCCCGGGAAACCCAGGATGTGATGTTTTTAGGCTCCAAGTTTGAATCAACTTAAGGCCTATAAATATTCCTCTCATCCCTGGTTAGAACACATAAGCACAGAGTATTCAAAAGTGAGAAAATGCTGCTATAATCTTTTTAGAAATTCCCTCCTCCACTCTAAGTTTAGAATTCTGTAAGAGGAGTGTGAGTGCTTGTAAGGGTTGTCTCCTAAACCCATGAAAAGGAGAAGAGGGGTGTAAAAGGTGGTTGATCTTCGCCAATTGAAAGAAGACCGATAGTGGATGCCGGTGGCCTCGACGGAAGAGGAATCGGCAAAGTGGATTTAGGTCATGACGACCGAACCACTCTAAAATCTGTTTGCATTTTTTGAGCAATTTACTTTAACTACAAACCTCCTTACTTGCTCTTTACATCCACTACTCTCTTACGTATACTTTCAAATATTACCTTTTCGAAATGATTTTATGTTGGAAATGGTTTTAATCGAAATGAAGTTTTGAAGTCGTAATTTTTACCGCTGCACTAATTCACCCCCCCTCTTAGTGCCGACCCCTAATCCTAACAATTGGTATCAGAGCATCGTTTTTCATATTTGGTTTAACACCCAAATAGAAATGGCTCTTTTCGGCTTTCAAAAGGATTACTCTCTCATTCGTCCTCCCTTTTTCAATGGGACGGACTACATATACTAGAGAACTCGAATGAGTATTTTCTTACTTTTGTTGGATTTAAATTTATGGAATATTACTGAAAATGGTTTTCAAATGTCTTCTCTTCCAATGAACCATTAGAATGATTTGGAGAAGCAAACATTTTCTTTAAATGCTAAATCTATGAATGCTCTATTTTGTGCTTTAGATAAAACTGAGTTTAATCGAATTTCTATGTGCGAAATGACTTTTGACATATGGCGCACTCTCGAAATCACACATGAAGGCACTAGGAAAGTTAAGGATTCTAAAGTTAATTTTTTAATGTATGATTTTGAACTTTTTGATATGAAACCAAACAAAACCATTGTTGACATGTACACCCATTTTACGGATGTTGCCAATGGTTTAAAAGCACTTGGTAGAAGTTTTTCAGATTTTGAACTTGTGAACAAAATTTTACGTTCTCTTAATAAGAGTTGGGATCCAAAAGTAACCGCAATACAAGAGCCAAAAAACCTAAACAACCTACCACTTGAAGAACTAATTGGGTCTTTAATAATATATGAAATAACGTGTAATGCACGTAAAGAACATGAGAACCACCTTCCAAAGAACAAGAAGGATTTCAGACTTAGAACATTTGAAGACCACTCAACATAAGCTCAAGTGATGGTGAACATGAACTCTTTACTAATAAATTTAAAAAGTTAATGAAACAAAAAATAAAGAACAAAAAGAATGTAAGTACTTGCTTTGAACGCAAGAAGAAGAACACAAATTGGGATGAATCAAGCTCCTCCGAAGACGAGGAGAAAATCAACAAAGGTGAGGTAGCAAACTATTTTTCTTTTTTGGTAAGTCGAGATGGCAAACTACGCTTTACGGCTTTCAACGATGAGGTAATCGAAACTCCCTTAATTTATTTCAAAATTACATGATGCTTTATAATGGAATAGAATGTTAGATTTAAATCTAATAATGATCATATGTATGTTATTTTCAAGAATAAATATTGTGTATCTTGATGATTTCATGATTTTGATTGAAGATGATTTATGTTTAATGAAATCATGCTTGACAATTTTATTCTATGCATGAGACTTTGAAGTTATTCATGATGAAATGTTGCTTTGTCGGTTTTGAACAAGATGGATGGTTTTCATATAAAAACATGAGCATATTGATTTGAAATCACGTTTAATGGTTTTATAATTTAAAATTATGCATGATGAATCTTGCGATTTATGGATTATCGATTTTTATCGTAATGAAAATCGCTTATTGATCTTTGTCGTAATAAACTTATACTTTCATTTTAAACAATGATATATATTTTCAATTAGCATAAATGAAAAAAGACATACTTGAATGAAATAAATCACATGAATTGAAATAACTAAAAAGTGGAAAGGTTTCTCCTTGAAAAATTTATTTTTCCCACTTTATCGATTTTTTCAAAAAGGAGATTAAAGAAAACATGTATATTATGCTTTTATGAATCTCATGGATTATGAAAATGATTAGTAATTAATGGGTTTTATCGAAATCATGATCTTGATTTCTTGGAATATGATAGAACCCTTGTAGATTCTAAACTTGGGGTTGATCTCTTTAGGGGATCGGTTTCCTTAGAACTCTATAGGGGTTCCTCCCTCCAAGTTGCTGCTCAAAGGCTGTAGAAAAGATTCATCTATTGTTTATCAAAAGAGGAGGAATACATGGCTATTTATAGGGTTTCTAAACCCTAACTCCTAATAGGACTCCTACTTAAGACTCCTACTTCTAACCAACTCCTAATAGGACTTCTACTCAAGACTCCTATTCCTTTACAACTCCTAATTCTTCTCTAAGAAACAATCTCCTAACCCTAGCCGGCCTCTTCACCTCTTTAATAGGGGTCGACTTAGGTAGGTTTTACATGAATATCCCTCTCAATTAGGACTCTCCTAGCTAGAGTCCTAATAGACCCGCCCTCTTCAAATCAGCCTTGTCCTCGAGGCTGACGATTCATGAATTTTGAGAATTTGATATTCAAGTCGTCATAGTTCTCCCAAATGGCATCTTCTATTGGTAGGTTCACCCACTGTATTAGCACTTTAGTAGTGGGTCGTCGTCGTCGAGTCATGATCCGTCAATCAATAATGGCACTTGGCTGGGTCTGGAGTTCTCCTTGGATAGTCATATTTGGTGTGTGGCTTTGGGCTATCTCCAAGCACCTATTTACAACTTTCGTATGACCGTCGGTTTTTGGGTGATATGTCGTACTCCTTTTGAATTTAGTACCCTGCATATAAAATAACTTTATCCAAAATTTGCTCGTGAAGATGCATGTAGAATTTGACACAAGCACAATGCGTCCCTTATAGTATAATTCTTTCGAGTCCCAACTATAATGAGCCACGGGGCTTGCTGCTTCCTCCAATTTTTTTATGATCTTACTGGTCTCTGATTCTTCCTGCCATTCCATCTTAATATCCTCAAGGAAGTCGCTGGTCGGAAGTGAAACGGTCGAAACTTCAGCTTGCTCGGGTAGTTGCGAAAGCGCATCTGCAAGAACATTCTCTTTCCCCTTTTTGTAAGTTATTTCATAATCAAATCAAAGAAGTTTTATTACCCAATTTTGCTGCTCAGGGGATGATATCTTTCGGTCCAAAAAGTACTTGAGGCTTTTATGGTCGGTTTTAATTTGAAATCGTTGACCAATCAAGTAGGGTCTCCACCTCGTTGCTGTGCGCACAATGGCGAGCATCTCCTTATCATATGTTGACTTATTTTGATGGGAGGGAGATAATGCCTTGTTAGTGTATATGAGTGGTCGACCATCTTGCATGAGAATGGCTCCAATTCCAACTCCAGATACGTCGACCTCAATAATGAAGGGTCGGTTAAAATCTAGTAGTGTTAGCAACAGCATCGTCGTCATGGCTGCCTTAAGTTTGTCAAAGGCAACGAAGGCTCTGTCCAACCATTGGAAGACATCTTTTTCTAGTAAGGAAGTAAGTGGTGCACTGATCTTTCCATAGTTTTTCACGAACTTGTGGTAGTAGCCTGTTAAACCCAGAAAGCCATGTAGCAATTTTATGTTTCTCGGGGTCGGCCAGTTTTGCATTGCTTCAATTTTGAAGGGGTCCACTGTCACACCTTCCTCTGATATGATATGCCGAAGATATTCCACCTTCTGTTGAAGAAAGCAAAAATTTATAGTGGTTGTTGTGTGTTCAAAAGGTGGTTTTCGGTATGTCTTCTTCGCACACTAATATTTGATGATACCTGGATCCAAGGTCGAGCTTTGTAAAGATTTGTGCTCCCTTTCATCTAGCAATTCATCTGCTATTGGAATAAGGTATTTGTCCTTGATGGTTATACCATTGAGAGCTTGGTAATTAATGCATATTCGCCATGTTCCATCCTTCTTCCGTACAAGTAGCACCGGTGAAGAGTAGAGGTTGCAACTTGGCCGAATAACTCCTGTTTCGAGCATCTCTTTTACAATCCTTTCTATTTCATCCTTCTGGAGATGTAGATATTGATATGGCCGAGTATTTGCTGGAGGTTTTCCTGAAAGAATCGTTATATAATGATCATGCCGACGGGTAAGAAATAGGTTGTGTGGTTCATCAAATATATCTGAAAATTTAGCAAGTAAAGGAAGTAGGTTTGGATCTTCAAATTCTATTGGCTCTCCCTTAGTTTTCTATTCAAGTTATACCAAAAAGCCGCTGCATGCTTTATGCAAAACCTTCTCTATTTGTTGTGTGCAAATCGTCGTTACGTCGCCCCCACGTTTCCCATTCAGTATCACCTATTTCTTCTTACTGTAAAATTTCATAATTAGTTGCATAAAATTCTAAAAAATATCACCTAATGTCGTCAACCATTTAATTCTGAGCATGGCCTCATGATCATCAAGAGGGAGAAGGAAGAAATATGCAATTATCTCTTAGTAAGGCCTCATGATCAGCAACAGTTTCACTTGCGGGCGCCTACGATCATACTTCAAAATCCATCCATCGGTGACCTTAACGTCAAACCTGCTGCAATTCTCGATAGGTAAGGCCATCTGGACAGCAACCTTACTGTTTAGAAAGTTATTAGTACTGCCCGTGTCAATGAGAACAATGATCGGTTGTTGTTTGAGAAGGCCTCCAACTTTCATCGTTTGCGGGTTTGAGTAGCTGGCTAGTACATATACCGTAACTTTGGTTAATTGTGGCTCTTCTTTTGCATCTTCTTTTTCATGTTCAAGGCTCTCTTCTGGATGTTCAATGACCTCTTCTTCTATTAGTTTAAGAAGTCTCCCTTTACTATAGCGATGCTCAGGGCTCCACGGCTCATCGCAATGCCAACATAACCCCTTCGCATATCACTCCCGAAGCTCTTCTCTTGTTAACACCTCTTTGGTGTAGAGACTCGGTCGACAGTAGGGGGGCTGACGGCTTCAATATTGCTGGTTGAGGAGCGACCCTGGTCCTCCGAGCTTCATGGTTCAATTGCTCCTCTTGATGTCGTGCGAAAGAGATGGCTGCCATAAGCGTATACGGTTGTCGCGCTTTAACTTCTACTCGGATCTCCAGCTTCAAACCCTCAATGAAGGTATTCAATAGCTGTTTTTGAGACTAATCATGAGTTTGATTAGATAACCTTTCAAACCTGGTTTGGTACTCCTGAATGGTGGAGGTTTGTTGGATCTTTGCTAGTTGTCCGTCAATATTCTTGTAATCGGTTGGTCTAAAGCGGATCAATAGTCCTTTGAATTGTCACCATGAAAGGACTCCAGAAGTATGTTCAAACTAGTCAAACCACTGTATAGCATCCCCTTCAAGATGTATAGCTGTAATTTTCACTATAGATGCATCTGCGGTTTTGTGGTACTGAAAATATCGCTCCGCACGCGAGATCCAACCAATTGGGTCTCCTTCTTCCCATCTAGGGAAGTCCACTCTCATGCATGGATAGTTGGGGTCGGTCATAGAGCTTCCCCTCTCTTGAAAGTCATATCTTCGGGCTTGGTGCGATTGGGCAAAGCTCTCTCCTTGATGTGATTTTTTTGGGCTTAGTGGTTGGCCCAATCTGAGTTCGGTAAAGAGCGTCCGAATCTTATCCTCAATTCGTGCCTCAAAAGCTTCGAATTTAGCATTGATTACCTCCTCAGATGCCATAGTATATGTCGCCAAATCTATGATGTTAAGATCTCTCTTTTCTTATCGGGTTAAAGGCATGTATTGGTTGAGAGAGGTGATGGTCGAATGGATTGGTGAATTGGCGGATGTAGGCTATGGTTTAGGTTTGTGTTGTGGCTATTTTGAGTACAGTTTGAGGGTATGGTTTTATGGAGTTTTAGGGCTACGGATGAAAGTTTTGGATCTGTGGTAGATGGTAGCAAAGGTTTGATAGAAATCAGTAGAAGTTACAGTAAGTATGTGCTGTCTTGTAAGAGTAGAATTGTTATCGAAGAAACAACGATTTCTCGACATAATTTTCACCAAAAACATGAGAGAATTGAGGAGAGAATTGATAGCAAAATCACAATTTATATGACAGCAAGGATGTATAATTTAATCAAGAAAATTTTGGTAGTATAACAGCAAGGAAATTGGTGCAAGTTATGATTGCAGAATTCTCGTCGAAAAATTTCAGTGGTCTACGACGAAAATTTGCAGCAACACATAATCATTTTTAGAGATCAATTCTTTAATAGATCAATCTTAGATGGAAGCCAAGATGATCTATGAAGTGTATAAGAAATTTTATTCAAAAAAGATTGCAAATAGATGGGTTAAGGCAACAATATGCGGCTGAAATTTTCTGCAGCATAGATTTTTAAGTATAGCAGATTGGACATAAAAGATCAGTGATTTATATTGAGAATTTTTTGATGAAACTAAAGGAAAATCTACTGTTAGGAAGTTTCAATGCTATCATAAAAATTTCGTAGAGATTTGGATAGAAACAACGTAGTATCAAGATCAAACAAATAGTGCTATGCGACTGAAATTTTACAATGCAGATTTTCAAGTATAGCAGATTAGACGTAAAAGATCAATGGTTTATATTGAAATTTTTTTGACAAAACTAAAGGAAAATCTACTGTTAGGAAGTGTCAAAGATGTCATAAAAATTTCATAGAAATTTGGATAGAAAAAACACAATAGCACGATCAAACAGATAGTGCTATGCGGTTGGAATTCTGCAATATATCTTTCGTCGTACAGATGAAAACTTTGTGACAAAAAGTTTATGCAGCAATAAAGGAACAATTTTTTTGGGATTTTTGAATAAGGATAACTAAATTGCAGCAGTAGTAAGGTAGAAAACCAGAACCTGTTGCAATTCACGGGGAGATCAAAGGATGATCCGTGGTGGTGGAGATGACGGCGGAATTTGGCAATGATCTCTTAAGCAATTATGGGAATTGCTTTGGGCGGTTGTGGAGGGTTGATGGATAGTTGTGGAAGGGCAGCGAGATGTCAAGAATACTGCTCTGATACCAGGTGATAGAACCCTTGTAGATTCTAAACTTGGGGTTGATCTCTTTAGGGAATCGGCCTCCTTGGAACTCTATAGGGGTTCCTCCCTCCAAGTTGCTACTCAAAGGCTGCAGAAAAGATTTAACTCTTGCTTATCAAAAGAGGAGGAATACATGGCTATTTATAGGGTTTCTAAACCCTAACTCCTAATAGGACTCCTACTTAAGACTCCTACTTCTAACCAACTCCTAATAGGACTTCTACTCAAGACTCCTATTCCTTTACAACTCCTAATTCTTCTCTAAGAAACAATCTCCTAACCCTAACCGGCCTCTTCACCTCTTTAATAGAGGTCGGCTTAGGTAGGTTTTACATGAATATCCCTCTCAATTAGGACTCTCTTAGCTAGAGTCCTAACAGAATAACATGAGATTACCTTTGATGATCATTTTGATTATTTTGATTCATGAAATTTTGGATTCATGACTTAATCTTTCATTTGTTTATGAGATGGTTGAAATCTTTGTACCTTTCAATTTTTCCCTTCTCTTTTCAATTTTTGAAATTATGCATGTTATATGTTGGAGATTTGAAACCATGGTTTGATATCATGCATACCCGAGATGTTTGATTTGATAAATTGAATGAATTGAAAATGAACGATAATTTTTCTCTTGATTATAACTTATGATATTTTTTATGAATCATCATTTTGATTTCTCGATATTCGATACATAAAATTTTTCTATGAATCAAGATTTTTTCATGCTATGATTCTTCTTGGTATTCACTAAAAATGATGTATTTAAATTAACTAGGATATGCTACTTGACATCTTGATAATTTATGACTTGAATTTTATTATATAAAATTCCTTGTCTTCATGAAATGTTTATCTCATCACCAAAATTCTCTTAATATTTTGAATGTGATGAAATGAAATTATGCATGAAATACAAATGAGAAGTTAATGATTATGCATGATAGGATGTACTGAATTTTGACATTTAGATACCATCATTTGAAAAGCAATGATCATGTTGCCAAAATGATATATCATGAATGCTCTAAATGATGAATGTTTGGTATCATGATCAAAATATTGATAAATGCTTAAAAATTTTAATGTTTTATTATCATGTATGATATGCTTATAATGATGATTGATTTATATTTTGGTATCGTGCATGAAAAATGAAATTTAAAGTTTTAAAATTGTGCATGTTGTAAATTGAAACTATAATGATATACAAACATATTGAAATAAGGTTGATACTTAACCCTTGTCATGATTTGAAGATTATAGTAAAGGAAAATGAATTACACTATTGTATTGTTATTCCCTTCTATTTGACAATGACATAGGGAGAGCAAATTTTGCTAGCTTGCTAGCTAGCTTACAAATCTCAAGAGAAGCAATGTGTGCTAAGTTACACATTCGAGAAGAAAGAGCTTGCTATCTTGAACGTCACTAGCTTGCCTATCTCAAGAAAATGTAAAAACTTGCTTACTTTCTTGCATATCTAAAGAGAAGATGCAAACGTAACACTTACCAAATTGTTTGCTTGCTTCATGTAAAACATTGTATCTTGCTAGCTTGTATATTGTAAAATAATGTAAAATTTTGCTAGATGCACATTGTAAAAGGAAGCAAGAATTGCTAGCTTACAAGAAAGCTATCTTGCATTTGTTTTCGAAATCTTGCTAGCTTGCATAATGATAAAACTGAAAATTATGTTTATTATGCAATGACTTAAATTTGAATATCACGAACACTTGATAGTTGGAACTTCTCCTTTTTGTTGATGACAAAGGGGGAGAAGTATGATCATATTATGCATGATGACGTGTTGCAAATATTCATGATGAATATTGCAATGACTTGAATTCAGTTTGAATTCAAGGTTCTATCAATATAACATATTGATAGGGGAAGTTTGTTTAAACTCTGGGAGTTAAGATTAACTTCGTCATCAATCGGTTGTTATCATCAAAAAGGGGGAGATTGTTGAATCTCGTATTTTGATGATGAAATAAATTGCTAATTATTTATGATTTAATCTACGCTTTAACCAATTTCCACCGCCCAGTCCGGCAGTACCACCACTCGATCCTTCGGGTTCTGGGCAGTGCCATAGTCCGTCCTTACGGGTCACTAGTTGGGCTCCAAATTTGGCCCAAACCAATTTATATTAAGGCCCAATTGGCCCCTAACCAGGTTATAGGATTAACTCTTAATCCTAACCCTAATTATATGCAAACTATGAAATTAAGACATAGTCCTAAGCAGGTTTTTAACTGGCAATGTCGAGTTTCCTTCCGGCGAGCTTTTCGGCGAACTTCCGGCGGACTTCCGATACACCCTCAGATTTCTTCCGGCAGACTCCCAGCAGGAACCCGGTCTTGTGGCGAGTTCAACGAGTCATTGGCAAGTAGCCGAACCTTCTTGGTGATCTCCGTGAACCTCCGACGATCTTTCCAGCGGACTTCCCAAAACTTCGGCAACTCCCCGATTCCTTCTCGGTTGGTTCCGGCATCACTTCCAACGATTCTTCAGACTTTTGGCGGACTCTCAAACACCCATCGAACTTGACTCCGGTAGACTTGCTTTATGTCTTCAAGCTATCATAGTTAATCCTATACACTTAAAACAAAACTTCGATCGAGATAATTAATCCTAAGCAATTAATCAAGTTGTCCGGCATGTCATTGGTCCCTCGACGCTTCGTCCGATTCTTCGGCATATTGTCCTCTCCTGCGTGTTGAATCTCGGATTTTGATGATAAAATCAATTGATGGGTTAATTGATCTAATCCATATTATTGAGTTAAGTGTGCAGGATTAACTACGATAACCAGAAAACACAAAGCAAGAATATCAGAGTCAAGTTTGATGGATGTTTAAGAGTCCGAAGAATCATCGGAGATGCTGCCGGAACCAACCGAGAAGAAATCGGGAACCTGTCGGAATTTTTGGAAGTTTGCCGAAGAGATCGTCGGAGGTTCACAGAGATCACCGAGAAGGCTCGGCTACTCGTTAAAGTCATCACAAGATCAGGAGCTTGCTGGGAGTCTATTAGAAGAAGTTCATTGGAAAGCTCGCCGGAACAAGACTCTATGTTCGCGGTTGAAAACTTGCTTAGGATGTTTTTAGTTATGTAGTTCACTTGTAATTAGGATTAGGATTAAGAGATAATCCTATATCCTAGTTAGGGGCCAATTGGGCCCAAAATTAGACTTGGTTTGGGCTAAATTTGAAGCCCAACCAGTGAACCGAAGGGTCTGGTGGTGGCACCACCAGACAGGGCAATTGCACTGCCTAGCACCCGAGAGCTGGGCGGTGGCACCGCTTGGCTGGGCGGTGGCACCGCCAACATCGGGAACCAAAGAGAATTCAAATTTTGGAGCCTAAATTTGAATCCTCTTGAGGCCTATAAATACCCCTCAAATCTCAGCTAAGACTACAACTTTTTGAGAAGCAATTGATTGAGAGAAAGGTCTTAGAAAAGTCTTAGCAAGTCTTGTTTTCAATTTGCTAGTGTTCACCTCCTTCTTTCTTGCTGAAAATCTGTAAGAGAGTGAACTGCTTGTAAAAAGTTGTAAGAGGGGTATTTACCCTTCCCCTTCAAGAGATTTTCTAGTGAAAGGTGGGAGCCTCATCGAAGAGGGGCCTCGCAAGTGGATGTAGGTCATTTGACCGAACCACTTTAAAATCGGCGTGATCTCTGGTTTGCATTTACTTATTGTCATTTATATTACTGCAAACCATTTGCACTTTAATGCTCTACTTCTTTGTCTCCTTCTTATATATCCCTTCAAGTTAAAACGCAATCGAAACGGTTTCAAATGAAACGTTGCTTTTATCGTACGAAGTTTCCGAAAGTGTTTAAATCGTCAAAAGTTTATCGTACTTTACCGCTGCACTAATTCAACCCCCCCCCTCTTAGTGCCGCTCTGATCCTAACAATTGGTATCAGAGCTAGGCTCACTCTCATATTTGGTTTGATACCCAAGAGAGATGGCTTACTGTAACATCCCCCATTTAAAAAAAAAAATAGTAAATGCTTGTTTGTAAATATGAGGATTATTTAATAATTTTTTTATTAAATAATATTATATTAAAGTTTATGGCTAAGGACCTAAGAGTAAATATTAAAAGTTTGAGATGATTTATAGAATATTCAGAATTGAGTAAATAAAAAAAAAATAAAATAAAATGGAGAACATGTGTCATTAACAAGGATGAGCCACTTAGCATTTATTCTAAAGTTGACACCTAAACCCCCATGCATGCTTGCCACCTCACTATTTTAGCATGAGCCAAACCTAAGTAATTTAAGGCACCATTAAAAAGAAACTTTTCAGCCAACGTTAGTTTGAGGAGAAGAAGAAGAAGAGAAGAAGAAGAAGAAGAAGAAGAAGGAGAAGAAGAAGAAGAGGAAACTTTGTTTGAGGTTTTGCATCAACTCCCTATATTTGGGAATCAAACTCATCTATGGTAAGTGTTCTAACCTATTCCTACAGAATTCCTAATCTCTGTTTTCCTTTTAATACTTCATAATTCAAAAGATTTCAGCTTAGTACCAAACCCTTCTTTCCTTTTGATACAAAGTCATGAATCTGAAATTTTCGGTAATCTGACTTATATACATTGTTTTGGATCTAACTTTTAGCATTAAACTCTGATTTAGGCAAAGCCTACTCAAATATCTTTATTTTGACACTGAGATTGAATGATTTGGAGTTTAAATGCCTACTAAGACTTCTGTTTCAATTAACCCTACAGATTCTGCAAAATAGGGACTGAAATTTCTGACCTTCTGTTACTAAATTGCTCATAACTCTCTAGAGAAAATTCTGAATTATACAAAGCTTAGTTCTTTGGAAACTAGATTCGCATATCTTTCTTTTGACACCTAGTTGGAAATTTTGAAGTATGTTTGCCTTCTGAAACATCTGTTTAAATTGATTCTATCAAGTCTGCAAAATAGGGATGATCAATTCTGACCTTCCTGTCAAGAACTCAAAAAATTATAAATCTAAGTTCATCAGAAAATAGATTGATACAGCTTTCCAATGACACCTATTTTTCATGATTTGGAATATATTTGGTCACTCAAACAATTCAGAAAATATACCATTCAAATTCTATCATAATTAAAAACTTTGTTGGGTTTTGCCTATTCAATTTTCATCCTATTGGAAATATGATTTCTGCTAAATTCTTCTTCAATTGAGCTTTATATTAGTCCTTTGAAGTTCTTGTATTATTCATCCTAAAATTATTGTATAACTGAAATTTATTATGTAATGCTTTGTTTGCATTTCCTTGTTTGATAAAGGCACATGTATATCTTCGTTGTTCCGCATGTACTTCTGATATGTGTCAATGTTATTGTTCATACTACCCTTTTGTACTCTAGTGTCTTGTGGGATATTGTGAACCTTTGCCAGAAATGGTAAAGGGATTTATGCTTAGAGCCCGCGATTGCACTGCCGGCCCCATTGACTTCACTCAGACGTGGGTGGATGGAGCTCCCAGACGTGAGAGACTTATGCTTGGTGGTCATTCAGAAATGGATGAATCACATTATGTATGTGGTCCCACAGTGCCCTCTATGTTTATTGATATGATATCCAAAGCTTTGTTTATGAGTTATATTATGCTTTGGATAAAAATGGAATGCATGCTACATCAAAAATGACATACAGCTTGTGTTTATTATTCGGTTCACTTGTTATACTTTGAAGTGTTTCGTTTGTCATTATTATGCCCCCAAACACTCTTATGCCTTTGATATGCGCCTAAATGCTTCATGTGCCATTTGATACATGCCTAAATGCTTCTTTTGCCAATGAAATGCTCCAATTTCCTTTCTCCTATTGTTATGTCTAATGCTTGTTTTTGAACGAGGTAAACCTTTGTGATTTTATATCAAATGAGATGACTTCAAATGAACACTTGTATTTCTACTTTTGTAACTTGATACTAAGCCTGCTTGAACTTCTCCTATCGCCATGGATATGTTAGATGCTTGCTGAGCTCTTTATGCTCACCCCGTTGCTATATAAATTTTTCAGGGTAGCTTGTCACGCACTGAAATGCTAGAATTGGGTTAAAGCAGAGAAAGGTTAGAAGATTTTTGAGCTAATTTTGTTGGATGATAGTTTTTGTTGTATAGTAAACTTTACTTCTGATGTAATGTTAAGGATCTGTTGATACTTATGTGTTGTAAAAGTTTAAAGGACCGCTCATGTGTATGGAATGATAAGTTTAAGTTGTAAAAGGATAAGAACTCATGGCAAATAATTATCTTTTTGTGATTGTATATACTTCTATGATTATGGATTTGTGTTGTGGTTGATGTTTAGTTGAGTTGCCTTTGGATTTTGTGAATCTCTGAGTGAAGTGGATTATGATTTATGTAACGTACATGTTTATGAATTGTGAATATTGATTTTTGAATGATTCTTAGTATCCTCAAATTGTTAGATTGGATCCTGGATTGAATTGATGATGAATTATAATATTATTGATTTTAGACAGGGTCACACTTCCTGAATGTGATAATTCGGGGGGGCGTGACACTTACTCCGGCATACATGAGGGTCATTCTATCACACGTCTACCCTTGTTTAATGGGTCAGATTATACTTATTGGAAGACTCGTATCAGGATCTTCCTCATTTTCATGGATTTCGAGCTTTGGACTATTGTTGAAAATGGATTTAAAAAATCTTCTCTTCCGATGAGCGAATGGAATGAATCAGAGAAAAAGGTTTTTGCTTTAAACGCAAAGGCTATGAATGCCTTGTTTTGTGCACTAGACAAAAATGAATTTAATCGTGTTTTAATTTGTGATTCGGCTTTTGATATTTGGATAACTCTTGAGGTCATTCATGAAGGCACTAGCCGAGTGAAAGAGTCCAAAATCAATATCCTTGTGCACTCTTACGAACTTTTCCGAATGAAACCAAGTGAGTCCATCGGAGACATGTACACCCGGTTCACGGATGTCATCAATGGACTCAAAGCTCTTGGTAAAGATTTTACTAACTTTGAACTAGTAACTAAAATCTTAAGATCCCTCCCTAAAAGTTGGGATCCAAAAGTTACGACAATTCAAGAGGCTAAAGACCTTAAAATATTCCCTCTTGAAGAACTTATTGGGTCTCTAATGACCTACGAAATGACATGTCAAGCTCATGACGAGCTCGAGAACCCCCTGCCAAAGAACAGGAAGGATATGACACTCACATTACAAGAAGACCACTTGAAAGGAACATCAAGTGATGAGGACAGTGACAATGACATTACACTTTTGACTCAAAAATTTAAAAAATATTTAAGAAAGAATAAATTTAAAAATAATACAAAAAATAAATTCGAACACAAGAAGGACCAAGTGATTTGCTCTGAGTGCAAAAAAACCGGGACACTACAAGAACGATTGTCCTCCAACCAAAAAGAGAATATCAAAGAAGAAGGCGCTCAAGGCAACGTGGGATGATTCAAGCGCGTCCGAAGAAGAGGAGTCCAACACCGAGCAAGTTGCTCAATACGCCCTAATGGCCATCGGAGAAGAGAAACATACACCATCTAAAGCTAGGAGCAAGAGATGGTATCTAGATGGTGGATGCTCAAGACATATGATTGGAGATCCATCTCATTTCTCTATGCTCACTAGCAAAGAAGAATGGTACGTCACCTTCGGAGACAACAACCAAGGCAAAATCATTGGCAAGGGAACCATAGGTAACAAATTAAAATTTTATATTGATGATGTCTTACTAGTTGATAGATTGAAACATAATCTCTTGAGTGTTAGTCAATTATGCTATAAAGGCTATATCGTTAGATTTGAATCAAATGTGTGTATTATTGAAAAACCAAACCACAACATAACTATGATTGCATTAAAACAAAATAATGTCTACACCATCAACCTTGATGAATTGAGTAATGAAACGTGCTTCTCCGCTTTAAATGATGATGCTTGGCTTTGGCATAGGAGACTAGGCCATGCAAGCATGAAACTAATATCTAAGATCTCATCTAGAGAATTAGTGCGAGGAATTCCAAATATAAAGTTTATTAAGGACAAAGTATGCGATGCATGTCAACTAGGTAAACAAATAAAAACTAGTTTCAAACCAAAAACTCGAAATAGCACTACTAGACCATTGCAATTGATTCAATTGGACTTATTTGGACCAATTGACACGACAAGTCTAGGAGGAAGCAAATATGCGTTTGTAATTGTGGATGACTATACTAGATACACTTGGACCTATTTCTTATCTCACAAAAGTGATTGTTTCAAGTGTTTCTCTAAATTTTGTAAACTCACTCAAAACGAAAAAGGTTTCATGATTTCATCAATTCGGAGTGATCACGGTGGCGAATTTCAAAACCGTGACTTTCAAAATTTTTGTGAAGTTAATGGATACAATCACAACTTCTCCACTCCGAGGAATCCCCAACAAAATGGAGTAGTTGAAAGAAAAAATAGAAACCTACAAGAAATGGCAAGAACGATGTTAAATAAACATAGTCTACCCAAGTATTTTTGGGCCGAAGCCGTAAATACGACTTGCTACATCATGAATAGGGTCCTAATAAGACCATCCCTATCAAAAACTCCCTATGAATTATGGAATAACAAAAAATCAAATATTTTCTATTTTAAAGTTTTCGGTTGTAAATGCTTTATTTTGAATAAAAAGGATGCCTTAGGAAAATTTGATGCTAAATCCGATGAAGGCATCTTTCTTGGTTACTCTTCCGTTTCTAAGGCTTTTCGGGTTTTTAATAAAAGAACCTTAGTAATAGAAGAGTCTATTCATGTAGTTTTTAATGAAATTTCTAATTTAAAGAAAAATGATTTTGATGATGATCTTGGTTTTGATAATTTGAATTTAAATGAGCCCCTTCCTCAAAATAGCAACTTGGATGTACCTTCTTCCGAAATTTCCTTACCCAAGGAATGGAAGTATATAGATGCTCATCCAAAGGAGCTAATTATAGGAGATACATCAAAAGGGATTCAAACTCGTTCATCTTTCAAGAATTTTTGTGGTAACGTCGCCTTCCTTTCTCAAATCGAACCTAAATGCATTAACGAGGCCATAAAAGATGATTTTTGGGTTATTGCAATGCAAGAGGAATTGAATCAATTTGAGAGGAATAAGGTATGGAAGCTTGTTCCTAGACCTAGTGACCATTTAGTCATTGGTACTAAATGGGTCTTTAGAAACAAGCAAGACGAAAATGGTATCATGGTTTGAAACAAAGCTAGATTAGTGGCCAAAGGTTTTAACCAAAAAGAAGGTATCGATTACGAAGAAACCTTCGCTCCCGTGGCTCGATTAGAAGCCATAAGGATGCTCCTTGCCTATGCTAGTAGTAATAATTTTAAACTATTTCAAATGGATGTCAAAAGTGCTTTCTTGAATGGTTTTATTTCTAAAGAAGTATATGTCGAACAACCTCCCGGATTTAAAAATTCTCTCCTTCCTAATCATGTATTCAAATTGACTAAGGCTCTCTATGGCTTGAAACAAGCTCCTAGAGCTTGGTATGAAAGTGTCACATCCTGGATTTTTTTTTTTTTATATATATCTCTTTCCACACATTTAGGCCAAATAGATAAACATCACTTTATTCATCATTCATAAACATTTATTATAATTTATTTATTACAATCCATTTATTCATCGAATCATAAATAAAAAGGTAAACATAGTGATGTTAACTTCAAGAATCATCCAAGTGGCTCTACCTAGCGGTAGAGGAAGGTCCGCTCTCCACTAGAATCCGACTTAGTACTAGAGGGAGGCTGCTCTGAAAATCAAAAACAAAGAAAATTCAGCAATGCTGAGTAGGAACCCCAAAAGTCAACTCAAAATGTATACATGATCAAAATTCAATCAATCATCCCATTGGCGTATATCAAGTACCCGTAGGAGCACTCCCCCAACAGCTGATGGAGAGGCTTTATCTTACGGGATGAGTTTGTGTTCTCCCAACAGCGGATGGAGGCAAACTCATATCACACTCCCAACAGTGGATGGAGTGGTGTCCCACACCCGCCAAAGTGGGGACATGTTCCTCCCAATAACGGATAGAGGAACCGTCCAGCCGCCACGTCTAACGGCCCGCTAATCCCCGAAGGGAATCACCCTACCTGCTCTCGGCAGGAAAATAATATAATCTCACACTGGTCATGTCCATTTCGGGATGAACTAACATATTTAAAACATCTCTTTCAAATATCATCAATATCAAATAATATAAATTAGCCCTCAATTGACTTGAACTCTAGTTTAATCGATTCAATTGAACTCGATTTACTAGAGCCTAACTGAACTGATCTCTAATCCTTATTTAACTGGTCTGGAACCACCCTAGACTAGTATAATTTAGACTAGATTAAGTTCAATTTAGGTTAAACTAACTTGAATAAGTCAATCAATTCGGAATCACCCTGAATTGATCTAGACTAATCAAGTTTAGTTTAGTTCAATCAATATTTGGGCTCAAGTTCAACAATAATATTGGGCTAGATTGAGCCAGTCCATCTACTGGTCATATGCATTATACATGATTGAGCATGCATTACATAAAACTGGCCCAGCCCTGGCCCATGGACTAGTCATAGCATATACCCATTAACAACATAAATAAAAACATAATAATGCATTAAAAGATAGATGAGGAGAAAAGCTTTAATACAAAGAAATAACATTCTCAATTTGAATAGAAATCATAAGACATTAAAAGAGGGACTAGGAGATAAGTTTTAATACAAGGAAATAGCTTTCTAAATTCAAATAAAAATCATGTTTTCAACACATAAAATTTCAACATATTCTAGTCATATTTTAAATCATTCAAAATAATATATTTTAAATTTCAGATCAAATAATATCAAAAAAAGGGATTTTAGATAACATATTCTAGTCTAACAAGATTTTAATCCAGATAAGATTAAAGATAAACTGTAATACAGAAAATATATCATATAAAACATATACCTTTTTAACATATTTAATTCTACAATAAAAACCTTAATCATGGGTCAAAGAATATTATGAAATCTTTAACTAATTATTTTAATACAAAAAAATTTGACATTTAAAGAATTGATACATATTTTTCAAACTATAAAACTTTCAACATTTAAAGAATCAAAATAAAAGCTAAAACTTTTAAGAAAGGTAGGGAAACCTACTTCTTGTCAATAGGGTGTAACTCCTCGTTCTCTTGTCAATAGGGTGTAACTCCTCGTTCTCTTGTCAACAGGGTGTAACTCCTCGTTCTTCCCGTTGCTAGGCTCGACTAGGTGAGGAACGAAGGAGAGAGACCCCTCCCCTTTAAATAGGAGAAGGTGAGCCTCTATTAGGGGAAATTTATTTTAATTTTTATATTTGTTTAGTATAAATTATTTCCATTTAATATACTAACAAATATGATATCATCATATTTGGAATACTTAATAGTTATTTCCTTAATTCATATCAACAAACAAGGAAGTAGATTAAGATTTCCTTAAATTATAATAACAAGTAAGGAAATAAAATCAATTCCTATTTGATTTGATTACAAAAAGGCTTAGTTTCTTTCTTATTTTAAATAATTTTACCAAAGGCAAGGTTGATACTACATTGTTTATTAAATATTTTGAAAATAATTTTCTTATTATGCAAATTTATGTTGACGATATTATTTTTGGCTCTTCGGATGAATCACTATGTGAATCATTTGCCAAATGTATGAGTCATGAATTTGAAATGAGTTTAATGGGTGAATTAACTTTCTTTTTAGGATTACAAATCAAACAACTTAGTGATGGCATATTTCTTAACCAATCTAAATATACATTAGAATTGTTAAAACGATTTAACATGGATAATTCAAAAGCAATAAACACTCCTATGAGTACTGCGACTAAGTTAGATATGGATGAAAATAGTGAAAATTTCGATCAAAAAATATATAGGGGAATGATAGGTAGTCTACTCTACCTCACCGCGACTAGACCAGATATTATGTTTAGTGTAGGACTTTGCGCTAGGTTTCAATCAAATCCTAAATTATCTCATCTTAAAAGTGTTAAAAGAATATTTAGGTATCTTAAAGAAACTTCAAATTTAGGATTATGGTATCCAAAATATGAAAAATTCGATTTAATAGCTTATGCAGATGCCGATTTTGGCGGATGCAGGATAGATAGAAAAAGTACATCCGGAACATGCTAATTTTTAGGACATGCACTTGTTTCTTGGACTTCCAAGAAACAAAATTCAGTTGCACTATCTACGGCAGAAGCCGAATACATTGCTACAAGTGCATGTTGTGCACAAGTTGTTTGGATGAAAAATACATTAGAAAACTATGGAATTCATTTCAAAAATGTTCCCATAAAATGTGATAATACTAGTGTTAGGATCGGAGCAGCACTAAGGGGGGGGGGGGGGTGAATTAGTGCAGCGGTAAAGTGTGATAAACTTTTGACGATTTAAACACTTTCGAAAACTTCGTACGATAAAAGTAACGTTTTCATTTGAAACCGTTTCGATTGCGTTTTAACTTGAAGAGATAAGTAAGACGGAGACAAAGAAGTAGAGCATTAAAGTGCAAATGGTTTGCAGTAATGTAAGCGACAATAAGTAAATGCAAACCAGAGATCACGTCGATTTTACAGTGGTTCGGTCAAATGACCTACATCCACTTGCGAGGCCCCTCTTCGATGAGGCTCCCACCTTCCACTAGCAAATCTCTTGAAGGGGAAGGGTAAATACCCCTCTTACAACTTTTTACAAGCGGTTCACTCTCTTACATATTTTCAGCAAGAAAGAAGGAGGTGAACACCAGCAAATTAAAAACAAGACTAGCGAAGACTTTTCAAAGACCTTTCTCTCAAATAATTGCTGCTCAAAAAGTTGTAATCTCAGCTGAGATTTGAGGGGTATTTATAGGCCTCAAGAGGATTCAAATTTGGGCTCCAAAATTTGAATTCTCTTTGGGTTCCCGATGCTGGCGGTGCCACCGCCTGTCAGTGTCAAACTCTGACAATGCTGGGCGGTGCCACTGCCCAGCTCTCGGGTGCTGGGCGGTGCAACCACCCACCCTTCGGTTCACTATTTGGGCTTCAAATTTAGCCCAAACCAATTCTAATTTTGGGCCCAATTGGCCCCTAACCAGGATATAGGATTATCTCTTAATCCTAATCCTAATCCTAATTACAAGTGAACTACATAACAAAACACATCCTAAGCAATTTTTCAATCGCGAACGTCGAGTCTTATTCCGACGAGCTTTCCGACGAACTTCTTCCGATGGACTCCCAACAAGCTCCCAAACTTGTGATGACTTTAACGAGTAGCCGAGCCTTCTTGGTGATCTCCGTGAACCTTCGACGATCTCTTCGGCGAACTTCCGAAAATTTTGACAGGTTCCCGATTTCTTCTCGGTTGGTTCCGGCAGCATCTTTGATGATTCTTCGGACTCTTAAACGTCCATCGAACTTGACTCTGGTATTCTTGCTTTATGTTTTCTGGTTATCGTAGTTAATCCTGCACACTTAACTCAATAATATGGATTAGATCAATTAACCCATCAATTGATTTTATCCTCAAAATTCGAGAATCAACAATCTCCCCCTTTTTGATGATGACAATCAATTAATGACGAAGTTAAATATAACTCCCCCTATCTATATGCCATATTATGAGAAGATGAAAATACTTGAATTTCATCCATTGAATTCAAGCATAAACCGATAGGTTCGAACCGTAGAACTTATCGTTATTCTCATTAAGCAATAGTAAATACAAAACTTCGATGAAAATCATTTTCAAGTCGAATGATAAGAGACAATTTTTACTACGGCAGGAGATAAAGATTTTCAACATGAATTTCATGATATAAATGTAAGGCATGCTTTCAATATGATCAATCAATCTTGCGATATTCTCAAAGATTTTGCAAGGCATATAAGACATTCATATCACACAAGCTTTTGCAATTCATATAAGTCATGCTATTAAAATGGTACAAGTCATCACTTTTCTCCCCCATTGTCATCAACAAAAAGGGAATGAGACTTGAAGCACATAATTTGTGATTATAACATCAGGAATTCAGCATTGATCATAAAAATTTTATCATTCAAAATTAAGTATGCTAAAATATTTATGCAGAGTTCATCTTAAAGGAAAATTCAGCATTCATCCATTTTATCAAATCTCTTCTTTCTATAAATAACAAAAAATTGTAGATGTACAAGGAAGAGATAGTGATAAAAAAATTCAAGTAGTAACTCCAATAAGCCAAGATCATAATCCATTCAAATTCAATTCGTCAACTTAAAACTCATAATCAAGCCATCAAAATCAATTTCGAGATTCATAAGATATCATAAAATCATTAATCTTGATCAGATGGGAGCGGTGTTTGACTCAAGATAGGATAAGATAATTTAACTTGTCATTTAGAATCGAAAGAGAAGAATCAGATGTTGAATCTCGTATTTTGATGATGAAACCACTTGATATGTGTTTATGATTTAAATTGCATTTTGAACGATGTAGGTCTACTCGATCAGGTTTAGACAGTTGTCGCAGGAGGAATTGACGTTGCGCCGGAAGAGATCACGTCAGGATATTGGATGGCTGAATGCTTCGGACGTCGGGCATCGGGCCAAGGAGAGCGAAATTGCGCCAAGGATATCGGGGTTGCGGAGGTCAACCGCCGATTGGGCAACAAGCCGCAAGAGAGGACGATGCACCGAAGAATCGGACGAAGCGCCAACCAATGACGTGCCGGGCAATAGAATGTCAATTCACGTTGTAATAATTGTCTAGATCGGAGTTGAGTTTTGGTTTGTGTGTGCAGGATTAACTACGATAACGATGAAGACATAAAGCGAAACAAAGTACTGGAGTCAAACGCGAAGGATTCATTGGGAGTTCGAGAGTTCGACGGAAGTCCGAAGGTTCGTCGGGAATGCTGCCGGAACTAGCCGAGAATGAGTAGGGAGCTTGCCAAAGGGTTTTTCGGAAGCTCGCCGAAAGGTTCGTTGGAAGTTCGCGGAGCTCGCCGGGAAAGATCGGAGCTTGCCGAAGAAGCTCGTTGGAACTCATCAAGATCAAATCGTGAAGTCCAGGAGCTTGCCGGGAGTCCGCAGAATGGTTTCCGAGAGTTTATCGAAAAACCGTCGGAAGTTCGCCGGAAGCTCGCCAGAAAAAGTCTTGACTTACGGACTTTGTAATAGCTTAGAAAATATCTTTAAATTCATAGTTAGCACGTGAATTAGGGATAGGATTAGGTGTTAATCTTATAATCCAAGTAGGGGCCAATTGGGCCCGAGTTCGGACTGGTTTGGGCCAAGTTTGGAGCCCAACCAGTGAGCTGAATTGGCCTAGGCGGTGGCACCGCCTAGCACCCGAGAGCTGGGCGGTGACACCTCCTGGGCTGGGCGGTTGCACCGCTCAGCACCCGAGCACTGGGCGGTGGCACCGCCAGCATCGGGAACATAAGAGAATTCAAATTTTTGGAGCCCAAATTTGAATCCTCTTGAGGCCTATAAATACCCCTCAAGTCTCAGCTGAGAATATAACTTTTTGAGCAATAATTGTTTGAGAGAAAGGTCTTAGAAAAGTCTTTGCTAGTCTTGTTTTCAATTTGCTAGTGTTCACCTCCTTCTTTCTTGCTGAAAATCTGTACGAGAGCGAACCGCTTGTAAAAAGTTGTAAGAGGGGTATTTGCCCTTCCATTTCAAGATACTTGCTAGTGGAAGGTGGGAGCCTCATCGAAGAGGGGCCTCGCAAGTGGATGTAGGTCATTTGACCGAACCACTGTAAAATCGGCGTGATCTCTGGTTTGCATTTATTATTGTCATTTACATTACTGCAAACCATTTGCACTTTAATGCTCTACTTCTTTGTCTCCGTCTTACTTATCTCTTCAAGTTAAAATGCAATCGAAACGGTTTCAAACGAAAACGTTACTTTTATCGTACGAAGTTTCTGAAAGTGTTTAAATCGTCAAAAGTTTATCACACTTTACCGCTGCCCTAATTCACCCCCCCCTCTTAGTGCCGCTCCGATCCTAACAATTGGTATCAGAGCCCGGTATTTCTCATTTCGGATTTACACCTAAGAGAAATGGCTCTTCATGGCTTTCAAGAGGGCTTATCGGTTGTTCGTCCACCGTTGTTTAACGGATTGGACTACACTTATTGGAAAACTCGAATGAGAGTTTTCTTGATTTCTATGAATTTGGATTTATGGAATATTGTTGAAAATGGTTTTCAACTTCCCTCTAAACCAATGAACGAATGGTCGAATTTGGAGAAGAAATATTTTTCTTTAAATGCAAAGGCTATGAATGCCTTATTTTGCGCTTTGGACAAAAATGAGTTCAATCGGATTTCTACGTGCGAAATAGCTTTCGATATTTGGCGAACACTTGAAATCACGCACGAGGGAACTAGTAGAGTCAAAGACTCGAAAGTTAACATTTTATTGCATGATTTTGAGTTTTTTCAAATGCAACCAAGCGAGACTATAGGTGACATATACACCCATTTCACGGATGTCGTCAATAATCTAAGAGTTCTTAGTAAATCATTTTCGAATTTTGATCTCGTAAGCAAGATCTTAAGATCCCTTCCAAAAAGGTGGGAGTCTAAAATAACCGCAATACAAGAAACAAAAGATTTAAATATTTTTTCACTTGAAGAACTAATTGGTTTATTGATGACATATGAAATGGTGCACAATGCACATGATGAACAAAGTCACCTTCCAAAGAACAGGAAGGATTTGGAACTCCGGACAAATGGATACCACTTGAGCAATGACTCAAGTGATGAGGACAATGATGAACTTGAATTTCGAACACTAAATTTTAATAAGTTTATTAAACAAAAATCAAAAATAAACAATGAACTTGAATGGAGGAAGAGGCCAAAGAAGAGGAAGGCAACCAAGGATAAATCAAGAACTTCCAAAGGTGAAACGGCGAATTGGGCTTTGACTACAAGGTAAGTAACTCAACTCTCTTGAATTATTTTGAAATTACTTGATGTTTTTCATGATGCATTTTCTCTTTTCTTTTGAATAATTATTTTTCTTGAAAATTGTATGTTTTATGTTAATAGAATAAAATGTTAGATTTAAATAATCATATATATGTGCTTGAGAAGCAAGAATGTGTATTTTGATGATTTCCATATTAACGTTCAATGATGATGCATGGTTTTTATATGGAAGGCTTGATAATTTTTTTTTAAAACCTTGTCTTTGGTTTTCAAACATGATATATGTTTTTGACATAAGAACAAAACTTGAGCATGCTAATATAAAGTCAATCACATAAATTAAAACTAAAGAAGTTTTAGTTATCTATAAGAATCATTCAAAATTATGTTCAATGAAACTATTGCATAATGATGTAATGAAAATATTAAACATTTTGAAACCATGTTTTAGTGTCATGCATAATGATCATGCTTAATAAATTTCAAAATTATGCATATGAATCTTGTGATTTATGGATTATTGATTTTTACCATAATGAAAGTGCCTTATTAATCTTTATTGTAATAAATCTTACACTTTCGGTTTTAAATATTATACATATTTTTATTTGGTATAAGTGAAATAAAATCATATGAATTGAAACAACTAAAAAGAGGAAAATATTTTTTCCTTGAAAAATTATTTTTCTCTATCCTATTGATCTTGATATTTATTATGATAAATCTATGTATACCATTTTGAATCTCTTGAAGTAATGTTGATATTTTGATGATTTTGATGATTTAAATTTGAAATGAGTTTTATCAAAATCATGATATTGATTTCCTGGAATAACATGAGATTACCTTTGATGATCATTTTGATTCATGGAATTTTGGATTCATGACTTGGTCTTACATTTTTTTATGAGATGGTTGAAATCTTTGTACGTTTGAATTCTTCCCTTCTCCTTTTAATTTATGCATGTTATATGTTAAAGATTTAAAACCATGTTTTGGTATCATGCATATCTAAGAAATATTGATGTGACAAATTGAATAAGTTGAAAATGAATGATGATTTTTCTCTTGAATATAACTTGTGATATTTTTTATATAAATCATCATTTTGATTTCTCGACATTCGATACATGAGATTTTATTATAAATCAAAATTTCTCATTAATCGATCTTCTACGATTTTAATTGATATTCTCTTGAGAGGATATTTTCTAAATGAATCATTATTTTTCCTTGTGAGTTCTTGGAGTTATTACTTGATTTTTCTTTTAAAACAAGATCTCTTCTTTGTACTCCTATGATTTTTCTTGATATTTTATTTAAAGAAGATATTTACTATATGAATCATATCTTTTGGTATTCAAATGATTTTATCCTTCATGACATGATTTCTTTGTATTTATGGCTTATATGGCTTGAAATGTTTTGGTATAATGCATGCTATGATGAAATATTCATAAAGTTAAAATGATGTATGCAATACTTATGATAATGATGTACATGATGTATTTATTGCATATGATGTGTATCATGAATGCTTTAAATGATGTATGTTTGGTATCATGATCAACATGTTGATAAATGCTTAAAAATTTTAATGTTTGAGTATCATGTATGATATGCTTATTAATGATTATTGATTTATTTTTCGGTATCGTGCATGAAAAATAAGGTTATTGAAATTGTGTATGTTTTAATTTGAATATATAATGATGCACAAATAAGAATGATACTTACCTTTGTCATAATATGAAAATTGATATAAGGGTCTTCCCTTCTTTTTGACAATGACAAAGGGGGAGCAAAAATTTCTAGCGTGGACATCATGAAAAGAGGCAAACTAACTAACTTGCACAATTCAAGATGAAAGCAAAAATTGCACTTCTCAAAAGAGAAGATGCAAATGTAACATTTGACAAATTGTTTGCTTGCCTCATGTAAAACATTATCTCTTGCTAGTTTGGCATTTTTGCTAACTTGTATGTTGCAAAACTTGATCACTTTTTCAAACATTTTGCTAGCTTACATTTTACAAAGAAAGCAAAAATGACACTTCTAGAAGAAAGAGCTTGTTATTTTGAACATCACAAGCCTATCTTAAGAAACAAAAATTGCAAAAGTGCTATCTTGCTTATCTCAAGAAGCAAAACTTGCAACTTGCACATTGCAATAGGAAGCAAGAATTATAAGCTTACACAAGAAAGCTATCTTACATTTGCTTTCGAAATTTTTGCTAGCTTGTATATTGTGAAACTTACATATCGTAAAAATTGCTAGCTTGTTGTCTAAAGAGAAGCAAAAAGTTGCTATCTCAAAAGAAGCAAATGTGCTATCTTTCCTATCTTAAGAGGCAAAAATGCTAACTTGCACATCTAGCAAAACTTGACAAATTTGCATATTTCAAGAAGCAAGAGTTGCTTTCTTGAACATCTCAATATTGCTAGCTTGCATGATGTAGAACTTACTATCTTGAACATTACCAAAAGTGCTATCTTGTATGCTATAAAACTTGCATATCTAAAACTTGATAGCTTGAATGTCCTAAGCATGATGCATTACTTGCTAAATTTTCTAGCTTCAAAACTGCATGATGATAAAATTTAATATTATGTTTTTCATGCAATGAGTTGAACTTATATTACAAACACAAAAAATAGTTGTACTTCTCCTTTTTGTTGATGACAAAGGGGGAGAAGTATGTTAATGACATGATATGCATAAGTTTATGCATATGTTCATAATGATGTGTTGCAAGTATTCATGATGAATATTGCAATGACTTGAATTCAATTTGAATTCAAGGTTCTATCAATATGGCATATTGATAGGGGGAGTTTGTTTAAACTCCGGGAGTTAAGGTTAACTCCGTCATCAAGTTGTTGTCATCATCAAAAAGGGGGAGATTGTTGAATCTCATATTTTGATGATGAAACCACTTGATATGTGTTTATGATTTAAATTGCATTTTGAGCGATGCAGGTCTACTCGATCAGGTTTAGACAGTTGACGTAGGAGGAATTGACGTTGCGCCGAAAGAGATCACGTCAGGATATTGGATGGCTGAATGCTTCGGACGTCGGGCATCGGGCCAAGGAGAGCAAAATTGCGCCAAGGATATCGGGGTTGCGAGGTCAACCGCCGATTGGGCAACAAGCCGCAAGAGAGGACGATGCACCGAAGAATCGGACGAAGCACCAACCAAAGACGTGCCGGGCAATAGAATGTCAATTCACGTTGTAATAATTGTCTAGATCGGAGTTGAGTTTTGGTTTGTGTGTGCAGGATTAACTACGATAACGATGAAGACATAAAGCGAAACAAAGTGCTGGAGTCAAGCACGAAGGATTCGTTGGGAGTTCGAGAGTTCGACGGAAGTCTGAAGGTTCGTCGGGAATGCTGCCGGAACTAGCCGAGAATGAGTAGGGAGCTTGCCGAAGGGTTTTTCGGAAGCTCACCGGAAGGTTCGTTGGAAGTTCGCGGAGCTCGCCGAGAAAGATCGGAGCTTGCTGAAGAAGCTCGTTGGAACTCGTCAAGATCAAATCGTGAAGTCTAGGAGCTTGCCGGGAGTCTGCAGAATGGTTTCCGAGAGTTTATCGGAAAACCGTCAGAAGTTTGCCGGAAGCTCGCCGGAAAAAGTCTTGACTTACGAACTTTGTAATAGTTTAGAAAATGTCTTTAAATTCGTAGTTAGCACGTTAATTAGGGTTAGGATTAGGTGTTAATCTTATAATCCAAGTAGGGGCCAATTGGGCCCAGTTCGGACTGGTTTGGGCCAAGTTTGGAGCCCAACCAGTGAGCTGAATTGGCCTAGGCGGTGGCACCGCCCAGCACCCGAGAGCTGGGCGGTGACACCTCCTGGGCTGGGCGGTGGCACCGCTTGGCTGGGCGGTGGCTGTTAGGATCGGAGCGGCACTAAGAGGGGGGGTGAATTAGTGCAGCGGATTAAAACTTCGATTTTAACAAGATCTTTCATACGATAAGAACGGAACTTGAAAAGTTTAACTTGAAAGCGTATTCTTAAAGTTGCGCAGCAAGGGTAATAAGGAACTAAAGCAGTAAGAAGATTTGCAGTAATGTAAATGACAATAATAAAATGCAAACCAGAGATTACGCCGATTTTTAGAGTGGTTCGGTCAAATGACCTACTCCACTTGCGATGCCCCTCTTCGATGAGGCTCCCACCTTCCACTAGCAAATCTCTTGAAATGGAAGGGTAAACACCCCTCTTACAACCTTTTACAAGCAGTTCAACCTCTTACAAATTTTCAATAAGAAAGGAGGAGAACTCTCTAGCAAATTGAAAACAAGACTTGCTAAGACTTTCTAAGACTTTTCTCTCAATCAAAATGCTTCTCAAAAGTTGTAACCTCAGCTGAGATTTGAGGGGTATTTATAGGCCTCAAGAGGATTCAAATTTGGGCTCCAAAATTTGAATTCTCTTTAGGTTCCCGAATGCTGGAGGTGCCACCGATCAGCCAGGCGGTGCCACCGCCCAGCGCTCGGGTGCTGGACGGTGCAACCGCCCAGCCAAGGAGGTGTCACCGCCCAGCCAGGCGGTGCCACCGCCTGGCTCTCCGATTTCACTGGTTTGGCTTAATTTAAGCCCAAACCATATCTGACTTTGGGCCCAGTTGGCCCCTAACCAGGATATAGGATTATCTCTTAATCCTAATCCTAATTACAAGTGAACTACATAACAAAAACACATCCTAAGCAAGCTTTAAACCGCGAACGTCGAGTCTTGTTTCGGCGAGCTTTCCGACGAGCTTCTTCCGACGGACTCCCATCAAGCTCCCGATCTTGTGATGACTTTAACGAGTAGCCGAGCCTTCTCAGTGATCTCCGTGAACCTCCGACGATCTCTTCGGCGAACTTCCGAAAATTCCGATAGGTTCCCGATTTCTTCTCGGTTGGTTCCGGCAGCATCTCCGACGATTCTTCGGACTCTTAAACGTCCATCGATCTTGACTCCGATATTCTTGCTTTGTGTTTTCTGGTTATCGTAGTTAATCCTGCACACATAACTCAATAATATGGATTAGATCAATTAACCCATCAATTGATTTTATCATCAAAATCCGAGATTCAACAATCTCCCCCTTTTTGATGATGACAATCAATTGATGACGGAGTTAAACATAACTCCCCCTATCTATTTGCCATATTATGAGAAGATGAAAACACTGAATTTCATCCATTGAATTCAAGCATAAACCGATAAGTTCTAACCGTAGAGCTTATCGTTATTCTCATTAAGCAATAGTAAATGCGAAACTTCGATGAAATTCATAAGTCAAATGATATGGGACAATTTTTACTATGATAGGAGATAAAGATTTTCAACATTAATTTCATGATATCGATGTAAGGCATGCTTTCAATATGATCAATCAATCTTGTGATATTCTCAAGGATTTTGCAAGGCATATAAGACATTCATATCACACAAGGTTTTGCAATTCATATAAGTCATGCTATTAAAATGATACAAGTCATCACTTTTCTCCCCCTTTGTCATCAACAAAAAGGGAATGAGACTTGAAGCACATAATTTATCATACAAAGATTTTATCATTGATCATACATCACTCATCTATATTATCATTGATCATACAAAGATTTTATCATTCAAAATTAAGTATGCTAAAATATTTACGCAGAGTTCATCTTAAAGGAAAATTCAGCATTCATCCATATTATCAAATCTCTTCTTTTTATAAATAACAAAAATTGTAGATGTACAAAGAAGAGATTGGGATAAGAAAAAAAATTTCAAGTAGTAACTCCAATAAGTCAAGATCATAATTCGAATACAAATCCATTCAAATTCAATTTGTCAACTTGAAGCTCATAATCAAACCATCAAAATCAATTTTGAGATTCAAAATATCATAAAATCATTAATCTTGATCAGATGGAAGCGGTGTTTGACTCAAGATAGGATAAGATAATTTAACAAGTCACCGAGGAACGGAGAGAGAATGAAAAACTTTACGGAAAATCCATTCAAACAAGTTTATTCTTAGGGACAATTTAACATACCTAATTCCCTTCTAATGAATTCAAATTGGTATTCATTCAAAGCTTTTGTAAATATATCTGCTAATTGATGCTTTGTGTCAATGAATTCTAGAACAACATCATTGTTAAGGACATGATCGCGTATGAAATGATGCCTAACGTCGATGTGCTTAGTTCTAGAGTGCTGAATTGGATTTTTAGTAAGACATATGGCACTAGTATTATCACATTTTATGGGAATGTTTTTAAAGTGAATTCCATAGTCTTCTAATGTATTTTTCATCCAAATGACTTGTGCACAACATGCACTTGCAGCAATGTATTCGGCTTCCGCCGTAGATAGTGCAACTGAATTTTGTTTCTTGGAAGTCCAAGAAACAAGTGCATGTCCTAAAAATTGGCATATTTCGGATGTACTTTTTCTATCTATCCTGCATCCGCCAAAATCGGCATCTGCATAAGCTATTAGATCGAATTTTTCAGATTTTGGATACCACAATCCTAAATTTGGAGTTCCTTTAAGATACCTAAATATTCTTTTAACACTCTTTAGATGAGATAATTTAGGATTAGATTGAAACCTAGCGCAAAGTCCTACACTAAACATAATATCTGGTCTAGTCGCGGTGAGGTAGAGTAGACTACCTATCATTCCCCTATATGTTTTTTGATCGAAATTTTCACTATTTTCATCCATATCTAACTTAGTCGCAGTACTCATAGGGGTGTTTATTGCTTTTGAATTATCCATGTTAAATCGTTTTAACAATTCTAATGTATATTTGGATTGGTTAAGAAATATACCATCACTAAGTTGTTTGATTTGTAATCCTAAAAAGAAGGTTAATTCACCCATTAAACTCATTTCAAATTCATAACTCATACATTTGGCAAATGATTCACATAGTGATTCATCCGAAGAGCCAAAAATAATATCGTCAACATAAATTTGCATAATAAGAAAATTATTTTCAAAATGTTTAATAAACAATGTAGTATCAACCTTGCCTTTGGTAAAATTATTTAAAGTAAGAAAGGAACTAAGCCTTTCATACCAAGCTCTAGGAGCTTGTTTCAAGCCATAGAGAGCTTTAGTCAATTTGAATACATGATTAGGAAGAAGAGAATTTTCAAATCCGGGAGGTTGTTCGACATATACTTCTTCGGAAATAAAACCATTCAAGAAAGCACTTTTGACATCCATTTGAAATAGTTTAAAATTATTACTACTAGCATAGGCAAGGAGCATCCTTATGGCTTCTAATCGAGCCACGGGAGCGAAAGTTTCTTCGTAATCGATACCTTCTTCTTGGTTGAAACCTTTGGCCACTAATCTAGCATTGTTTCTAACCACGATACCATTTTCGTCTTGCTTGTTTCTAAAGACCCACTTAGTACCTATGACTAAGTGGTCACTTGGTCTAGGAACAAGCTTCCATACCTCATTCCTCTCAAATTGGTTCAATTCTCCTTGCATTGCAATAACCCAAAAATCATCTTTTAAGGCTTCGTCAATGCATTTATGTTCAATTTGAGAAAGGAAAGCGGCGTTAGCACAAAAATTCTTGAAAGAAAAACGAGTTTGAACCCCTTTTGTTGTATCTCCTTTAATTAGCTCCTTTGGATGAGCATCTACATACTTCCATTCTTTGGGTAAAGAAATTTCGGAAGAAGATGCATTCAAATGGCTATTTTGAGGAGGGGGTTCGTTTAAATTCAAATTATCAAAATCAAGATCATCATCAAAATCATTTTTCTTTAAATCAGAAATTTCATTAAAAACTACATGAATAGACTCTTCTATTACTAAGGTCCTTTTGTTAAAGACACGAAAGGCCTTAGAAACGGAGGAGTAACCAAGAAAAATGCCTTCATCGGATTTAGCATCAAATTTACCTAGGGCATCCTTTTCATTTAAAATGAAGCATTTACAACCAAAAACTTTAAAATAAGAAATATTTGGTTTTTTGTTATTCCATAATTCATAGGGAGTTTTTGATAGAGATGGTCTTATTAGGACCCTATTCATGATATAACAAGCCGTATTTACGGCTTCGGCCCAAAAATATTTGGGTAAACTATGTTCATTTAACATAGTTCTTGCCATTTCTTGTAGGTTTCTATTTTTCCTTTCAACTACTCCATTTTGTTGAGGATTTCTTGGAGTTGAGAAGTTGTGATTGTACCCATTAACTTCGCAAAAATTTTGAAAGTCACGGTTTTGGAATTCACCACCGTGATCACTCCGAATTGATGAAATCATGAAGCCTTTTTCGTTTTGAGTGAGTTTACAAAATTTAGAGAAACACTTGAAGCAATCACTTTTGTGAGCTAAGAAATAGGTCCAAGTGTATCTAGAGTAGTCATCCACAATCACGAAAGCATATTTGCTTCCACCTAGACTTGTTGTATCAATTGGTCCAAATAAGTCCAATTGGATCAATTGTAATGGTCTAGTGGTGCTAATTTGATTTTTTGGTTTGAAGCTTGTTTTTATTTGTTTGCCTAGTTGACATGCATCGCATACCTTATCCTTAATAAACTTCATATTCGGAATCCCTCGTACTAATTCTTGAGATGAGATTTTCGATATTGTTTTCATGCTTGCATGACCTAATCTCCTATGCCAAAGCCAAGCATCATCATTCATGGCGGAGAAACATATTTCATTACTTAGTTCATCAAGATTGATGGTATAGACATTATTTTGTTTTAAAGCAATCATAGTCATGTTATGATTTGGTTTTTCAATAATGCACATATTTGATTCAAATCTAACGATATAACCTTTATCGCATAGTTGACTAATACTCAAGAGATTATGTTTTAATCCATCAACTAGTAAAACATCATCAAAGGAAAAACTAAATTTGTTACCAATAGTTCCCTTGCAAATGATTTTGCCTTTGTTGTTGTCTCCGAAGGTGACGTACCCTTCTTCTTTGCTAGTGAGCATAGAGAAATGAGATGGATCTCTAGTCATATGTCTTGAGCATCCACTATCGAGATACCATCTCTTGCTCCTAGCTTGTGGGTTTGTCTACAAAAGAGGATGATTTTTAGGTACCCATTTGATTTTGGGTGCCTCAAAAATTGACCCACTAACCTTGTTATTTATTTTTGAATCCTTTATAGTTCCTTTAGGAAGCCATATTAATTTTTGTGAACTAATTTTCCTAAATGGACATTTGTAGGCAATATGTCTGGATTTGCAACAGAAGCTGCATTTCATATAAGAGGAAACATGTAATGTAGGTCCTTTTTTGAAAGTGGTAGGATTTTGATGTAATCCTTTTACAAATCCAATTCCATTTCTATTTGCGATGTGACCCTTGTGTGCAAGGATCATATCTAATCCTTTGCTACCAACCTTAAACTTGTTTAAGGTTTCCTTAAGAAGCAAATTTTCATTTTTTATTGCTTCTAAATGCTCACACTTAGAGCATGGAGGAGTTTGAAGACTATCAAACTTATCTTGTAGCAAAGCATGCTCTTTCTTTAAGATACTTAACTTCTTGCCAACAGTTCTACATTCATCAAATAATTCATGAAAAGCGATAGAGAGTTCTTCAAAAGATAAATCTTCATTAAATAAATCACATACCTTTTCTTCTAAAGCCATTAGCGCGTAATGAGCAACTTGCTCAGTGTTGGACTCCTCTTCTTCGGACGCGCTTGAATCATCCCATGTTGGCTTGAGCGCCTTCTTCTTTGATGTCCTCTTTTTGGCTTGAGGACAATCGTTCTTGTAGTGTCCCGGTTTTTTGCATTCATAGCAAATCACTTGGTCCTTCTTTTGTTCAAATTTATTTTTTATATTATTTTTAAGTTTGTTCTTTCTTAAATATTTTTTAAATTTTTGAGTCAAAAGTGCAATGTCATTGTCACTGTCCTCATCACTTGATGTTCCTTTCAAGTGGTCTTCTTGTGATTTGAGTGCCATATCCTTCCTGTTCTTTGGAAAGGGGTTCTCGAGCTCGTCATATGCTTGACATGTCATTTCGTAGGTCATTAGAGACCCAATGAGTTCTTCAAGAGGGAATGCTTTAAGGTCTTTGGCCTCTTGAATGGCCGTAACTTTTGGATCCCAACTTTTAGGGAGGGATCTTAAGATTTTAGTTACTAGTTCAAAGTTAGTAAAATCTTTACCAAGAGCTTTGAGTCCATTGATGACATCCGTAAACCGGGTGTACATGTCTCCGATGGACTCACTTGGTTTCATTCGGAAAAGTTCGTAAGAGTGCACAAGGATGTTGATTTTGGACTCTTTCACTCGGCTAGTGCCTTCATGAGTGACCTCAAGAGTTCTCCAAATATCAAAAGCCGAATCACACATTGAAACACGATTAAATTTGTTTTTGTCTAATGCACAAAACAAGGCATTCATAGCCTTTGCATTTAAAGCAAAAACCTTCTTCTCCGATTCATTCCATTCGCTCATCGGAAGAGAAGATTTTTGAAATGCATTCTCAACAATAGACCAAAGCTTAAAGTCCATAGAAATGAGGAAGATCCTCATGCGAGTCTTCCAATATGTGTAATCCGACCCATTAAACAAAGGTGGTCATGCAATAGAGTGGCCCTCTGGCATGCCGGAGTAAGCCATCTCTCTTGGGTATTAAACCAAATATGAGAGATAACCTCGCTCTGATACCACTTGTTAGGATCGGAGCGGCACTAAGAGGGGGGGTGAATTAGTGCAGCGGATTAAAACTTCGATTTTAATAAGATCTTTCGTACGATAAGAACGGAACTTGAAAAGTTTAACTTGAAAGCGTATTCTTAAAGTTGCGCAGCAAGGGTAATAAGGAACTAAAGCAGTAAGAAGATTTGCAGTAATGTAAATGACAATAATAAAATGCAAACCAGAGATTACGCCGATTTTTAGAGTGGTTCGGTCAAATGACCTACTCCACTTGCGATGCCCCTCTTCGATGAGGCTCCCACCTTCCACTAGCAAATCTCTTGAAATGGAAGGGTAAACACCCCTCTTACAACCTTTTACAAGCAGTTCAACCTCTTACAAATTTTCAATAAGAAAGAAGGAGGAGAACTCTCTAGTAAATTGAAACCAAGACTTGCTAAGACTTTCTAAGACTTTTCTCTCAATCAAAATGCTTCTCAAAAGTTGTAACCTCAGCTGAGATTTGAGGGGTATTTATAGGCCTCAAGAGGATTCAAATTTGGGCTCCAAAATTTGAATTCTCTTTAGGTTCCCGAATGCTGGAGGTGCCACCGCCCAGCCAGGTGGTGCCACCGCCTGGCTCTCCGATTTCACTGGTTTGGCTTAATTTAAGCCCAAACCATATCTGACTTTGGGCCCAGTTGGCCCCTAACCAGGATATAGGATTATCTCTTAATCCTAATCCTAATTACAAGTGAACTACATAACAAAAACACATCCTAAGCAAGCTTTCAACCGCGAACGTCGAGTCTTGTTTCGGCGAGCTTTCCGACGAGCTTCTTCCGACGAACTCCCATCAAGCTCCCGATCTTGTGATGACTTTAACGAGTAGCCGAGCCTTCTCGGTGATCTCCATGAACCTCCGACGATCTCTTCGGCGAACTTCCGAAAATTCCGATAGGTTCCCGATTTCTTCTCGGTTGGTTCCGGCAGCATCTCCGACGATTCTTCGGACTCTTAAACGTCCATCGATCTTGACTCTAATATTCTTGCTTTGTGTTTTTTGGTTATCGTAGTTAATCCTACACACTTAACTCAATAATATGGATTAGATCAATTAACCCATCAATTGATTTCATCATCAAAATCCGAGATTCAATAGTGGCACCGCCAGCATCGGGAACATAAGAGAATTTAAATTTTTGGAGCCCAAATTTGAATCCTCTTGAGGCCTATAAATACCCCTCAAGTCTCAGCTGAGAATACAACTTTTTGAGCAGCAATTGTTTGAGAGAAAGGTCTTAGAAAAGTCTTTGCTAGTCTTGTTTTCAATTTGCTAGTGTTCACCTCCTTCTTTCTTGCTGAAAATCTGTAAGAGAATGAACCGCTTGCAAAAAGTTGTAAGAGGGTATTTGCCCTTCCATTTCAAGATATTTGCTAGTGGAAGGTGGGAGCCTCATCGAAGAGGGGCCTCGCAAGTGGATGTAGGTCATTTGACCGAACCATTGTAAAATCGGCGTGATCTCTGGTTTACATTTATTATTATCATTTACATTACTGCAAACCATTTGCACTTTAATGCTCTACTTCTTTGTCTCCGTCTTACTTATCTCTTCAAGTTAAAACACAATCGAAACGGTTTCAAACGAAAACGTTACTTTTATAGTACTAAGTTTCCAAAAGTGTTTAAATCGTCAAAAGTTTATCACACTTTACCGTTGCACTAATTCACCCCCCCCTCTTAGTGCCTCTCCGATCCTAACATCAGATTCA
The DNA here is from genome assembly GCF_036884655.1 of Musa acuminata AAA Group. Taxonomy (NCBI): domain Eukaryota; kingdom Viridiplantae; phylum Streptophyta; class Magnoliopsida; order Zingiberales; family Musaceae; genus Musa; species Musa acuminata. The sequence continues at coordinate 18,264,603 of NC_088340.1, forward strand.
TCGAGGAACGAAGAGAGGATGAAAAACTTTACGAAAAAATCCATTCAAACAAGTTTATTCTTAGGGACAATTTAACATATCTAATTCCCTTCTAATGAATTCAAATTGGTCTTCATTCAAAGCTTTTGTAAATATATCTGCTAATTGATGCTTTGTGTCAATGAATTCTAGAACAATATCATTGTTAAGGACATGATCGCTTATGAAATGATGCCTAACGTCGATGTGCTTAGTTCTAGAGTGCTGAATTGGATTTTTAGTAAGACATATGACACTAGTATTATCACATTTTATGGGAATGTTTTTAATGTGAATTCCATAGTCTTCTAATGTATTTTTCATCTAAACAATTTGTGCACAGCATGCACTTGTAGCAATGTATTCGGCTTCCGCCATAGATTGCGCAACTGAATTTTGTTTCTTGGAAGTCCAAGAAACAAGTGCATGTCCTAAAAATTGGCATGTTTTGGATGTACTTTTTCTATCTATCCTGCATCCACCAAAATCGGCATCTGCATAAGCTATTAAATCGAATTTTTCAGATTTTGGATACCACAGTCCTAGATTTGGAGTTCCTTTAAGATACCTAAATATTCTTTTAACACTTTTAAGATGAGATAATTTAGGATTTGATTGAAACCTAGTGCAAAGTCCTACACTAAACATAAAATCTGGTCTATTCGCGGTGAGGTAGAGTAGACTACCTATCATTCCCCTATATGGCTTTTGATCGAAATTTTCACTATTTTCATCCATATCTAACTTAGTCGCAGTACTCATAGGGGTGTTTATTGCTTTTGAATTATCCATGTTAAATCGTTTTAACAATTCTAATGTATATTTAGATTGGTTAAGAAATATACCATCACTAAGTTGTTTGATTTGTAATCCCAAAATGAAAGTTAATTCACCCATTAAACTCATTTCAAATTCATGACTCATACATTTGACAAATGATTCACATAGTGATTCATCCGAAGAGCCAAAAATAATATCGTCAACATAAATTTGCACAATAAGAAAATTATTTTCAAAATGTTTAATAAACAATGTAGTATCAACCTTGCCTTTAGTAAAATTATTTAAAATAAGAAAGGAACTAAGCCTTTCATACCAAGCTTTAGGAGCTTGTTTCAAGCCATGAGAGCCTTAGACAATTTAAATACCTGGTTAGGAAGAAGAGAATTTTCAAATCCGGGAGGTTGTTCGACATATACTTCTTCGGAAATAAAACCATTCAAGAAAGCACTTTTGACATCCATTTGAAATAGTTTAAAATTATTACTACTAGCATAGGCAAGGAGCATCCTTATGGCTTCTAATCGAGCCACGGGAGCGAAGGTTTCTTCATAATCGATACCTTCTTCTTGGTTGAAACCTTTGGCCACTAATCTAGCCTTGTTTCTAACCACGATACCATTTTCGTCTTGCTTGTTTCTAAAGACCCATTTAGTACCAATGACTAAATGGTCACTAGGTCTAGGAACAAGCTTCCATACCTTATTTCTCTCAAATTGATTCAATTCCTCTTGCATTGTGATAACCCAAAAGTCATCTTTTATGGCCTCGTCAATGCATTTAGGTTCGATTTGAGAAAGGAAGGCGGCGTTAGCATAAAAATTCTTGAAAGAGGAACGAGTTTGAACCCCTTTTGATGTATCTCCTATAATTAGCTCCTTTGGATGAGCATCTATATACTTCCATTCCTTGGGTAAGGAAATTTCGGAAGAAGGTGCATCCAAGTTGCTATTTTGAGGAGGGGGTTCATTTAAATTCAAATTATTAAAACCAAGATCATCATCAAAATCATTTTTCTTTAAATTCGAAATTTCATTAAAAACTACATGAATAGACTCTTCTATTACTATGGTTCTTTTGTTAAAAACCTAAAAAGCCTTAGAAACGGAAGAGTAACCAAGAAAGATGCCTTCATCAGATTTAACATCAAATTTTCCTAAGGCATCCCTTTCATTCAAAATAAAGCATTTACCACCGAAAACTTTAAAATAGGAAATATTTGGTTTTTTGTTATTCCAAAATTCATAGGGAGTTTTTTATAAGGATGGTCTTATATGGACTCTATTCATGATGTAGCAAGCCGTATTTATGGCTTCGGCCCAAAAATACTTAGGTAAACTATGTTCATTTTGTTAGGATCGGAGCGGCACTAAGAGGGGGGGTGAATTAGTGCAGCGAATTAAAACTTCGATTTTAACAAGATCTTTCGTACGAAAAGAACGAAACTTGAGAAATTTAACTTGAAGGCGTATTCTTAAAGTTGCGCAGCAAGAGTAATAAGGAACTAAAGCAGTAAGAAGATTTGCAGTAATGTAAATGACAATAATAAAAAGAAAACCAGAGATTACGCCGATTTTTAGAGTGGTTCGGTCAAATGACCTACTCCACTTGCGAGGCCCCTCTTCGATGAGGCTCCCACCTTCCACTAGCAAGTCTCTTGAAATGGAAGGGTAAACACCCCTCTTACAACCTTTTACAAGCAGCTCAACCTCTTACAAATTTTCAATAAAAAGGAAGGAGGAGAACTCTCTAGCAAATTGAAAACAAGACTTGCTAAGACTTTCTAAGACTTTTCTCTCAATCAAAATGCTTCTCAAAAGTTGTAACCTCAGCTGAGATTTGAGGGGTATTTATAGGCCTCAAGAGGATTCAAATTTTGGGTTTCAAAATTTGAATTCTCTTAGGGTTCCCAGTGCTGGAGGTTCCACCGCCCAGCCAGGCGGTGCCACCGCCCAGCGCTCGAGTGCTGGACGGTGCAACCGCCCAGCCAAGGAGGTGTCACCGCCCAGCCAGGCGGTGCCACCGCCTGGGTTTCCGATTCATTGGTTTGGCTTAATTTTAGCCCAAACCAAATCTGACTTTGGGCCCAGTTGGCCCCTAACCAGGATATAGGATTATCTCTTAATCCTAATCCTAATTACAAGTGAACTACATAACACAAAAAAAACATCCTAAGCAAGTTTTTTAACCGCGAACGTCGAGTCTTATTCCGGCGAGCTTTCCGACGAACTTCTTCCGACGGACTCCCTGCAAGCTCCCAATCTTTGTGATGGCTTTAACGAGTAGCCGAGCCTTCTTGGTGATCTCCGCGAGCCTCCGACGATTTCTTCGGCGAACTTCCGACACGTTCCCGATTTCTTCTCGGATGGTTCCGGCAGCATCTCCGATGATTCTTTGGTCTCTTAAACGTCCATCGAGCTCGACTCCGGTATCCTTGCTTTATGTTTTCTGGTTATCATAGTTAATCCTGCACACTTAACTCAATAATATGGATTAGATCAATTAACCCACCAATTGATTATATCATCAAAATCCGAGATTCAACAATCTCCCCCTTTTTGATGATGACAATCAATTGATGACGGAGTTAAACATAACTCCCCCTATCTATATGCCATATTATGAGAAGATAAAAAACACTTGAATTCCATCCCATTGGATTCAAGCATAACCCGATAAGTTCTAATCGTAGAACTTTATCGTTATCCTCATTAAACAATAGTAAGTACGAAACTTCGATGAAAATCATAAGTTTAAATGATACGGGACGAATTTTGCTACGATAGAAGATAAAGATTTTCAATATAAATTTCATGATATCAATCTTGTGATATTTTCAAGGATTTGCAAGTCATATAAGACATTCATATCACACAAGTTTTTGTAATTCATATTAGCCATGCTATCGTTCTGGTGTAAGTCATCACTTCTCCCCCTTTGTCATCAACAAAAAGAGACAAGCCAGCTAATTGATGATCATAGAAAAAGGTTTAGCATTTATCAAAGTTCATCATTCAAATTTGCCAGAAATAGTTTATCCAAAAGACATCATCATCTATGCAGATTAAGACAGTAGTTATCTAAAGGAAAGATCAGTTATCGTACAATCGATGACAAACATGAACTTGTTTTTAAAAGCAAACAGGACAGAATAAAAAGATACATCAATTTAATCCTTAGGAGGTAATCCATAGTGCTGATACATGATATCTATTTTTTCATTCATCTGTCGTAGTGTCTTCAAAATTTCAACTTGTTGATTCTGAATTTGTTCTTGCTGTGATTTGATCTGAGATAGCTCCGCCATAATGAAATTTTCAGAGGAGGAAACAGGAGCTGAAGGTGCTGCTCCAAAGGGACTAGGAGGAGGAGATTCACTTCCCATAAGAATTGGTGTTTCAGGTTGTTCTATTGGTGTAGGAATTGGATCCGTCCTTCTAGGCTGCCTAACCCATATGCCATTGCTAAAAGTGCACCTAAGTTTTTTTAGCAGGTTTTTATTTATTATGTTATATCGATCATTTTGAATAGATTCTTCATCGGGTGGAATGCAAATGTCATAGGCATGAAGAATTCTAGTGATTAACCTCCCATATGGCAATATAGTATCTTTAGTCATAATTTCCTGCATGTGTTGGCGAATCAAGTACCCAAAACTATTATGCTGACCGGTCATAATCCAATACATGGTTCCTATCTCTAATTGACTTACTTCGTCAAGATGAAATTGTTTGGGGAATATGATGCTTGTGATAATGTGATGAAGAATTTTAGAGTTGAAAGGCATTAAGTGTTCACAGCTCTTGGGTAGGAAGTCAAGGTTTGGATTTGCAAAAATTATTTTCACAGCTTCGGAATAGGTTGCTCCTATTTTTTTGACGTCCCATTTACCTTTAAAATAGCATCCCCTATCTTTTTCAGTTATGCCAATTAGCTCACAAATGGTGCTGTCAAAAATTCTAATGGGTGTTCCTAGTATGCAAGTGCTTAGGCTATCATTGTCTTCATATAGGTTGGCATAGAACAATCTCACTAACCATGGATAGATTGGTTCATCTATTTGTAGTAGAGGTAGAGCTTCTAGTTGAGCAAACCACTTAATGGGATCTAAGTCCTCTAGTTCATCCAAATCAACGTATTTTCCCTTATGGACACATCGTGTTTCAAATTTTGGAAAGCTAAGGGCTACTTCTTTTGATATAAAAAGGTCATGGTTATATGAATCTCCTTCAATCCTTATTCCTTTTGATCTCTTTGGTGCCATTTTCTAGATAAGATGATGATGAAATTGTGAAAAATAAGCAAGAGAAAGAGAAAAGAAATGAGGGATTTCAAGTGTTACCTTGTGGAGATTATGTTGAGAGATGGAAAGCTTGGACCACCAAGAATCCTTCTCCAATGTTTCTAAGAGGTAGAATGAGGGTTAGAGGGAATGGGAGAGGGTTTTTCTTTGGGTTGGGGGCGGTGTCACCGCCGGCCCTAACCCCTCGGGTTAAAAGGGTGACTTGGTCAGTGTTACCGCCAAACTGGTCGGTGTCACCGCCTGGCGCCCGAGCGCCAGTCGGTGCAACCGCCGGATCTGGCGGTGCCACCGCTGGCATCACGCGGAGGAAAGAAAAAAAAATTTTCTTCCTTCCTTTTGTTTAGCTTCTTCCCTCAAGATCATAATTTATACTTTAATGGATCATTTTGAATTGAAGAAGAAGGAAGAATTCAAATTTATAAACGAAGGGAAAAGAACGAGTCTTTTTTGTGAAGTTCATTTTAGGGACAATTTAGCATGCCTAATTCCCTTCGGATGAATTCAAATTGGTCTTCATTCAAAGCTTTTGTAAATATATCTGCTAATTGATGCTTTGTGTCAATGAATTCTAGAACAACATCATTGTTAAGAACATGATTGCGTATGAAATGATGCCTAATGTCGATGTGCTTAGTTCTAAAGTGCTGAATTGGATTTTTAGTAAGGCATATGGCACTGGTATTATCGCATTTTATGGGAATATTTTCAAGGTGAATTCCATAGTCTTCTAATGTATTTTTCATCCAAATTACTTGTGCACAACATGCACTTGCAGCAATGTATTCGGCTTCCGCCGTAGATAGTGCAACTGAATTTTGTTTTTTGGAAGTCCAAGAAACAAGTGCATGTCCTAAAAATTGGCATGTTCCGGATGTACTTTTTCTATCTATCCTACATCCGCCAAAATCGGCATCTGCATAAGCTATTAGATCGAATTTTTCAGATTTTGGATACCACAATCCTAAATTTGGAGTTCCTTTAAGATACCTAAATATTCTTTTAACACTCTTAAGATGAGATAATTTAGGATTAGATTGAAACCTAGCGCAAAGTCCTACACTAAACATAATATCCGGTCTAGTCGCAGTGAGGTAGAGTAGACTACCTATCATTCCCCTATATGTTTTTTGATCGAAACTTTCACCATTTTCATCCATATCTAACTTAGTCGCAGTACTCATAGGGGTGTTTATTGCTTTTGAATTATCCATGTTAAATCATTTTAACAATTCTAATGTATATTTGGATTGGTTAAGAAATATACCATCACTAAGTTGTTTGATTTGTAATCCCAAAAAGAAAGTTAATTCACCCATTAAACTCATTTCAAATTCAAGACTCATACATTTGGCAAATGATTCACATAGTGATTCATCCGAAGAGCCAAACACAATATCGTCAACATAAATTTGCACAATAAGAAAATTATTTTCAAAATGTTTAATAAACAATGTAGTATCAACCTTGCCTTTGGTAAAATTATTTAAAATAAGAAAGGAACTAAGCCTTTCATACCAAGCTCTAGGAGCTTGTTTTAAGCCATAGAGAGCTTTAGTCAGTTTGAATACATGATTAGGAAGAAGAGAATTTTCAAATCCGGGAGGTTGTTCGACAAATACTTCTTCGGAAATAAAACCATTCAAGAAGGCACTTTTAACATCCATTTGAAATAGTTTAAAATTATTACTACTAGCATAGGCAAGGAGCATCCTTATGGCTTCTAATCGAGCCACGGGAGCGAAGGTTTCTTCGTAATCGATACCTTCTTCTTGGTTGAAACCTTTGGCCACTAATCTAGCCTTGTTTCTAACCACGATACCATTTTCGTCTTGCTTGTTTCTAAAGACCCACTTAGTACCTATGACTAAGTGGTCACTTGGTCTAGGAACAAGCTTCCATACCTCATTCCTCTCAAATTGGTTCAATTCTTCTTGCATTGCAATGATCCAAAAATCATCTTTTAAGGCTTCGTCAATGCATTTAGGTTCAATTTGAGAAAGGAAAGCGGCGTTAGCACAGAAATTTTTGAAAGAAGAACGAGTTTGAACCCCTTTTGATGTATCTCCTATAATTTGCTCTTTTGGATGAGCATCTACATACTTCCATTCTTTTGGTAAAGAAATTTCGGAAGAAGATGCATTTAAATGGCTATTTTGAGGAGAGGGTTCATTTAAATTCAAATTATCAAAACCAAGATCATCATCAAAATCATTTTTCTTTAAATCGAAAATTTCATTAAAAACTACATGAATAGACTCTTCAATTACTAAAGTTCTTTTATTAAAAACCCAAAAAGCTTTAGAAACGGAAGAGTAACCAAGAAAGATGCCTTAATCGGATTTAGCATCAAATTTTCCTAAAGCATCCCTTTCATTTAAAATAAAGCATTTACAACTAAAAACTTTAAAATAGGAGATGTTTGGTTTTTTGTTATTCCATAATTCATAGGGAGTTTTGGATAAGGATGGTCTTATTAGGACTCTATTCATGATGTAGCAAGCCGTATTTACGGCTTCGGCCCAAAAGTACTTAGGTAAACTATGTTCATTCAACATAGTTCTTGCCATTTCTTGTAGGTTTCTATTTTTCCTTTCAACTACTCCATTTTGTTGAGGATTTCTTGGAGTTGAGAAGTTGTGATTGTACCCATTACTTTCGCAAAAATTCTGAAAGTCACAGTTTTGGAATTCACTACCGTGATCACTCCTAATTGATGAAATCATGAAGCCTTTTTCGTTTTGAGTGAGTTTACAAAATTTAGAGAAACACTTGAAGCAATCACTTTTGTGAGCTAAGAAATAGGTCAAAGTGTATCTAGAGTAGTCATCCACAATCACAAAAGCATATTTGCTTCCACCTAGACTTGTTGTATCAATTGGTCCAAATAAGTCCAAATGGATCAATTGTAATGGTCTAGTAGTGCTAATTTGATTTTTTGGTTTGAAGCTTGTTTTTATTTGTTTGCCTAGTTGACATGCATCGCATACTTTGTCCTTAATAAACTTTATATTTGGAATTCCTCGTACTAATTCTTGAGATGAGATCTTAGATATTGTTTTCATGCTTGCTTGGCCTAATCTCCTATGCCAAAGCCAAGCATCATCATTTATGGCGGAGAAGCACATTTCATTACTTAGTTCATCAAGATTGATGGTATAGACATTATTTTGTTTTAAAGCAATCATAGTCATATTATGATTTGGTTTTTCAATAATGCACATATTTGATTCAAATCTAACGATGTAACATTTATCGCATAGTTGACTAATACTCAAGAGATTATGTTTCAATCCATCAACTAGTAAGACATCATCAATGGAAAAATTAAATTTGTTACCAATAGTTCCCTTGCCAATGATTTTGCCCTTGTTGTTGTCTCCGAAGGTAACGTACCCTTCTTCTTTGCTAGTGTGCATAGAGAAATGAGATGGATCTCCAGTCATATGTCTTGAGTATCCACTATCGAGATACCATCTCTTGCTCCTAGCTTGTGGGTTTGTCTACAAAAGAGGATGATTTTTAGGTACCCATTTGACTTTGGGTGCCTCAAAAATTGACCCACTAACTTTGTTATTTATTATTGAATTCTTTATAGTTCCTTTAGGAACCCATATTAATTTTTGTGAACTAATTTTCCTAAATGGGCATTTGTAGGCAATATGTCCGGATTTGCAACAAAAGTTGCATTTCATATAAGAGGAAACATGTAATGTAGGTCCTTTTATAAAAGTGGTAGGATTTTGATGTAATCCTTTTACAAATCCAATTCTATTTCTATTTGCGATGTGACCCTTGTGTGCAAGGATCATATCTAATCCTTTGCTACCAACCTTAAACTTGTTTAAGGTTTCCTTAAGAAGCAAGTTTTCATTTTTTATTACTTCTAAGTGCTCACACTTAGAGCATGGAGGAGTTTGAAGACTATCAAACTTATCTTGTAGCAAAGCATGCTCTTTCTTTAAGATACTTAACTTCTTACTAACAGTTCTACATTCATCAAATAATTCATGAAAAGCGATAGATAGTTCTTCAAAAGATAAATCTTCATTAAATAAATCACATACCTCTTCTCCTAATGCCATTAGCGCGTAATGAGCAACTTGCTCGGTGTTGGACTCCTCTTCTTCGGATGCGCTTGAATCATCCCACGTTGCCTTGAACGCCTTCTTCTTTGATGTCCTCTTTTTGGCTTGAGGACAATCGTTCTTGTAGTGTCCCGGTTTTTTGCATTCATAGCAAATCACTTGGTCCTTCTTTTGTTCAAATTTATTTTTTACATTATTTTTAAGTTTGTTCTTTCTTAAATATTTTTTAAATTTTTGAGTCAAAAGTGCAATGTCATTATCACTGTCCTCATCATTTGATGTTCTTTTCAAGTGGTCTTCTTGTGATTTGAGTGTAATATCCTTCCTGTTCTTTGAAAGGGGGTTCTCGAGCTCGTCATGAGCTTGACATGTCATTTCGTAGGTCATTAGAGACCCAATGAGTTCTTCAAGAGGGAATGCTTTAAGGTTTTTGGCCTCTTGAATGGCCGTAACTTTTGGATCCCAACTTTTAGGGAGGGATCTTAAGATTTTAGTTACTAGTTCAAAGTTAGTAAAATCTTTACCAAGAGCTTTGAGTCCATTGATGACATCCGTAAACCGGGTGTACATGTCTCCGATGGACTCACTTGGTTTCATTCGGAAAAGTTCATAAGAGTGCACAAGGATGTTGATTTTGGACTCTTTCACTCGGCTAGTGCCTTCATGAGTGACCTCAAGAGTTCTCCAAATATCAAAAGCCGAATCACACATTGAAACACGATTAAATTCGTTTTTGTCTAGTGCACAAAACAAGGCATTCATAGCCTTTGCATTTAAAGCAAAAACCTTCTTCTCCGATTCATCCCATTCGCTCATCGGAAGAGAAGATTTTTGAAATCCATTCTCGACAATAGACCAAAGCTCAAAGTCCATAGAAATGAGGAAGATTCTCATGCGAGTCTTCCAATATGTGTAATCCGACCCATTAAACAAAGGTGGTCGTGCAATAGAATGGCCCTCTTGCATGCCGGAGTAAGCCATCTCTCTTGGGTATTAAACCAAATATGAGAGATAACCTTGCTCTGATACCACTTGTTAGGATCGGAGCGGCACTAAGAGGGGGGGTGAATTAGTGCAGCGGATTAAAACTTCGATTTTAACAAGATCTTTCGTACGAAAAGAACGAAACTTGAGAAATTTAACTTGAAGGCGTATTCTTAAAGTTGCGCAGCAAGAGTAATAAGGAACTAAAGCAGTAAGAAGATTTGCAGTAATGTAAATGACAATAATAAAAAGCAAACCAGAGATTACGCCGATTTTTAGAGTGGTTCGGTCAAATGACCTACTCCACTTGCGAGGCCCCTCTTCGATGAGGCTCCCACCTTCCACTAGCAAGTCTCTTGAAATGGAAGGGTAAACACCCCTCTTACAACCTTTTACAAGCAGCTCAACCTCTTACAAATTTTCAATAAAAAGGAATGAGGAGAACTCTCTAGCAAATTGAAAACAAGACTTGCTAAGACTTTCTAAGACTTTTCTCTCAATCAAAATGCTTCTCAAAAGTTGTAACCTCAGCTGAGATTTGAGGGGTATTTATAGGCCTCAAGAGGATTCAAATTTTGGGTTTCAAAATTTGAATTCTCTTAGGGTTCCCGGTGCTGGAGGTTCCACCGCCCAGCCAGGCGGTGCCACCGCCCAGCGCTCGGGTGCTGGACGGTGCAACCGCCCAGCCAAGGAGGTGTCACCGCCCAGCACTCGGGTGCTGGGCGGTTTCACCGCCTTGCCAGGCGGTGCCACCGCCTGGCTTTCCGATTCATTGGTTTGGCTTAATTTTAGCCCAAACCAAATCTGACTTTAGGCCCAATTGGCCCCTAACCAGGATATAGGATTATCTCTTAATCCTAATCCTAATTACAGGTGAACTACATAACACAAAAAAAACATCCTAAGCAAGTTTTTTAACCGCGAACGTCGAGTCTTGTTCCGGCGAGCTTTCCGACGAACTTCTTCCGACGGACTCCCTGCAAGCTCCCAATCTTTGTGATGACTTTAGCGAGTAGCCGAGCCTTCTTGGTGATCTCCGCGAGCCTCCGACGATTTCTTCGGCGAACTTCCGACACGTTCCCGATTTCTTCTCGGATGGTTCCGGCAGCATCTCCGATGATTCTTCGGTCTCTTAAACGTCCATCGAGCTCGACTCCGGTATCCTTGCTTTATGTTTTCTGGTTATCGTAGTTAATCCTGCACACTTAACTCAATAATATGGATTAGATCAATTAACCCACCAATTGATTATATCATCAAAATCCGAGATTCAACACATTTAACATAGTTCTTGCCATTTCTTGTAGGTTTCTATTTTTTTTCAACTACTCCATTTTGTTGTGGATTCCTCAGAGTGGAGAAGTTGTGATTGTATCCATTAACCTCACAAAAATTTTGAAAGTCACAGTTTTGAAATTCGCCACCGTGATCACTCCGAATTGATGAAATCATGAAACCTTTTTCGTTTTGAGTGAGTTTACAAAATTTAGAGAAACACTTGAAGCAATCACTTTTGTGAGCTAAGAAATAGGTCCAAGTGTATCTAGTATAGTCATCCACAATTACAAACGCATATTTGCTTCCCCTTAGACTTGTCGTGTCAATTGGTCCAAATAAGTCCAAATGAATCAATTGTAATGGTCTAGTGCTGCTAATTTGAGTTTTTGGTTTGAAACTAGTTTTTATTTGTTTACCTAGTTGATATGCATCGCATACTTTGTCCTTAATAAACTTTATATTTGGAATTCCTCGCACTAAATCTCTAGATGAGATCTTAGATATTAGTTTCATGCTTGCATGGCCTAGTCTCCTATGCCAAAGCCAAGCATCATCATTTAAAGCAGACAAGCACATTTCATTACTTAGTTCATCAAGGTTGATGGTGTAGACATTATTTTGTTTTAATGCAATCATAGTTATGTTATGGTTTGGTTTTTCAATAATACACACATTTGATTCAAATCTAACGATATAACCTTTATCGCGTAATTGACTAACACTCAAGAGATTATGTTTTAATCCATCAACTAGTAAGACATCATCAATAGCAAAAACCTTCTTCTCTGATTCATTCCATTCGCTCATCAGAAGAGAAGATTTTTGAAATCCATTTTCAACAATAGTCCAAAGCTCGAAATCTATGGAAATGAGGAAGATCCTCATACGAGTCTTCCAATAAGTATAATCCGACCCATTAAACAAGGGTGGACGTGTGATAAAATGATCCTCATGTATGCCGGAGTAAGCCATCTCTCTTAGGTATCAAACCAAATATGAGAGTGAGCCTAGCTTTGATACCAATTGTTAGGATCGGAGTGGCGCTAAGAGGGGGGGGGTGAATTAGTGCAGCGGTAAAGTGTGATAAACTTTTGATGATTTAAAAACTTTCGGAAACTTCGTATGATAAAAGTAACGTTTTCGTTTGAAACTGTTTCGATTACGTTTTAACTTGAAGAGATAAGTAAGACGGAGACAAAGAAGTAGAGCATTAAAGTGCAAATGGTTTGCAGTAATGTAAATGACAATAAGTAAATGCAAACCAGAGATCACGCTGATTTTACAGTGGTTCGGTCAAATGACCTAAATCCACTTACGAGGCCCCTCTTCAATGAGGCTCCCACCTTCCACTAGCAAATCTCTTGAAGGGGAAGGGTAAATACCCCTCTTACAACTTTTTACAAGCGGTTCACTCTCTTACATATTTTCAGCAAGAAAGAAGGAGGTGAACACTAGCAAATTGAAAACAAGAGTAGCAAAGACTTTTCTAAGACCTTTCTCTCAAACAATTGCTGCTCAAAAAGTTGTAATCTCAGCTGAGATTTGAGGGGTATTTATAGGTCTCAAGAGGATTCAAATTTGGGCTCCAAAATTTGAATTCTCTTTGGGTTCCCGATGCTGGCGGTGCCACCGCCTGTCAGTGGCGGTGCCACCGCCTATCAGTGTCAGACTCTGACAGTGCTGGGCTGTGCCACCGCCCAGCTCTCGGGTGCTGGGCTGTGCCACCGCTAGACCCTTCGGTTCACTGTTTGGGCTTCAAATTTAGCCCAAACCAATTCTAATTTTGGGCCTAGTTGGCCCCTAACTAGGATATAGGATTATCTCTTAATCCTAGTCCTAATTACAAGTGAACTACATAACAAAACACATCCTAAGCAAGTTTTCAACCGCGAACGTCAAGTCTTGTTCCGGCGAGCTTTCCGACGAACTTCTTCCGACGGACTCCCAGCAAGCTCCCGAACTTGTGATGACTTTAACGAGTAGCCGAGCCTTCTTGGTGATCTCCATGAACCTCTGACGATCTCTTCGGCAAACTTCCAAAAATTCCGACAGGTTCCCGATTTCTTCTCGGTTGGTTCCGGCAGCATCTCCGACGATTCTTCGGACTCTAAAATGTCCATCGAACTTGACTCCGGTATTCTTGCTTTGTGTTTTCTGGTTATCGTAGTTAATCCTGCACACTTAACTCAATAATATGGATTAGATCAATTAACCCATCAATTGATTTTATCATCAAAATCCGAGATTCAACAACTAGTGTCACATGTCTTACCAAAAATCCAATTCAGCATTCTAGAACTAAGCATATCGATATTAGGCATCATTTCATACGCGATTATGTCCTTAACAATAATGTTGTTTTAGAATTTATTGACACAAAGCATCAATTGGCAGATATTTTTACAAAAGCCTTAAATGAAGACCAATTTGAATTCATCAGAAGGGAACTAGGCATGTTAAATTGTCCCTGAAAATAAGCTTGCTTGAATATATTTTCCGAAAAATGTCTCATCCTTTTCCGTTCTTCTATGGATTTGACTTCATCATTCTCCTTCGATTCAAAATGACATATTGAAGTACAACTCATTATCTTAACCTATCTTGAGTCAAACACCTCTAAAAACAAAAAGGGGGAAAAATTTTTTTTTCTTCTTCCGTAGCATGCCAGCGGTGGCACCGCCTGAGCGCTCGGGCGCCAAGCGGTGGCACCGCCCGAGACACCCTATAAATTCCAAATGGTTAGGGCCGGCGGTGACACCACCCCCAACCCGTGCAGACCTCTCTCAAACTCTCCCAAAAAAAAACTTCCTAACTCTCATTCAAACCTCTAGAAGTCTTGGAGAGGGATTCTTATTGGTCCAAGCTCTCCATCCTCCAAGAAACAATCCATAAGGTAAAATCTTTCCTTCCCCTTCTTCTTGTTTTACCTACTCATTACAATTTCATATTTTTTTTTCTATCATCTTGTCTAGACAATGGTCCCTAAGAGATCAAAAGGGAAAAGGATTGAAGGAGATTCATATGACCATGATCTTTTTAGATCCAAAGAAGAGGCCCTCAGGTTTTCAAAATTTGAAACAAGATGTATCCATAAGGGTAAACACGTTGATCTCGATGAACTAGGAGACTAAGAACCCATTAGGTGGTTTGCTCATCTAGAGGCCCTACCTCTCCTACAAATAGATGAACCAATTTATCCCAGGTTAGTTAGGCTCTTTTATGCAAACCTATGGGTAGATAACGATAGCCTAAGTATTTACCTCTTAGTAACACAAATTAGGATTTCTGATAATACTATTTGTGAACTAATTGGAATCATTGAAAAAGATAGGGGTTGCTATTTTAGAGGTAAATGAGATGTTAATATAATAGGACCAACTTACACCGAAGCTGTCGAAACTATTTTTGCAAACTCGGACCTCGGAATAATACCAAAGAGTTGTGAACACTTACTACCTTTTAACTCTAAGATTCTTCATCATATCATAACAAGCATACTATTCCCTAAGCAATATCATCTTGATGAAATGAGTCTAATAGAGATAAGCACCATGTATTGGATTATGACCGGTCAACATAACTGTTTTGGATACTCAATACGACAACACATGTAGGATATTACAGCTAAAGATACTATGTTGCCATATGGGGGATTAATCACTAGATTTCTTCGTGCCTATGACATTTGCATCCCTCCCGATGAAGAATCAATTCAAAGTGATAGATATAACATCATCAATAAAAATCTACTAAAGAGACTTAGGTGCACATTTAACAATGGAATATGGGTAAGGCAACCTAGAAGGACTGATCCTGTTCCTCCACTTGTAGAACAACTAGAAACACCAATTTTTTAGGGGAAATGAATCTCCTCCTCCTAGTCCCTTTGGCGTAGCACCTTCAGCTCCTGTTTAATCCTATGAAGGACTCATTATGGCAGAACTATCTCAGATCAAATTCCAATAAGACCAACTCAAATCGTAGCAAGAACAAATTCAACTCCAGCAAATTGAAATTTTGAAGGAACTACGATAACTAAATCAAAAAATAGATGTTATGTATCAGTACTATGGATTATCTCCTAAGGATTGATGTATCTTTTTATTCTGCTCTGTTTACTCTTAATATCAAGTTCGAAGCTAGTCATCTTTTGAACGAAAACTGAACCTTCTTTTTAAATGTATTTTTAAAATTTTAGATATATGCTTATGGATGAATGCTGATTTTTCCTTTTAAGATGAATTCTGGATAATTATTTTTGACAAATTTGAATGATTAATCTTAATGCTGAATTCTTTCTCTAATGATTTTATGATCACAAATTGCGTGCTTCAAGTCTCATTCCCTTTTTTGTTGATGACAAAGGGGGAGAAGTGATGACTAAGTGATGACTTATACCATTTCGATAGCATGACTTAATGAAAATGTCTTATGCGCATCGATAACATGACTTATATGAATTACAAAAGCTTGTGTGATATGAATGTCTTATATGTCTTACAAAATCTTTGAGAATATCGCAAGATTGATTGATCATATTGAAAGCATGCCTTATCATGAAATTCATGTTGAAAATCTTTATCTCCTGTCGTAGTAAAAATTGTCTCTTATCATTCGACTTGAAAATAATTTTCATCGAAGTTTCGTATTTACTTATGCTTAATGAGAATAACGATAAGTTATACGGTTAGAACTTATCGGTTTATGCTTGAATTCAATGGGATGGAATTCAAGTATTTTTTATCTTCTCATAATATGGCATATAGATAGGGGGAGTTATGTTTAACTCCGTCATCAATTGATTGTCATCATCAAAAAGGGGGAGATTGTTGAATCTCGGATTTTGATGATAAAATCAATTGATGGGTTAATTGATCTAATCCATATTATTGAGTTAAGTGTGCAGGATTAACTATGATAACCAGAAAACACAAAGCAAGAATACCGGAGTCAAGTTCGATGGGTGTTTAAGAGTCCGAAAAATCATCGGAGATGCTGCCGGAACCAACCGAGAAGAAAACGAGAACCTGTCGAAATTTTCAGAAGTTCACCGAAGAGATCGTCGGAGGTTCACGGAGATCACTGAGAAGGCTCGGCTACTCGTTAAAGTCATCACAAGATCGGGAGCTTGCAGGGAGTCCGTCGGAAGAAGTTCGTCGGAAAACTCGCCGGAACAAGACTCGACGTTCGCGGTTGAAAACTTGCTTAGGATGTTTTTAGTTATGTAGTTCACTTGTAATTAGGATTAGGATTAAGAGATAATCCTATATCCTGGTTAGGGGCCAACTGGGCCCAAAATTAGACTTGGTTTGGGCTAAATTTGAAGTCCAACCAGTGAACCGAAGGGTTTGGTGGTGGCACCGCCCAGCACCTGAGAGCTGGGCGGTGGCACCGCCCTGCACCCGAGAGCTGGGCGGTAGCACCACTTGGATGGGCGGTGGCACCGCCAGTCAACTGTCAGTGTTAGACACTGACAGGCGGTGGCACCGCCATTGACAGGCGATGGCACCGCCAGCATCGGGAACAAAAGAGAATTCAAATTTTGGAGCCCAAATTTGAATCCTCTTGAGGCCTATAAATACCCCTCAAATCTCAGCTGAGATTACAACTTTTTGAGAAGCAATTGATTGAGAGAAAGATCTTAGAAAAGTCTTAGCAAGTCTTGTTTTCAATTTGCTAGTGTTCACCTCCTTCTTTCTTGCTGAAAATCTGTAAGAGAGTGAACCGCTTGTAAAAAGTTGTAAGAGGGGTATTTTATTAGAACCCTTGCAGATTCTCAACTTGGGGTTGATCTCTTTAGGGGATCGGCCTCCTTGGAACTCTATAGGGGTTCCTCCCTCCAAGTTGCTGCTCAAAGGCTGTAGAAAAGATTTATCTATTGCTTATGAAAAGAGAAGGAATACATGGCTATTTATAGGGCTTCTAAACCCTAACTCCTAATTGGACTCCTACTTAAGACTCTTATTTCTAACCAACTCCTAATAAGACTCCTACTCAAGACTCCTATTCCCTTACAACTCCTAATTCTTCTCTAAGAAAAAACCTCCTACATGAATGCCCCTCTCAATTAGGACTCTCCTAGCTAGAGTCCTAACATTTTTACATGAACGTCTCTCTCAATTAGGACTCTCCAAGCTAAAGTCCTAACAGACCCGCCCTCTTCAAATCAGCCTTGTCCTCGAGGCTGAAGATTCGTGAATTCTGGGAATATGATCTTCAAGTCGTCATAGTTCTCCCAAGTGGCATCTTCTATTGGTAGGTTCACCCACTGTATTAGCACTTCATTAGTGGGTCATCATCGTCGAGTCATGATCCGTCGATCAATAATGGCACTTGGTTGGGTCTGGAGTTCTCTTTGGGTAGTCATATTTGGTGGGTGGCTTTGGGCTGTCTCCAAGCACCTATTTAAAACTTCCAGCTGGCTGTTGGTTTGTGGGTGATATGTCGTACTCCTTTTCAATTTAGTACCCTTCATATAGAATAACTTTGTCCAAAATCTGCTCTTGAAGATGCAAGTAAAATTTGTCACAAGCACAATGCGTCCCTTATAGTGTAATTCTTTTGAGTCCCAATTGTAATGAGCCATGGGGCTTGGTGCTTCCTCCCATTTTTTTATAATCTTACTAGTATCTGAATCTTCCTGTCATTCCATCTTAATATCCTCAAGGAAGTTGCTGGTCGGAAGTAAAACGGCCGAAACTTCAACTTGCTCGGGTAGCTGCGAAAGCGAATCTGCAAGAACATTCTCTTTCCCCTTTTTGTAAGTTATTTCAAAATAAAATCCAAGAAGTTTTGTTACCCATTTTTGCTACTCAGGGAATGGTATCTTTCGCTCCAAAAAGTACTTGAGGCTTTTATGGTCGGTTTTATTTTGAAATCGTCGACCAATCAAGTAGGGTCTCCACCTCGTTGCTGCGCGCACAATGGCGAGCATCTCCTTATCATATGTTGACTTATTTTGATGGGAGGGAGATAATGCCTTGCTAGTGTATGCGAGTGGTCGACCATCTTGCATGAGAATGGCTCAAATTCGGACTCCAGATGCGTCGGCCTCAATAATGAAGGGTCGGTTAAAATCTGGTAGTGTTAGCACCGGCGTCGTCGTCATGGCTGCCTTAAGTTTGTCGAAGGTAGCAGAGGCTCAGTCCGACCATTGGAAGACATCTTTTTTCAGTAAGGAAGTAAGTGGTGCACTGATCTCGCCATAGTTTTTCACGAACTTGCAGTAGTAGCCTGTTAAACCCAAAAAGCCATGTAGCAATTTTACGTTCCTCGGGGTAGGCTAGTTTTGTATTGTTTCAATTTTGAAGGGGTCCACTATCACACCTTCCTCTGATATGATATGCCCAAGATATTTCACCTTCTGTTGAAGAAAGCAAAAATTCATAATGGTTGTTGTGTGTTCAAAAGGTGGTTTTCGGTACATCTTCTTTGCACACTCATATTTGATGATACCCGGATCAAAGGTCCAGCTTTGTAAAGATTTATGCTCCCTTTCATATAGTAATTCATCTGCTATTGGAATAAGGTATTTGTCCTTGATGCTTATGCCATTGAGAGCTCGGTAATCAATGCATATTCGCCATGTTCCGTCCTTCTTGCGTACAAGTAGCACCGGTGAAGAATAGAGGTTGCAACTTGACCGAATAACTCCTGTTTTGAGTATTTCTTTTACAATCCTTTCTATTTCATCCTTCTGGAGATATAGATATTGATATGACCGAGTATGTGCTGGACATTTTCTTGAAAGAATTATTATATAATGATCATGCCGACGGGTAAGAGGTAGGTTGTACGGTTCGTCAAATATATCTGAAAATTCAGCAAGCAAAGGAAGTAGCTTTGAATCTTCAAATTGTATTGGCTCTCCCTTAGTTTGCTGCTCAAGTTGTATAAAAAATCTGCTGCATGCTTTATACAAAACCTTCTCCATTTGTAGTGTGCAAATCGTCGTTATGTCGCCCCCACGTTTCCCATTCAGTATCACCTGTTTCTCCTTACTGTAAAATTTCATAATTAGTTGCATAAAATTCCAAGAAATATCACCTAATGTCATCAACCATTTAATTATGAACATGGCCTTATGATCATCAGGAGGGAGAAGGAAGAAATATGCAATTATCTCTTGGTCCTGTAGCAATAGTTTCTCCTACGGGCGCCTACGATCACAATTCAAAATCCGTCCGTCGACGACCTTAACATCAAACCTGCTACAATTCTCAATAGGTAAGGCCATCTGGATAGTAACCTTACTATTTATAAAGTTATTAGAACTGCCCGTGTCGATGAGAACAGTGATCGGTTGTTGTTTGAGAAGGCCTCCAACTTTCATCGTTTCCGGGTTTGAGTAGCCGGCTAGTGCATGTGCCGTAACTTCAGTCGGTTGTGGCTCTTCTTTTGCATCTTATTCTTCATGTTCAATGCTCTCTTCTGGATGTTCAATGACCTCTTCTTCTATTGGTTCAATCATAAGATGTCTCCCATTACTACAGCGATGCTCACGGCTCCACGGCTCGTCACAATGCCAACATAACCCCTTCGCATATCGCTCCTGAAGCTCTTCTCTTGTTAACCTCTTTGGTGTAGGGACTTGGTCAATAGTAGGGGGGGCTGAGGGTTTCAATATTACTGGTTGAGGAGCGACCCTAGTCCTCCGAGCTTCATGGTTCAATTGCTCCTCTTGATGTCATGCGAAAGAGATGGCTGCCATAAGCGTATACGGTTGTCGCGTTTTCACTTCTCTTCGGATCTCCGGCTTCAAGCACTCAATGAAGGTCCTCAATAGCTGTTTTTGAGACCAATCATGAGTTTGATTAGATAACCTTTCAAACCTGGTTTGGTACTCCTGAATGGTGGAAGTTTGTCGGATCTTTGCTAGTTGTCCATCAATATTCTCGTAATCGGTTGGTCTGAAGCGGATCAGCAGTCCTTCTTTGAATTGTTGCCATGAAAGGACTCCATAAGTATGTTCAAACTAGTCAAACCACTGTATAGCATCCCCTTCAAGATGTATAGCTACAATTTTCACCATAAATGCATCCGCGGTTTTGTGGTACTGAAAATATCGCTCCGCGCGCGAGATCCAACCAATCGGGTCTCCTTCTTCCCATCTAGGGAAGTCCACTCTCATGCATGAATAGTTGGGTTCAGTCATAGAGCCTCCCCTCCCTTGGAACTCATCTCTTCGAGCCTGGTGCGATTGGGCAAAGCTCTCTTCGTGATATGATTTTTTCGGGCTTAGTGGTCGGCCCAATCTGAGTTCGGTAAAGAGCGTCCGAATCTTATCCTCCATTCATGCCTCCAAGGCTTCGAATTTAGCATTGATTGCCTCCTTAGATGCCATAGTATATGCCTCCAAATCTATGATATTAAGATCTCTCTTTTGTTGTCAGGTTAAAGGCATGTATAGTTGAGAGAAGTGATGGTCGAAAGGATTGGTGGATCGATGGATGTAGGCTACGATTTAGGCTTGTTTTGTGGCTGTTTTGGGTGTAGTTTGTGGGTGTGGTTTAGTGGAGTTTTAGGTCTATGGATGAATGTTTTGGATCTGTGGTAGATGGTAGCAAAGGTTTGATAGAAATCAGTGGAAGTTGCAGCAAGTATGTGCTGTCTTGTAAGAGTAGAATTGTCGTCGAAGAAACAACGATTTCTCGACGTAATTTCCACCAAAAACTTGAGATAATTGAGGAGGGAATTGATAGCAAAATCACAGTTTATATGACAGCAAGGATATCAAATTTAATCAAGAAAATTTTGGCAGTATAACAGTAAGGAAATTGGTGCAAGTTGAGATTGTAGAATTCTCGTCGAAAAATTTCAGCGGGATACGACGAAAATTTGCAGCAACATAAAATCGTTTTTAGAGATGAATTTCTTAATAGATTAATCTTAAATGGAAGCCAAGATGATCTATGAAGTGTATAAAAAATTTCATTCAAAAAAGATTACAAATAGATGGGTTAAGGCAACAATATGCGGCTGAAATTTTCTGCAGCACAGATTTTTAGGTATAGCAGATTGGACGTAAAAGATCAGTGGTTTATATTGAAAATTTTTTGATGAAACCAAAGGGATATCCACTGTTAGGAAGTGTCAAAGCTATCATAAAAATTTCGTAGAGATTTGGATAGAAACAATATAGTATCAAGATCAAACAATCAGTGCTATGCAGCTGAAATTTTACAGTGCAGATTTTCAAGTATAGCAGATTTGACGTAAAAGATCAATGGTTTATATTGAGAATTTTTTGAAAAGCCCAAAGGGAAATCTGCTGTTAGGAAGTGTCAAAGATGTCATAAAAATTTCATAGAAATTTGGATAGAAGAAGCATAGTAGCAAGATCAAACAGATGGTACTATGCGGCTGGAATTCTGCAATGTATCTTTCGTCGTAGAGATGAAAACTTTGTGACCAAAGGTTTATGCAGCAATATAAGAACATTTTTTTTTTTAAATTTTCGAATAAGGATAACTAAATTGCAGCAGCAATAAAGTAGGAAACCAGAACCTATTGCAATTCACGGGGAGATCAAAGGATGATCCGTGGTGATGGAGATAACGGCGGAATTTGGCAATGATCTCTTAAGCAATTGTGGGAATTGCTTTGGGCGGTTGTGGAGGGTTGATGGATGGCTGTGGAAGGGCAGCGAGATGCCAAGAATGCTGCTCTGATACCAGGTGTTAGAACCCTTGCAGATTCTAAACTTAGGGTTGATCTCTTTAGGGGATCGGCCTTCTTGGAACTCTATAGGGGTTCCTCCCTCCAAGTTGCTACTCAAAGGCAGTAGAAAAGATTCATCTATTCCTTATGAAAAGAGAAGGAACACATGGCTATTTATAGGGCTTCTAAACCCTAACTCCTAATAGGACTCCTACTTAAGACTTTTACTTCTAACCAACTCCTAATAAGACTCCTACTCAAGACTCCTATTCCCTTACAACTCCTAATTCTTCTCTAAGAAAAAACCTCCTACATGAATGCCCCTCTCAATTAGGACTCTCCTAGCTAGAGTCCTAACAAAATGTCCCTCTCAATTAGGACTCTCCTAGCTAGAGTCCTAACATTTTTACATGAATATCCCTCTCAATTAGCACTCTCCAAGCTAGAGTCCTAATATATTTACCCTTCCACTTCAAGAGATTTGCTAGTGGAAGGTGGGAGCCTCATCGAAGAGGGGCCTCGCAAGTGGATGTAGGTCATTTGACCGAACCACTTTAAAATCGGCGTGATCTCTGGTTTGCATTTACTTATTGTCATTTATATTACTGCAAACCATTTGCACTTTAATGCTCTACTTCTTTGTCTCCTTCTTACGTATCCCTTCAAGTTAAAATGCAATCGAAACGGTTTCAAACGAAACGTTGCTTTTATCATACGAAGTTTCCGAAAGTGTTTAAATTGTCAAAAGTTTATCGTACTTTACCGCTGCACTAACTCACCCCCCCCCTCTTAGTGCCGCTCCGATCCTAACATTGCGGCCTATTGCCCAATCGGCTAGTTGACTCCGCAACTCTGATATCCTTAGCGCAATCTTTGCTCTTTTCGGCCCGATGCCCGAATCCACGGCCTGAAGCCTTCTATAGATACGTCGACCGATCCACCGACCCGACGTCTAATCTTCTAACATGTTCCTTCGGCGCGACATGATTTTCCTACTTTAATTGTCTTATCCTGATTGAAGTATCCTGCATCACTCAAAACACAGATTAAGTCATAAACACATATCAAGTGGTTTCATCATCAAAATATGAGATTCAACAATGTGAAGGATACGTCCGTAGGAGGCTGAAGTATGCAACGAGTTCAGCATGTTGCTAGGCCTTAAGTGGTGCAATGGGGCTATATTGACGTAGAGTCAAAATCTAGCAAGTGCGTTTGTAGGAGGCAGAACAATGCACAGTTTGTTTAGCAAATCGGAGTAGTCCAAGGGGATGGTGGTCTTCGAAACGAAGAGAGATATTGCTCCAATGGGACAATTATCCAGGAGGGATAGATCCCGATTTCTCCAAAGGGAGAATCATGTGCAACAGACTGCACATGTTGAGGAGGAGTACCTCAACAAACAACAACACCACGAATCTCAATGGACCGAGCGAGTGGCGAGGAGTCATCGTATGATCTCGCTTGAGAGAATGCATTGGTGGATGCATTACGAGATCAAGTGGGGGAGCGACCTAAAGCAACACAATTGAAGGTACACTTGGAGTCAATATGGAGATCGAACTTAAGGGAAGGCTGACCCGTGGAATGGTGGGCATGAGGGCCACCATCAACTCAATGCAAAATGAGGAGCGGAGTAACTTGGGTGTAACTTGGTGAAGTACCCAAGCCGCATGAAGGGAGCCAGCATAGAAGACAGAACATGAAGCGGAGGCACAGTGCTTTCCTTAGACAGAGGTCAAAGACATGAACTCTTGCAGAGGCAAGAGCAGGATCATGTTGTTCTATGGGTCCTTTATTTTGACGGAGCGGACTCATCTTGCATAGTGCCAAAGATGAAGGGAGCTTTTGGGCACATGCACCTTATCTCAGAGAAGCATTTAATGGAGGAACTAAGGCGACTCAACTTGCGGAGGCGAAGTTGGGTTCAGAAGGCCTTGGCATGAGGTAAGAGAACTCGGAGATGGGTACTCTTGAAGAATATGCCATAGAATAGCTAGTCAAGTTGCCAAGCAGGAAGCGGTGCATAGCGAAGATTGTGCTGGTAGGGGCAGAGGCCTAGGATCCAAACAATGGTGCACTAATTGCAGCGAAGTCGGTGGATTTCGGGGGCTACTAGGTGATGGACTGTCCTAGAGCAGTGCTTCATCTAAGTGTGACCTAAGAGTGGGTGGATGAAGGTCGATTGTCGAAGAAGCAAACAAAATCGAAGGTGGAAGAGACCCTGCGATGTATGGGCAGAGGCCACACATGGAGGGATCACAATTCAAGTTCATCTCATAAGGATTAGAATGCAATTGGGATGTCACCAGGAGGTGACATGGTGCAGTGGATCGTGGTGGAACAGTTCGTGGCAATGCGATACACACGACATTGTCCCATGAGGGACTATATCATACGGAGGTATGATTAGGAGCTACTGAAAGCTCCACTTCGATGAACAACACGATGGCAAGAAGGGCTATGGATTCAAGGAGTGAAGGCCATGATACCGTAAAGGCGGATCTTCCTTGCGTGTATCGAATTTTGCATCGAATGAAGGCGTTGGTTATCAGCATATGGGGGCTGTGTTCCACAAAGGGAAAAGTTCAAATGCAAGTACCAGTGAGTCTCATGGGAGGGACTTGATCATGCAAAGGTATGATCGAAGCAGCTGGAGAATTGGACTGCTCCAGTGTCCATATTCACTTAAGGGAGCCCGGCAAGTCAGAGGACAAGGTCGAATAAGCGAACATTGCTACCAAGGAAGCTAAGGAGAACAAAATCGGTGCAAATCCAATAACGTGATGGCAGAGGCCATGCATAGGAGTTGCAGTTTGTTTTTCCATCGACCAAAGGGAGTTGCTTGGAGAACATAGAGGTATAGAAGCAAGGGGTCGAAAGGGGCGAGGAAGCATCGATGAGTCTAGAGGGAGTTAGCTACCCAAATTCAAGTATCAGTTAGAATGGAGGTGGACTCAGAGGAGTACCACAGAGATATATCTACTGATCGTGATGAAAATGGATGCAGATGCGAGGCGATGGATAGTAGGGCCATGGGCATGGTAGCGCTATGGTACCGTAGAGGTGGGACTTTAATAAAAAGTCATTGATCCCTTGCTCTCATGGAGGGAGAGCGCTTGATCGTAAAAGGGGTCGAGGAGTTGGAGTATGCAAAGGCAATCTCCAAGTTTTGAGACAAGGCTGAAGGACAGAGGCCAAAGAACTTCATAAGACTAGTGTCAACGAGCTTCTCATCAAAATAGTCGAAAGTGAAGGACTTCGTGTCATGCAAGAGTGCACAACGAAGGAACGAAGCAGGTAGTATACGATGATATACCTTTGCTACTCAGTGGAGTAGGCGACTGAGTTGATGAAAAAGACGGTAAAATCCCAGAGGTGACAAAAACTATTAGCGACTTACTCCAAGTTGGGGTGAAAACTTCCTACATTCCAGAAGTTCAATGGCATTGAGAAGGTGAATCATAATAGCTAACTCAACGCAAGGAGTGCAAACACTTCAAGTGCTTCCAAAGTGTGAGCAAAGAGTAGGCGAAGACCAGTAACCAGCTCGATGCATGGAGTACAACCCTTGAAGAGGCGGGCGAAGTCATGTAACTTTTGCCTTCTCAACTCTTAAGAGAATGGGCGAAACCGAGTACCCCAATTCTCTTATCTATCTAGCACAAGAGCTCTGTACAGGTTCAAAGACCCTTTAAAGATAATGAAGACAATAGTTGTCAAATCCTCACCAATGGTGAGCAGTGCTACTGAGAGTAGATTATCCACTTCATTTCCCAATAGAATGCCAATTGAAAGTGGAAGTGATGCGAATCTACTTGGAAGTGACAACTAAATGAAAAAAGAGTCGATGGACATTTTGTGAAGGAAGGACCCAAAACTTAGAAAGTTTGCGAGACGATGCTCGTTAAAGCTCTAACAAGCATCCACCCAATTCAAGCAGTATGTGGTATTTGAGAGACTGGTGCATAGTAAGGATGGTCTTTTCCTTCATCTGGAGGATCTGTAGGAATCAACAAGGATCAACACAACTCAGCCAAACCCACACTAGAGTCAAAGTTATTGGCTAGTTGAAATAGCATAGCGGATCAACAGTTTGAATACTCTAACAACAATAGTGGAGAGCAGCTAGGAGCCAAGAGGCGCATTGCAATTGGAGTAGATGATTGAAGACTCAGCAAAGGTGAGGAGTTACAGTGTCAGCAAAGGCATCGACAAGGACGTCAAAGGAATAAGTGGGCAAGAATGTCACAGACAAAGTTCTAAATGTTGAATCTCGTATTTTGATGATGAAACTACTTGATATGTGTTTATAATTTAAACTGCATTTTGAGTGATGCAGGTCTACTCGATCAGGATTAGACAGTTGACGTAGGAGGAATTGACGTTGCGCCGGAAGAGATCACGTCAGGATATTGGATGGCTGAATGCTTCGAACGTCGGGCATCGGGCCAAGGAGAGCGAAATTGCGCCAAGGATATCGGGGTTGCAGAGGTCAACCGTCGATTGGGCAACCAGTCGCAAGAGAGGACGATGCACCGAAGAATCGGACGAAGTGCCAACCAATGACGTGCCGGGCAACAGAATGTCAATTCGCGTTGTAATAATTGTCTAGATCGGAGTAGAGTTTTGGTTTGTGTGTGCAGGATTAACTACGATAACGATGAAGACATAAAGCGAAACAAAGTGCTGGAGTCAAGCGCGAAGGATTCGTTAGGAGTTTGAGAGTTCGACGGAAGTCCGAAGGTTCGTCGGGAATGCTGCTAGAACTAGCCGAGAATGAGTAGGGAGCTTGCCGAAGGTTCGTTGGAAGTTCGCGGAGCTCACCGAGAAAGATCGGACCTTACCGAAGAAGCTCATTGGAACTCGCCAAGATCAAATCGTGAAGTCTAGGAGCTTGTCGGGAGTCCGCAGAATGGTTTCCGAGAGTTTATCGGAAGACCGTCGGAAGTTCGCTGGAAGAAGTCTTGACTTACGGACTTTGTAATAGCTTAGAAAATGTCTTTTAATTCGTAGTTAGCATGTTAATTAGGGTTTGGATTAGGTGTTAATCCTATAACCCAAGTAGGGGCCAATTGGGCCCGAGTTCGGACTGGTTTGGGCCAAGTTTGGAGCCCAACCAGTGAGATGAATTGGCCTAGGCGGTGGCACCGCCCAGCACCCGAGAGCTGGGCGGTTGCACTGCCCAGCACCCGAGCGCTGGGCGGTGGCACCGCTTGGCTGGGCGGTGGCACCGCCAGCATCGGGAACATAAGAGAATTCAAATTTGCCCAAATTTGAATCCTCTTGAGGCCTATAAATACCCCTCAAGTCTCAGCTGAGAATACAACTTTTTGAGCAGCAAGTGATTGAGATAAAAGTCTTAGAAGAGTCTTTGCTAGTCTTGTTTTCAATTTGCTAGTGTTCACCTCCTTCTTTCTTGCTGAAAATCTGTAAGAGAGTGAACCGCTTGTAAAAGTTGTAAGAGGGGTATTTACCCTTCCCTTTCAAGAGATTTGCTAGTGGAAGGTGGGAGCCTCATCGAAGAGGGGCCTCGCAAGTGGATGTAGGTCATTTGACCGAACCACTGTAAAATCGGCGTAATCTCTGGTTTGCATTTACTTATTGTCATTTATATTACTGCAAACCATTTGCACTTTAATGCTATACTGCTTTGTCTCCGTCTTACTTATCTCTTCAAGTTAAAACGCAATCGAAACGGTTTTAAACGAAAACGTTGCTTTTATCGTACAAAGTTTCCGAAAAATGTTTAAATCGTGAAAAGTTTATTGCACCTCACCGCTGCACTAATTCACCCCCCCCCTCTTAGTGCCGCTCCGATCCTAACAATTGGTATCAGAGCCCGGTATTTCTCATTTCGGATTTACACCCGAGAAAAATGGCTCTTCATGGCTTTCAAGAGGGCTTATCGATTTTTCGTCCACCGTTGTTTAACGGATTGGACTACACTTATTGGAAAACTCGAATGAGAGTTTTCTTAATTTCTATGAATTTGGATTTATGGAATATCGTTGAAAATGGTTTTCAACTTCCCTCTAAACCGATGAACGAATGGTCGGATTTGGAGAAGAAATATTTTTCTTTAAACGCAAAGGCTATGAATGCCTTATTTTGCGCTTTGGACAAAAATGAGTTCAATCGGATTTCTACGTGCGAAACGGCTTTCGATATTTGGCGAACACTTGAAATCACGCACGAGGGAACTAGTAGAGTCAAAGACTCGAAAGTTAACATTTTATTGCATGATTTTGAGTTTTTTCAAATGCAACCAAGCGAGACTATAGGCGACATGTACACCCGTTTCACGGATGTCGTCAATATTCTAAGAGTTCTTGGTAAATCTTTTTCGAATTTTGATCTCGTAAGCAAGATCTTAAGATCCCTTCCAAAAAGGTGGGACTCTGAAATAACCGCAATACAAGAAATAAAAGATTTAAATATTTTTCCACTTGAAGAACTAATTGGTTTGTTGATGACATATGAAATGGTGCGCAATGCACATGATGAACACAATGAACACTTGAACCACCTTCCAAAGAATAGGAAGGATTTGGAACCCCGGACAAATGAATACCACTTGAGCAATGACTCAAGTGATGAGGACAATGATGAACTTGAACTTCGAACACTAAATCTTAATAAGTTTACTAAACAAAAATCTAAAATAAACAATGAACTTGAACGGAGGGAGAGGCCAAAGAAGAGGAAGGCAACCAAGGATGAATCAAGAACTTCCAAAGGTGAAACGAAGAATTGGGCTTTGACAGGCTTTGACAGGCTTTGACTGTAAGGTAAGTAACTCAACTCTCTTGAATTATTTTGAAATTACTTGATGTTTTCCATGATGCATTTTCTCTTTTCTTTTGAATAATTATTTTTCTTAAAAATTATATGTTTTATGTTAATAGAATAAAATGTTAGATTTAAATAATCATATATATGTGCTTGAGAAGCAAGAATGTGTATTTTGATGATTTCCATATTAACCTTCAATGATGATGCATGGTTTTTATATGGAAGGCTTGATGATTTTTTTTAAACCTTGTTTTTGGTTTTCAAACATGATGTATATTTTTGACATAAGAACAAAACTTAAGCATGCTAATATAAAGTCAATCACATAAATTAAAAGTAAAGAAGTTTTTGTTATCTATAAGAATCATTCAAAATTATGTTCAATGAAACCATTGCATAATGATGTAATGAAAATATTAAACATTTTGAAACAATGTTTTAGTGTCATGCATAATGATCATGCTTAATAAATTTCGAAATTATGCATATGAATCTTGTGATTTATGGATTATTGATTTTTACCATAATGAAAGTGCCTTATTAATCTTTGTTGTAATAAATCTTACACTTTCGGTTTTAAACATTATACATGTTTTTATTTGGTATAAGTGAAATAAAATCATATGAATTGAAACAACTAAAAAGAGGAAAATATTTTTTCCTTGAAAAATTATTTTTCTCTATCCTATTGATCTTGATGTTTATTATGATAAATCTATGTAAACCATTTTGAATCTCTTGAAAGTAATGTTGATATTTTGATGATTTTGATGATTTAAATTTGAAATGAGTTTTATCAAAATCATGATATTGATTTCTTGGAATAACATGAGATTACCTTTGATGATCATTTTGATTCATGGAATTTTGGATTCATGACTTGGTCTTACATTTGTTTATGAGATGGTTGAAATCTTTGTACGTTTGAATTCTTCCCTTCTCCTTTCAATTTATGCATGTTATATGTTAAAGATTTAAAACCATGTTTTGGTATCATACATATCTAAGAAATATTGATGTGACAAATTGAATAAGTTAAAAATGAATGATGATTTTTCTCTTGAATATAACTTGTGATATTTTTTTTATATAAATCATCATTTTGATTTCTCGACATTCGATACATGAGATTTTATTATAAATCAAAATTTCTCATTAATCGATCTTCTACGATTTTACTTGATATTCTCTTGAGAGGAGATTTTCTAAATGAATCATGATTTTTCCTTGTGAGTTCTTGGAGTTATTACTTGATTTTTCTTTTAAAACAAGATCTCTTCTTTGTACTCCTATGATTTTTCTTGATATTTTATTTAAAGAAGATATTTACTATATGAATCATGTCTTTTGGTATTCAAATGATTTTATCCTTCATGACATGATTTCTTTGTATTTATGGCTTGCATGGCTTGAAATGTTTTGGTATGATGCATGCAATGATGAAATATTCATAAAGATAAAATGATGTATGCAATACTTATGATAATGATGTACATGATGTATTTATTGCATATGATGTGTATCATGAATGCTTTAAATGATGAATGTTTGGTATCATGATCAACATGTTGATAAATGCTTGAAAATTTTAATGTTTGAGTATCATGTATGATATGCTTATTAATGATGATTGATTTATTTTTCGGTATCATGCATGAAAAATAAGGTTATTGAAATTGTGTATGTTTTAATTTGAATATATAATGATGCACCAATAAGAATGATACTTACCTTTGTCATAATATGAAAATTGATATAAGGGTCTTCCTTTTTTTTTTTTTGACAATGACAAAGGGGGAGCAAGAATTTCTAGCACGGACATTGTAACACCCCTCATTTCCGAATGTTCGTATAAATTTATGGTGATAACGTAAGCATCTATTTTAATTGACAAAAGAAATAGAGTATCAATCAGAGGTAACTTATTTGTAAGATTTGGGAGATCTGTTCAAAAAAAAAGAGAAAAGAAAGAATCTGAGGACCTATATGTAAACCCTAAGGACCTAATCGTGAATATGATAAAAACAAGGACTAAACTGCAAAATGCACCAAATGACAAATTCCACCGCTTAAGCCTCTCTGCCTTCGTTCTTAAGGAAGCAGAGGAGGCAGCTCATGGGTGATCAGGGAAAGAAAGAAAGAAAGAAGAAGAAGAAGAAGAAGAAGAAGAAGAAGAAGAAGAAGAAGAGAAAGAAATTGGGGCTTTTAGGGTTCTTGCTTTAATCTTGTCATTTCGGGTCAAAATTTCCAAAGGCAAGTGTTCTAACCCCATCCTACAGCAGTATTAGACTCTGTTTTTATGTTGATTCAAAATAAATTGGAAGATTTCTATTTAGAAACTGATATGTCTCTCCTTGGACATAAAACCATGGATTCTGAAAGTTTTTTTTCGGTAAACTGACCCCTAAGCACTGTTTCAGCTATAAGTTTTAGTGCAGAATGAGGATTCAGGCAGGAACTATTTTTGTTCGAAATTAGACTCGTATATATTTCTTTTGACACCGATTTTGTAGATTTTGGACACCGAATACTTACCCAAAAATTTGTTTCAAAAGAGCCTATAGACGCTGTAAAACAGAGTTCAAGATTTCTGACCTTTCGATACTAAAACGCCTATAACTCCCTGTTGAAAATTCTGGTTTGTACCAAACTGATTTTATTTGAAACTAGACTTGAAATTCTCTCTTTTGACATATAGTTTGAAAATTTTGGAGTTCAATTGCCCACCCTATCGTCTGTTGAATCCGACCTTATAAATTCTGCAAAACAGTGATTGTGATTTTGACCTTGTGTTACCAAATCAGAGGTAACTCTGTGTTGGGAGCCCTGTTTCATATGAAATCTATTCCATCCGAATATAGATTGATATATGGTTCGACCATAGCCTTCTTATGGGTATTGGAGCATAATTGTTATTCTGAAATATTTGTTTGATGTGCCACTGGAATTCTGTCCGAAATCGAGCTTTGGTCGATTTCGCGTATTCTGTTCCATTTCCTTTGGATACTTGAATTCGCCTAATCTTCTTATTGGAATTGAGCTGATTATGATTGTTTGGAATCCCTGTACACTCTTGCTTTCATTTCTTTCCTAAAATGAATACTTTTGTGAGAGATTTGTTCCTTGCATCACATTGCTTTTGAAAAGGCACATGTACGTTTGGTTGTTCCGCGTGTGCTTCCGTTATATGCTACTTATTGTTGAAACTGCCTTCTTGTACTCTGGTGTGTGGGATTGTCTGGACCTTTGCCAGAAATGGTAAAGGGTATGCGCTGATTTGCCCGCTTTGTGGGGTCCTGCTTTGTGGGATATTCTGGTATGCGCTTATTTGCCCGCTTTGTGGGGTCCCGCTTTGTGGGATATTGCTTAGAGCCTGCGATGCTCTGCCGGCCCCCTTTGACTTCACCTAGACGTGGGTGGATGGAGCTCCTAGACGTGGGAGACTTTTGTCAGGTGGTCATTCAGAAATGGATGAATCACATTCTGACTGAGATCCCACTACACCCTCTATATGTTTGATATGACATCCAGAGTTTTGGTGAGTTATTTCTGTTCGTGCTCTGGATAGTTATGATATGATTGCAACGTCAAGGACGACGTTTGAGCTTCTGTACGACATATGAGTTTGATATGCTCTGAAATGCTTCATTCACTGCTGATTTTGCTTCGTAATGTTCCCTATGTCGTTGATGTGATTTGGAACATTTTATATGTCATTGATAAGCTCCGATATGTTTCCTTTGTTTCTGATATGCTCCAATTACTCTATGCCCCATCTGTCAGGAACCAAATATGTATGATTAAAAAGGACAATTATGATTCTGCTCCTAATGATATTATGTATACGAAATCGTATATTCTGCTTTGTGTTTGAAACTGCATCTCTTTGGAAATTGTACTATTTTGATATGGATATGTTAGTCACTTGCTGAGCTCTTTATGCTCACCCCATTTGTTGATAAATTTTTCAGGATAGCGTATCGCTTGCTTAAATGTTAAGAATGGGCTGAGGCAGTGGAAAGTTTAGAAGACGTTGGGCAGAACTTTTGTTAGCATATATGTAGTTGTGTATAAGCTACGTTGCATCTAATGAAATGTGACTATGAATCTAAACCTATGGATTTTGTGTAAGTTAAAGGATCCCTCATGTATAGGGTTTTGGAATGTTAAATTAAATTCGTGTAATGATATGAACTTATGGTAAATCAATGATTGTGGTGACTGCATAGATTTCCCCACTTGTGGATTTATATTGTGGTTTTTATTTTGATGAGTTGAGTTCAGATTGTATAAATTATCGAGTGATGTGTGCTATGTTTATGAATTGCACGTTATGAATTGATAGATTATAGAAGTGAAATTTTTGATCTGAATGTTTTCTTAGTGACCTCAAATGTGTGTTTGGATCCTGGGTTAGTTGTGGCGAAAAAAAATAAAAAAAATTTAAATATCATGGATATTTTTAGGGGCGTGACAGACATCATGAAAAGAGGCAAACTAACTAGCTTGCACAATTCAAGATGAAAGCAAAAATTGCACTTCTTAAAAGAGAAGATGCAAATGTAACATTTGCCAAATTGTTTGCTTGCCTCATGTAAAACATTATCTCTTGCTAGTTTGGCATTTTTGCTAGCTTGTATGTTGCAAAACTTGATCACTTTTTCAAACATTTTGCTAGCTTACACTTTGCAAAGAAAGCAAAAATGGCACTTATAGAAGAAAGAGCTTGTTATTTTGAACATCACAAGCTTGCCTATCTTAAGAAACAAAAATTGCAAAAGTGCTATCTTGCCTATCTCAAGAAGCAAAACTTGCAACTTGCATATTGCAATACGAAGCAAGAATTATGAGCTTACACAAGAAAGCTATCTTGCATTTGCTTTCGAAATTTTTGCTAGCTTGTATATTGTGAAACTTACATATCGTAAAAATTGCTAGCTTGTAGTCTAAAGAGAAGCAAAAAGTTGCTATCTCAAAAGAAGCAAATGTGCTGTCTTGCCTATCTTAAGAGGCAAAAATGCTAACTTGCACATCTAGCAAAACTTGACAAATTTGCATATTTCAAGAAGCAAGAGTTGCTTTCTTGAACATCTCAATATTGCTAGCTTACATGATGTAGAACTTACTATCTTAAACATTACCAAAAGTGCTATCTTGTATGCTGTAAAACTTGCATATCTAAAACTTGATAGCTTGAATGTCCTAAGCATGATGTATTACTTGCTAAATTTTCTAGCTTCAAAACTGCATGATGATAAAACTTAATATTATGTTTTTCATGCAATGAGTTGAACTTATATTACAAACACAAAGAATAGTTGTACTTCTCCTTTTTGTTGATGACAAAGGGGGAGAAGTATGTTGATGACATGATATGCATAAGTTTATGCATATGTTCATGATGGTGTGTTGCAAGTATTCATGATGAATATTGCAATGACTTGAATTCAGTTTGAATTCAAGGTTCTATCAATATGGCATATTGATAGGGGGAGTTTGTTTAAACTTCGGGAGTTAAGGTTAACTCCGTCATCAAGTGGTTGTCATCATAAAAAAGGGGGAGATTGTTGAATCTCGTATTTTGATGATGAAACCACTTGATATGTTTTTATAATTTAAACTGCATTTTGAGTGATACAGGTCTACTCGATCAGGATTAGATAGTTGACGTAGGAGGAATTGACGTTGCGCCGGAAGAGATCACGTCAGGATATTGGATGGCTGAATGCTTCGTACGTCGGGCATCGGGCCAAGGAGAGCGAAATTGCGCCAAGGATATCGGGGTTACGAAGGTCAACCACCGATTGGGCAACCAGTCGCAAGAGAGGATGATGCACCGAAGAATCGGACGAAGCGCCAACCAATGACGTGCCGGGCAACAGAATGTCAATTCGCGTTGTAATAATTGTCTAGATCGGAGTAGAGTTTTGGTTTGTGTGTGCAGGATTAACTATGATAATGATGAAGACATAAAGCGAAACAAAGTGCTGGAGTCAAGCGCGAAGGATTCGTTGGGAGTTTGAGAGTTCGACGGAAGCCGAAGGTTCGTCGGGAATGCTGCTGGAACTAGCCGAGAATGAGTACGGAGCTTGCCGAAGGGTTTTTCGGAAGCTCGCCGGAAGGTTCGTTGGAAGTTCGCGGAGCTCACCGAGAAAGATCAGAGCTTACCAAAGAAGCTCGTTGGAA
Source organism: Musa acuminata AAA Group (assembly GCF_036884655.1). Classification (NCBI taxonomy): domain Eukaryota; kingdom Viridiplantae; phylum Streptophyta; class Magnoliopsida; order Zingiberales; family Musaceae; genus Musa; species Musa acuminata. The sequence continues at coordinate 18,299,691 of NC_088340.1, forward strand.
CTCGCCAAGATCAAATCGTGAAGTCTAGGAGCTTGTCGGGAGTCCGCAGAATGGTTTCCGAGAGTTTATCGGAAGACCGTCGGAAGTTCGCTGGAAGCTCACCGGAAGAAGTCTTGACTTACGAACTTTGTAATAGCTTAGAAAATGTCTTTTAATTCGTAGTTAGCACGTTATTTAGGGTTAGGATTAGGTGTTAATCCTATAACCCAAGTAGGGGCCAATTGGGCCCGAGTTCGGACTGGTTTGGGCCAAGTTTGGAGCCCAACCAGTGAGCTGAATTGGCCTAGGCGGTGGCACCGCCTAGGCTGGGCGGTGACACTTCCTGGGCTGGGCGGTTGCACCGCCCAGCACCCGAGCGCTGGGCGGTGGCACCGCCAGCATCGGGAACATAAGAGAATTCAAATTTTTGGAGCCCAAATTTGAATCCTCTTGAGGCCTATAAATACCCCTCAAGTCTCAGCTGAGAATACAACTTTTTGAGCAGCAAGTGATTGAGAGAAAAGTCTTAGAAGAGTCTTTGCTAGTCTTGTTTTCAATTTGCTAGTGTTCACCTCCTTCTTTTTGCTGAAAATCTGTAAGAGAGTGAACCGCTTGTAAAAGTTGTAAGAGGGGTATTTACCCTTCCCTTTCAAGAGATTTGCTAGTGGAAGGTGGGAGCCTCATCGAAGAGGGGCCTCGCAAGTGGATGTTGGTCATTTGACCGAACCATTGTAAAATCGGCGTAATCTCTAGTTTGCATTTACTTATTGTCATTTATATTACTGCAAACAATTTGCACTTTAATGCTATACTGCTTTGTCTCTGTCTTACTTATCTCTTCAAGTTAAAACGCAATCGAAACGGTTTTAAACGAAAACGTTGCTTTTATCGTACGAAGTTTCTGAAAAGTGTTTAAATCGTGAAAAGTTTATCGCACCTCACCGCAGCACTAATTCACCCCCCCCCCCTCTTAATGCCGCTCCGATCCTAACACTAAATAGGATGTTTGATATAGTACTCGTATGTCCATATCTTTCTATTTGTTCATACTTTGCACAACATGTAGAGGGATGGTCGAAGGCTTAAAAGCCCTATTTTAGTTGGGTTTGGTGGCCTTCTTAGGCTTATAAATAAAGGTTGTGTCACATGGATACTTGTGAAAGATATTCGGTCTGTAGTAGACCATTTTGACCCTTTGTTGTGCAACTGTTCAGAGCTTATAAAGTCTATTTGTAATTTGCATTATCTATGAAGTGTTTCCCGGAAATGTTTGCTTGTGGATCCCGAGTGAGGCATTTTCTCTAACCCGTTTTCTCTTTTGTGGATCCTAAGGGACCATGGGAGGCTTCGGAGAGGCTGACCATTGCGGACGGACACGTAAGGGTGCCACACGACTTAAACAAAACCAACTAAGTCCGTGACATTATGTTTACCTACTTAATATTATCGAGAGAGATGTTTCTATGATTTGGTCTCCTAATATGATATGTCACACATATACATATTTAATATATATCTACATCGCATGCAAATATATGTACATATCTAGTATGTGTATAAGCAATCACACCAGATGATCATGGACCATAACCTAATGTGATCAGGCCCGAGCCAGTAGGCCTAATCACTCACATCAAGATCTATATGTGCAACGATACATCTTCATGCCCTAGGATCATCCGTCCACACATCAAACATCACATGTATAAATCATTATCATGTAGGACTACTAGATAATAATAAAATAATAATAATAAACTAAACTATTTAATTAATTAATATTTTTAAAATCAGGGACATGTAGGGAATTTTTTAATTCCTAGGGGTATTTTTCTAATTTGGACAAAAGATAAAAATGGAATTTCTCAAATTTTGAGCGGTAAAACTATCTTTTTGCTTAAAACCCTAAGCCCCTCTCTCTCTTCCCTACTGTTGCTACCGTCGCCACCCTGCCGGCGGCGGCATGTGCAACGGGGCCAGGGCACCGTCCCTATAGGTGGGCGCCCTCGTGGGTAGCGTTATCCCCACGACCAGTTCTGCCTGTGAGGCAGCGCCCGCAGGCATTGCTGCCTCGCTGGGCGACCGCCCCTATGGGGTTTTGCCCGCAGGAGCAGCGGTCACAATCGCCCGTGGATGCTATGGCCGGAGGCACCACTGCCCTGCGATGCCTTTGCCCGAGGGTCCAACACCCGCAAGTGCTGCCCTTGCGCGCCACCACTATAGGCGGCCTGCCTACATGAAGATGGCAGCAAGCAGGTAGCCATTCTTGAGCGCAGCAAGGGCAACAATAGTTGCTACCCTTCCTCGTCTATTGTGTCAACAATTTAACGTCAAAATTCTTTCTAAACATAACACACGCAGTTCAAAACTAATCATTCGCATGAACAACCTAGCTCTGATACCATTGTTGGGAAATCTTGGAGGAGACATCACATGCGCAGCGGAAGAACAAGAAAGCAAAATCCCAATTTCCCAAAAAGATGTTCATCGTCGTGCGAAGATTAGTGCGTAAAATTCAACAAAATAAACTGCGTATAGAATAGATTGTGTTACCTAGGGAGATCGTATATCCCTGTTTCCTTATAGATCTCTAGGAGAGGGTGAAGGAGGTCAAGCGTCCTACTCTCTAGTGGTGATCCACATAGCAGGGCTGAGACGACGCTCCTCAAAACTCCAGGCTTGCTCTGAGGTGGAGAGAGGGAGGAGAATTGGAGAGGCAAGCAAAAGCTCTAGCCTATGAACCACTGAATCCCTCCTATTTATAGAGGTCCCTTGTCAAACTCTAATGGATCCTCCCCTAGTGGGTATTGGATCTGTATCCAATTACCCAAGAATTTTAAATTAGTGGATCTCTATCCAATAATATCTCATGGGCTCTTATTGGATCTCGTCCATGGGATCCAATAATTCAGGGGCTTATTGGATATCCAATAAGATAGGGGCTCTGCCGGATATCTCATATCCGAACATCTACTTATCGCAATGCCTACCATATGTGTGTGACCCTCTAGGCCCAATATCGAGCTGGCCGTAAGTCATACTTGTCAGAACTACTTCTAACTTAGTGAATTATTATCTCTATAATAATTCACTCGACTCATCGACTACGGATGTACTAGGCCACTATGCCGTAGTCCCCAGACGATAGAGGGGAATCCAATCTATTGGACCTATCTATCCTCAATTACCATATACCTATAGTCCCTCATCCATCTAATATCCTAGAGACTGTATATCGAGCATGGTACTGTCAGACTCATACGATTTCTTTTCAAGTCTCGCTCTAATCGGATTCTAACAGAGAACTCTTTCTCTCTCAATCCGAATGACCCTGGCCTGAGATTTGTCTGAGCAAGAACATATGGGATATTCCTCTCATGATGCGGAGAGTAGATGATCCTCTATCGACACTTAATAGCCCTCATAAGGTCGACTACCACTCCCAATGACCAATTGTACTAGATCTGGGATATCAAAACCTATAAGTCTGGTATCAAAGAGTGGAGCACTCATACTGGTGTCTCAAGTCTAAGGACCAGATACACCACTAGGACTACGGAATCGCTGTCTGACAATAAGGCATCATCAACCATCCAGCATTCCATAAGCGGATCAATCAGTGAACTCATTCTCCAATGAGCACCTGTACTGTATCCCTAGTGTCCCCATATGAGCAACTATAAGACCAGCTGCATTCATCATATGGTTGGGTATACAGCACACCAGTTTGTCCGATTATCTCGACGTCCCTCTTAAGTAACCTATGACCAGGATTATTTAGGATCTGTGTTTAAAGGTGAATTAATCTTATTATTGTGATCTCATCACGATCCGAATCCCATTGCACAGATCTAGGGACATCACAATATATACATGCATATATGCAATAGTTAATATAAAGTGATAAATGCCAAAATATAATAAGCAAAATGATTCCATATCATATCACACGTGCCATCACTCACGTGATTGGCTTGTTGGGCACTTATGACTAGCAGGGTTATCTCCTAAACCCGATAAAAGGAGAATTGAGTTATAAAAGGTAGTTGGTCTTTGCCTATTGAAGGAAGACCGATAGTGGATTCCGATGGCCTCGACGGAAGAGGAATCGGTGGAGTGGACGTAGGTCACGACGACCAAACCACTATAAAAATCTGGTTTGCCTTTACTTTGAGCAATTTACTTTAAACTGCAAACTACCTTTTCATTACTTGTTATGCTCTTCTTATTACATTCAAAGTTAAGCATTTTCAAAATCGGTTTTATCGTATGAAATGAATATTTTTCAGAACCGACGTTTTTACCGCTGCACTAATTCACCCCCCCCCCCGCTTAGTGCTAACTTGTTCCTAATAGTTTGTCATGGACAAAGCTCTAAATCGGTTGTTTGATGTAATACTTATGTATGTCCATGTCTTTCTGTTTGTTTATGATTTGCACAACATGTAGAGGAATGGTCGAAGGCTTAACAACCCAATTTTAGTTGGGTTTAGTGGCCTTCTTAGGCTTGTAAATAAAAATTATATCATGTGGACACTTGTGAGAGATATTCAGTCTGTAGTGGACTATTTTAAGTCTTTGTTGTGCAACCATTCATAACTTGTAAAGTCTGTTTATAAGTTGCATTATCTGTGAATTGTTTTAAAAAATGTTTACTTGTGGATCCCGAATGAGGCATTTTCTCTAACCCATTTTTTCTTTTGTAGGTCCTAAGAGACTATGGGAGGGTTCAAGGAGGCTGACCTTTGCGAATTGACATGCAAGGGTGTCGCACGACTTAGGCAAAACCAGCTAAGTCCGTGATAGATGGTATCAGAGCCGAACAAGCACTCATAGAGACACTTGGCATTCAAATGTGGGGGACCTAGCGTGGCTGCATTGTGGGCAATCAGCACGCATGATCGTTTGGGGGAAAACGGGCATGTGGATGTAGAGAAAAGGAGTCGCTCAGAGGAGCGGGCATCTGAGATTGGCATTCAGATGAATGGACAACCCTTCACGCAAGAGGCACTACGAGAACAAGCAAACTTGAAAGAATGCAAAGCGCACAAAGGTTGGGATGGTGTTAGGACTCTAGCTAGGAGAGTCCTAATTGAGAGGGACATTCATGTAAATCCTACCTAAACCGATCCCTATTAGAGAGGTAAAGTGGCCGGCTAGGGTTAAGAGGTTATTTCTTAGAGAAGAATAAGGAGTTGTAAAGGAATAGGAGTCTTGAGTAGGAGTCCTATTAGGAGTTGGTTATAAGTAGGAGTCTTGAGTCGGAGTCCTATTAGGAGTTGGTTAGAAGTAGGAGTCTTAAGTAAGAGTCCTATTAGGAGTTAGGGTTTAGAAGCCCTATAAATAGTCATGTATTCCACCTCTTTTCAAAAGCAATAGATGAATCTTTTCTGCAGCCTTTGAGCAGCAACTTGGAGGGAGAAACCCCTATAGAGTTCCAAGGAGGCCGATCCCCTAAAGAGATCAACCCCGAGTTTAGAATCTGCAAGGGTTCTAACATTCAGCAGGTTTGTCGTTAAGGTCACCAACGGACGGATTTTGAAGTGTGATTATAGGTGCCCGCAGGTGAAACTGTTCCTGCAGGACCAAGAGATAATTGCATATTTCTTCCTCCTCCCTCTTGATGATCATGAGGCCATACTCAGAATTAAATGGTTGATGACATTAGGTGATATTTCATGGTGTTTTATGCAACTAATTATAAAATTTTACAGTAAGGAGAAATAGGTGATATTGCACGGGAAACGTGAGGGCGGCGTAACAACGATTTGCACACAACAAATGGAGAAGGTTTTGCATAAAGCATGCAACGGCTTTTTGGTACAACTTGAGCAGCAAACTAAGGGAGAGCCAACAAAATTTGAAGATCCAAATCTACTTCCTTTGCTTGCTGAGTTTTCAGATATATTTGACGAACCGTGCAACCTACCTCTTACCCGTCGGCATGATCATTGTATAACGATTCTTTCAGGCAAATCTCTAGCAAATGCTCATCCATATCAGTATCCACATCTCTAGAAGGATGAAATAGAAAGGATTAAAAAGAGATGCTCAAAACAGGAGTTATTCGGTCATGTTGCAGCCCCTACTCTTCACAAGTGCTCCTCATACGAAAGAATGATGGATTATGGCGATTATGTGTTGATTACCGAGCTCTCAATGGCATAACCATCAATGATAAATACCCTATTCCTATAGTAGATGAGTTGCTAAGGGAGCACAAATCTTCACAAAGCTGGACCTTCGATCTGGGTATCATCAAATACGAGTATGCGAAGAAGACATACCGAAAACCACCTTTTGAACACACAACAACCACTATGAATTTTTGCTTTCTTCAAAAGAAGATGGAATATCTTGGGCATATCATATCAAAGGAAGGTGTGGCAGTAGACCCCTTCAAAATTGGAGCAATGCAAAACTGGCTGACCCCGAGGAACATAAAATTGCTACATTGCTTTCTGGGTTTAACAGGCTACTACTGCAAGTTCGTGAAAAACTATGGCGAGATCAGTGCACCACTTACTTCCTTACTGAAAAAAGATGTCTTCCAATGGTCGGACAGAGCCTCCGCTACCTTCGACAAACTTAAGGCAGCCATGACGACGACGCCGATGCTAACACTACCAGATTTCAACCGACCCTTCATTATCGAGGGCGACGCATCTGGAGTCGAAATTGGAGCCATTCTCATGCAAGATGGTCGACCACTCGCATACACTAGCAAGGAATTATCTCCCTCCCATCAAAATAAGTCAACATATGATAAGGAGATGCTCGCCATTGTGCGCGCAGCAACGAGGTGGAGACCCTACTTGATTGGTAGACGATTTCAAATTAAAACCAACCATAAAAGCCTCAAGTACCTTTTGGAGCGAAAGATATCATCCCCGGAGCAGCAAAAATGGGTAACAAAACTTCTTGGATTTGATTATGAAATAACTTACAAAAAGGGGAAAGAGAATGTTCTTGCAGATGCGCTTTCGCAACTACCCGAGCAAGCTGAAGTTTCAGCCATTTCACTTACGACCAACGATTTCCTTGAGGATATTAAGATGGAATGATAGGAAGATTTAGAGACTAGTAAGATTATAAAGAAATTGGAGGAAGCACCAAGCCCCATGGCTCATTATAATTGGGACTCAAAAGAATTACACTATAAGGGACGCATTGTGCTTATGATAAATTCTACTTGTATCTTCACGAGCAGATTTTGGACAAAGTTATTCCATATACAAGGTACTAAATTGAAAAAGAGTATGGCATATCACCCACAAATCAACGGCCAGACAAAAATTGTAAATAGGTGCTTGGAGATAGCCCAAAGCCACCCACCAAATATGACTATCCAAGGAGAACTCCAGACCCAGTCAAGTGCCATTATTGATCGACGGATCGTGACTCGACGACGACGACCCATTACTAAAGTGCTAATACAGTGGGTGAACCTATCAACAGAAAATGCCACTTGGAGAACTATGATGACTTGAAGATCAAATTCTCAAAATTCATGAATCGTCAGCCTCGAGGACAGGGCTGATTTGAAGAGGGCGGGTTTGTTAGGACTCTAGCAAGGAGAGCCCTAATTGAGAGAGACATTCATGTAAATCCTACCTAAGCCGACCCCTATTAAAGAGGTAAAGTGGCCGGCTAGGGTTAGGAGGTTATTTCTTAGAGAAGAATAAGGAGTCCTATTAGGAGTTGGTTATAAGTAGGAGTCTTGAGTAGGAGTCCTATTAGGAGTTGGTTAGAAGTATGAGTCTTAAGTAAGAGTCCTATTAGGAGTTAGGGTTTAGAAGCCCTATAAATAGTCATGTATTCCACCTCTTTTCAAAAGCAATAGATGAATCTTTTCTGCAGCCTTTGAGCAGCAACTTGGAGGGAGGAACCCCTATAGAGTTCCAAGGAGGCCGATCCCTTAAAGAGATCAACCCCAAGTTTAGAATCTGCAAGGGTTCTAACAGATGGCTGAGTTCGAGCTATGCCTCGACGTTGACAACTACACTTGATAGTGCTCAAGGCAAGCGAGGCGCTTAATAAAGGATGAGACCATGCAAGGTGGAATGAGTTGCTCAGTGACCGAAAGAGTTGTGCAAAGCCCACAAAGGTGTGGGGAATTGCTAACACGAAGAATTCAGTACTCATGCATGGGCTTGTATATGGATGATGGAATGTTCGTGGCCATCCCAAGGCGACCGAAACTCGACGCCATGGAGCATTGAAACTTTCTCTTCAGCACGTGAAAGATACGTCTATAGGAGGTTGAAGTGTGCAATGAGTTTAGCATGTTGCTAGGCCTTGAGTGGTGCAGCGGGGGCTGTATTGATGTGGAGTCGCAATCTAGCAAGTGGGTTTGCAGGAGACAGAACAATGCATAGTTTGTTCAGCAAATCAGGGTAGTCTAAGGGGATGGTAGTCTCCCAAATTTTCAGAGAAAAAGAAGCACAGAGAGATGTTGCTTCAATGAAATAGTTATCCAGGAGGGATAGATCCCGGTTCCCTAGAGAGAGAATCATATGCAACAGACCGCATATGTTGAGGAGGACCACCTTAAAAACAACAACTCCATGAAGCTCAATGCAGCGAGCAAGCGGTGAGGAGTCGTCGCATGATCTCACTTGAGAGAATGCATTAGTGGATGCATTACGAGATCAAGTGGGGGAGCGACCCATAATAATACAAATAAAGGCACACTTGGAGTCGATATGGAGATCGAACACAAAGGAGGGCTGACCCGTGGAATGGTTGGCGCTAGGGCCACCATCAACTCAATGCAAAATGAGGAGCGAAGCAACTTGGGTGTAACTTGGCGAAGTACCCAAGCCGCATGAAGGGAGCTAGCATAGAAGATGGAATATGGAGCGGAGGCACAGAGCTTTCCTTAGATAGAGAGGTCAAGGACATGAACTCTTAGAGAGGCAAGAGCAAGATCATGTTGTTCCATGGGTCCTTCATTCTGATATAGCGGACTAATCTTGCATGGTACCAAAGACGAAGGGAGCTTCTGGGCACATGCACCTTATCTCGGAGAAGCATTTGATAGAGAACTAAGGTGACTAAACATGCGGAGGCAAAGTTGGGTTCAGAAGGCCTTGGCATGGGGCAAGAGGATGTGGAGGCAAGTACTCTTGAAAAATAAACCATAGTGTTGCCATAAAGGAAGCGGTGCACAACGAAGATTATGCTGGTAGGGGTAGAGCCCTAGGATCCAGACAATGGTGCACTAATTACAGCGAAGTCGGTGGACTTCGGGAGCTACTAGGTGATGGACTATCCTAGAGCGGTGCTTCATCTGGGTATGACCCAAGAGTGGATGGATGAAGGTCGATTGCCAAAGGAGTGAACAAAATCGAAGGTGGAAGAGACCCTACGATGTATTGGCAAAGGCCACACATGGAGGGATCACAATTTAAATTCATCCCACAAGGATCAGAATACAATGGAGATGTCACCAGGAGGTGACATGGTGCAGCAGATCATAGTGGAACAATTCGTAGCAATGCGATACACATGACTAGTTCCGTAAGGGACTATATCATATGGAGGTATGATCGGGATCTATTGGAAGCTCCACTTTAGTGAACAAAACGACGACAAAAAGGGCTATGGATTCAAGGAGTGAAGGCCATGGTACCGCAGAGGCATGAAACGAATTTTGCATCGGATAAAAGCCTTGGTCATCAGAATTTGGGTGCTATGTTCCACCAAGGGAAAAGTTCGAATGCAAGTACCAATTAGTCCCATGGGAGGGACTTGATCATGCAAAGGTATGATCAAAGCAGTTGTAGAGTTGAACTACTCCAGAGCCCATATTCGCTTAAGGGAGCTCGGTAAATCAGAGGACAAGTTCGAGTAAGCGAACATTGCTACCAAGGAAGCTAAAGAGAATAGAATCGGTGTAAACCCTATAACGTGATGGCAAAGGCCATGCATGGGAGTTGTAGTTTGTCTTTCCATCAATCAAAGGGAGCCGCTTAGATAACACAGAGGTGTTGAAGCAGGGGGTCAAAAGGGGCGTGGAAGCGACGATGAGTCCAGAGGGACTTAGCTACCAAAAATCAAGCATCAGTTAGAATAAAGGTGGACTTGGAGGAGTGCTACAGAGACATATCTACTGATCGTGATGAAAAGGGATGTAGAAGCGAGGCGACGAATAGTAGGGCCATGGGCATGACAGTGCCATGGTACCGTAGAGGCAGGACTTTCGTGAAAGTCATTGATCCCTTGCTCTCATAGAGGGAGAGCACTTGGTCATGAAAGTGGTCGAGGGGATGGAGCATGCAGAGGCTAACTCTAAGTACTGAGATAAGGCTGAAGGGTAGAGTGTTGAATCTCGTATTTTGATAATGAAACCAATTGATAAGTGTTTATGATTTAATCTATGTTTTGAGTGACGCAGGATGCTACGATCAGGATGAGACAATTAAAGCAGGAAGAATCATGTTGGGCCAGTGGAATATGTCAGAAGATTGGATGTCGAGCCGGAGGATCGATCGACGTATTGATAGAAGGCTTCGGGCCATCGATTCGAGCATCAAGCTAAGAAGAGCGGATATTGCGCCAAGGATATCGGAGTTACAGAGTAAACTTGTCGATTGGGCAATAGGCCGCTAGAGAGGACGATGTGCCAAAGAATCGGATGAAGCGTCGAGGGACCAATGATATGTCGGATAACATGATTAATGCTTAGTATTAATTATCTAGATCAAAGTGTGTTTTTACATGTGTAAGATTAACTATGGTAGTAAGGCATAAAGCAAAATGAAGTCCCAAAGTTAAGAATGCAATTTCGTTGGGAGTTCAAGAGTTCGTCGGAAGTCCGGACGTTCATCGGAAGTTCTATAGGAACCAACCAAGAAGTCTCAGAGCTTGCTAGAGAAGCTCATAAGAACTTACCAAGAAGACTGCCGTGAAGTCCAAGAGCTTGCTAGGAGTCCGCTAGAACATTGCCGAGAGATTGTCGGAAGTTCGCCGGAAGATCGCCGAAGCTCGCTGGAAAAAACTAGACTGACAGACTTGTTTATCTTAGTAAATGTCTTAGATTTCGTAGTTAGCACATAATTGGTATTGGATTTGGGCCAACCCAATTAGGGGCCAGTTGGGTCCATGTAGGTATTCTTAAATAGTCGTTACTTTCGAATTCTAATTTTTAGAAAGTGATCATAAAACTTTACTAACAAGTTCAAAATTTGAAAAAGTTTTACCGAGAGCTTTTAAACTATTGATGACATCCGTAAAATGGGTGAACATGTCTCCAATAGTCTCACTTGGTTTCATTTGAAATAGTTCAAAATCATGCATCAGAAAGTTGATTTTCGAATCTTTAGCTTTACAAGTGCCTTCATGTATGATTTCGAGAGTATGCCAAATTTCAAAAGTCATTTCGCACATAGAAATTTGATTAAACTCATTTTTATCTAAGGCGCAAAATAAGACATTCATAGACTTTGCATTTAGAGAAAAAGTCTTCTTCTCCAAATCATTCCAATGGTTCATTGGAAGAGAAGACCTTTGAAAACCAAATTCGACTATGTGCCATAAATCGAGATTCAATGAAAGCAAGAAAACCCTCATTCAAGTTTTCCAATAAGTGTAGTCCGTCCCATTGAAAAAGGGAGGACGAATAAAAGAGTGACCCTCTTGAAAGTCGAAAAGAGTCATTTCACGTTGGGTGTTAAACCAAATGAGAAAATGAGGCTCTGATACCAATTGTTAGGAATGGGGTCGGCACTAAGAGGGGGGGTGAATTAGTGTAGCAGTAAAATAATGTCAATTTAAAACTTCATTTCGATTAAATCTATTTCCGATGAAAAATCATTTCATAAAGATAATAACTTTGAAAGCATACATAAGAGAGTAGTAGATGTAAAGAGCAAGTAAGGAGGTTTGCAGTTAAAGTAAATTGCTCAAAGAAATGCAAACCAAATTTTAGAGTGGTTCGGTCGTCGTGACCTTCATCCACTTCGCCGATTCCGCTTCCGTCGAGGCCACCAGCATCCACTATTGGTCTTCCTTTAATAGACAAAGACCAACCATCTTTTACACCCCTCTTCTCCTTTTACCAGGTTTAGGAGACAACCTTTACAAGCACTCACTCCTCCTAAACAAAATTCTAAACTTAGACTTAAAGGAGGGGATTTCTCAAGTGATTGCAATAGTGTTTCTTCACTTTTAAACTCTCTATGCTTGTGTGATAAGACCCTAAAGTCTTATCGTAGGCTCTGATACCAAATGGTAAGACCCTAAAGCCTTATCGTCGAAGAAAGGGGAGAAATGGGGATGATAATGATCACTTCGAGGGGATCGGCCTCCTTGATCGCTTCGAGGGGATCGGCCCTTCTTGATCGCTTCGAGAGGATCGACCTCCTAGGGTTTGTCCAAAGACATAATAGTATTTTTCATAGATTACCGAAAAGAAGTAGTTACATCCCTATTTATAGAGTTCCACCCAGGATCCATCAGGACTTGAACTCTAATAATAAATAAATATTAAATAAACCTCTACTTGACTCTAACTGAACCAAACCGACTCAATAAACAACTGGACTAAACAGACTCAATAAACATTATTTAAAAGCTTAGAAAAAGGTTCCTAACATTGTGTTTGTTAACCAAGGATGAGAGGGGTATTTATAGGCTTCAAGTTGATTCAAACTTAGAGCCTAAAAATATCTCATCCCGAGTTTCCTAGGTCCGAGCGGTACCACTACCTATGCTGGGCGGTACCGCCGCTAGTGTCAGTTTGACACTAACACTGCACTGGGCAATACCACTACCTAAACTGGTAGTACCATCGCTTGGCTCCTAATTGGGTTGGCCCAAATCCAATTCCAATTACGTGCTAACTACGAAATCTAAGACATTTACTAAGCTAAACAAGTTCGTAAGTCTAGTTTCTTCCAGCAAGCTTCCGATGATCATGGATGTCGGTCAATGTGACCTACATCCACTTTCGGATTCCTCCTCCGTCGAGATCACCGGTGTCCACTAAAGGCCTTCCTTCAATAGGTGAAGACTAATCACCTTTTACAGCTCTTTCTCTTTTTTTCGGGTTTAGGAGAGAACCCATACAAGTCTCACACCTCTCTTGAATGATCTCAAAACTTAGAAAGGGAGGAGGACTCTAGCACTTGTTTACAATACTTTTACTCCCTAATAACTCAAGATTATAATCACACTTCGGTGCGCTTTCATATAGAAAAGGGTGGGGTATTTATAGGCCCTAATGACTTTCAAAAATGGAGCCAAAAAGTATCTCATCCCAGATTTTTGGGGTACTAGCGGTACCATCGCCATTACTGGGTGGTACCACTACCTAACACCTAACATTAGGTGGTACCACCGCCCAATCTGGGTGGTACCACCACCTGATAGAACTCGGAGATCGAGCTCTGGCGGTACCACTACCTGAAAGGGGTGTGTTAGAACCCTTGCAGATTCTAAACTTGGGGTTGATCTCTTTAGGGGATCGGCCTCCTTGGAACTCTATAGGGGTTCCTCCCTCCAAGTTGCTGCTCAAAGGCTGCAGAAAAGATTCATCTATTGCTTATCAAAAGAGAAGGAATACATGGCTATTTATAGGGCTTCTAAACCTAACTCCTAATAGGACTCCTACTTAAGACTCCTGCTTCTAACCAACTCCTAGTAGGACTCATAGTCAAGACTCCTATTCCCTTACAACTCCTAATTCTTCTCTAAGAAAACACCCCCTACATGAATGCCCCTCTCAATTAGGACTCTCCTAGCTAGAGTCCTAACAGTTTTACATGAATGTCCCTCTCAATTAGGACTCTCCAAGCTAGAGTCCTAACAGACCCGCCCTCTTCAAATCAGCCTTGTCCTCGAGGCTGATGATTCGTGAATTCTGGGAATTTGATCTTCAAGTCGTCATAGTTCTCCCAAGTGGCATCTTCTATTGGTAGATTTGCCCACTTTTTTAGCACTTCATTAGTGGGTCGTCGTCGTCGAGTCATAATCCGTCGATCAATAATGGCACTTAGCTGGGTCTGGAGTTCTCTTTGGGTAGTCATATTTGGTGGGTGGCTTTGGGCTGTCTCCAAGCACCTATTTAAAACTTCCGTCTGGCTGTTAGTTTGTGGGTGATATGTCATACTCCTTTTCAATTTAGTACCCTGCATATGGAATAACTTTGTCCAAAATTTGCTCTTGAAGATGCAAGTAGAATTTGTCACAAGCACAATGCGTCCCTTATAGCATAATTTTTTTGAGTCCCGATTGTAATGAGCCATGGGGCTTGGTGCTTCCTCCAATTTTTTTATAATCTTACTAGTATCTGAATCTTCCTGCCATTCCATCTTAATATCCTCAAGGAAGTCGCTGGTCGGAAGTGAAACGGCCGAAACTTCAACTTGCTCGGGTAGCTGCGAAAGCGAATCTGCAAGAACATTCTCTTTCCCCTTTTTATAAGTTATTTCAAAATCAAATCCAAGAAGTTTTGTTACCCATTTTTGCTGCTCGGGGGAAGATATCTTCTGCTCCAAGAGATATTTTAGGCTTTTATGGTCGGTCTTGATTTGAAAATATCGCCTGATCAAGTACAATCTCCACCTCGTTGCTGCGCGCACAATGGCGAGCATCTCCTTATCATATGTTGACATATTTTGATAGGAGGGAGATAATGCCTTGCTAGTGTATGCGAGTGGTCGACCATCTTGCATGAGAATAGCTCCAATTCTGACTCCAGATGTGTCGGCCTCAATAATGAAGGGTCGGTTGAAATCTGGTAGTGTTAGCACCGGCGTCGTCGTCATGGCTGCCTTAAGTTTGTCGAAGGTAGCGGAGGCTCTGTCCAATCATTGGAAGACATCTTTTTCTAGTAAGGAAGTAAGTGGTGCACTGATCTTTCCATAGTTTTTCACGAACTTGCGGTAGTAACCTGTTAAACCCAGAAAGCCATGTAGCAATTTTATGTTTCTCGAGGTCGGCCAGTTTTGCATTGCTCCAATTTTGAAGGGGTCCACTGCCACACCTTCCTCTGATATGATATGCCCAAGATATTCCACCTTTTGTTGAAGAAAGCAAAAATTCGTGGTTGTTGTGTGTTCAAAAGGTGGTTTTCCGTATGTCTTCTTCGTATGCTCGTATTTAATGATACCCGGATCAAAGGTCCAGCTTTGTAAAAATTTGTGCTCCCTTTCATCTAGTAATTCATCTACTATTGGAATAAATATTTGTCCTTGATGATTATGCCATTGAGAGCTCGGTAATCAACACATATTCGCCTTGTTCCGTCCTTCTTGCGTACAAGTAGCACCGGCGAAGAGTAGAGGTTGCAACTTGGCTGAATAACTCCTGTTTCTAGCATCTCTTTTATAATCCTTTCTATTTCATCCTTCTGGAGATGTCGATACTGATATGGCTGAGCATTTGCTGAAGATTTGCCTGGAAGAATCATTATACAATGATCATGCCGACGGGTAAGAGGTAGGTTGCGCGGTTCGTCAAATATATTTGAAAATTCAGCAAGCAAAGAAAGTAGATTTGGATCTTCAAATTCTGTTGGCTCTCCCTTAGTTTGTTGCTCAAGTTGTACCAAAAAGCCGCTGCATGCTTTATGCAAAACATTCTCCATTTGTTGTGTGCAAATCGTTGTTATGTCGCCCCCACGTTTCCCGTGCAATGTCACTTGTTTCTCCTTACTGTAAAATTTCATAATTAGTTTCATAAAATTTCAAGAAATATCACCTAATGTCGTCAACCATTTAATTCTGAGCAAGGCCTCATGATTGTTAAGAGGGAGAAGGAAGAAATCTGCAATTATCTCTTAGTCCTGCAGCAATAGTTTCTCTTGCAAGCGCCTATGATCACAATTCAAAATCCGTCCGTCGGTGACCTTAACATCAAACCTGCAGCGATTCTCGATAGGTAATGATATCCGAACAGCAAGCTTACTATTTAGGAAGTTAGTAGTACTGCCCGTGTCGATGAGAACAGTGATTGGTTGTTGTTTGAGAAGGCCTCCAATTTTCATCGTTTGCGGGTTTGAGTAGCTAGCTAGTGTATGTACCGTAACTTCGGTCGGTTGTGGCTCTTCTTCTGCATCTTCTTCTTCATGTTCAAGGCTCTCTTTTGGATGTTCAATGACCTCTTCTTCTATTGGTTCAATCATAAGAAGTCCCCCTTTACTACAGCGATGCTCACGGCTCCACGGCTCGTCACAATGCCAACATAACCCCTTCGCATATCGCTCCTGAAGCTCTTCTCCTGTTAACCTCTTTGGTGCAGGGACTTGGTCGACAGTAGGGGGGGCTGAGGGCTTCAATATTACTGGTTGAGGAGCGACCCTAGTCCTCCGAGCTTCATGGTTCAATTGCTCCTCTTGATGTCGTGCGAAAGAGATGGCTGCCATAAGCGTGTACGGTTGTCGCGCTTTAACTTCTCCTCGGATCTCCGGCTTCAAGCCCTCAATGAAGGTCCACAATAGCTGTTTTTGAGACCAATCATGAGTTTGATTAGATAACCTTTCAAACCTGGTTTGGTACTCCTGAATGGTGGAGGTTTGTTGGATCTTTGCTAGTTGTTCGTCAATATTCTCGTAATCGGTTGGTCTGAAGCGAATCAGCAGTCCTTCTTTGAATTGTCACCATGAAAGGACTCCATAAGTATATTCAAACCAGTCAAACCACTGTATAGCATCCCCTTCAAGATGTATAGCTGCAATTTTCACCATAGATACATCCGCGGTTTTGTGGTACCGAAAATATCGCTCCGCGTGCGAGATCCAACCAATCGGGTCTCCTTCTTCCCATCTAGGGAAGTCCACTCTCATGCATGGATAGTTGGGGTCAGTCATATAGCTTCCCCTCTCTTGGAAGTCATATCTTTGGGGTTGGTGTGATTGGGCAAAGCTCTCTCCTTGATGTGATTTCTTCGGGCTTAGTGGTCGGCCCAATCTGAGTTCGGTAAAGAGCATCCGAATCTTATCCTCCATTCGCGCCTCCAAGGCTTCGAATTTAGCATTGATTACCTCCTTAGATGCCATAATATATGCCTCCAAATCTATGATGTTAAGATCTCTCTTTTGTTGTTAGGTTAAAGGCATGTATAGGTTGAGAGAAATGATGGTCAAAAGGGTTGGTGGATTGGTGGATGTAGGCTACGATTTAGGCTTGTTTTGTGACAGTTTTGGGTGCAGTTTGAGGGTGTGGTTTAGTAGAGTTTTAGGGCTGTGGTTGAAAGTTTTGGATCTATGGTAGATGGTAGCAAAGGTTTGACAGAAATCCGTGGAAGTTGCAGCTAGTATGTGCTGTCTTGTAAGAGTAGAATTATCGTCGAAGAAACAACGGTTTCTCGACGTAATTTCCACCAAAAACTTGAGAGAATTGAGGAGGGAATTGATAGCAAAATCACAGTTTATATGACAGCAAGGATATCTAATTTAATCAAGAAAATTTCGGCAGTATAACAGCAAGGAAATTGGTGCAAGTTGCAATTGCAGAATTATCGTCGAAAAATTTCAGCGGGATACGATGAAAATTTGCAGCAACATAAAATCGTTTTTAGAGATGAATTTCTTAATAGATCAATCTTAGATGGAAGCCAAGATGATCTATGAAGTGTATAAGAAATTTCAATCAAAAAATATTACAAATAGATGGGTTAAGGCAACGATATGCAGCTGAAATTTTCTACAGCATAGATTTTCAAGTGCAGCAGATTGGACATAAAAGATTAGTAGTTTATATTGAGAATTTTTCGATGAAACTAAAGGGAAATCTACTGTTAGGAAGTGTCAAAAATGTCATAAAAATTTCGTAGAAATTTGGATAGAAAAAGCACAGTAGCAAGATCAAACAGATGGTGCTATGCGGCTTGAATTCTGCAATTCAAGTGCAGCAGATTGGACATAAAAGATCAGTAGTTTATATTGAGAATTTTTTGATGAAACCAAAGGGAAATCCACTGTTAAGAAGTGTCAAAGATGTCATAAAAATTTCGTAAAAATTTGGATAGAAAAAGCATAGTAGCAAGATCAAAAAGATAGTACTATGCGGCTGGAATTCTGCAATGTATCTTTCGTCGTAGAGATGAAAACTTTGTGACGAAAAGTTTATGCAGCAATATAGGAACGATTTTTTTTTTTTGGATTTTTGAATAAAGATAACTAAATTGCAGCAGCAGTAAGGTAGGAAACCTGAACCTGTTGCAATTCACGGGGAGATCAAAGGATGATCCGTGGTGGTGGAGATGATGACGGAATTCGGTGACGATCTTTTAAGCAATTGTGAGAATTGCTTTGGATGGTTGTAGAGGGTTGATGGATGGCTGTGGAAGGGCAGCAAGACGCCAAGAACGCTGCTCTGATACCAGGTGTTAGAACCCTTGCAGATTCTAAACTTGGGGTTGATCTCTTTAGGGGATCGGCCTCCTTGGAACTCTATAGGGGTTCCTCCCTCCAAGTTGCTGCTCAAAGGCTACAGAAAATATTCATCTATTGCTTATCAAAAGAGAAGGAATACATGGCTATTTATAGGGCTTCTAAACCCTAACTCCTAATAGGACTCCTACTTAAGACTCCTACTTCTAACCAACTCCTAGTAGGACTCATAGTCAAGACTCCTATTCCCTTACAACTCATAATTCTTCTCTAAGAAAACACCTCCTACATGAATGCCCCTCTCAATTAGGACTCTCCTAGCTAGAGTCCTAACAGTTTTACATGAATGTCCCTCTCAATTAGGACTCTCCAAGCTAGAGTCCTAACAGGGTGGTACCAGCACTAGCAGCATTTATTGTCGACAGTACCACCACCCAGACCACCTAGGGTGCTGCTTTCCAGGCGATGCCACCGTCGGCCAGGAATTCAACATCCTGATTGGGCCTTGACTCCGGCCCAAACCAGCCCAACTCAAAGCCCAATTGGCCTCTGTTAGGACTCTAGCTAGGAGAGTCCTAATTGAGAGGAACATTCATGTAAAACCTACCTAAGTTGACCCCTATTAAAGAGGTGAAGAAGCCGGCTAGGGTTAGGAGGTTGTTTCTTAGAGAAGAATTAGGAGTTGTAAAGGAATAGGAGTCTTGAGTTGAAGTCCTATTAGGAGTTGGCTAGAAGTAGGAGTCTTGAGTAGGAGTCCTATTAAGAGATAGGGTTTAGAAACCCTATAAATTGCTATGTATTCCTCCTCTTTTCATAAGTAATAGATGAATCTTTTCTACAGCCTTTGAGCAACAACTTGGAGGGAGGAACCCCTATAGAGTTCCAAGGAGGCTAATCCCCTAAAGAGATCAACCCCAAGTTTAGCATCTGCAAGGGTTCTAACACCTGATATTAGGGCAGCGTTCTTGGCATCTTGCTGCTCTTTCACAGCCATCCATTAGCCATCCACAGCCGCCCAAAGCAATTCCTACAATTGCTTAAAAGATCGTCATCAAATTCCGTCGTCATCTCCACCACCGTAGATCATCTTTTGATCTCCCCATGAATTGCAACAGGTTCTGGTTTCCTACATTACTGCTGCTGTAATTTAGTTATCCTTATTCAAAAATCTAAAAAAAAATTGTTCCAAAATTACTGCATAAACTTTTCGTCATAAAGTTTTCATCTCTACGACGAAAGATACATTACATAATTCCAACCGCATAGCACAATTTGTTTGATCTTGCTACCATGTTTTGCCTATCCAAATCTCTATGAAATTTTTATGACAGCTTTGAAACTTCCTAACAGTAGATTTCCCTTTAGTTTTGTTAAAAAATTCTTAATATAAACCATTGATCTTTTATGTCTAAGCTGCTATACATAAAAATCTGCACTATAAAATTTCAGCCGCATAGTACAGATTTTTTGATCTTGCTACTATGTTTTTTCTATCCAAATCTCTATGAAATTTTTATGATAGCTTTGACACTTTCTAATAGTGGATTTCACTTTCATTTCATCAAAAAATTTTTAATGTAAACCATTGATCTTTTACGTCCAATCTGCTATACTTGAAAATCTTCAAAAAATTTCAGCCACATATTGTTGCCTTAACCAATCTATTTGCAATCCTTTTTGAACGAAATTTCTTATACACTTCATAGATCATCTTAGCTTCCATCTAATATTGATATATTGAGGAATTTATTGTTAGAACCCTTGCAGATTCTAAACTTAGGGTTGATCTCTTTAGGGGATCGGCCTCCTTGGAACTCTATAGGGGTTCCTCCCTCCAAGTTGCTGCTCAAAAGCTGCAGAAAAGATTCATCTATTGCTTATGAAAAGAGGTGGAATACATGACAATTAATAGGGTTTCTAAATCCTAACTCCTAATAGGACTCTTACTTAAGACTCCTACTTCTAACCAACTCCTAATAGGACTCCTACTCAAGACTCCTACTTCTAACTAACTCCTAATAGGACTCCTACTCAAGACTCCTATTCCTTTACAACTCCTTATTCTTCTCTAAGAAATAACCTCCTAACCCTAGCCGGCCAATTCACCTCCTTAATAGGGGTCAGCTTAGGTAGGTTTTGTATGAATGTCCCTCTCAATTAGGACTCTCCTAGCTAGAGTCCTAACAAACCCGCCCTCTTTAAATCAGCCTTGTCCTCGAGGCTGACGATTCATGAATTTTGGGAATTTGATCTTCAAGTCATCATAGTTCTCCCAAGTGGCATCCTCTGTTAGTAGGTTTGTCCACTGTATTAGCAATTCAGTAGTGGATCGTCGTCGTCGAGTCACGATTCGTCTATCAATAATGGCACTTGGCTGAGTCTGAAGTTCTCCTTGGGTAGTCATATTTGGTGGGTGGCTTTGGGCTGTCTCCAAGCACCTATTTATAACTTCCGTCTCACCGTCGGTTTGTGGGTGATCCGCTTTAGGTTGTCTCCTTTTTAATTTAGTACCCTGCATATGGAATAACTTTGTCCAAAATCTGCTCGTGAAGATGCAAGTAGAATTTATCATAAGCACAATGCGTCCCTTATAGTGTAATTCTTTTGAGTCCCAATTATAATGAGCCATGGGGCTTAGTGCTTCCTCCAATTTCTTTATAATCTTACTAGTCTCTGAATCTTCCTATCATTCCATCTTATTATCTTCAAGAAAGTCGCTGGTCGGAAGTGAAACGGCCGAAACTTCAACTTGCTTGGGTAGCTGCGAAAGCGCATCTGCAAGAACATTCTCTTTCCCCTTTTTGTAAGTTATTTCATAATCAAATCCAAGAAGTTTTGTTACCCATTTTTGCTGCTCAAAGGATGATATATTTCGCTCCAAAAAGTACTTGAGGCTTTTATGGTCGGTTTTAATTTGAAATCGTCGGCCAATCAAGTAAGGTCTCCACCTCGTTGCTGCGCACACAATGGCGAGCATCTCCTTATCATATGTTGACTTATTTTGATGGGAGGGAGATAATGCCTTGCTAGTGTATGTGAGTGGTCGACCATCTTGTTGAATCTCGGATTTTGATGATATAATCAATTGGTGGGTTAATTGATCTAATCCATATTATTGAGTTAAGTGTGCAGGATTAACTACGATAACCAGAAAACATAAAGCAAGGATACCGGAGTCGAGCTCGATGGACGTTTAAGAGACCGAAGAATCACCGGAGATGCTGCCGGAACCAACCGAGTAGAAATCGGGAACGTGTCGGAAGTTCGCCGAAGAAATCGTCGGAGGCTCGCGGAGATCACCGAGAAGGCTCGGCTACTCGTTAAAGTCATCACAAAGATTGGGAGCTTGTAGGGAGTCCGTCAGAAGAAGTTCGTCGGAAAGCTCGCCGGAACAAGACTCGACGTTCGCGGTTAAAAAAAACTTGCTTAGGATGTTTTTTTTGTGTTATGTAGTTCACCTGTAATTAGGATTAGGATTAAGAGATAACCCTATATCCTGGTTAGGGGCCAACTGGGCCCAAAGTCAGATTTGGTTTGGGCTAAAATTAAGCCAAACCAATGAATCGGAGAGCACTGCCTGGCTGGGCGGTGACACCTCCTGGCTGGGTGGTGGCACTGCCTGGCTGGGCGGTGGCACTGCCTGGCTGGGCGGTGACACCTCCTTGGCTGGGCGGTTGCACCGTCCAGCACCCGAGCACTGGGCGGTGGCACCGCCTGGCTGGGCGGTGGCACCTCCAACACCAGGAACCCTAAGAGAATTCAAATTTTGGAGCCCAAATTTGAATCCTCTTAAGGCCTATAAATACCCCTCAAATCTCAGCTGAGGTTACAACTTTTGAGAAGCATTTTGATTGAGAGAAAAGTCTTAGAAAGTCTTAGCAAGTCTTGTTTTCAATTTGCAAGAGAGTTCTCCTCCTTCTTTCCTATTGAAAATTTGTAAGAGGTTGAACTGCTTGTAAAAGGTTGTAAGAGGGGTGTTTACCCTTCCATTTCAAGAGATTTGCTAGTGGAAGGTGGGAGCCTCATCGAAGAGGGGCATCACAAGTGGAGTAGGTCATTTGACCGAACCACTCTAAAAATCGGCGCAATCTCTGGTTTGCATTTTATTATTGTCATTTACATTACTGCAAATCTTCTTACTGTTTTAGTTCCTTATTACCCTTGCTGCGCAACTTTAAGAATACGCTTTCAAGTTAAACTTTTCAAGTTCCGTTCTTATCATACGAAAGATTTTGTTAAAATCGAAGTTTTAATCCGCTGCACTAATTCACCCCCCCCCCTCTTAGTGCCACTCCGATCCTAACAAGTGGTATCAGAGCGAGGTTATCTCTCATATTTGGTTTAATACCCAAGAGAGATGGCTTACTCCGGCATGCAAGAGGGCCACTCTATTGCACGACCACCTTTGTTTAATGGGTCGGATTACACATATTGGAAGACTCGCATGAGGATCTTCCTCATTTCTATGGACTTTGAGCTTTGGTCTATTGTTGAGAATGGATTTCAAAAATCTTCTCTTCCGATGAGCGAATGGAATGAATCGGAGACAACAACAAAGGCAAAATCATTGGCAAGGGAACTATTGGTAACAAATTTAGTTTTTCCATTGATGATGTTTTACTAGTTGATGGATTAAAACATAATCTCTTGAGTATTAGTCAACTATGCGATAAAGGTTATATCGTTAGATTTGAATCAAATATGTGCATTATTGAAAAACCAAATCATAACATGACTATGATTGCTTTAAAACAAAATAATGTCTATACCATCAATCTTGATGAACTAGGTAATGAAATGTGTTTCTCCGCCGTAAATAATGATGCTTGGCTTTGGCATAGGAGATTAGGTCACGCAAGCATGAAAACAATATCTAAAATCTCATCTCAAGAATTAGTACGAGGGATTCCGAATATGAAGTTTATTAAGGATAAGGTATGCGATGCATGTCAACTAGGCAAACAAATAAAAACAAGCTTCAAACCAAAAAATCAAATTAGCACCACTAGACCATTACAATTGATCCATTTGGACTTATTTGGACCAATTGATACAACAAGTCTAGGTGGAAGCAAATATGCTTTTGTGATTGTGGATGACTACTCTAGATACACTTGGACCTATTTCTTAGCTCACAAAAGTGATTGCTTCAAGTGTTTCTCTAAGTTTTGTAAACTCACTCAAAACGAAAAAGGCTTCATGATTTCATCAATTCGGAGTGATCACGGTAGTGAATTCCAAAATCGTGACTTTCAAAATTTTTGCGAAGTTAATGGGTACAATCATAACTTCTCAACTCCAAGAAATCCTCAACAAAATGGAGTAGTTGAAAGGAAAAATAGAAACCTACAAGAAATGGCAAGAACTATGTTAAATGAACATAGTTTACCCAAATATTTTTGGGCCGAAGCCGTAAATACGGCTTGTTACATCATGAATAGGGTCCTAATAAGACCATCTCTATCAAAAACTCCCTATGAATTCTGGAATAACAAAAAACCAAATATTTCTTATTTTAAAGTTTTTGGTTGTAAATGCTTCATTTTAAATGAAAAGGATGCCCTAGGTAAATTTGATGCTAAATCCGATGAAGGCATTTTTCTTGGTTACTCCTCCGTTTCTAAGGCCTTTCGTGTCTTTAACAAAAGGACCTTAGTAATAGAAGAGTCTATTCATGTAGTTTTTAATGAAATTTCTGATTTAAAAAAAATGATTTTAATGATAATCTTGGTTTTGATAATTTGAATTTAAACGAACCCCCTCCTCAAAATAGCCATTTGAATGCATCTTCTTCCGAAATTTCTTTACCCAAAGAATGGAAGTATGTAGATGCTCATCTAAAGGAGCTAATTATAGGAGAGACAACAAAAGGGGTTCAAACTCGTTCTTCTTTCAAGAATTTTTGTGCTAACGCCGCTTTCCTTTCTCAAATTGAACCTAAATGCATTGACGAAGCCTTAAAAGATGATTTTTGGGTCATTGCAATGCAAGAAGAATTGAACCAATTTGAGAGGAATGAGGTATGGAAGCTTGTTCCTAGACCAAGTGACCACTTAGTCATAGGTACTAAGTGGGTCTTTAGAAACAAGCAAGACGAAAATGGTATCGTGGTTAGAAACAAGGCTAGATTAGTGGCCAAAGGTTTCAACCAAGAAGAAGGTATCGATTACGAAGAAACCTTCGCTCCCGTGGCTCGATTAGAAGCCATAAGGATGCTCCTTGCCTATGCTAGTAGTAATAATTTTAAACTATTTCAAATGGATGTTAAAAGTGCTTTCTTGAATGGTTTTATTTCCGAAGAAGTATATGTCGAACAACCTCCCGGATTTGAAAATTCTCTTCTTCCTAATCATGTATTCAAATTGACTAAAGCTCTCTATGGCTTGAAACAAGCTCCTAGAGCTTGGTATGAAAGGCTTAGTTCCTTTCTTATTTTAAATAATTTTACCAAAGGCAAGGTTGATACTACATTGTTTATTAAACATTTTGAAAATAATTTTCTTATTGTGCAAATTTATGTTGACGATATTATTTTTGCCTCTTCGGATGAATCACTATGTGAATCATTTGCCAAATGTATGAGTCATGAATTTGAAATGAGTTTAATGGGTGAACTAACTTTCTTTTTAGGATTACAAATCAAACAACTTAGTGATGGTATATTTCTTAACCAATCCAAATACACATTAGAATTGTTAAAACGATTTAACATGGATAATTCAAAAGCAATAAACACCCCTATGAGTACTGCGACTAAGTTAGATATGGATGAAAATAGTGAAAATTTCGATCAAAAAACATATAGGGGAATGATAGGTAGTCTACTCTACCTCATCGCGACTAGACCATATATTATGTTTAGCATAGGACTTTGCGCTAGGTTTCAATCTAATCATAAATTATCTCATCTAAAGAGTGTTAAAAGAATATTTAGGTATCTTAAAGGAACTCTAAATTTAGGATTGTGGTATCCAAAATCTGAAAAATTCGATCTAATAGCTTATGCAGATGTCGATTTTGGCGGATGCAGGATAGATAGAAAAAGTACATCCGGAACATGCCAATTTTTAGGACATGCACTTGTTTCATGGACTTCCAAGAAACAAAATTTAGTTGCACTATCTACGGCGGAAGCCGAATACATTGCTGCAAGTGCATGTTGTGCACAAGTCATTTGGATGAAAAATACATTAGAAGACTATGGAATTCACTTTAAAAACATTCCCATAAAATGTGATAATGTCCTTAACAATGATGTTGTTCTAGAATTCATTGACACAAAGCATCAATTAGCAGATATATTTACAAAAGCTTTGAATGAAGACTAATTTGAATTCATCCGAAGGGAATTAGGCATGCTAAATTGTCCCTAAAATGAACTTCACAAAAAGGACTCGTTCTTTTCCCTTCGTTTATGAATTTGAATTCTTCCTTCTTCTTCAATTCAAAATGATCCATTAAAGTATAAATTATGATCTTGAGGGAAGAAGCTAAACAAAAGGAAGGAAGAAAATTTTTTTTCTTTCCTCCGCGTGATGCCAGCGGTGGCACCGCCAGATCCGGCGGTTGCATCGACTGGCGCTCGGGCGCCAGGCGGTGACACCGACCGAGTAACCCTTTTAACCCGAGGGGTTAGGGCCGGCGGTGACACCACCCCCAACCCGAAGAAAAACCTCTCAAAAAACCTCTCCCATTCCCTCTAACCCTCATTCTAACTCTTAGAAACATTGGAGAAGGATTCTTGGTGGTCCAAGCTTTCCATCTCTCAACATAATCTCCACAAGGTAACACTTGAAATCCCTCTTTTCTTTTCTCTTTCTCTTGCTTATTTTTCACAATTTCATCATCATGTTGTCTAGAAAATGGCTCCTAAGAGATCAAAAGGAATAAGGATTGAAGGAGATTCATATAACCGTGACCTTTTTAGATCAAAAGAGGTAGCCCTTAGCTTTCCAAAATTTGAAACACGATGTGTCCATAAGGGAAAATACGTTGATTTGGATGAACTAGAGGACTTAGAACTCATTAGGTGGTTTGCACACCTAGAAGCTCTACCTCTACTACAAATAGATGAACCAATCTATCCGCGATTAGTTAGATTGTTCTATGCCAACCTATATGAGGACAACGATAGCCTAAGCACTTACCTTCTAGGAACACCCATTAGAATATTTGATAGCACCATTTGTAAGCTAATTGGCATAACTGAAAAAGATAGGGGATGCTATTTTAAAGATAAATGGGACGTCAAAAAAATAGGAGCAACCTATACCGAAGCCGTGAAAACAATTTTTGCAAATCCAAACCTTGACTTGTTACCCAAGAGTTGTGAACACTTAATGCCTTTCAACTCTAAAATTCTTCATCACATTATCACAAGCATCATATTCCCAAAACAATTTCATCTTGATGAAATAAGTCAAATAGAGATAGGAACCATGTATTGGATTATGACCGGTCAGCATAATTGTTTTGGGTACTTAATTCGCCAACACATGCAGGATATTATGACTAAAGATACTATATTGCCATATGGGAGGTTAATCACTAGAATTCTTCATGCCTATGACATTTGCATTCCACCCGATGAAGAATCTATTCAAAATGATTGATATAACATAATAAATAAAAACCTGCTGAAAAGACTTAGGTGCACTTTTAGCAATGGCATATGGGTTAGGCAGCCTAGAAGGACGGATCCAATTCCTCCACCAATAGAATAACCCGAAACACCAATTCTTATGGGAAATGAATCTCCTCCTCCTAGTTCCTTTGGCGCAGCACCTTCAGCTCCTGTTTCCTCCTCTGAAGATATCATTATGGTGGAGCTATCTCAGATCAAATCACAGCAAGAACAAATTCAGAATCAACAAGTTGAAATTTTGAAGACACTACGACAGATGAACGAAAAAATAGATATCATGTATCAGCACTGTGGATTACCTCCTAAGGATTGAATTGATTTATCTTTTTACTATGTTCTGTTTGCTTTTAACAACTAGTTCAAGTTTGTCATCGATTGAACGATAACTGATCTTTCCTTTCAGATAACTACTGTTTTAATCTGCATGAATGATGATGTCTTTTGGATAAACTATTTCTGGCAAATTTGAATGATGAACTTTGATAAATGCTAAACCTTTTTCTATGATCATCAATTAGCTGGCTTGTCTCTTTTTGTTGATGACAAAGGGGGAGAAGTGATGACTTACACCATAATGATAGCATGACTAATATGAATTACAAAAACTTTATATGCCTTATATGCCTTGCAAATCCTTGAAAATATCACAAGATTTATATCATGAAATTTATATTAAAAATCTTTATCTTCTGTCGTAGCAAAATTCATCCCTTATCATTTAACTTATGATTTTCATCGAAGTTTCATGTAATGAGGATAACGATAAGTTCTACGATTAGAACTTATCGGGTTATCTTTTTCAACTGTTTCGAGATCTTCGAAGGAGATTCCTGTTCGGAATCCTGCCCTGAGCTTGGTGATCCCTTGCAGGTATTATTCTGCCAGGTCGTCAGGAATTGGTTGAGGTAGGCTGCAGCTCTTGGGCTTGGTCTCGCTTGGACCTCCTTGGTAGCCTCCAGCATTAGGATTGCTTGCTCGTCCGGCCATCCTGCGACTAGAATATTTATTAGTCTAGATAGGGAATCGGCGAGAATGTTACTGGTTCCTTCGATGTGCTCGAATTTCACTTCAACGCCGCATCCGGTTATATAGTCGACGAAGGCCATCCACCGGACCCTAGAAGGTTTGTTCTGGGCAGACTTGTTGAAGAAGCTTATGATGGCTTGACAGTCTGTCCTGATTATGACTTCCTCCTTATCCAGAAAGTAGATCTTTAGGCTTTCCAAAGTCTTCATTACTGCATGCATTTCTGCATCAATAGTGGACTTGATGGGGTTGAATTTTCCACTTGCGTAGGCGCAGATTTTCTCAGTGTTCCGGGGGTCGTTCTTCATTTTCTTCCACTTGCAGACCCCCCCCCATCCTTCCATGCAGCCATCCATTTCTAGAATGATAAAACATTCCTCTGGTGGTACTTCCAGGTCTGGAAGATTTTTAACCAAACTTTTGATCTTTCAGATCAGCTCCCAGTCTTGCTCGTTAAGCCTCTTCTCACCAGTCGGGCTTGTTTTGGCATAGAGTGGTCCCAGGAGTTTTCCTAGATTAGGGATATAATTACGGGCGTAATTTAGTATGCCTAGCCACGATCTTAGGCCTTTCTTTGTGGTGAGATTTTCCTCTTGGTACTCTGTGATTCTTTTGATGATGTGGGGCTGTAGCTTAATTTTTGAGTTTCCCAAGATTGCCCCAAGGAATTCTATCTCTTTGACCGCCACCTTCATCTTTGATGGGCTTAGTACCAGGCCATGTTTCTGACAGATTTCCAACATTTGGGCCAGGTGCCTAGCGTGGTCTTCCTCGTTTTTCGAGAATACTAGAATATCGTCAATGTATATTGCGATAAATTCTCCCGTACCTTTGAAACATTCGTCCATTTTTCTCTGAAATACTGCGGGTGCATTTTTTTAATCCGAATGGCATTGCTAGCCATTCATATAGTCCGTTGGGAACCCAAAAGGCGGTCCACTCAATTGAGTCAGGATGCATGGCTACCTGGTGAAATCCTGATTTGAGGTCAAATTTTGAGTAGATTTTGCTATTACTGACCTTTCGTAGGATGGTGTTTATCCCTGGTAGGCTATACTGGTCCTTTTCCGTGATGTCATTCAGCCTTTTGTAATTGAATACCATCCTTTCCTTGCCCTTTTTCTCCACTCCGGTGTCTGGGTCTATTGTTGTTCCGGAGTTGACTATTATGGCAGTTGTGCGATGTCTGCTCTTGCTTGGCCTTATTACTCCAATCTTTAGAAGGGCGTCTATGTGTTTAGAGAAAGCCTCATTTGCTCGTGGTGTAAGATGCTTAAGGGGCTTGTCTTCTACTACGAAGTCTGGGTTTTTAATCTCTAGTTTGCATATAATTTTGTTCTTTTCCCAGTGTTTTAGGGGGTCTTCCCCTATGTATCCCTGGGCCTTCAGCTGATTCAGTAGGCCTCCGAACCTTTCTTTGATCAGGTTACTGCCTTGCTGAGCTGCGGAGAAGAGGACAGACTCCTGGATCTGGATATACTCATCCTCTTCAAGATCCAGTTCTTCTATTGCTGCTGATACTGGGACATAGGGTAGCGTATTGACTGTAGTAAGATTTTTGTAGAAAGTAACGGTGTTACCTTCTATCCTTACTCCTCCTTGCATGGCCCGTATGAAGTTGCACCCTATTATCATTTGAATATCGTCTCCCAGCTTCATTGTGAAAGCATATGTATAGGGGATCCTGAATGTGTTATCCCCTATAGTCATCTTGCCACCTTTTAGTTTTTTGTTGGCCGTTGTCTTGGATGTTATCCCGCTGAAATGTACAATGTAGGGATTTTCCTCCATTGCTGCTTTTGGTATGGAATTTTCATCTATGCAGTAGGTCGTGGCTCCTGTGTCTAATATGGCATTTATCTTAAAGGAGGGGATACTTGGGATTTCAATTCGTACCTCTAGGTTGAAGAGCATGTTTTTGGCTTTTCTGGATCCTCCTGTCTCCTTTGTTTCTATAGATAAAGCCTTCTGTGTTTCTTCGGCCAGTAGGACGAACATTTCTTCATTTTCCTCCGTTTCTTTTGTCCTAAGTTTTTGCATTTCTTTTAGTAAATCAGCTTTCTCTAACCTTAGTCGATCAATTTCCATTGCCTCTCCTTCCAGCTGATCAACTTTTTCTTCCATTCGCATATCTCATGCTGTAATCGGAGGTTTTCTTGGGCAGTTGCTATGGCTTGTATTTGTATTTCTTCTAATTCCTTTGCCTTCTGTTGTTCAGATTCTACAGCCATCTTCAGTCTTCTGATCTCTGCTTCACAATGGTTAATATAATCTTGCTGTTGTTGAAGCAAATTCTTGGGCTCATACCTTGGTGGTTCCTCGGTCATCACTGGGGTTCTTTTGTTGAAAAAATAGATGCTGCACATTCCGCATGAAGTAATTTCACATAGAGGGCAGTGCCTCCTATGCCTCCTTTGGGATGTCCTTTTGCAGCAATTACATATTTCCATGCTGGCTGGTAGTTCCGTGTTAATTTCCCATATATGTTTGCATTCGGCTTGTGTTTGGGAGACTTGCACCCGGGCCCTATATCCCGTGTCAGGCCCGATCCACCAGGTTCTGCTATCTTCAATGAGGGCAAATATTCTATGAGTAAAGGAATGGATACCATGCTGTAGACTTTCCACGTCTTCTCCCTCAGAGATGGAGTAAATTGCATCACTTTGATTCTCTCCTTCTTGTACTGATAGGATTTCATAATCATCTGGGAGGTCAAGCTGTTCGAACATGGCTACCCTTTTAATATTTTTGCGATCATTGGGGCATTCCCTTGCAAAGTGCCCTTCTTCCTCGCATAGGTAGCATTTGCACTTCTTGTTTCTAATCAAGTGCTTCCTTTTCTCAATTCTAGCATGGGAGGAGTGTGGTTTTCCTTTGTAGGTTGTTGATCTCCTTACGCTATACCTTCTTTCTGGTTTATTGTAGTATCCTGGAATGGGAATTTCGCTGCAAAAGGATAGATCTTTAAGGGCCCTTCTGAAAGCCGCGTCCTTGCATTCTGCCTCTAGGTATTTGTAGGAAAATAATACTCTTGGGATTACCTCTATTGTGTTTCCCCTGTATTTCGTTTCGAATGCCTCCTTGATCCTTTTGCCTAGTTCTCCAAGCATTTTAGACCATAATTTCTCTGAGAGTTCTGGGCTTGTGAATAGCCTTCCTGTTTTTGATGCAAGCCTCATATAGTCATTCAGGAATTGGATAATATGTTTGAGGTTTGTGCATGATAACCTTTCAAGGTCCCGGTAGGCCTCTTCTTGTCTGTGGTGGATCCTTGGAAGGGGTCTTCTAAAATAAAAATTGTCCTCAGTTGTGAGAGGATGTTTTGTGTTCCTCCTGAACCATCCGCGTTGGCCATTAATAACTGGTATTCTTCAGGGTACGCCATCCGCCATTGGATCCATGCTAGTTTTTCTGCTTCACCAAGCAGATTTTCGATAAACTCCATTTTGGCTTGGGGATCGGTGAATCCTTGTAGGGAGACCAAATTATTTGTTATTGACTCCCATCTCATAAATACTTCCTCAAACATCCCAAGTTGGGATGGGATTATGAACATCGCCCCTTGCTGTTGAAATGCTGACGGGAGATTCCATGCTTCAGACAGGTCTTTTGATTTAAACCTTGGCTGCCTGGAGTAGCCTTCGTACGCAGGCTTCTGGCTTGTTGATCCTATGTTTACTGCTGGGGGGTAGTTGGCTGGTCCCATTGTTGAGTCGGTGGGTGGTCTGTAATTTGATACTGCTGACGATGCATATACCCGCTGAGACAATCTAGCCAGGTGGGGGTATTCCATCTCTAGATCTTCTTCCAATCCGGCTGCAACCACTTCCTTTTGGTATTTTTGAGGGTATGGTAATTCCCTTCCATCTTTAGAAACGTCAACTTCCTGATAAGAATTTAGATATTGACGTAACTCATTAGCTTCATCTTCGCTGTCGTCAGATAGTTGAATGCCGATGGCTATGGTGTGGTTCCGAATCTCTTCTTCATCACTGAGTGCCTCGTCGTCTGCGTTATTATAGTTGATTCGGCTGGATGTTGATGCAGCTTTGTAGGTGTCGAAGCTTATGGATATCCTTCCATCAATAAGGTTGCGACTCCTTATTTCTGCAGGCTGCATTGGTACCATAATCTGGGTTGGTCGAATAACCCAGTCTCTGCCACGTAGCTCAGCTGTGGAGTACCTTCTTCCGGGGAGTGCCCGGACACCGTGGCTTGTTAGGTAGTCCACCACCCCTGATATTTCGTGCGCGAAGGCGACATTCGGGGTATTTGAAAGTCGCCCCACCATGCCTCGTGTGATTAGCAGATTTGCTTCACCATCCCGCCATGTGTCGTAGCCTCTGGCGAGGATTGATAGTTGGATATTGTGGAAAAAATCCCTAATTGTCATCATTATATCTGGGATCACGTAGACCAGTTGGCTGCCTCGAGTTAAGTCTACTTCCATGGTGGCTATGATGGATCTGTCATTTGTCCATTTGTTGTCCCTGAACACCAGTAGTGCTAGTGTCCCTTCCTCTTGTCTGTGAAGGGTTTGCACCCTGACTTGTAGTATTCCCAAGTGGATGTATTGCATATGGCTTCTCTACAATTGATCGTAGCTTTCTTCCATAATGAAAGCTCTATCTTCCTGGTTATTAGTAACCAGCATGGCTTCTTCCGATCGGTGTGTGTACACGCGATGGTGGGCATCATCTCGTCTGGAGTGGTATAACACCTCTGCAGGTGCTATTGTTGCCCTTTCCCTCATGGAGAGCCTTAGTTGTTCTTGGGGGTTTATCTGTTGCTCAAGTACTTGCTGGGAAATGGTTGGTCCTCCCAGCAGTCTTTGCCCGATTCGCCTTGTCGCTTGTTGCGCGTTGAATAGCCTTCTATGGCTCCTCCTATAATCGCGGATCTGATCCTCGACGAGAGGGGCAGATGTTGACGTTTCTTGCCTAGAGGTTCGGGTCGTCATTGTTGAACTTGCTTGAGGATTTGAATAGGATCCTTGAACACAAGGATTCTTCCTTGAGCTTCTTTAGGTCTTTCTGAAGATCCTAGGCTTAGATTTGATAATTTGGTGATCAAGTCTTCTGGAAGACTCTGAGTAGGTCCAGTCTTTTGCTGCTGGATTTCTCGTATTGTTTGTAACTCTGTTCGTATCCCCTTTATATCTTCAGCGATTTGTACTAGTAGCTGTATTTGGGTATTATGCTGTTTGATTATGGCTGCCTGATGGCTTTGGGTTCCTGGGTAATCGTCAGATTTCAGGAATCCAAGGGATGGAGAATCAATAGATTCTGTGGCTTTGAGTGCTTCTCTATAGGACTCGGTACTCCTAGTGAATAAGTGGCTCATCCGCAGATTTGCCTTTCTATTTTTGTTAGGAGAGTTTCTATTTTTGAGAGTTTCTGGTTGAGTCCTCTTTCTTGAAATTCCTTTGATAGTTCTATTATCAGGCCTTTTATCTCCTGTCTTGATATTGGGTTGTTTTCGGAGAGCAAGGCTGAAAGTGTCTCGACTGAAGATTTTAGTGATTTGATTTCTTTTTCGAGAGACTGGTGCTTTTCTATCAGAATTTTGAAGTTTTTCAGATGAACTCTACTTGATAGGCAGGTTCGGTCATAAATGACAGCAAGGTTTTGGGCTAGTTCTTTCCGAGTTGGGTTCTTGCTTTCGGCAAGGTCAAGGTAATCTAACTTAGAGGTGTGAGAGTTAATATACCATTGTTGTATAGACTCTTCCCATTTTTCAGACATCAACCTTAGGCCTTTCTAACCATCAGATGTTCCCTTGCTTATTTCTTTCTTAGATTGTCTCACCTTTTCAGTGTTTCTTCAGGGACTTCTTGCCCAATTACACCTTACGTCTGTTGACAATCATAGTCCGGTTATAAGCAAAGATATTTTGACAGCTATTTAGGCTTTCTCAATTGATTCTAAGTTGTGGGTAGGATCTAGCAACAAGATAGACTTAAATACACAAGATGAATCCAATGGGATGGAATTCAAGTGTTTTTTATCTTCTCATAATATGGCATATAGATAGGGGGAGTTATGTTTAACTCCGTCATCAATTGATTGTCATCATCAAAAAGGGGGAGATTGTTGAATCTCGGATTTTGATGATATAATCAATTGGTGGGTTAATTGATCTAATCCATATTATTGAGTTAAGTGTGCAGGATTAACTACGATAACCAGAAAACATAAAGCAAGGATACCGGAGTCGAGCTCGATGGACGTTTAAGAGACCGAAGAATCACCGGAGATGCTGCCGGAACCAACCGAGAAGAAATCGGGAACGTGTCGGAAGTTCGCCGAAGAAATTGTCGGAGGCTCGCGGAGATCACCGAGAAGGCTCGGCTACTCGTTAAAGTCATCACAAAGATTGGGAGCTTGCAGGGAGTCCATCGGAAGAAGTTCATCGGAAAACTCGCCGGAACAAGACTCGACGTTCGCGGTTAAAAAAAACTTGCTTAGGATGTTTTTTTTGTGTTATGTAGTTCACCTATAATTAGGATTAGGATTAAGAGATAATCCTATATCCTGGTTAGGGGCCAACTGGGCCCAAAGTCAGATTTGGTTTGGGCTAAAATTAAGCCAAACCAATGAATCGGAGAGCCAGGCGGTGGCACCGCCTGGCTGGGCGGTGACACCTCCTTGGCTGGGCGGTTGCACCGTCCAGCACCCGAGCGCTGGGCGGTGGCACCGCCTGGCTGGGCGGTGGCACCTCCAACACCAGGAACCCTAAGAGAATTCAAATTTTGGAGCCCAAATTTGAATCCTCTTGAGGCCTATAAATACCCCTCAAATCTCAGCTGAGGTTACAACTTTTTAGAAGCATTTTGATTGAGAGAAAAGTCTTAGAAAGTCTTAGCAAGTCTTGTTTTCAATTTGCTAGAGAGTTCTCCTCCTTCTTTCCTATTGAAAATTTGTAAGAGGTTGAACTGTTTGTAAAAGGTTGTAAGAGGGGTGTTTACCCTTCCATTTCAAGAGATTTGCTAGTGGAAGGTGGGAGCCTCATCGAAGAGGGGCATCGCAAGTGGAGTAGGTCATTTGACCGAACCACTCTAAAAATCGGCGCAATCTCTGGTTTGCATTTTATTATTGTCATTTACATTACTGCAAATCTTCTTACTGCTTTAGTTCCTTATTACCCTTGCTGCGCAAATTTAAGAATACGCTTTCAAGTTAAACTTTTCAAGTTCCGTTCTTATCGTACGAAAGATTTTGTTAAAATCAAAGTTTTAATCCGTTGCACTAATTCACCCCCCCCCCCCCTCTTAGTGCTGCTCCGATCCTAACACATCTTGCATAAGAATGGCTCCAATTCTGACTCCAGTGTCGTCGTCATGGAGTGTTAGCACCGTGTCGTCGTCATGGCTGCCTTAAGTTTATCGAAGGCAGCGAAGGATCTGTCCGACTATTGGAAGACATCTTTTTTCAGTAAGGAAGTAAGTGGTGCACTGATCTCGCCATAGTTTTTCACGGACTTGCAGTAGTAGCCTGTTAAACCCAAAAAGCCATGCAGCAATTTTATGTTCCTCAAGGTCAGCCAATTTTGCATTGCTCTAATTTTGAAGGGGTCGACTGCCACACCTTCCTCTGATATGATATGCCCAAGATATTCCACCTTCTTTTGAAGAAAGTAAAAATTCATAGTGGTTGTTGTGTGTTCAAAAGGTAGTTTTCGGTATGTCTTCTTCGCATACTCGTATTTGATGATACCTAAATCGAAGGTCCAGCTTTATGAAGATTTGTGCTCCCTTTCATCTAGCAACTCATCTACTACTGGAATAGGATATTTATCCTTGATGGTTATGCCATTGAGAGCTCAGTAATCAACACATAATCGCCATATTCCATCCTTCTTTCGTATTAGGAGCACCGGTGAAGAGTAGGGGCTGCAACATGGCCGAATAACTCATGTTTTGAGCATCTCTTTTATAATCCTTTCTATTTCATCCTTTCGGAGATGTGGATACTGATATGGCTGAGCATTTGCTGGAGATTCGCCTGGAAGAACCGTTATACAATGATCATGCCGACGGGTAAGAGATATGTTGCGCGGTTCATCAAATATATCTGAAAATTCAGCAAGCAAAGGAAGTAGATTTGGATCCTCAAATTTTGTTGGCTCTCCCTTAGTTTGTAGCTCAAGTTGTACCAAAAAGCCGCTGCATGCTTTATGCAAAACCTTCTCCATTTGTTGTGTGCAAATCGTTGTTATGTTGCCCCCACGTTTCCCGTGCAATGTCACTTGTTTCTCCTTACTGTAAAATTTCATAATTAGTTTCATAAAATTCTAGGAAATATCACCTAATGTCGTCAACTATTTAATTTTGAGCATGGCCTCATGATTGTTAAGAGGGAGAAGGAAGAAATATGCAATTATCTCTTGGTCCTGCAGCAATAGTTTCTCCTACGGGCGCCTACGATCACAATTCAAAATCCGTCCGTCGGTGACCTTAACATCAAACCTGCAGCAATTCTCGATAGGTAATGCTATCCGAATAGCAAGCTTACTATTTAGGAAGTTAGTAGTACTGCCCGTGTCGATGAGAACAGTGATCGGTTGTTGTTTGAGAAGGCCTCCAACTTTCATCATTTGTGGGTTTGAGTAGCCGGCTAGTGCGTGTACTATAACGTCAGTCGGTTGTGGCTCTTCTTCCGGATCTTCTTTATGTTCAAGGTTCTCTTTTGAATATTTACTGACTTCTTCTTCTATTGGTTCAATCATAAGAAGTCTCCCATTCATCGTTTGCGGGTTTGAGTAGCCAGCTAGTGTGTGTACTATAACGTCGGTCGGTTGTGGCTCTTCTTCCGCATCTTCTTTGTTATGTTTAAGGCTCTCTTTTGAATGCTCAATGACCTCTTCTTCTACTGGTTCAATCAAAAGAAGTCTCCCTTTTCTATAGCAATGCTTGTAACTCCATGGCTCATCGCAATGCCAACATAACCGCTTCGCAGATTGCTCCCGCAGCTCTTCTCTTATCAACTTCTTTGGTGCAGGGACTTGATCGACAGTAGGGGGGGCTGAGGGCTTCAATATTACTAGTTGAGGAGCGACCCTAGTCCTTTGAGCTTCATGGTTCAATTGCTCCTCTTGATGTTGTGCGAAAGAGATGGCTGCCATAAGCATATATGGTTGTCGCGCTTTAACTTCTCCTTGGATCTCCGGCTTCAAGCCCTCAACGAAGGTCCTCAATAGCTATTTTTGAGACCAATCATAAGTTTGATTAGATAACCTTTCAAACCTAGTTTGGTAGTCCTGAATGGTGGAGGTTTGTCGGATCTTTGCTAGTTGTTCGTCAATATTCTCGTAATCCGTTGGTCTAAAGCGGATCAACAGTCCTTCTTTGAATTGTCGCCATGAAAGGACTCGATAAGTGTGTTCAAACCAGTCAAACCACTGTATGGCATCCCCTTCAAGATGTATAGCTACAATTTTCACCATAGATGCATCCGCGATTTTGTGGTATCGAAAATATCGCTCCGCGTGCAAGATCCAACCAATCGGGTCTCCTTCTTCCCATCTGGGAAAATTTACCCTCATGCATGGATAGTTGGGGTCAGTCATAGGGCCTCCCCTCCCTTGGAACTCATCTCTTCGGGCCTGGTGCGATTGGGCAAAGCTCTCTCCTTGATATGATTTTTTCGGGCTTAGTGGTCGGCCCAATCTGAGTTCGGTAAAGAGCGTCCGAATCTTATCCTCCATTCACACCTCCAAGGCTTCGAATTTAGCATTGTTTGTTGAATCTCAGATTTTGATGATGAAATCAATTGATGGGTTAATTGATCTAATCCATATTATTGAGTTAAGTGTGCAGGATTAACTACGATAACCAGAAAACACAAAGCAAGAATACCGGAGTCAAGATCGATGGACGTTTAAGAGTCTGAAGAATCGTCAGAGATGCTGCCGGAACCAACCGAGAAGAAATCGGGAACCTATCGGAATTTTCGGAAGTTCGCCGAAGAGATCATCGGAGGTTCACGCAGATCACCGAGAAGGCTCAGCTACTCGTTAAAGTCATCACAAGATCGGGAGCTTGATGGGAGTTCGTCGGAAGAAGTTCGTCTGAAAGCTTGTCGAAACAAGACTCGACGTTCGCGGTTGAAAGCTTGCTTAGGATGTGTTTTTGTTATGTAGTTCACTTGTAATTAGGATTAGGATTAAGAGATAATCCTATATCCTGGTTAGGGGCCAACTTGGCCTAAAGTTAGATATGGTTTGGGCTAAAATTAAGCCAAACCAGTGAAATCGGAGAGCCAAGCGGTGGCATCGCCTGGCTCGGCGGTAGCACCGCCCAGCACCCGAGAGCTGGGCGGTGACACCTCCCGGGCTGGGCGGTTGCACTTCCCAGCACCCGAAAGCTGGGCGGTGGCACCGCCAACATCGGGAACCCAAAGAGAATTCAAATTTTGGAGCCCAAAATTTGAATCCTCTTGAGGCCTATAAATACCCCTCAAATCTCAGCTGAGATTACAACTTTTGAAAAGCATTTGATTGAGAGAAAAGTCTTAGAAAGTCTTAGCAAGTCTTGTTTTCAATTTGCTAGAGAGTTCTCCTCATTCTTTCTTATTGAAAATTTGTAAGAGGTTGAACTGCTTGTAAAAGGTTGTAAGAGGGGTATTTACCCTTCCATTTCAAGAGATTTGCTAGTGGAAGGTGGGAGCCTCATCGAAGAGGGGCCTCGCAAGTGGATGTAGGTCATTTGACCGAACCACTCTAAAATCGGCGTAATCTCTGATTTGCATTTCATTATTGCTATTTACATTACTGCAAACCTTCTTACATGCTTTAGTTCCTTATTACCTTTGCTGCGCAACTTCAAGAATATGCTTTAAAGTTAAGCCTTTCAAGTTCCGTTCTTATCTTACGAAAGATTTTTTCTAAAACCGAAGTTTTAATCCACTGCACTAATTCACCCCCCCTCTTAGTGCCGCTCTGTTCCTAACAAGTGGTATCAGAGCGAGGTTATCTCTCATACTTGGTTTAATACCCAAGAGAGATGGCTTACTCCGGCATGCAAGAGGGTCATTCTATTGCACGACCACCTTTGTTTAATGGGTCGGATTACACATATTGGAAGACTCGCATGAGGATCTTCCTCATTTCTATGGACTTTGAGCTTTGGTCTATTGTCGAGAATGGGTTTCAAAAATCTTCTCTTCCGATGAGCGAATGGAATGAATCGGAGAAGAAGGTTTTTGCTTTAAATGCAAAGGCTATGAATGCCTTGTTTTGTGCACTAGACAAAAATGAATTTAATCGTGTTTCAATTTGTGATTCGGCTTTTGATATTTGGAGAACTCTTGAGGTCACTCATGAAGGCACTAGCCGAGTGAAAGAGTCCAAAATCAACATCCTTGTGCACTCTTACGAACTTTTCCGAATGAAACCAAGTGAGTCCATCGGAGACATGTACACCCGGTTTACGGATGTCATCAATGGACTCAAAGCTCTTGGTAAAGATTTTACTAACTTTGAACTAGTAACTAAAATCTTAAGATCCCTCCCTAAAAGTTAGGATCCAAAAGTTACGACCATTCAAGAGGCCAAAGACCTTAAAGCATTCCCTATTGAAGAACTCATTGGGTCTCTAATGACCTACGAAATGACATGTCAAGCTCATGATGAGCTCGAGAACCCCCTTCCAAAGAACAGGAAGGATATGGCACTCAAATCACAAGAAGACCACTTGAAAGGAACATCAAGTGATGAGGACAGTGACAATGACATTGCACTTTTGACTCAAAATTTTAAAAAATATTTAAGAAAGAATAAATTTAAAAATAATATAAAAAATAAATTTGAACAAAAGAAGGACCAAGTGATTTGCTATGAATGCAAAAAACCGGGCCACTACAAGAACGATTGTCCTCAAGCCAAAAAGAGAACATCAAAGAAGAAGGTGCTCAAGGCAACGTGGGATGATTCAAGCGCGTCCGAAGAAGAGGAGTCCAACACCGAGCAAGTTGCTCATTACGCGCTAATGGCTTTAGGAGAAGAGGTATGTGATTTATTTAATAAAGATTTATCTTTTGAAGAACTCTCTATCGCTTTTCATGAATTATTTGATGAATGTAGAACTGTTAGCAAGAAGTTAAGTATCTTAAAGAAAGAGCATGCTTTGCTACAAGATAAGTTTGAGAATCTTCAAACTCCTCCATGCTCTAAGTGTGAGCATTTAGAAGCAATAAAAAATGAAAATTTGCTTCTTCAAGAAATCTTAAACAAGTTTAAGGTTGGTAGCAAAGGATTAGATATGATCCTTGCACACAAGGGTCACATCGCAAATAGAAATGGAATTGGATTTATAAAAGGATTACATCAAAATCCTACCACTTTCATAAAAGAACCTACATTACATGTTTCCTCTTATATGAAATGCAACTTCTGTTGCAAATCCGGACATATTGCCTACAAATGTCCATTTAGGAAAATTAGTTCACAAAAATTAATATGGGTTCCTAAAGGAACTATAAAAGATTCAATAATAAATAACAAAGTTAGTGGGTCAATTTTTGAGGCACCCAAAATCAAATGGGTACCTAAAAATCATCCTCTTTTGTAGACAAACCCACAAGCTAGGAGCAAGAGATGGTATCTCGATAGTGGATACTCAAGACATATGACTGGAGATCCATCTCATTTCTCTATGCTCACTAGCAAAGAAGAAGGGTACGTCACCTTCGGAGACAACAACAAAGGCAAAATCATTGGCAAGGGAACTATTGGTAACAAATTTAGTTTTTCCATTGATGATGTTTTACTAGTTGATGGATTGAAACACAATCTCTTAAGTATTAGTCAACTATGCGATAAAGGTTATATCGTTAGATTTGAATCAAATATGTGCATTATTGAAAAACCAAATCATAACATGATTATGATTGCTTTAAAACAAAATAATGTCTATACCATCAATCTTGATGAACTAAGTAGTGAAATGTGTTTCTCCGTCGTAAATGATGATGCTTGGCTTTGGCATAGGAGATTAGGTCACGCAAGCATGAAAACAATATCTAAAATCTCATCTCAAGAATTAGTACGAGGGATTCCGAATATGAAGTTTATTAAGGATAAGGTATGCGATGCATGTCAACTAGGCAAACAAATAAAAACAAGCTTCAAACAAAAAAATCAAATTAGCACCACTAGACCATTACAATTGATCCATTTGGACTTATTTGGACCAATTGATACAACAAGTCTAGGTGGAAGCAAATATGCTTTTGTGATTGTAGATGACTACTCTAGATACACTTGGACCTATTTCTTAGCTCACAAAAGTGATTGCTTCAAGTGTTTATCTAAATTTTGTAAACACACTCAAAACGAAAAAGGCTTCATGATTTCATCAATTCGGAGTGATCACGGTGGTGAATTCCAAAACCGTGACTTTCAAAATCTTTGCGAAATTAATGGGTACAATCATAACTTCTCAACTCCAAGAAATCCTCAACAAAATGGAGTAGTTGAAAGGAAAAATAGAAACCTACAAGAAATGGCAAGAACTATGTTAAATAAACATAGTTTACCCAAATATTTTTGGGCCGAAGCCATAAATACGGCTTGTTACATCATGAATAGGGTCCTAATAAGACCATCTCTATCAAAAACTCCCTATGAATTATGGAATAACAAAAAACCAAATATTTCTTATTTTAAAGTTTTTGGTTGTAAATGCTTCATTTTAAATGAAAAGGATGCCCTAGGTAAATTTGATGCTAAATCCGATAAAGGCATTTTTCTTGGTTACTCCTCCGTTTCTAAGGCCATTCGTGTCTTTAACAAAAGGACCTTAGTAATAGAAGAGTCTATTCATGTAGTTTTTAATGAAATTTCTGATTTAAAGAAAAATGATTTTGATGATAATCTTGGTTTTGATAATTTGAATTTAAACGAACCCCCTCCTCAAAATAGCCATTTGAATGCATCTTCTTCCGAAATTTCTTTACCCAAAGAATGGAAGTATGTAGATGCTCATCCAAAGGAGCTAATTATAGGAGATACAACAAAAGGGGTTCAAACTCGTTCTTCTTTCAAGAATTTTTGTGCTAACGCCGCTTTTCTTTCTCAAATTGAACCTAAATGCATTGACAAAGCCTTAAAAGATGATTTTTGGGTCATTGCAATGCAAGAAGAATTGAACTAATTTGAGAGGAATGAGGTATGGAAGCTTGTTCCTAGACCAAGTGACCACTTAGTCATAGGTACTAAGTGGGTCTTTAGAAACAAGCAAGACGAAAATAGTATCGTGGTTAGAAACAAGGCTAGATTAGTGGCCAAAGGTTTCAATCAAGAAGAAGGTATCGATTACGAAGAAACCTTCGCTCCCGTGGCTCGATTAGAAGCCATAAGGATGCTCCTTGCCTATGCTAGTAGTAATAATTTTAAACTATTTCAAATGGATGTCAAAAGTGCTTTCTTGAATGGTTTTATTTCTGAAGAAGTATATGTCGAACAACCTCCCGGATTTGAAAATTCTCTTCTTCCTAATCATGTATTCAAATTGACTAAAGCTCTCTATGGCTTGAAACAAGCTCCTAGAGCTTGGTATGAAAGGCTTAGTTCCTTTCTTATTTTAAATAATTTTACGAAAGGCAAGGTTGATACTACATTGTTTATTAAACATTTTAAAAATAATTTTCTTATTGTGCAAATTTATGTTGACGATATTATTTTTGGCTCTTCGGATGAATCACTATGTGAATCATTTGCCAAATGTATAAGTCATGAATTTGAAATGAGTTTAATGGGTGAATTAACTTTCTTTTTAGGATTACAAATTAAACAACTTAGTGATGGTATATTTCTTAACCAATCCAAATATACATTAGAATTGTTAAAACGATTTAACATGGATAATTCAAAAGCAATAAACACCCCTATGAGTACTGCGACTAAGTTAGATATGGATGAAAATAGTGAAAATTTCGATCAAAAAACATATAGGGGAATGATAGGTAGTCTACTCTACCTCACCGCGACTAGACCAGATATTATGTTTAGTGTAGGACTTTGCGCTAGGTTTCAATCTAATCCTAAATTATCTCATCTAAAGAGTGTTAAAAGAATATTTATGTATCTTAAAGGAACTCCAAATTTAGGATTGTGGTATCCAAAATCTGAAAAATTCGATCTAATAGCTTATGCAGATGCTGATTTTGGCGGATGCAGGATAGATAGAAAAAGTACATCCGAAACATGCCAATTTTTAGGACATGCACTTGTTTCTTGGACTTCCAAGAAACAAAATTCAGTTGCACTATCTACGGTGGAAGCCGAATACATTACTGCAAGTGCATGTTGTGCACAAGTCATTTGGATGAAAAATACATTAGAAGACTATGGAATTCACTTTAAAAACATTCCCATAAAATGTGATAATACTAGTGCCATATGTCTTACTAAAAATCCAATTCAGCACTCTAGAATTAAGCACATCGACGTTAGGCATCATTTCATACGCGATCATGTCCTTAACAATGATGTTGTTCTAGAATTCATTGACACAAAGCATCAATTAGCAGATATATTTACAAAGGCTTTGAACGAAGATCAATTTGAATTCATTAGAAGGGAATTAGGCATGTTAAATTGTCCCTAAAATAAGTTTCACGAAAAATGACTCGTCCTTTTCCTTTCTTTTGTGGATTTGATTTCTTCCTTCTTCTTCAATTCAAAATGATCCATTAAAGTATAACTTATGATCTTGAGGGAAGAAGCTAAACAAAAGGGAGGAAGAAAAATTTTTTTTCTTTCCTCCGCGGGATGCTAGCGGTGGCACCGACCGAGCGACCCTTATTAACCCGAGGGGTTAGGGCCGGCGGTGACACCGCCCCCAACCCGAAAAAAGGGCTCTCAAAACCCTCTCCCATTCCCTCTAAACCTCATTTTAACTCTTAGAAGCATTGGAGAAGGATTCTTGGTGGTCCAAGCTTTCCATCTCTCAACATAATCTCCATAAGGTAACACTTGAAATCCCTCTTTTTGGTATCCCATTCCCTCTTTTCTTTCCTCTTTCCCCTGCTTATTTTTCACAATTTCATCATCATCTTGTCTAGATAATGGCTCCTAAGAGATCGTTAGGAAAAAGGATTGAAGGAGATTCATTTGACCATGATCTTTTTAGATCAAAAGAGGTAGCCCTTAGCTTTCCAAAATTTGAAACACGATGTATCCATAAGGGAAAATACATTGATCTGGATGAACTAGATGACTTAGAACCCATTAGGTGGTTTGCACACCTAGAAGCTCTACCTCTACTACAAATAGATGAACCAATCTATCCGCGATTAGTTAGATTGTTCTATGCCAACCTATATGAGGACAACGATAGCCTAAGCACTTACCTTCTAGGAACACCCATTAGAATATTTGACAGCACTATTTGTG
Source organism: Musa acuminata AAA Group (assembly GCF_036884655.1). NCBI lineage: Eukaryota > Viridiplantae > Streptophyta > Magnoliopsida > Zingiberales > Musaceae > Musa > Musa acuminata. Next base: position 18,344,072 of record NC_088340.1, read on the forward strand.
AGCTAATTGGTATAATTGAAAAAGATAGGGGATGCTATTTTAAAGGTAAATGGGACGTCAACACAATAGGAGCAACCTATACCGAAGCCGTAGAAACAATTTTTGCAAATCCAAACCTTGACTTCCTACCCAAGAGCTGTGAACACTTACTGCCTTTCAACTCTAAAATTCTTCATCACATTATCACAAGCATCATATTCCCCAAACAATTTCATCTTGACGAAATAAGTCAAATAGAGATAGAAACCATGTATTGGATTATGACCGGTCAGCATAATTGTTTTGGGTACTTAATTCGCCAACACATGCAGGATATTATGGCTAAAGATACTATATTGCCATATGGGAGGTTAATCACTAGATTTCTTCATGCCTATAACATTTGCATTCCACCCGATGAAGAATCTATTCAAAATGATCGATATAACATAATAAATAAAAACCTACTAAAAAGACTTAGGTGCACTTTTAGCAATGGCATATGGGTTAGGCAGCCTAGAAGGACGGATCGAATTCCTCAACCAATAGAACACCCCGAAACACCAATTCTTATGGGAAATGAATCTCCTCCTCCTAGTCCCTTTGGCGCAGCACCTTTAGCTCCTGTTTCCTCCTCTTAAGATCTCATTATGGCGGAACTGTCTCAGATCAAATCTCAGCAAGTACAAATTCAGAATCAACAAGTTGAAATTTTGAAGACACTACGACAAATGAATGAAAAAATAGATATCCTGTATCAGCACTGTGGATTACCTCCTAAGGATTAAATTGATGTATCTTTTTATTCTGTTCTGTTTGCTTTTAACAACAAGTTCAAAGTTTGTCATCGATTGAACGATAACTGATCCTTCCTTTTAGATAACTACTGTTTTGATCTGCATAAATGATGATGTCTTTTGGATAAACTATTTCTGGCAAATTTGAATGATGAACTTTGGTTCCTATTTTCTATGATCATCAATTAGCTGGCTTGTCTCTTTTTGTTGATGACAAAGGGGGAGAAGTGATGACTAAGTGATGACTTACACCATAACAATAGCATGACTTATATGAATTACAAAAACTTGTGTGAAATGAATGTCTTATATGCCTTGCAAAATCCTTGAAAATATCGCAAGATTGATTGATCATATTGAAGGCATGCCTTACATTTACATCATGAAATTCATGTTGAAAATCTTTACCTTCTATCGTAGTAAAAATTATCTCTTATCATGATTTTCATCGAAGTTTTATATTTACTATTGCTTAATGAGACTGACGATAAGTTCTACGGTTAGAACTTATCGGTTTATGCTTGAATTCTATGGATGGAATTCAAGTGTTTTCATCTTCTCATAATATGGCATATAGATAGGGGGAGTTATGTTTAACTCCGTCATCAATTGATTATCATCATCAAAAAGGGGGAGATTGTTGAATCTCGGATTTTGATGATGAAATCAATTGATGGGTTAATTGATCTAATCCATATTATTGAGTTAAGTGTGCAGGATTAACTACGATAACCAGAAAACACAAAGCAAGAATACCGGAGTAAAGATCGATGGACGTTTAAGAGTCCGAAGAATCGTCGGAGATGCTGCCGGAACCAACCGAGAAGAAATCGGGAACCTATCGGAATTTTCGGAAGTTCGCCGAAGAGATCATCGGAGGTTCACGGAGATCACCGAGAAGGCTCGGCTACTCGTTAAAGTCATCACAAGATCAGGAGCTTGATGGGAGTCCGTCGGAAGAAGTTCGTCGGAAAGCTCGCCGAAACAAGACTCGACGTTCGCGGTTGAAAGCTTGCTTAGGATGTGTTTTTGTTATGTAGTTCACTTGTAATTAGGATTAGGATTAAGGGATAATCCTATATCCTGGTTAGGGGCCAACTGGGCCCAAAGTCAGATATGGTTTGGGCTAAAATTAAGCCAAACCAGTGAAATCGGAGAACCAGGCGGTGGCACCGCTTGGTTGGGCAGTAGCATCGCCCAGCACCCGAGAGCTGGGCGGTGACACCTCCCGGGCTGGGCGGTTGCACCTCCCAGCACCCGAACGCTGGGCGGTGACACCGCTTGGCTGGGCGGTGGCACCGCCAGCATCGGGAACCCAAAGAGAATTCAAATTTTGGAGCCCAAAATTTGAATCCTCTTGAGGCCTATAAATACCCCTCAAATCTCAGCTGAGATTACAACTTTTGAAAAGCATTTGATTGAGAGAAAAGTCTTAGAAAGTCTTAGCAAGTCTTGTTTTCAATTTTCTAGAGAGTTCTCATTCTTTCTTATTGAAAATTTATAAGAGGTTGAACTGCTTGTAAAAGGTTGTAAGAGGGGTATTTACCCTTCCATTTCAAGAGATTTGCTAGTGGAAGGTGGGAGCCTCATCGAAGAGGGGCCTCGCAAGTGGATGTAGGTCATTTGACCGAACCACTCTAAAATCGGCGTAATCTCTGGTTTGCATTTCATTATTGCTATTTACATTACTGCAAACCTTCTTACATGCTTTAGTTCCTTATTACCTTTGCTGCGCAACTTCAAGAATACGCTTTAAAGTTAAGCCTTTCAAGTTCCGTTCTTATCTTACGAAAGATTTTTTCTAAAACCGAAGTTTTAATCCGCTGCACTAATTCACCCCCCCCTCTTAGTGCCGCTCTGATCCTAACATTGTTTGCCTCCTTAGATGCCATAGTATATGCTTCTAAATCTGTGATGTTAAGATCTCTCTTTTGTTGTTAGGTTAAAGGCATGTATAGGTTGAGAGAAGTGATGGTCGAAAGGGTTGGTGGATTGGTGGATGTAAGCTACGGTTTCGGCTTGTTTTGTAGCTATTTTAGGAGCAGTTTGAGGGTGTGGTTTGGTGGTGTTTTAGGGCTGAGAATGAAAGTTTTGGATCTGTGATAGATGGTAGCAAAGGTTTGATAGAAATCAGTGGAAGTTGCAACAAGTATGTGCTGTCTTGTAAGAGTAGAATTATCGTTGAAGAAATAACAGTTTCTCGACGTAATTTCCACCAAAAACTTAAGAAAATTGAGGAGGGAATTGATAGAAAAATCACAGTTTATATGACAGCAAGGATGTCTAATTTAATCAAGATAATTTCGGCAGTATAACAGCAAGAAAATTATTGCAAGTTGCGATAGCAGAATTGTCGTCGAAAAATTTCAGCGGTTTACGACGAAAATTTGCAGCAACACAAAATCATTTTTAGAGATGAATTTCTCAATAGATCAATCTTAGATGGAAGCCAAGATAATCTATGAAGTGTATAAGAAATTTCATTTAAAAAAGATTACAAATAGATGGGTTAAAGCAACAATATGCGGCTGAAATTTTCAGCATAGATTTTCAAGTGTAGCAGATTGGACATAAAAGATCAGTAGTTTATATTAAAAATTTTTCAATGAAACCAAAGGAAAATCTACTGTTAGGAAGTGTCAAAGATGTCATAAAAATTTTATAAAAATTTGGATAGAAAAAGCACAATAGCAAGATCAAATAGATGGTGCTATGCGGCTGGAATTCTGCAATTATCTTTCAACGTAGAGATGAAATCTTTGTGATGAAAAGTTTATGCAGCAATATAGGAATAATTTTTTTGAATTTTTGAATAAGGATAACTAGATTGCAGCAGCAGCAGTAAGGTAGGAAACCAGAACCTGTTGCAATTCATGGAGAGATCAAAGGATGATCCGTGGTGGTGGAGATGATGGCGGAATTTGGCGACGATATTTTAAGCAATTGTGGGAATTGCTTTAGTGGCTGTGGAGGGTTGATGGATGGCTGTGGAAGGGCAGCGAGACACCAAGAATGCTGCTATGATACTAGGTGTTAGAACCCTTGCAGGTTCTAAACTTGGGGTTGATCTCTTTATGGGATCGGCCTCCTTGGAACTCTATAGGGGTTCCTCCCTCCAAGTTGCTGCTCAAAAGCTGCAGAAAAGATTCATCTTTTGCTTATGAAAAGAGATGGAATACATGACTATTTATAGGGCTTCTAAACCCTAACTCCTAATAGGACTCTTACTTAAGACTCCTACTTCTAACTAACTCCTAATAGGACTCCTACTCAAGACTCCTACTTCTAACCAACTCCTAATAGGACTCCTACTCAAGACTCCTATTCCATTACAACTCCTTATTCTTCTCTGAGAAATAACCTCTTAACCCTAGCCGGCCACTTTACCTCTTTAATAGGGGTCGGCTTAGGTAGGTTTTACATGAATGTCCCTCTCAATTAGGACTCTCCTAGCTAGAGTCCTAACATTTATCTCTAAAAAAGATTTTGTGTTGCTGCACATTTTCATCGTAAATTGCTGAAATTTTTCGATTAGAATTTACTATCGCAACTTGCACCAATTTTCTTGCTGTTACTACCAAAATTTTCTTGATTAAATTTGACATCCTTGTCGTCATATAAACTGAGATATTTCTATCAATTCCCTCCTTAAATCTCTCAATTTTTTGGAGGAAATTTTGTCGTGAAACCGCTGTTTCTTCGATGATAATTCTACTCTTACAAGACAACACAACCCTCCATTGATTTCTATCAAACATTTACTGTCATCTACAATGTAGCAAACTTCCATTGATTTCTATCAAACATTTACTGTCATCTACCATAGATCTAAAACTTTCATCCACAACCCTAAAACTCCACTAAATCACACCCTCAAACTGCACCCAAAACAGCCACAAAACAAGTCTAAACCGCAGCGTACATCCACCGATCCACCAACCCTTTCAACCATCACTTCTCTTAACCTATATATGTCTTTAACCCGACAACAAAAAAGAGATATTAATATCACATATTTGGAGGCATATACTATGGCATCTAAGGAGGTAATCAATGCTAAATTCAAAGCCTTCGAGGTACGAATGGAGGATAAGATTCGGACGCTCTTTACCAAACTCAGATTGGGCCGACCACTAAGCTCAAAGAAATCACATCAAGGAGAGAGCTTTGTCCAATCGCACCAAGCCCGAATAGATGACTTTCAAGGGAGGAGAGGCTCTATGGCTAACCCTAACTATCTACGCATGAGGGTGGACTTCCCTAGATGGGAAGAAGAAAACTCGATTGGTTGGATCTTACGCGCGGAGCGATATTTTCGGTACCATAAAGCCGCGGACGTATCTATGGTGAAAATTATGGCTATACATCTTGAAGGGGATGCCATACAATGGTTTGAATGGTTTGAAAACACTCATGGAATCCTCTCATGGCGATAATTCAAAGAAGGACTGCTGATTCGCTTCAGACTAACTGATTACGAGAACATTGACGGACAACTAGCAAAGATCCAACAAACCTCCACCATTCAGGAGTACCAAACCAGGTTTGAAAGGTTATCTAATCAAACTCATGATTGGTCTAAAAAATAGCTATTGGGAACCTTCATTGAGGGCTTGAAGTCGGAGATCCAGGGAGAAGTTAAAGCACGACAACTATACACGCTTATGGCGGCCATATCTCTCTTTCACACGACATCATGAGGAGCGATTGAACCATGAAGCTCGGAGGACTAGGGTCACTCATCGACCAGCAATACTGAAGCCCTTAGCCCCCTGTACTATTGACCGAGTCCCTGCACCAAAGAGGTTGACAAGAGAAGAATTTTGGGAGTGATATGTGAAGGGGTTATGTTGGCATTGCGACGAGCCATGGAGCCATGAGCATCGCTGTAGTAAAGGGAGACTTCTTATGATTGAACTAGTAGAAGAAGAGATCATTGAACATCTAGAAGAGAGCCTTGAATATGATGAAAAAGATACAGAAGAAGAACCACAATCGACCGAAGTTACGATACATGCACTAGCCGGCTACTCAAACCCGCTAACGATGAAAGTTGGAGGCTATCTCAAACAACAATCGATCACTATTCTCATTGACAAGGCAGCACTAATAACTTTTTAAATAGTAAGATGGCCTTACCTATCAAGAATTGCAGCAGGTTTGATGTTAAGGTCGCCGACAGATGGATTTTGAAGTATGATCGTAAGCGCCCGCGAGTGAAACTGTTGTTGCAGGACCAAGAGATAATTGCATATTTCTTCCTCGTCCCTCTTGATGATCATGAGGCCATGCTCAGAATTGCATAGTTGACAACATTAGATGATATTTCTTAAAATTTTATGAAACTAATTATGAAATTTTACAGTAAGGAGAAACAAGTGATACTGCATGGGAAACATGGGGGCGAAGTAACGATGATTTGCACACAACAAATGGAAAAGGTTTTGCATAAAGTATGTAGTGACTTTTTAGTGTAACTTGAGCAGCAAACTAAAGGAGAGCCAATAGAATTTAAAGATCCAAACATACTTCCTTTGCTTGCTAAATTTTCAGATATATTTGACGAACCACACAACCTACCTCTTACCCGTCGGCATGATCATTATATAACGAGTCTTCCAAGCAAACCTCTAGTAAATACTCGGCCATATCAGTATCTATATCTCCAGAAGGATGAAATAGAAAGGATTATAAAAGAGATGCTCGAAACAAGAGTTATTCGGTCAAGTTACAGCCTGTACTCTTCACCGGTGCTACTTATACGCAAGAAGGATGAAATATGGCGAATATGCATTGATTACCGAGCTCTCAATAGCATAACTATTAAGGATAAATACTCTATTCTAGTAGTAGATGAATTTCTAGAATAAAGGGAGCACAGATCTTCGCAAAGCTGGACCTTCGATCCGAGTATTATCAAATACGAGTGTACGAAGAAGACATACTGAAAACAGCCTTTCGAACACACAACGACCACTATAAATTTTTGCTTTCTTCAACAAAAGGTAGAATATCTTGGGCATATCATATCAGAGAAAGGTGTGATGGTGGATCTCTCTAAAATAGAAGCAATGCAGAACTGGCTAACCCCAAGGAACATAAAACTGCTACGTGGCTTTCTCGGTTTAACAGGTTACAATCGTAAGTTCATGAAAAACTATGGAAAGATCAGTGCACTACTCACTTCTGTACTGAAAAATGATATCTTCCAATAGTCGAACAAAACCTCCGTTGCCTTCAACAAACTTAAGACAGCCATGATGACGATGTCGGTGCTAGTGCTACCATATTTCAATCGACCCTTCATCATTGAGGCCGATGCATCTGGAGTCGGAATTGGAGACGTTCTCATGCAAGATGGTCGACCACTCACATACACTAGCAAGGCATTGTCTCCCTCCCATCAAAACATGTTAACATATGACAAGGAGATGCTTGCTATTATGCACGCAACAACGAGGTGGAGATCGTACTTGTTCGGGTGATGCTTTCAAATCAAGACCAACCATAAAAGCCTAAAATATTTTTTGGAGCAGAAGATATTATTCCCTGAGCAGCAAAAATGGGTAACAAAGCTTCTTGGATATAATTATCAAATAACTTACAAAAAGAGGAAAGAGAATGTTGTTGCAGATGAGCTTTCACGACTACCTAAGCAAGCTAAATTTTTGACCATTTTACTACTAGTGACTTCCTTAAGGATATTAAGAGGGAATGACAAGAAGATCCAGAGACCAATAAGATCATCAAAAAAATTAGAGGAAGCACTAAGCTACGTGGCTTATTACAATTGGGGCTCAAAAGAATTACGCTATAAGGGATGTATTGTGCTTGTGACAAATTCTACTTTCATCTTCATGAGCAAATTTGGACAAAGTTATTCCATATGCAGGGTACTAAATTGAAAAGGAGTATGGTATATCACCCATAAACTGACGACTAGACGGAAATTGTAAATAGGTACTTGGAGATAACTCAAAGCCACCCACCAAATATGACTACCCAAGGAGAACTCCAGACCTAACCAAATGTCATTATTGATCGATGGATCGTGACTCGATGACGACGACCCACTACTAAAGTGCTAATACAGTGGGCGAACCTACCAACAAAAGTTGCCACTTGGGAGAACTATGATGACTTGAAGATCAAATTCCCAAAATTCAAGAATCAGTAGCCTAAAGGACAAGGCTGATTTAAAGGGGGCGGGTCTGTTAGGACTCTAGCTAGGAGAGTCCTAATTAAGAGGGACATTCATATAAAACCTACCTAAGCCAACCCCTATTAAAGAGGTGAAGAAGTCGGCTAGGTTTAGGAGGTTGTTTCTTAGAGAAAAATTAGGAGTTGTAAAAGAATAGGAGTCTTGAGTTGGAGTCCTATTAGGAGTTGGTTAGAAGTAGGAGTCTTGAGTATGAGTCCTATTAGGAGTTAGGGTTTAGAAGCCCTATAAATAGCCATGTATTCCTCTTTTCATAAGCAATAGATGAATCTTTTCTGTAGCCTTTGAGTAGCAACATGGAGGGAGGAACCCCTATAGAGTTCCAAGGAGGCTAATCCCCTAAAGAGATCAACCCCAAGTTTAGAATCTGCAAGGGTTCTAACACGGCGATACTGCTAGTCATAAGTGCCCAGCAAGCCAATCACGTGAGTGATGGCACGTGTGACTTGATACAGAATCTTTTTGCTTATTATATTTTGGCGTATATCACTTTATAACTATTGCATAAATGCATATATATTGTGATGTCCTTGGATTTGTGCAATGGGAATCGGATCGTGATGAGATCACGATAATGAGATCGATTCACCTTTAAACACATATCCTAAATAATCCCGGTCATAGGTTACTCGAGAGGGACATCGTGATAACCGGATAGACTGGTGTGCTGTATACCCGTCCATATGATGGATGCAGCTGGTCTCATAGCTGCTCGTGTAGGGACACTAGGGATACAGTACAGGTGCTCATTGGAGAATGAGTTCACTGATTGATCCGCTTACGGAATGCTGGATGGTTGATGATGCCTTATTGTCAGACAACAATTCCGTAGTCCTAGTGGTGTATCTGGTTCTTAGACTTGAGACACTAAGGATGTCCTGTATGAGTGCTCCACTCTTTGATACCAGACTTATAGGTTTGGCTGTTCCCAGATCTAGTACAGCTGGTCATTGGGAGTGGTAGTCGACCTTACGAGGGCTATTGAGTGTCGATAGAGGATCATCCACTCTCGGTATCATGAGAGGAATATCCCATGTGTTCTTGCTCAGACAAATCCCTGGCCAGGGTCATTCGGGTTGAGAGAGAAAGAGTTCTCCTGGAGAATCCGATTAGAGCGAGACTCGAGAAGAAACCGTATGGGTCTGACAGCACCATGCTCGATATACGGTCTCTGGGATATTAGATGGATGAGGGACTATAGGTACATGGTAACTGAGGACAGACATGTCCAATGGATTGGATTCCCTTGTATCGTCTGGGGACTACGGCGTAGTGGCCTAGTACTTCCGTAGTCGATGAGTCGAGTGAATTATTACAGAGATAATAATTCACTTAGTTAGAAGGAGTTCTGACAGGTATGACTCACGGCCAGCTCGATATTGGGCCTAGAGGGTCACACACATATGGTAGGCATTGCGATGAGTAGAGGTTCGGATATGAGATATCCGACGGAGCCCTTGTTTGGATGCAGATCCAATACCCACTAGGGAAAGGACCCATTAGGGTTTTGACACGGGATCTCTATAAATAGGAGGGATTCACAGCCTCATAGGCTAGAGTCTTTGCTTGCCCTTCCTATTCTCCTCTCCCTCTCCACCTCAGAATAGGCCTGGAGTTTTGAGGAGCGTCGTCGCAACCCTACTGTGTGGATCACCGCTAGAGAGGAGGACGCTTGACCTCCTTCACCCTCTCCTAAGGATCTGCAAGGAAACAGGGATATACGATCTCCCTAGGTAACACAATCTCTATACGCAGTTTTGTGTTTTTGCGGATTTTGCGCACCAATCTTCGCACGACGATGAACATCTTTTTGGGAATCGAGGATTTTTGTTTTCTTGTTCTTCCGCTGCGCATATGATGTCGCCCCCCTATGATTTCCCAACAGTGGTATCAGAGCCAGGTTGTTCGTGCGAATGATTGGTTTTTGAACTGCGTGTGTTATGTTTAGGAAGAATATTGACGTCAAAATCGTTGACGCAAAAGCAAGGAAGGGCAACAACAGTTGCTGCCCTCGATCTGCATGCCTGCAGCCACCTGCAGCGGCAGCCGCAGCCGCAGCCAGGCAGCACAGCGCCGGCGCATGCGCAAGCGCTGTGCCTGCAGCAGCCGGCCGGCGGCCTGCTTGCAGCAGGCTTGCTGCTGGCGGGGCTGGCAACCCACGGGCAGAGGCGCCGCAGGGCAGCGGCGCCTACCGCCGAAAGGAAGCGGCGCCTGCCGCCGCAGGGCAGCGACGCGCGACGCCTGCCGCCGCAGGGCAGCGACGCGCGACGCTTGCCGCCGCTGCTCCCGCGGGCGAAACCCCCCCCACAGGGGCGGCCGCCCGGCGGGACAGCACCGCCTGCGGAGGCAGCGGCGCCCGAAAGGGGAGCCCACCCGCAGCGGCATCGCCGCCAGCAGGCGTGCCGCCTGCAGGCGAGGGCAGTGCCCTTGCCCCGCCGCACAGGCGCCGCCGGCAGGGTGGCGGCGGCGGCAGCAGCAGAGGGGGAATTAGGGTTTTGGGCAAAAAGACAGTTTTGCCCCTATGAATTTGATAAATTCCAGTTTCTGTCTTTTGTCCAAATTACGAAAATACCCTTAGGAATTGAGAAATTCCCTACATGTCCCTGATTTCAGAAAATATTAATTAATTAAAAGGTTTAGTTGATTATTATTTTTATTATTATCTAGTAGTCCTACATTATGATGATTATTTATACATGTGATGTATGATGTGTGGACGGATGATCATGGACCGTGTGATGTGTGTACTTGTGATTATTATTATTGAGGTCTGCGAACCTTCATTATATTTCTCGTTTATTGTCGGGCCTGCGTGCCTATGATTAAGTTGTAATCACATGAGGAGGCGCAGCGGGAGCGTGGATGCGATAGCGGGACCGACGAGACGGACGATCGTGATGCATGGAGATGCATCAAGATGTCGACGGAACCAACGAGGACGAGATGGACGATCACAAGGCATGGAGATGCACCGTTGCACACATAGATCTTGATGTGAGTGATTAGGCCTACTGGCTCGGGCCTAATCATATTAGGTTGTGGTCCATGATCATCTGGTGTGATTGCTTATACACATACTAGATATGTATATATATTTGCATGCGATGTAGATATATATTAAATATGTATATGTGTGACATGTCATATTAGGAGACCAAATCATAGAAACATCTCTCGATAATATTAAGTCGGTAAACGTGAGGCAATTAGATTGACCCACGTGGCCTTCCATCGTTATGAGTAGGAACCGAATCCCGGTGTAGGTTGAGTTGGTCGAGTCCCTCGAGACTCACCTATATCGCGATTCGCTATCTTGCTTACGACATAGAGATGTCACCGGTGACCTGAGGGCATGATATGCTTGGTCGAGTCCCTCGAGGGTATATCATCAAATCAGACTCATCTTGTAACGAAGGTGTTGACTTAACCGAGCATCATGGTTGGTCGAGTCCCTCGAGGCCATGGTGATTCGGAGGCCGAACAGGACGGGAATCACAAGGAGTTGTGATCGGCAAGAGTTGTCTACCTTTTAGGCTTAGTGTGATTGGTCGAGTCCCTCGAGGTTACACTAAGACGCTGATTGGATCCTGATCCCCACTAGAAGTCTGCCGGAGACTTCCGTTTCACGTGCTGAGGGTGTCGCGTGACTCGTTAGTAAAATAGTGGGAGCATATTAAGATAGAAGTCCATATCTTGATAGTTTATTTCTTGCAAAATCTGCATGTTATTCATTTTTGCTACATCTTTATTTTCAGAAAATGTCACTTTCAAATCCCTTACGTGGCATACTTGATGTCAACCGCCTCACTGGTCCAAATTATACGGATTGGCTCCGTAACTTGAGAATTGTTCTCACAGCGGAGAAAATCGTGTACGTCCTTGATACAGTGATGCCTACGCCCGAAGAAGGGGCAAGCGAGGATGAGATCGCTCGCTACGTGAAGTACATTGATGACTCCACTCTTGCTCAGTGCTATATGTTGGGCTCTATGACTCCAGAGTTACAGAGACAACATGAAAAGATGGATGCCAGATCCATTCTCCTACATGTCCGTAAATTGTTTGAGGAACAGGGAAGGACTCAACGATATGAGATATCCAAGAGCCTTTTCCGCGCTAGGATGACTGAGGGGACACCGGTTCAGAACCATGTCCTAAAGATGATTGAGTGGATAGAGAAACTCACAGGTCTAGGAATGGTCCTAGAGGATAACTTGTGTGTGGACATTGTGCTTCAGTCCCTACCAGATTCCTTTTCACAGTTCATAATGAACTTTAATATGAACAAGCTTGAGGTGACTCTCCCAGAGCTCCTCAATATGTTGAGGGAGGCAGAGAGTACTATTAAGAAAGAGAAGCCAGTTCTCTACACTGGTGAGACCAGAAAGAAAAGGAAAGCAGAAAGGTCCCTTAAGAAGGGAAAGGGCAAGGGCAAACAAGGTAAAGCAAAGGTTGCTAAGAAAGACCCAACAAAGGACAAAGGCCAGTGCTTCCACTGTGGTAAAGATGGGCATTGGAAGAGAAACTGCAAAGAGTACCTTGCAGAAAGGGCGAAACAAAAGCTTGATGAAGCTTCAGGTACATTCATGATCAGTCTCCATTTGTCAGACTCTTATGATAACACATGGGTATTAGATACCGGTAGTGCTTATCATATATGCAATTCGTTGCAGGTTCTGGCAAGGCCTAGGAGACTAGAGAGAGGCGAGATGGACCTCAAGATGGGTAATGGAGCAAAAGTTGCTGTATTAGCTGTTGGCGAGGTCGCCCTACATCTGCCTAGTGGAGCTTTTATTGCATTAGATGCATGTTATTTTGTTCCTTCTATTATCAAAAACATTATCTCCATTTCATGTTTAACAGTTAGTGAATATAAATTTGTTTTTGAGAACAATGGTTGTTCAATATTATTAGATGATAAGATCATCACGAAAGGAACATTGCATAATGGTTTATTTATGTTAGACACTACTCCACATATCATGAATGTAAATGTGTCTAAGAGGAAACGAGATGAGTTGAACAGTGCATACCTGTGGCATTGTAGACTAGGTCACATCCATGAAAGAAGGATTCAAAAGTTGCTAAATGATGGATATCTAGATCCATTCGACTATGTGTCATATGCAACTTGTGAGCCTTGCATTCGTGGAAAACTGACCAACTCTCCATTTAGTGGAACTGGAGAGAGAGCCATTGAGTTGTTGGAACTCATACATAGTGATGTATGTGGACCCATGTCAACTCATGCCATTGGAGGTTACTCCTACTTCATTACATTTACTGATGATTTCTCAAGGTATGGATATGTGTACTTAATGAAGTACAAGTCCGAGGCTTTTGAGAAATTCAGAGAGTATAGGAATGAGGTGGAGAACCAGACTGGAAAGAGTATCAAAACTCTTCGATCAGATCGAGGAGGTGAGTACTTAAGTACAGAGTTTACTCACTTCCTCAAGGACCATGGGATATTATCCCAATGGACACCTCCTTATACACCTCAGCTCAATGGTGTCTCTGAAAGGAGAAATCGTACATTATTAGATATGGTACGGTCCATGATGAGTTTCGCCGACCTACCCATCTTATTCTAGGGATATGACCTAGAAACCGCAGCTTACCTTCTGAACAGAGTTCTAACTAAGTCGGTAGTGTCTACACCATATGAGATATGGAAAGGGAAGAAGCCTGATCTTAAGGTTGTTAAGATTTGAGGCTGCCCTACCCACATTAAAAGACACAACCCCGATAAGTTAGAATCAAGGACAGAGCGATGCAAATTTGTAGGATACCCCAAGGAAACTTGTGGGTATTATTTCTATCATCTCGAGGACCAAAAGGTCTTTGTAGCTAAGAGAGCAGTGTTCCTTGAGAAGGAACACATTCTTGGCGGAGACAGTGGGAGAATGATAGAGTTGAGCGAGGTTGGAGAACCAAGCTCAAGCACCACTCTACAGCCCGAGTCTGTTCAGGTATCTAATACACAAGTTTCAACTTTACGCAGGTCTGATAGAGTATCCCATCCTCCTGAGAGATATGTGGGACATATTAGAGCAGAGGATGTAGAGGATATTGATCCTCAGACCTACGAGGAGGCTATTATGAGTATAGACTCCGGGAAGTGGAAAGAAGCCATGAATTCTGAGATGGATTCTATGTACTCCAATAAGGTTTGGAACCTAGTTGATGCGCCCGAAGGTATTGTACCCATCGGTTGCAAATGGATCTTTAAGAAAAAGATCGGAGTAGATGGAAAGGTAGAGACCTATAAAGCAAGGCTAGTGGCTAAAGGGTATCGTCAAAGACAAGGTGTTGACTATGACGAAACCTTCTCACCCGTAGCAATGCTAAAATCCATCAGAATTCTATTGGCTATTGCAGCACACTATGATTATGAGATCTGGCAGATGGATGTAAAAACCGCATTCCTCAATGGGAACCTCGAGGAGGAGGTGTATATGATGCAACCTGAGGGATTCGTGTCCAAGAACTGCCCAGATAAAGTGTGTAGGTTGCTTAAATCCATTTATGGACTAAAGCAAGCTTCCCGAAGTTGGAACATAAGATTTGATGAGGCAATCAGATCTTATGACTTCGTTAAGAACGAAGATGAGCCTTGTGTATACAGAAAGGTAAGTGGGAGCGCTATCACCTTTTTGGTGTTATATATGGATGACATCCTCATCATTGGGAATGACGTAGGAATGCTATCCACAGTAAAGACTTGGTTATCTAGACACTTCTCCATGAAGGACTTAGGAGAAGCATCTTATATCTTGGGGATTAGAATCTATAGAGATAGATCCAAAAGGATGCTTGGCTTGTCCCAGTCCAGGTACATAGAAACTATTGTCAAAAGGTTTGGCATGGAAAATTCCAAAAGAGGTCTCATACCGATGAGACATGGGATATCGCTTTCTACGAGTATGTCCCCAAAGACTCCAAAAGAAAGGGCGAACATGGATATGATACCTTATGCCTCAGCAATAGGGTCTATCATGTATGCCATGCTATGTACTAGGCCTGATATAGCGCATGCTCTGAGTGTCACGAGCAGGTATCAGGCGGATCCAGGCTTGGAGCACTGGAAAGCAGTAAAGTGTATCCTTAAGTACTTGAGAAGGACTAAGGATCTTTTACTAGTATATGGAGGTAATAGCCTTAAGGTTGAAGGCTACACTGACTCAAGTTTTCAGTCTGATGTCGATGATAGCAAGTCGAATTCAGGGTATGTGTACACCTTGAATGGAGGAGCAGTGTGCTGGAAGAGTTCCAAGCAAGATACCACTGCTGACTCGACCACAGAGGCGGAGTACATTGCTGCATCAGATGCAGCAAAGGAGGGAGTCTGGTTGAAGAAGTTCATCACAGATTTGGGAGTCGTGCCGGATAGTGAGGAGCCGATTTCCCTATATTGCGACAACAACGGGGCAATTGCTCAAGCGAAGGAACCTAGGTCTCATCAGAAATCTAAGCATGTTCTGAGGAGGTTCCACCTTATCAGAGAGATCGTGACCCGAGGAGATGTAGCAGTGGAAAGAGTTCCATCCGAAGATAACATTGCAGATCCACTAACAAAGCCATTGTCTCAGATTGTCTTTGAGCGTCACAGGGGTCTGATGGGGATCAGACACATAGGTGATTGGCTTTAGGTCAAGTGGGAGATTGCTAGTCATAAGTGCCCAGCAAGCCAATCACGTGAGTGATGGCACGTGTGACTTGATACAGAATCTTTTTGCTTATTATATTTTGGCGTATATCACTTTATAACTATTGCATAAATGCATATATATTGTGATGTCCTTGGATTTGTGCAATGGGAATCGGATCGTGATGAGATCACGATAATGAGATCGATTCACCTTTAAACACATATCCTAAATAATCCCGGTCATAGGTTACTCGAGAGGGACATCGTGATAACCGGATAGACTGGTGTGCTGTATACCCGTCCATATGATGGATGCAGCTGGTCTCATAGCTGCTCGTGTAGGGACACTAGGGATACAGTACAGGTGCTCATTGGAGAATGAGTTCACTGATTGATCCGCTTACGGAATGCTGGATGGTTGATGATGCCTTATTGTCAGACAACAATTCCATAGTCCTAGTGGTGTATCTGGTTCTTAGACTTGAGACACCAAGGATGTCCTGTATGAGTGCTCCACTCTTTGATACCAGACTTATAGGTTTGGCTGTTCCCAGATCTAGTACAGCTGGTCATTGGGAGTGGTAGTCGACCTTACGAGGGCTATTGAGTGTCGATAGAGGATCATCCACTCTCGGTATCATGAGAGGAATATCCCATGTGTTCTTGCTCAGACAAATCCCTAGCCAGGGTCATTCGGGTTGAGAGAGAAAGAGTTCTCCGGGAGAATCCGATTAGAGCGAGACTCGAGAAGAAACCGTATGGGTCTGACAGCACCATGCTCGATATACGGTCTCTGGGATATTAGATGGATGAGGGACTATAGGTACATGGTAACTGAGGACAGACAGGTCCAATGGATTGGATTCCCTTGTATCGTTTGGGGACTACGGCGTAGTGGCCTAGTACTTCCGTAGTCGATGAGTCGAGTGAATTATTACAGAGATAATAATTCACTTAGTTAGAAGGAGTTCTGACAGGTATGACTCACGGCCAGCTCGATATTGGGCCTAGAGGGTCACACACATATGGTAGGCATTGCGATGAGTAGAGGTTCGGATATGAGATATCCGACGGAGCCCTTGTCTTATTGGATGCAGATCCAATACCCACTAGGGAAAGGACCCATTAGGGTTTTGACACGGGATCTCTATAAATAGGAGGGATTCACAGCCTCATAGGCTAGAGTCTTTGCTTGCCCTTCCTATTCTCCTCTCCCTCTCCACCTCAGAATAGGCCTGGAGTTTTGAGGAGCGTCGTCGCAACCCTGCTGTGTGGATCACCGCTAGAGAGGAGGACGCTTGACCTCCTTCACCCTCTCCTAAGGATCTGCAAGGAAACAGGGATATACGATCTCCCTAGGTAACACAATCTCTATACGCAGTTTTGTGTTTTTGCGGATTTTGCGCACCAATCTTCGCACGACGATGAACATCTTTTTGGGAATCGAGGATTTTTGTTTTCTTGTTCTTCCGCTGCGCATATGATGTCGCCCCCCTATGATTTCCCAACAGATACCACCACCCAGACCACCTAAGGTGCTGCTTTCCAAGCGGTGCCACCGCCGGCCAGGAATTCAGCATCTTGGTTGGGCCTTGACTCCGGCCCAAACTAGCCCAACTCCGAGCCTAGTTGGCCTCTAATATAGTTGATGGGATTGCCACCCAAATCAACTCTAATTATCGTTCTAACTACGATTAAGGCAAGTATGGTCCGGTAACTATGATCTTCCGGTGAACTTTTCGGCGAGTCTTCCAACGAGCTTCCAGCGAACTCTTGACCAACTCTTGGCTAGTCTTCTAGCATGCTTTCAGCAATCTCCCAACGAGCTTTTTGTGAGTCTTCCAACGTGCTTTCGGTGATCTTACAATGAACTCTCGACGAGCTCTTGATAAATCGTCCGAGTCTTCAATTCTGGCCCATCATCTGCTTTATACCTTACTACTATTGTAGTTAATCCTACACACTTATCTCAACACAAGGATTAGATCAACTAATTTATCAATTGATTTAATCATCAAAATCCGAGATTCAACAATCTCCCCCTTTTTTATGATGACAACCAATTGGTGATGGAGTTAATCTTAACTCCCCCTATCAATATGCCATAATTGAGAAAAGACATTCTTGAATTCAAGGCCTTTGAATTCAATAATCAAATCGATAAGTTAAGTTCATTAAACTTATCAACATGCACATCATGATTCCTATTATGATCTAACATTCTCAAAATACAATGCCAAGTATTTATCAAAATGATGTCGAGGTATGACATCCTTTTTTAAGTATGATTTTTTAAATGTGGAAGATGACAAAGATAGCAATTCATCATTTTATGGCAAGATATCAATTGTAAAATAGCAAGTTAAGCTCTAGATATCTTATCATAATGAAAGAAATTTATCAAGCAAACATTTCAAGTATATATGATGAAATATATTACATACATTTGTCATCAATTTACCATATTTTGGTATTATTTCTCTCTCTTTGTCATCAACAAAAAGGAGAACAATTCAACAATGCAAGTGTGGTAAAAAAAATCAAGCAAGTTTCACAGTCAAAATTTCTCATCATTAAATGTTATCAACATTAAAGCGATAGATTCCAACAACTTCTCCACCTTTGTTATTACATTTTGCATGAAGAAGATGAAAGAAGGTAAGGAGGGGATCCATTAAGAACGATAAATAAGTTTTTGTTAAAAAACTTTTCGTTAAAACATGCTTTCATTTTGACAAAGAGGAGGGATTCATGAAAAGGATCGAGATATCTATATGAAATCAAATCCTTACAAAAATTATCACACACAAGAAACGTTAGGATCAAGAGCACTAAGAGGGGGGGGGTGGTGAATTAGTGCAGCGGAAATCTTTCTACGATTAAAACTACGTTCGTACGATAAAAGCGATTTCGGTGTGAAAGCCAATTCTAAGATTACTTTAACTTAAGATCAAGCGAGATGACATTAAAGTAAATCTATGAAGGCAGTTTGCAGTTATGATAGAAATCAGAATATAAGCGCAAACTGAAATACGACGTTCGTACGATAAAATTGATTTACGTCTAAACGCCGATTCGGAAAGCACTAAACTTTGAAACACGTTCATAAAAGCACAGAAGGTAGTAAGCTATTGAGGAGGTTTGCAGTAAAGATAAGATACTCAAAGTAAATACAAACCAAGATTTAGAGTGGTTCGGTCAATCTTAACCTACTCCACTTTTGGCTTCCTCCACCAACGAGGTCACCGACGTCAACTAGAGGCCTTCCTTCAATAGGCAAAGGCCAACCACCCTTTTACAGTTTCACTCCTTTTGACAGGCTTAGGAGACAACCCTTATAGAATTTTCTCTCCTCTTTTTAAAGCTCAAAACTTGGAAGAAAAGAGGGAGAAGAACTTTTAGCCTTTACAACAATTTTGAGCTCTAAAGATCAGGATTTTGGTGTATATTTCATGCCCTTTCAGTGCTGAATGGGTGGGGTATTTATAGGCCCCAACCCAGTTTGAATTTGGAGCTCAAAACTGTCAATTCCCAGAATTCCGGGATCTGGCGGTTGCACCTCCTGACTGGAGCGGTTGCACCACCTAGCAGAGCTCGAAGACTGAGCCTCTAGGCGGTGCCACCTCCTGTCAGGGGCGGTTGCACCTCCTGCCAGAGCTCGAAGACCGAGCTCAGGCGGTGCCACCTCCTGATTGAGGCGGTTGCACCGCTCAGCCAAAGCTCGGAGACCGAGCCCAAGCGGTGCCACCTCTGTCAGGGGAGGTTGCACTACCCAATCTCGCTCGGAGACTGAGCCCAAGCGGTACCACCTCCTGGCTGGGGCGGTTGCACTGCCCAGTCTCACTCAGAGACTTAGCCCAGGCGGTGCCACCTCCTGGCTGGGGCGGTTGCACCGCCCAATAGAAATCAGGGTCCGAATAGGTTGATCCATTCGGCCCAATTTGGGTTTTTCAGGGGCCCAATTGCCCCAAGATTAAGTTAATGGGATCACCTCCCATTTTCAACTTAATCATTATGCTAACTACGATATTTCCTAAGACATTTACTGCAACTTGCTCCGGTGCGTCAATCGCTTCTTCCGGCAAGCTTCCGGCAAACTTCCGTCGATCATCCGATGAACCCTCGGTAATGCTCCTGCGGACTTCCGGAAAACTCCTGGACTTGCGACGATCCACTTGGCGAGTTCGGACAAGCTTCTTTGGCAAGCTCATGGACTTCTCGGATTTGTTCCCGCAGAACCTCCGACGACTGTCCGAACTTCCGTCGAACTCTCGAACTCCCAACGTGATCATTGTCTTGATTCCGGCGCAACTCCTACTGCATGTCTTACATCCATCGTAGTTAATCTTGCACATGTAAAATAAAACTTCGATCGAGACAATTAATCCTAAGCAATTAACCAAGTTGTCCGGCATGTCATTGGTCCCTCGACGCTTCGTCCGATTCTCCGGCGCATCATCCTCTCATGCGGCTTATTGTCCAATCGGCCAGTTGACTCCGCAATTCCGATATCCTTGGCACAATACCCGCTCTTCTTGGCCCGATGCCCGAGTCCACGACCCGAAGCCTTCTGTCGATACGTCGACCGATCCACCGGCCCGACGTCCAATCTTCTGACATGTTCCTTCGGCATAACATGATTTTCCTGCTTTAATTGTCTCATCCTGATCGAAGCATCCTATGTCACTCAAAACACAGATTAAATCATAAACATATATCAAGTAGTTTCATTATCAAAATACGAGATTCAACAAGAAAGGATTCATTAAAACATGCTTTCATTATCACACACAAAAATTAATCTTTCAAGGATTAAGATATCCATTGGAATTTCTTCAATTTTCATGAGAGATGCATTTGTCAATGACTTCCATATATCAAATATCAAGATATGTATAAACACTTCATGCATTTATAAAATGTTTCGTCATAGCCTTTCATCATTACTTACATGAGGTAATATCATTAGTGCTCGTAACACTCAAAAGTTAAGAATCCGATGTATGATTAAAACTTCTCAATATTCAATAGAGATTATAGAAATTTTTAGCATCAAAGTAAACACGATATTGCAACATTGTATGATAACAAGCTCATCATTTAAAGAGATCACAATATCATAGAAACTTTCAACATCAAAGCACATAATTCCAACATCAAAGGAAACATTTATTGTCTTGTAGCACATAATCTTATTTACATCATTATGTAAAATTCGCATCATAAGAGGAGAAGATTTAAGTGAGTGATCCAAAGAATCAAGAGAGTCCGAAAATAAAATTTAACAAATTCATGCATTCGGACAAATTAACATTCCTAATTCTCTTCTAATAAAATCAAATTGTTCTTCACTTCAAGGCTTTGTAAAAATATTGGCTAATTAATGTTTTGTACCAATAAACTCTAAGATTACATCATGATTATTGACATGACCTCGTATAAAGTGATGCCTAATATCAATATGTTTAGTTCTAGAGTGTTGAATGGGATATTTTGTTAAACATATTGCACTTGTATTGTCACATTTTATGGGAATATTTTTAAGATGAATCTTATAATCTTCTAAAGTATTTTTCATCTACATAACTTAAGCACAACATGCACTAGCTCCAATGTACTCAGCTTCGGTTGTAGATAGTGCAACCGAGTTTTGTTTCTTAGAAGACTAAGAAACAAATGCGTGTCCTAAAAATTGACATGTTCCGGATGTGCTTTTTCTATTTAATCTATATCCAGCAAAATCTGCATCAGCATAAGCAATTAGTTCAAAGTTCTCAGATTTTGGATACTATAATCCTAGATTAGTGGTACTTTTAAGATATCTAAGAATTCTCTTAACTTCTTTAAGGTGAGATATCTTAGGATTAGATTGAAACCTAGCACTAAGTCCTACACAAAACATGATATCCGCTCTAGTTGTAGTGAGGTATAATAAACTTCTTATCATACCCCTATAAGCTTTTTGATCAAAGCTTTCTCCACTTTCATCAATGTCTAACTTAGTGGAGGTGCTCAGGAGTGTTGATAGCCTTTAAGCTATCCATATTAAACCTTTTTAGCAAATCTAAAGTATATTTTATTTGACTAAGAAAAATATCATTACTTAGTTGTTTGATTTATAAGCCTAAAAAGAAGGTTAGTTCCCCCATTAGGCTTATTTCAAATTTAAGACTCAAACTTTTAGCAAATGATTCACATACAGATTTATTTGTGGAACCGAAAATGATATCATCAACATAAATTTAAATAATAAGAAAATTATTTTCAAATTTTTTGATAAACAATGTAGTATCGACCTTGCCTTTAGTGAAATTATTTAGAATAAGAAAAGAGCTAAGTCTTGTTAGGATCAAGAGAACTAAGAGGGGGGGGTGAATTAGTGCAGTAGAAAACTTTCGACGATTAAAACTGCGTTCGTACGATAAGAGCGATTTCGGTAGAAAAGCCAATTTTTAAATCACTTTAACTTGTGATCAAGCAAGATGTAGTTAAAGCGAATCTATAAGGGCAGTTTGTAGTTATGATGGAAATCAGAATGTAAGCGCAAGCTGAAATATGATGTTCGTACGATAAAATTGATTTACGTATAAACACCGATTCGGAAAATACTGAACTTTGAAACACGGTCGTAAAAGCGCAGAAGGCAGTAAGCTATTGAGGAGGTTTGCAGTAAAGATAATATGCTCAAAATAAATGCAAACCAGATAGAACCCCGATTTTAGAGTGGTTCGGTCAATCTTGACCTACATCCACTTTTGGCTTCCTCTACCGACGAGGTCACCGACGTCCACTAGAGGCCTTCCTTCAATAGGCGAAGGCCAACCACCCTTTTACAGTTTCACTCCTTTTGACGGGCTTAGGAGACAACTCTTACAGAATTTTCTCTCCTCTCTTTAAAGATCAGAACTTGGAAGAAAAGAGGGAGGAGAACTTCTGGACTTTACAACACTTTTGAGCTCTAAAAATCATAGAATAAGATCAGGATTTTGGTGTTTTTTGTTGCCCTTTCATTGCTGAAAGGGTGGGGTATTTATAGGCTCCAACCCAGTTTGAATTCCGAGCTCAAAACTGTCAATTCCTGGAATTCCGGGGTATGGCAGTTGCACCACCTGACTGGGGTGGTTGCACCACCTGGCAGAGCTCGAAGACTGAGCCTCTAGGCGGTGCCACCTCGTGTCAGGGGAGGTTGCACCTCCAGCCAGAGCTCGGAGACCGAGCTCAGGCGATTGCACCTCTGTCAGAGGTGGTTGCACCACCCAGCCAGAGCTCGAAGACTGAGCCCTGGGCGGTGCCACCGCTAACCCAAGCGGTGCCACCTCTGGCCAAGAAATCTGGGTCCAAATGGGCTGATCCATTCGGCCCAATTTGGGTCTTTCAAGGGCCCCAATTGCCCTAGGATTACGTTAATGGGATCACCTCCCATTTCTAACTTAATCATCGTGCTAACTATGAATTTCTTAAGACATTTACTATAGCCTGCTTCCGGTGCATCAATCGCTTCTTCCGGCGAGCTTCCGGTGAACTTCTGGTGAACATCCGACGAACCTCCAGCGATGCTCCGACGGACTTCTGGCAAACTCCTGGACTTGCGACGATCCACTTGGCGGGTTTCGACGAGCTTCTTTTGGCAAGCTCCTAGACTTCTCGGATCTGTTCCAGCAGAACCTCCGATGACCGTCAGAACTTTCGTTGAGCTCTCGAACTCCCAACGTGATCATAGTCTTGACTCCGGCGTAACTCCTGCTGCATGTCTTTCTTTCATCGTAGTTAATCCTGCACACTTAAAATAAAACTTTGATCGAGAAAATTAATCCTAAGCAATTAACTAAGCTGTCCGGCATGTCATTGGTCCCTCGACGCTTCATCCGATTCTTCGGCGCATCGTCCTCTCCTACGGCCTATTGCCTAAACGGCCAGTTGACTCCGCAACTCTGATATCCTTGGCACAATACCCACTCTTCTTGGCCCGATGCCCAAGTCCACTGCCCGAAGCCTTCTGTCGATACGTCGACCGATCCATCGGCCCGACGTCCAATCTTCCGACATGTTCCTCTAGCACAACATGATTTTTCCTACTTTAATTGTCTCATCCTGATTGAAGCATCCTACATCACTCAAAACGCAGATTAAAACATAAACAAAATTATCAATTAGTTTCATCATCAAAATATGAGATTCAACAATCTCCCCCTTTTTGATGATGACAACCAATTGATGACGGAGTTAAACTTAACTCCCGGAGTTTAAACAAACTCCCCCTATCAATATGCCATATTGATATAACCTTGAATTCAAACTGAATTCAAGTCATTACAATATTCATCATGAATACATGTAACACGTCATCATGAACTTATGCACTTATGCATAACATCATACTTGTCCCACTTTGTCATCAACAAAAAGGAGAAGTACCACAATCAAGTGTTTGTTATATAGGTTCAACTCATTGCATGAAAAACATAGTATCATCATGCAATTTTGCTATCATCATAGATATGCAAGGTAGTAAGATAGCAAGTTCCACAACATCAAGCTAGCAAATTTTATAATATTTTAGAACATGCAAGCTAGCAGTTTTGAGATGTTCAAGAAAGCAACTCTTGCTTCTTGAAATATGCAAATTTGTCAAGTTTTGCTAGATGTGCAAGTTAGCATTTTTGCCTCTTGAGATAGGCAAGATAGCACATTTGCTTCTTTTGAGATAGCAACTTTTTGCTTCTCTTTAGACTACAAGCTAGCAATTTTTACGATATGCAAGTTTCACAATATACAAGCTAGCAAAAATTTCGAAAGCAAATGCAAGATAGCTTTCTTGTGTAAGCTCATGATTCTTGCTTCCTATTGCAATGTGCAAGTTGCAAGTTTTGCTTCTTGAGATAGACAAGATAGCACTTTTTGTAATTTTTGTTTCTTAAGATAGGCAAGCTTGTGATGTTCAAGATAACAAGCTCTTTCTTCTCTTTTGAGAAGTGTCATTTTTGCTTTCTTTGCAAAGTGCAAGCTAGCTAGTTTGCCTCTTTTCATGATGTTCACGCTAGAAATTCTTGCTCTCCCTTTGTCATTGTAAAAAAGAAGGGAAGACCCTTATATCAATTTTCATGTTATGACAAAGGTAAGTATCAATCTTATTTGTGCATCATTATATATTCAAATTAAAACATACATAATTTCAAAAACCTTATTTTTCATGCACGATACTGAAAAATAAATCAATCATCATTAATAGGCATATCATACATGATACTCAAACATTAAAATTTTTAAGCATTTATCAACATGTTGATCATGATACCAAACATTCATCATTTAAAGCATTCATGATACACATCATATGCAATAAATACATCATGTACATCATTATCATAAGTATTGCATACATCATTTTAACTTCATGAATATTTCATCATTGCATGCATCATACCAAAACATTTCAAGCCATAAATATAAAGAAATCATGTCATGAAGGATAAAATCATTTGAATACCAAAAGATATGATTCATATAGTAAATATCTTCTTTAAATAAAATATCAAGAAAAATCATAGAAATACAAAGAAGAGATCTTGTTTTAAAAGAAAATCAAGTAATAACTCCAAGAACTCAGAAGGAAAAATCATGATTCATTTAGAAAATCTCCTCTCAAGAGAAGTAAAATCGTAGAAGATCGATTAATGAGAAATTTTAATTTATAATAAAATCTCATGTATCGAATGTCGAGAAATCAAAATGATGATTTATGTGAAAAATATCACAAGTTATATTCAAGAGAAAAATCATCATTCATTTTCAACTCATTCAATTTGTCACATCAACATTTCTTAGATATGCATGATACCAAAACATAGTTTCAAATCTTCAACATATAACATGCATAAATTCAAAAATAGAAAAGAGAAAGGAAGAATTCAAAGGTACAAATGTAAGACCAGGTCATAAATCCAAAATTCCATGAATAAAAAATGATCATCAAAGGTAATCTCATGTTATTCCAAGAAATCAATATCATGATTTTGATAAAACTCATATCAAATTTAAATCATAAAAATCACTTTTATGGTTCACAAAATTCATAACATAGGTAGATTCATGATTTCATAATATATTTTCCCTTTTTTAAGTATTTGATTTCATGTTAGCATATTTTTTCATTTATGTTAAATAAAAACATGCATCAACGTTTAGGATCAAAAAATGAATTTCATCATAAAACCATCAAGATCAATAGATTCTAAAAAATTAATTGTTATGGTCAAAAAATGAAATTTAACACTTTCATGCATTCGGACATGGTTTTGCCATACGTTTTTCAAATACACATATGAAAATAACACATGCTTATCATCATGTATAACTTAAAATCTCATGCATAAAATTGTCAATCATTGTATCGAAAACATCTAATATTTTCATTATATCGTTCTGCATTACTTCAAATCAAACATGATTTCATTCAACAATGTTAATCAAACATGATACACATTATTACTTCTTAACCATGATTTCATATTTTCAATCAAAATCATTTTGTTTGTTTATCATAAAATATGCAATATTATCATTTTCGAAATTACTAGCATGATCATAATTTTTGTATTTTTATTTTTAAACATGTAATTTTCAAGAAAATTAATTCTAAACTAAAAAAGAAAATACATCATGAAAGCATCAAGTAATTTCAAAATAAATCAGGGGGATTTCGATTACCTTTTCATTGAAAGCGGTTAAGGCGTAGTTTGCCACCTCGCCTTTCTTGATTTTCTCCTCGTCTTCGGAGGAGCTCGATTCATCCTACTTTGTGATCTTCTTCTTTGGCCTCTTCCTCCGTTCAAGTTCATTGTTTATTTTAGATTTTTGTTTAATAAACTTATTAAGATTTAGTGTTCGAAGTTCAAGTTTATCATTGTCCTCATCACTTAAGTCATCGCTCAAGTGGTATTCATTTGTCCAAGGTTCCAAATCCTTTCTGTTCTTTGGAAGGTTGTTTTGTTCATCATGTGCATTGTGCACCATTTCATATGTCATCAATGAACCAATTAGTTCTTCAAGTGGAAAAATATTTAAATCTTTTGTTTCTTGTATTGCGGTTATTTTAGGATCCCACCTTTTTGGAAGGGATCTTAAGATCTTGCTTACGAGATCAAAATTCGAAAAAGATTTACCAAGAACTCTTAGATTATTGATGACATCCATGAAACGGGTGTACATGTCGCCTATAGTCTCGCTTGGTTGCATTCGAAAAAGCTCAAAATCATGCAATAAAATGTGAACTTTCGAGTCTTTGACTCTACTAGTTCCCTCGTGCATGATTTCAAGTGTTTGCCAAATATCAAAAGCCGTTTCGCACATCGAAACGCGATTAAATTCATTTTTGTCAAGTGCACAAAACAAGGCTTTCATACCCTTTGCATTTAAAGAAAAATACTTCTTCTCCAAATCCGACCATTCGTTCATCGGTATAGAGGGAAGTTGAAAACTGTTTTAAAAAATATTCCATAAATCCAAATTTATGGAAATCAAGAAAACTCTCATTCGAGTTTTCCAATAAGTGTAGTCTAATCCGTTAAACAACGGTGGATGAAAAATCGAAAAACCCTCTTTAAAGCCATGAAAAGCCATTTCTCTCGGGTGTAAATCTGAAATGAGAAATACCGGGCTCTGATACCAATTGTTAGGATCAAGAGCACTAAGAGAGGGGGGGGTGAATTAGTGCAGCGAAAAACTTTCGACGATTAAAACTGCGTTCATACGATAAGAGCGATTTCGGTAGAAAAGCTGATTTGTAAATCACTTTAACTTGTGATCAAGCAAGATGCAGTTAAAGCGAATCTATATGGGCAGTTTGCAGTTATGATGGAAATCAGAATGTAAGTGCAAGCTGAAATATGATGTTCGTACGATAAAATTGATTTATGTCTAAACACCGATTCGGAAAATACTGAACTTTGAAACATGATCGTAAAAGCGCAGAAGGCAGCAAGCTATTGAGGAGGTTTGTAGTAAAGATAATATGCTCAAAGTAAATGCAAACCAGAGAGCACCCCGATTTTAGAGTGGTTCGGTCAATCTTGACCTACATCCACTTCTGGCTTCCTCCACCGACGAGGTCACCGACGTCCACTATAGGCCTTCCTTCAATAGGCGAAGGCCAACCATCCTTTTACAGTTTCACTCCTTTTGATGGGCTTAGGAGACAACCCTTACAGAATTTTCTCTCCTTTCTTTAAAGATTAGAACTTGGAAGAAAAGAGGGAGGAGAACGTCTAGACTTTACAACAATTTTGAGCTCTAAAAATCATAGAATAAGATCAAGATTTCGATGTTTTTTATTGCCCTTTCATTACTGAAAGGGTGGGGTATTTATAGGCTCCAACTCAGTTTGAATTCCGAGCCCAAAACTGTCAATTCCCGGAATTCTGGGATTTGGCGGTTGCACCGCCTGACTGGGGCGGTTGCACCGCTTGGCAGAGCTCGAAGACTGAGCCTCTATGTGGTGCCACCTCCTGTCAAGGGCGGTTGCACCTCCTGCTAGAGCTTGGAGACCGAGCTCAAGCGGTGCCACCGCTTGACGGGGGCGGTTGCACCGCCCAGCCAGAGCTCGGAGACCGAGCTCAAGAGGTTGCACCTTTGTCAGAGGCGGTTGCACCGCCCAGCCAGAGCTCGGAGACTGAGCCCTGGGCGGTGCCACCGCCGACCCAGGTAGTGCCACCGTCGACCCAGGCGGTGCCACCTCTGGCCAAGAAATCTGGGTCCGAATGGGCTGATCCATTCGGCCCAATTTGGGTCTTTCAAGGGCCCAATTGCCCCAAGATTAAGTTAATGGGATCACCACCCATTTCTAGCTTAATCGTCATGCTAACTATGAATTTCTTAAAACATTTACTACAACTTGCTTCCGGTGCGTCAATCGCTTCTTCCGGCGAACTTTCGGCGAACATCCGACGAACCTCCGGCGATGCTCCGACGGACTTTCGGCAAATTCCTGGACTTGCGATGATCCACTTGGCGAGTTTCGACGAGCTTCTTTTGGCAAGCTCCTAGACTTCTTGGATCTATTCCCGCAGAACCTCCGACGACCGTCCGAACTTCCGTCGAGCTCTCGAACTCCCAACGTGATCATAGTCTTGACTCCGGCGCAAGTCCTACTGCATGTCTTTCTTTTATCGTAGTTAATCCTGCACACTTAAAACAAAACTTCAATCGAGACAATTAATCCTAAGCAATTAACTAAGTTGTCAGGCATGTCATTGGTCCCTCGACACATCGTTCGATTCTTCGACGCATCGTCCTCTCCTGCGGCTTATTACCTAATCGGCCAGTTGACTCTGCAACTCCGATATCCTTGGCGCAATACCTGCTCTTCTTGGCCCGATGCCCAAGTCCAAGGCCCGAAGCCTTCTGTCGATACGTCGACCAATCCATCGACCCGACATCCAATCTTCTGACATGTTCCTCCAGCACAACATGAGTTTTCCTGCTTTAATTGTCTTATCCTGATCGAAGCATCCTGCATCACTCGAAACATAGATTAAAACATAAACATAATTATCAATTGGTTTTATCATCAAAATATGAGATTGAACAAGTCTCTTAAACCAAGCCCTTGGGGCTTGTTTTAAACCATAGAGAGCTTTAGTCAATTTAAACACATGATTAGAGAGATTATCATTCTCAAATCCAGGAGGTTGTTCAACATAAACTTCTTCAAAAATAAAGCTATTAAGAAAAGCACTTTTAACATCCATTTGAAATAACTTAAAATTATTACTACTAGCATAGGTAAGGAGCATCCTTCTAACTTCTAATCGCGCCATAGGAGCGAAGGTCTATTTATAATCGATCCCTTCTTCTTAGTTGAAACCTTTGACCACTAATCTAGCCTTGTTTCTAACCATGATACCAAGTTCATCTTGCTTGTTTCTAAAGACCCATTTAGTACCAATAACTAAATGGTCATTTGGCCTCGGAACAAGCTTCCACACCTCATTTCTCTCAAATTGATTTAACTTATCTTGCATTGCGGTGACCCATGAATCATCTTTCAAGGCCTCGTCAATGTATTTAGGTTCAATTTGGGAGAGAAAACCGATGTTTGCACAAAAATTCTTAAGAGAGAAACAAGTTTAAACCCCTTTAGATGTGTCTCCTATGATTAGCTCCTTAGGATGTACTTCCAATCCTTAGGTAAGGATGTTTCGGAAGAAGATGTATCCAAGTTGCTAGATGGAGAAGGGGTTTCATTTAAATTCAAAGCATCAAAATTAACATCATCATGAAAATCATTTTTCTTAACTTTGGAAACTTCATTAAAAATAACATTAATAGATTCTTCTATAATCAAAGTTCTTTTGTTAAATATACGAAATGCTTTAGAAACAAAAGAATAGCCAAGAAAAATTCCTTCATCAGATTTTTCATCAAATTTACCTGAGGCATCATTTTCATTCAAAATAGAACATTAACATTCGAAAACTTTAAAGTATGAAATGTTGGATTTTTTGTTGTTCCACAACTCATAAGGAGTTTTGGAAAGTAGTGGTCTTACTAGAACCCTATTCATAATATAGCATGTCGTATTTACGGCTTCGGCCCAAAAATATTTGGGTAGGCTATTTTCGTTTAACATGGTTCTTATCATTGTAAGTTTCTATTCTTTCTTTCTACTACTTCATTTTGTTGATGATTTCTTAGAGTAGAAAAGTTATGATTGTATCTATTAGATTCATAAAATTCTTGAATATCATGGTTTTAAAATTCACCACCATGATCACTTCGAATTGACGAAATCATAAAACCCTTTTTATTTTGAACAAGTTTTCAAAACATAGAGAAATACCTAAAGCATTCACTTTTGTGTGCCAAAAAATAAGTCCAGGTGTATCTACTATAATCATCCACGATGACGAATGCGTATTTGTTACCTCTTAGGCTTGATATAGCAATTGGTCCGAACAAGTCCATATGGATCAATTGCAAAGGTCTAGAGGTGCTTATTTGGTTCTTATGTTTAAAGCTACCTTTTATTTGTTTTCTTAGTTGACATACATCACACACATTATCTTTGACGAACTTGATATAAGGAATTCCTCTTACAAGTTCTTTAGATAAAATTTGAGAGATTAGTTTTATGTTAGCATGACCTAATCTCCTATACCAAAGCCAAGCATCATCATTCAAAACCAAAAAGCATATTTCATTACATAGATCATTAATGTCGATAGTGTATATATTATTTTGTTTTAAGGTAATCATAGATGTATTTTTGTGTGGTTTTTCAATAATGCAAGAATTAGATTCAAATATAATGATATATCTTTTATCACACAATTGACTAATGCTTAAGAGATTATGCTTTAAGCCATCTACCAATAACACATCTTTAATAAAGAAGTTGGATTTGTTACCTATGGTTCCTTTGCTAATGATTTTACCCTTATTGTTATCTCCGAAGGTGACATATTCTTTGTCTATGCTAGTGAGGTTAGAGAATTAAGATGGATCTCTGATCATATGCCTTGAGCATCCACTATCAATGTACCATCTCTTGCTCCTAGCTTATAATGGTACAATTTTCTATAAAAAAATGATGATTTTTAGGTACCCATTTGACCTTTGGTGTCTCAAAAATCGATCTACATAGCTTATCATATTGCATTGAGTCATTTGAGATTCTTTTAGGAATCCAAATCAATTTATGTAGACTACATTTCTTGAATGGACAATGATAAGCTACATGCCCAAATTTGTAACAAAAGTTACATTTGTTTCGAGGTGAAACATGCAAAGTAGGGCCTTTAACAAAGGTGGTTGGATTTTGGTGTGAGCTAATCATAAATCTGATTCCGCCTTTTCTATGAATGTGACCCTTGTTGGCAAAGATTATGTTCAAGGACTTGCTACCAACCTCAAATTTCTCTAAGGTTTCTTTGAGTAGCAAGTTTTCCTTTCTAAGTGTTTCTAGTTTATCACATTTCATACATGGAGCCAAGCTATTATTGTGCTCAACTTTTAATCTATCGAAATCACCAACAAGAGAAGCATGCTCCATTTTTAATAATTTATATTTTTTACTACTTGATTTTGTTAGGATCGAGAGCACTAAGAGGGGGGGGGGGGGTGAATTAGTGCAGCGAAAATCTTACAGCGATTAAAAACCAAAAGCTGCATTCGTTCAATAAAAAAAACTATTATGATGCAAAAGCTAATTCTCAGTTTGTATCTAAGTGCAGTTTGCGTCTAAGCGCAGATTGCGTCTAAGCGCAGTTTGCGTCTAAACACAGTTTGCGTCTAAGCGCAGTTTGCGTCTAAACACAGTTTGCGTCTAAGCGCAGTTTTACGTCTAAGCGCAGTTTACGTCTAAACTCAGATTTACGTCTAAACGCAGTTTTACGTCTAAACTCAGATTTACGTCTAAACGCTGTTTTACGTCTAGACGCAGATTTACGTCTAAACTTTGAAACTCGTTTGTATACTCGCAGAAAGCAGTATGCAGTTGAAATCAAGACGTAAACGTGAACTGAGAACTAATGATTGTGAGAGGAAAGCCGATTTACGTCTAAATGCAGTTTTACGTCTAAATGTTGAAACTCGTTCGTAAAATTGTAGAGGACAGTTTGCAGTTATCAATAGGATCAAAATGTAAGTGTAAACTGCAAAGAAACTCTTTCGTGAAAGCACCGAAGACAGTTCTGCAGAATCAAACGTAAACGTAAACTGTAATGTACGAAAATACGAATTTACGTCTGAATGCAGATTCGGAAGAACAGCACTTAGAACTTGTTCGTGAAAGCGCAGAGAGCAGTAGTAATGGAGGAGGTTTGCAGTAATGATAAAGTGCTCAAAAATAAACGCAAACCAGAGATTTAGAGTGGTTCGGTCAGCCTTGACCTACTCCACTTTTGGCTTCCTCCACCGACGAGGTTGCCGACGTCAACTAGGGGCCTTCCTTCAATGGGCGAAGGCCAAACTGCCCTTTTACAGTTTCTCTCCTTTTAACAGGCTCAGGAGACAACCTTTACAGACCTTTCTCTCCTCACTTTACAACTGAAAACTTGAAGAACAGAAGGAGGAGACTTAAAGGCTTTACAACACTTTTGAGCTCTTAGAATCACAGAAAAGATCAAGATTTCGGTGTGGGTCTGTTTCTTTTCAGTGCTGAATGGGTGGGGTATTTATAGGCCCCAACCCAATTCAAATTTTGAGCTCAAAACGATCAAATCCCGAAATTCCGGGATCAGGCGGTTGCACCTCTTGACTGGAGAGGTGGCACCGCCTGGCAGAGCTCGAAGTCTGAGCTCAAGCGGTTGCACCTCTCGACTGGAGAGGTGGCACCGCCTGGCAGAGCTCGAAGACTGAGCTCAGACGGTTGCACCTTCTCTGTCAGGGGTGGTTGCACCTTCCTGCCAGAGCTCGAAGACCGAGCTCAGGCGG
This sequence comes from Musa acuminata AAA Group, assembly GCF_036884655.1. NCBI lineage: Eukaryota > Viridiplantae > Streptophyta > Magnoliopsida > Zingiberales > Musaceae > Musa > Musa acuminata. Next base: position 18,377,148 of record NC_088340.1, read on the forward strand.
TGCATCTCCTGACCAGAGAAGTTTCTCTTCTCTGCCAGAGGTGATCGCCCCTTTCTGCCAGAGGTGGTTGCACCTCTCTGCCAGAGGTGGTTGCACCTCTCTGCCAGAGCTCGAAGACTGAGCTTAGGCTGTGCATCTCCTGGCCAGAGAGGTCGTACTTCTCTTCCAGAGCTCGAAGACTGAGCTCGGTGATTGCATCACCAGGCAGAGCTCGAAACTTGAGCTCAGGCGGTGCTACCGCTTGACAGAGGAGGTTGCACCGCCCAGTCTCGCTTGGAGACTGAGCCCTGGGCGGTTGCACCACCTGGCTGGAGCGGTTGCACCTCCCAGTCTCGCTGGGAGACTTAGCCTGGGCGGTGGCACCTCCCTGCCTGGGCGGTTGCACCTCCCACAGCTTCTTGGGTTCGAATGGGTTGAACCATTCGACCCAACTTGAGTTCTTCAGGGGCCCAATTGCCCCAGGATTAAGCTAATGGGATCACCTCCCATTTCTAACTTAATCACCGTGCTAACTACGATTAAATCTAAGACAATTTCTGCAGCTTTGCTTCGGTACGTCAATTGCTTTTTCCGGCGAGTTTCCGGCGAACTTCCGTCGATCATCCGATGAACCCTCGGTGATGCTTCTGCGGACTTCCGGCAAACTCCTGGACTTTGCGACGATCCACTTGGCGAGTTCCGACGAGCTTCGCTTGGCAAGCTTCTGGACTTCTCGGATCTGTTCCCGCAGAACCTCCGACGACCGTCCGTACTTCCGTCGAACTCTCGAACTCCCAACGTGATCATGAACTTGACTCCGGCGCAACTCCTGCTGCTTGTCTATCTTTCATCGTAGTTAATCCTGCACACTTATCTCAACACATAGATTAGACAACAAATGACAATTGACTTCATCATCAAAATCCGAGATTCAACAATCTCCCCCTTTTTGATGATGACAATCAATTGATAATGGAGTTATCCTTAACTCCCCCTGTCTATATGCCATAGTTGAGATAAGTCAACCTTGAATTCAAGACCTAAGAATTCAAGTGACGTATTGATAAGTTAGATCAGTTAAACTTATCAATACTCCCATCATGATACCTATCATGATGTATCTCTTCAAGGATGATGTCAAAGCTTGACATTCATCATCAAGTTTGTATGATAGTGTTTGTGACTATTCATCATGTAATTGAACATTATCATTTAAAGCTCGAAGGACTATTACATGATGCACACATATTATCATTCTAGCAAGTTTGCATTTACTTCACAAAATAGGATATCAACTCAAGACATAATGCAAACTATAGCACATGTTTCATATATCTCTTGGTGATGCAAGGATGGCATTGTGCAAACATTATTTATAGCATCACTCAAGGTATTTCTAATCACAGTGTTTATCAATTCATATATTTCTCCCCCTTTGTCATCAACAAAAAGCATTGTTATACAAGGAAGACCAATTTAGACGAAAGCTTATAGAGGGATTTTACATAGATTGCTTTGAAAACTTCTTCCCCCTTTTGTTATAATTCATTTTACCCGTAAAGATATTACAGAATGACATACATATTCAGGAATCACTTTATCAGATTTATTTCAAAAAACTCATTTTTCATGAAAGTGTACGAATAAATCTGTTTTATAGCATTCGAACAACTAAGATGCATTTGGACAAGATTTTGTTACAGATTTTCACATATAATCATAGAAAATGGCATTCATGTGATCTGATCATTCAATATAGTCCGAAAAATAATTTTAACAAGTTTATTTATTCGGACACATCAACATTCCTAATCAATGAACAAGGTTTTCAAAACTTTTAGTTTCAGAACACAATATTCTTATCACATATAAAAAAAAACGATATGATTAAAGTTCGAGATAACCTTTACCACAAAGCACATGTCAAATGTTTACCACAATAGATGTTTACAACCAGCATGTCAGAAGTAACATAAGAAGTTTACAACAACAAATGTTCATACAAGTTCATTCATGAGGTGGAAAATTAAAGTGCCTAAACAAGGAGTCGAATTGACTATGAATCTGCTGTAGCTCTGATAGAATTTGATCTTGTCGTTGTTCAATCCGTTCTTGTCTCTGTTCGAATCGGTCCATTCGAATCCCAATTTCTTCGACGGATGTATGAGTTTGCTCAACTGGATGTGTTTCCTCAAGGGGAAGGATTGGAGGAGATTGAGTACCCCTAAATACTGGTGTTTCCGGTTCTGGTTCAGATTGAGGGTGATCTGTCCTTCTAGGGAGTCTAACCCAGTTACCGTTTCTATAGTAACATCTTAGTCGGTGAAGTAGATTTTTGTTTATTATGCTGTATCGATCTACTTTCATTACTTCTTCTTCTGGTGATATTAGAATGTCGTAAGCTTTTATTATTCTAGTGATTATACCACCATATGGGAGCATCATATCTTTCTTAGATAATTCTAACATGCTTTGTTGGATAAGATAGCCAAGACAGATGTCATGTCCCTTCATGATTAAGTACATAGTTCCTAATTCTAATTGACTCACTTCATCATGATGGTATTGTTTAGGAAGGATTATACTAGTCATGATATGATGAAGTAATTTAGTGTTCATAGGTAGTAGATGTTCACAACTTTTAGGAACTAATGTTATGTCGGGATTGTCCAAGATTGTTCCTAAGGCTTCAGCATAGGATGTTCCAATAGTTTCATCAACCCATGATCCTCTAAAGTAAAGTCCTATGCTTTTCATGGGAATGCCTATCATATCACAAATGAATCTATTAGTGATTGAGATGTGTTGTCCTAAAAGATAGGTGGACATCCTTTCTTCCTCATCTATTTTTATGTTATTGTAAAACAATCGAACTAGTCTAGGATAGATGGGTTCATTAATCTGCAAGATTGGAAGTAGATCTAGGTTTGCAAACCATTGGATAGTTTCTAAGTTTCTAAGTTCATGTATGTCTACGTATTTTCCCTTATGGATGCTTCTAAGTTCGAAAGAGGGAAATTTTTCAGCATGGTTTTTCGAATCAAAGAGGGTGAAATCAAACTCTTCTACTAATCTCCTCTTTCCCTTGTCCCTTGAGGATCTTCTAGATCCCATAACTACAACAGTTTAGAGGGATAAAGATGAGCAAGAGTGAATGGAGAGCAAAACAGAATTTAAGAGGTTCTTAGAGAATACCTTGGTTGATTCTTCAAAAGAGAGAAGGATTCTTGATGTTTTGCTCCGAAATGGGAGGTATTTGGGAAGCTCAACGGGGTGAAGTGGAGATGGAGGAGGTTTGGGGGAGTAGAGAAGGGAAGGGAAGTGAGCTGGGGTCGGTTTCACAGCCGGCCCTAGTGTGGGTTTAAAGGGCAGAGCTGCTGGCGGTTGCACCTCTGGCTGGAGCGGTGCAACCTCTGGCAACCCGTGATAGCTGGAGGTGCCACCGCCAGCTGGAGAGGTGCCACCGCCTGCAGCCAGTGAGCACCTAATATGATTTGATTAGGGAGCTTTTGCCTTGAGGAGAGTTTCAGAGCAATTAATGTTTGTTACATGATTTCGTATGAGTTTTTTATTTAAGGAAGAAGCTCTTGTACGATCAAGATAGATCTTTTAACGTGCATACGTATGTTTGTTTGGTATCCCTTTTAAGATCATGACATATTTAGTTTCTACAAGAATTAATTCGTAGATGAACGGGTTTTGAAGATCAGGGGGGTATGTGAATTTGGATATCATACGTTTCTAATAAGGTTGTATCGAATTTGTGATTTCACAACTTCCACTTGTTACTTAAGCGTTGCGAGTTCCTTTTTGATTCTTGGTTTATGACCATTGAGAGTCAAGGAGCAGAATATCATTTCTTGCTCCGGCCTAGACTTTTAATGTTTTTATAGGAAGGGATGATCTTTAGGAACCCATTTGCTTTTGGGTGCCTCATAAATAGATCTACATTTTCTATCATATTGCATAGAGTTTATCATGGTTCCTTTAGGAACCCAAATTAATTTGTTTGGACTTATTTTCTTGAATGGACAACAATGTGTCTTGTGTCCAGATTTGCAACAAAAGTTGCACTTGGTTTGGTGTTGAACATGTAAGATGGAGCCTTTTATGAAGGTGGTTGGATTTTGGTGAGGATTTCTCACAAATCCAATCCCGCTCCTTTTTGGAATGTGACCCTTGTTTACAAGGATCATGTTTAATGACTTGCTACCAACCTCAAATTTCTTCAAGGTGTCCTTGAGTAGCAGGTTTTCTTTTTGCATAGTTTCTAAATCATGACATTTGATACATGAATTTAAACTATCATGATGTTCGACTTTTAACTTATCAAACTCACAAGTAAGACTATCATGCATCTTTTTCAGCAATTTATATTTTCTACTTATACTCTTGCATTCGTCAAATAAGTCATTGAAAGCATTTAATAATTCATCGAAAGATAAATCAGCATCTATTGAATTTGTTACCTCGTCTTCGATGGCCATTAAGGCGTAATGAGCAACTTGCTCGGTGTTGGACTCCTCTTCCTCAGATGCGCTCGAATCATCCCATGTTGCTTGGAGCGCCTTCTTCTTTGTTGTTCTTTTCTTGACTTGGGGACAATCACTTTTGTAGTGTCCCGGCTTTTTGCATTCATAGCAGATCACTTGGTCCTTTTTGGGTTCAAGTTTATTTTTTGCATCATTCTTAAACTTGTTTCTTTTAAAAAACTTTTTAAACTTTCTTGTTAGAAGTGCCAAGTCATCATCACAGTCCTCATCACTTGAGTTTTCTCTCAAGTGGCATTCTGACGTTTTGAGTGCCATATCCTTCCTGTTCTTTGGAAGGATGTCTTCTTGCTCTTCATGAGCTTTACAAGTCATTTCATAGGTCATTAGTGACTCGATTAGTTCTTCAAGAGGGAAATTTCGCAGATCTTTTGCCTCTTGAATAGCGGTGACTTTAGGATCCCAACTCTTAGGAAGGGATCTTAGTATCTTATTAACAAGCTCAAAATCCGAAAAGCTCTTTCCGAGTCCTTTTAGACCGTTGACGACATCCGTGAAACGGGTAAACATGTCGCCAATGGTTTCACTCGGTTTCATCCGAAAGAGTTCGAAAGAGTGTAACAGCAAATTGATTTTTGACTCTTTTACTCTACTTGTGCCCTCATGGGTCACTTCGAGTGTGTGCCAAATATTAAATGCAGTTTCACAAGTTGAAACACGGTTAAACTCGTTTTTATCGAGTGCACAAAATAAGGCATTCATAGCCTTTGCATTTAGAGCGAAAGCCTTCTTCTCCAAATCATTCCAATCGATCATTGGAAGAGAAGACTTTGAAAAACCATTCTCGACAAGATTCCATAATTCAAAATCCATAGAAATAAGAAAGATCCTCATTCGGGTTTTCCAGTAGGTGTAGTCCGTCCCATTAAACATGGGTGGACGTGTAATAGAATGGCCCTCTTGGTTTCCGGCGTAAGCCATCTCTCTTGGGTTTTAATCCTTTTGAGAGTTAACCGGGCTCTGATACCAATTGTTAGGATCGAGAGCACTAAGAGGGGGGGGGGTGAATTAGTGCAGCGGAAATCTTACAGCGATTAAAAACCAAAAGCTGCGTTCGTTCAATAAAAAAAACTATTATGATGCAAAAGCTAATTCTCAGTTTGTATCTAAGTGCAGTTTGCGTCTAAGCGCAGATTGCGTCTAAGCGCAGTTTGCGTCTAAACACAGTTTGCGTCTAAGCGCAGTTTGCGTCTAAACACAGTTTGCGTCTAAGCGCAGTTTTACGTCTAAGCGCAGTTTACGTCTAAACTCAGATTTACGTCTAAATGCAGTTTTACGTCTAAACTCAGATTTACGTCTAAACGCTGTTTTACGTCTAGACGCAGATTTACGTCTAAACTTTGAAACTCATTTGTATACTCGCAGAAAGCAGTATGCAGTTGAAATCAAGACGTAAACGTGAACTGAGAACTGATGATTGTGAGAGGAAAGCCGATTTACGTCTAAATGCAGTTTTACGTCTAAATGTTGAAACTCGTTCGTAAAATTGTAGAGGACAGTTTGCAATTATCAATAGGATCAAAATGTAAGTGTAAACTACAAAGAAACTCTTTCATGAAAGCACCGAAGACAGTTCTGCAGAATCAAACGTAAACGTAAACTGTAATGTACGAAAATACGAATTTACGTCTGAATGCAGATTCGGAAGAACAGCACTTAGAACTTGTTCGTGAAAGCGCAGAGAGCAGTAGTAATGGAGGAGGTTTGCAGTAATGATAAAGTGCTCAAAAATAAACGCAAACCAGAGATTTAGAGTGGTTCGGTCAGCCTTGACCTACTCCACTTTTGGCTTCCTCCACCGACGAGGTTGCCGACGTCAACTAGGGGCCTTCCTTCAATGGGCGAAGGCCAAACTGCCCTTTTACAGTTTCTCTCCTTTTAACAGGCTCAGGAGACAACCTTTACAGACCTTTCTCTCCTCACTTTACAACTGAAAACTTGAAGAACAGAAGGAGGAGACTTAAAGGCTTTACAACACTTTTGAGCTCTTAGAATCACAGAAAAGATCAAGATTTCGGTGTGGGTCTGTTTCTTTTCAGTGCTGAATGGGTGGGGTATTTATAGGCCCCAACCCAATTCAAATTTCGAGCTCAAAACGATCAAATCCTGAAATTCCGGGATCAGGCGGTTGCACCTCTTGACTGGAGAGGTGGCACCGCCTGGCAGAGCTCGAAGTCTGAGCTCAGGCGGTTGCACCTCTCGACTGGAGAGGTGGCACCGCCTGGCAGAGCTCGAAGACTGAGCTCAGACGGTTGCACCTTCTCTGTCAGGGGTGGTTGCACCTTCCTGCCAGAGCTCGAAGACCGAGCTCAGGCGGTGCATCTCCTGACCAGAGAAGTTTCTCTTCTCTACCAGAGGTGATCGCCCCTTTCTGCCAGAGGTGGTTGCACCTCTCTGCCAGAGGTGGTTGCACCTCTCTGCCAGAGCTCGAAGACTGAGCTTAGGCTGTGCATCTCCTGGCCAGAGAGGTCGTACTTCTCTTCCAGAGCTCGAAGACTGAGCTCGGTGATTGCATCACCAGGCAGAGCTCGAAACTTGAGCTCAAGCGGTGCTACCGCTTGATAGAGGAGGTTGCACCGCCCAGTCTCGCTTGGAGACTGAGCCCTGGGCGGTTGCACCGCCTGGCTGGAGCGGTTGCACCTCCCAGTCTCGCTGGGAGACTTAGCCTGGGCGGTGGCACCTCCCTGCCTGGGCGGTTGCACCTCCCACAGCTTCTTGGGTTCGAATGGGTTGAACCATTCGACCCAACTTGAGTTCTTCAGGGGCCCAATTGCCCCAGGATTAAGCTAATGGGATCACCTCCCATTTCTAACTTAATCACCGTGCTAACTACGATTAAATCTAAGACAATTTCTGCAGCTTTGCTTCGGTACGTCAATTGCTTTTTCCGGCGAGTTTCCGGCGAACTTCCGTCGATCATCCGATGAACCCTCGGTGATGCTTCTGCGGACTTCCGGCAAACTCCTGGACTTTGCGACGATCCACTTGGCGAGTTCCGACGAGCTTCGCTTGGCAAGCTTCTGGACTTCTCGGATCTGTTCCCGCAGAACCTCCGACGACCGTCCGTACTTCCGTCGAACTCTCGAACTCCCAACGTGATCATGAACTTGACTCCGGCGCAACTCCTGCTGCTTGTCTATCTTTCATCGTAGTTAATCCTGCACACTTATCTCAACACATAGATTAGACAACAAATGACAATTGACTTCATCATCAAAATCCGAGATTCAACAAATTTGTATTTATCAAATAAATCATGAAAAGCATTTAATAGTTCATCAAAGGATAAATTTGCATCAAATGAACTTGTTATCACATCTCCAATGGCCATTAGTGCATAGTGAGCAACTTGCTCAGTGATGGTAGGCTCGTCTTCTTCAGATGCACTTGAGTCATCCCATGTTGTTTTGAAAGCCTTCTTCTTTGGTTGCCTCTTCTTGGCTAGGGGACATTCGCACTTGTAATGTCCTGGCTTCTTGCATTTGTAGCATATTACTTGATCTTTCTTGGGTTCAAATTTATTTTTAGTGTCATTTTTAAATTTATTCCTTTTTTAAATTTTTTAAATTTTTTTTTAAGAGTGTCAAATCTTCATCAAGTTCCTCATCACTTGAGTTTTCTTTCAAGTGGTCTTCTTGGGTTCTTAGTATTATATCTTTCCTGTTCTTTGGAAGAGTGTCCTCAAGCTCTTTATGAGTTTTACAAGTCATTTCATAGGTCATTCATGACCTAATTAGTTCTTCGAGAAGAAATTTATTTAGATATTTGTTCTCTTGAATGACCGTTACTTTAGGGTCCCAACTCTTTGGAAGGGATCTTAAAATTTTATTAACAAGTTCAAAATCCGAGAAACTTTTACCAAGTCCTTTTAGACCATTGACGACATCCATAAATTGGGTGTATATGTTTCCAATAGTCTCACTTGGTTACATCCGAAACAACTTATAAGTGTACACCAAAAGATTAATTTTTGACTCCTTCACTCTACTAGTGCATTCATGAGTCACTTTGAGTGTATGCCAAATATCAAAAGCCGTTTCACAAATTGACACTCGATTAAACTCATTTTTATCTAATGCACAAAACAAGGCATTCATAGTCTTGGCATTTAAAGTGAAAGTCTTCTTCTCCAACATATTCCAATCGTTCATTGGAAGAGAAGACTTTTGAAAATCATTTTTGATAATGTTCCATAGCTCAAAATCCATTGAAATTAGGAAGATCTTCATTCTAGTATTCCAATATGTGTAATCCGTCCCATTGAACATGGGCGGACGTGTAATTGAATGACCCTCTTGGTTGCTGGCAAATGTCGTCTCTCTTAGGTTTTAAACCAAACGAGAGTGAACCTTGCTCTGAAACCAATTGTTAGAATCAAAAGTGGCACTAAGGGGGGGGGGGGGTGTGAATTAGTACAGCGAAAAATTCTTCAATTTCATAAAATATTTCGTACATTCGATGGAAATCAATTTAGAAAGATAGCAACTTGAAACATAAGAGAGCGTAAGTGTAATGAAAACAAGATGAGGAGGAGAAGCAGTTTGCTATAAAATGATTTGCAATTAAAGTAAATTACTTAAAACGAAATGCAAACCAGAATTTAGAGCGGTTTGGTCAATGTGACCTACATCCACTTTCGGATTCCTTCTCCGTCAAGGTCACCGGCGTCCACTAAATGCCTTCTTTCAATAGGTAAAGACCAATCTCCTTTTACAACTCTTTCTCCTTCTGTCAGGTTTAGAAGAGAACCCTTACAAATCTCACACCTCTCTTGAATGATCTCAAAACTTAGAAAGGGAGGAGGAGGATTCTAGCACTTGTTTATAACACTTTTACACCCTAATAACTCAATATTATAATCACACTTTGGTGTATTTTCATGCAGAAAAGCGTGGGGTATTTATAGGCCCCAATGGCTTTCAAAAATGGAGTTAAAAAGTGTCTCATCCCGGATTTCCGGGGTACTGGCGGTACCACCGCCATTACTACGCAATACCACTGCCTGACATCTGACATTGAGTAGTACCACTGCCCAGTCTAGGCCATACCACCGCTTGACAGAGCACAGAGATTGAGCTCTAGAGGTACCACCGCGTAATAGGGGCAGTACCACCGTTGGCAGCATTTACTACTGATGGTACCACAACTGCTAACATTTACTACCGACGATACCACCACCCAATCTGGGCGGTACCATCGCCCAGACCATCTAGGGTGCTGCTTTCTAGGCAGTGCCACCGCCGGCTAGGAATTCAACATCCTAGTTGGGCCTTGACTTTGGCCCAAACCAGCCTAACTCCGAACCCAGTTGGCCCCTAACAGAGTTGATGGGACTACCTCCCAAATCAACTCTAATTATCGTTCTAACTACGATTAAGGCAAGCATAGTCTGGTATGTCAAATTTTCACTTGGTGATCTTCCGACGAACTTTTCAGCTAGTCTTCCGGTGAACTCCCAACCAACTCTCGACTAGTCTTTCGACGTGCTTCTGGTGATCTCTCGACAAGCTTTCGAGAGTCTTCCAATGTGCTTCCGGTGATCTCACGATGAACTCTCGGTGAGCTCCCGGTATATCATCCGAGTCTTTGATTCTGGCCCATCATCTGCTTTATGCCTTATTACTATCGTAGTTAATCCTACACACTTATCTCAACACAAGGATTAGATCAAATAATTTACCAATTGATTTCATCATCAAAATCCAAAATTCAACAACAATATCTACTCTTCTTGGCCCAATGCTCAAACTCATATCTCGAAGCCTTCTATCGATACGTCGACCGATCCTTCGGCTCGATATCCAATCTTCTTACATATTTTTCTCCGGCCCAACATGATTCTTCCTGCTTTAATTGTCTCTCCCTAATCAAAGCATCCAACGTCACTCAAAATATAGATTAAATCATAAACACTATCAATTGGTTTCATCATCAAAATCCGAGATTCAACAATCTCTCCCTTTTTTATGTTGACAACCAATTGATGACGGAGTTAACCTTAACTCCCCCTATCAATATGGCATATTGATAGACTCTTGAATTCAAAAATCCAAGCAATATGTTATCATAAACTAATGCATAACATCATCATACTTCTTCCCTTTTGTCACCAATAAAAAGGAGAAGCGCAACTATCAAGTGTTTTAGACATTATAGTTCAAATCATTGCATAATAAATATTATCTTCAGTTTTATCATCATGTAAGCTAGCAAAAACTTTTATATCATTTTTTAAAAAATGTAAGCTAGCAATATTTGAGATGTTCAAGAAAGCAACTTTTGCTTCTTGATGTTGAATCTCAGATTTTGATGATGAAGACAATTATAATTTGTTTGATTTAATCTATATATTGAGAAAAGTGTGCAGGATTAACTATGATAGCTTTCCGTATTGAATCAAAACTATTTTTGTCTGAATTAGTTTTAATCGAAACACAAGTCTTTTGAAATCGTAAAAGTTTTCTACTGCACTAATTCACCCCCTCTTAGTACCGCTCTTGATCCTAATAATTGGTATCAGAGCAAGGTTCACTCTCATTTGGTTTTAAACCCAAAAGAGATGGCATTTGTTGGCAACCTAAAGAGCCATTCAATTACATGTCCGCCCATGTTCAATGGGACGGATTACACATATTGGAAGACTAGAATGAGGATCTTCCTGATTTCAATAGATTTTGAATTATGGAATATTATAGAAAATGGCTTTCAAAAGTCTTATCTTCTAATGAACGATAAGAATGATTTGGAGAAGAAAACTTTCGCTTTAAACACAAAGGCTATGAAAGCCTTGTTTTGTGTATTAGATAAAAACGAGTTTAATCGAGTATCGATTTGTGAAATGGCTTTTGACATTTGGCACACACTAGAAGTGACTCATAAAGGGACAAGTAGAGTGAAGGAGTCAAAAATTAATCTTTTAGTGCATTCTTATGAGTTGTTTCGAATGAAACTGAATGAGACCATTGGAGACATGTACATCCGATTTATGGATGTCGTCAATAGTCTAAAAGGACTTGGTAAAAGTTTCTTGGATTTTGAACTTGTTAATAAGATTTTAAGATCCCTTCCAAAAAATGTTGGGATCCTAAAGTAACGGCCATTCAAGAGGCCAAAGATCTAAATAATTTTCCTTTTGAAGAACTAATTGGGTCATTAATGACCTATGAAATGACCTATAAAGCTCATGAAGAGCTTGAGGACACTCTTCCAAAGAACAAAAAAGGATATGGCACTAAAAACTCAAGAAGACCATTTGAAAGAAAACTCAAGTGATGAGGACCTTGATGAAGACTTGACACTTTTAACAAGAAAATTTAAAAAATTCATTAGAAGGAACAAATTTAAAAATGACACCAAAAAAAATTTTGAATCCAAGAAAGATCAAGTAATTTTCTACGAATGCAAGAAGCTGAAACACTTCAAGAGTGAATATCCCCAAGCAAAGAAAAGGCAACCAAAGAAGAAGGCTCTCAAAGCTACATGGGACGACTCAAGTGCTTCCGAAGAAGAGGAGCCAACCAACACTGAGCAAGTTGCTCACTATGCACTAATGGCTATTGAAGATGAGGTAACAAGTTCATTATATGCAAATTTAACTTTTGATGAGCTTTTAAGTGTTTTTTATGAATTATTTGATGAATTTAGAATCTTAAGTAAAAAGTATAACTCTTTGAAAAAGGAACATACTTCTCTTATTAGCAACTTTGATAGAGTAAAAATTGAGCATGAAAATAGCTTAGCATCCTGTACAAAATGTGATGAACTAGAATTACTTCAAAAAGAAAACTTGTTACTTAAGAAAACCTTAAAAAGTGTGAGGTTGGTAGCAAATCCTTGAACATGATCCTTGCCAACAAGGGTCACGTTCATAGAAAAGGCGGAATCGGATTTGTGAGTAGCTCATACCATAATCTAACCACCTTTGTTAATGGCCCTACTTTGTATGTTTCACCCTGAAAGAAATGCAACATTTGTTGTAAATTTGGGCATATAGCTTATCATTGTCCATTTAAATAATATAGTACATATAAATTGATTTGGGTTCCTAAAAGAACCTCAAATGACTCAATGCAATAAGATAAGCAATGTAAATCAATTTTTGAGGCACCCAAGGTCAAATGGGTATCTAAAAATCATCCATTTTTGTAGAAAAATATACCATCACAAGCTAGGAGCAAGAGATGGTACCTTGATAGTGGATGCTCAAGGCATATAACTAGAGATCTATCTTAATTCTCTAAGCTCACTAGCATAGACGAAAGATATATTACCTTCGAAGATAACAACAAGGGTAAAATCATTGGCAAAGGAACCATTAGTAACAAATCCAACTTCTTTATTGAAGATGTATTGTTAGTTAATGGCTTAAAGCATAACCTCTTGAGCATTAGTCAATTATGTGATAAAGGATATATTGTTAAATTTGAATCTACTGCTTGCTTTATTGAGAAACCACACAACAACACATCTATGATTGCACTAAAATAAAATAATGTATACACCATTGACATTAATGATCTTTGCAATGAAATGTGTTTTTTGATTTTGAATGATGATGCTTGGCTTTGGCATAGGAGATTAGGTCATGGTAGCATGAAACTAATCACCCAAACTTCATCTAAAGAATGTGTAAGAGGAATTCCTCATATCAAGTTCATCAAAAATAATGTTTGTGATGCTTGTCAACTAGGAAAACAAATAAAAAGTAGCTTCAAACCTAAGAACCAAATAAGCACCTCGAGACTTTTGCAATTGATCCATATGGACTTGTTCGGATCAATTGCTATATCAATCCTAGGAGGTAGCAAATATGCATTTATCATCGTGGATGATTATAGTAGATACACATGGACTTATTTTTTGGCATACAAAAGTGAATGCTTTAGGTATTTCTCTAAGTTTTGTAAACTTGTTCAAAATGAAAAGGGTTTTATGATTTTTTCAATTCGAAGTGATCATGGTGGTGAATTTCAGAACCGTGAATTCCAAGAATTTTATGAATCTAATGGATACAACCACAACTTCAATACTCCAAGAAATCCTCAACAAAATGGAGTAGTAGAAAGAAAGAATAGAAACTTACAAGAAATGGCAAGAACCATGTTAAATGAACATAGCCTACCCAAATATTTTTGGGCCGAAGCCGTAAACATGGCATGCCATGTCATGAATAGAGTTCTAGTAAGACCCTTACTCACCAAAACTTCTTATGAGTTATGGAACAATAAAAAACCCAATGTTTCATATTTTAAAGTTTTTGGGTATAAGTGTTTTATCTTAAATTAAAAAGATGCTTTAGGAAAATTTGATGCTAAATCCGATGAAAGAATTTTTCATGGCCATTCTTCTATTTCTAAAGCATTTCGTATCTTTAATAAAAGAACTTTGATAATAGAAGAATCCATTCATATTGTTTTAAATGAGGTTTCCGAAATTAAGAAAAATGATTTTGATGATCATGTTAATTTTGATGCTTTGAATTTAAATGAAACCCTTTCTCTATCTATCAACTTGGATGCATCTACTTCCGAAACATCCTTACTCAAGGATTAGAAGTATGTAGATACTCATCCTAAGGAGCTAATCATAGGAGACACATCTAGAGGAATTCAAGTTCATTCTTCTCTTAAGAATTTTTGTGTCAACACAGCTTTTCTCTCCCAAATTGAACAAAAATGTATTGACGATGCCCTAAAAGACAATTAATGGGTCATTGCAATGCAAGATGAGTTGTATCAATTTGAGAGAAATAAGGTGTAGAAGCTTGTTCATAGTCCAAATGACCATTTAGTTATTGGTACTAAATAGGTCTTTAGAAACAAGCAAGATGAATTTAGTATCGTGGTTAGAAACAAGGCTAGATTAGTTGCCAAAGGTTTCAACCAAGAATAATTGATCGATTATGACGAGTCCTTCGCTCCTATGACACGATTAGAAGCTATAAGGATGCTCCTTGCTATTGAATCTCATATTTTGATGATGAAGTCAATTGTCATTTGTTGTCTAATCCATATGTTGAGATAAGTGTGTAGGATTAACTACGATGGCAGTAAGACATGCAGTAAGAGTTGTGTCGGAGTTAAGACCATGATCACGTTGGGGGTTCGAGAGTTCGACGAAAGTCCGGACGGTCGTCAAAGGTTCTACGGGAACAAAACTAAGAAGTGCAGTAGTTTGCCAAAGAAGCTCGTCGGAACTCACCAAGTGGATCATTGCAAGTCCAAGAGATTTGCTAGAAGTCCGCCGGAGCATTACCGAGGGTTCGTCGGATGTTTGCCGGAAGTTCACTAGAAGCTCACCGGAAGAAGCGATTGACGCACCAGAGCAAGTTGTAGTAAATTTCTTAAGAAATATCGTAGTTAGCATATAGATTAAGCAAGAAATGGGAGGTGATCCCATTAACTTAATCTAGGGGCAATTGGGCCCTTGACAAACCCAAATTGGGCTGAATGGATAAGCTCATTCGGACCCAGATTTCTTGGCCGACGGTGGCACCGCTTGGGTCAGTGGTGGCACCGCCCAGGAGCTCAGTCTCCTAAGAAAACTGGGCAGTGGAACCACCCCAATTAGGTGGTGGCACCGCCTGAGCTCAGTCTCCGAGCAAGACTAGGTGGTGGAACCGCCCCAATCAGGCGGTGGCACCGCTAGAGCTCGGTCTCCGAGCTCTGTCAAGCAGTCATACCGCTAGGACCTTGGAAATCTGAGAGATGACATTTTTGAGCTCCAAATTCAAACCAGTTTGGGGCCTATATATACCCCACCCTTTCCTACATAAAAGGGCACCAAAAATCCAATTTTACTCTGTGATTTTTAGAGCTCAAAAGTGTTGTAAAGGCTAGAAATTCTCCTCCCTCTTTTCTTCTAAGTTTTGATCTTTCAAGAGAGGAGAGAAAATTTTGTAAGGGTTGTCTCCTAAGCCTGTCAAAAGGAGTGAAACTGTAAAAGGGTGGTTGGCCTTCGCCGATTGAAGGAAGGCCTCTAGTGGACGTCGGTGACCTTACCGGAGGAGGAAGCCAAAAGTGGATGTAGGTCAAGATTGACCGAACCACTCTAAATCTCGGTTTGCATTTACTTTCTATTTTCTATCTTAGTTGTAAACTACCTCCATAGCTTTACTTTTACTACACTTCGCCTAATCTAAGTTAAAGCAATTTCTGAATCGACTTTCGTATCGAAATTGCTTTTATCATACGAACGTTGTATTTTGGTTTACAATTACATTATGTTCTCTATCTTAACTTCAAACTGCCTCTATATCTTTACTTTAACTGCATCCCGCTTGATCATAAGTTAAAGTGATTTTTGAATCGACTTTCTTACCGAAATCGTTTTTATCGTACGAACGTCATTTTAAATCGTCGAAAGTTTTCTGCTGTGCTAATTCACCCCCCCCCCCCCTCCCTCTTAGTGCTCTTGATCCTAACAATTGGCATCAGAGCGGGGTTAACTCTCAAACGGATTAAAACCCAAGAGAGATAGCATACACTGGAATCCAAGAGGGGCACTCTATTACACGTTTGCCCATGTTCAATGGGACGGACTACACCTATTGGAAGACCCGAATGAGGATCTTCCTTATTTCAATATATTTTGAACTTTGGAATCTTGTCGAAAATGGATTTTTGAAGTCTTCTCTTCCAATGATCGATTGGAATGAGTTGGAAAAGAAGACTTTCACTCTTAATGCAAAGGTTATGAATGTCTTATTTTGTGCACTTGATAAAAATGAGTTCAATCATGTTTCGATTTGTGAAATCGCGTTTGATATTTGGCATACACACGAAGTGACTCACGAAGACACAAGTAGAGTGAAAGAGTCAAAAATCAATCGTTTGATATATTCTTTTGAACTTTTCCGAATGAAACCGAGCGAGACTATTGGCGACATGTACACCCGTTTCACGGATATCGTCAATGGTCTAAAAGGACTCGGCAAAAGTTTTTCGGATTTTGAGCTCGTAAATAAGATTCTAAGATCCCTTCCTAAGAGTTGGGACCCTAAAGTCACTACTATTCAAGAGGCTAAAGACTTAAATAACTTCCCTCTTGAAGAACTAATTGGGTCATTAATGACCTATGAAATGACTTGCAAGACTCATGAAGAGCAAGAAGATATCCTTCCAAAGAACAGGAAGGATATGACACTTAGAACGTTAGATGACCACTTGAGAGAAAACTAAGTGATAAAGACTGTGACGATGACTTGGCACTTCTAATAAGGAAATTCAAAAAATTCATTAAGAGAAACAAGTTTTAAAATGACACAAAAAATAAATTTGAACCCAAAAAGGACCAAGTCATTTGCTACGAGTGCAAAAAGCCAGGACACTACAAAAGTGATTGTCCCCAAGCCAAGAAGAGAACATCAAAGAAGAAGGCGCTCAAAGCAACGTGGGATAACTCAAGTGCATCCGAAGAAGAGGGGTCCAACACCGAGCAAGTTACTCATTATGCCCTAATAGCCATCGGAGAGGAGGTAACAAATTTAATTGATATAGATTTATCATTTGATGAATTATTAAATGTCTTCCATGACTTATTTGATGAATGTAAAATAATCAGTAGAAAATATAAATTATTGAAAAATAAGCATGATAGTCTTATTAGCAATTTTGATAAATTAAAAACTGAATATCATGATAGTTTAGCTCAATGTGAAAAATGCTATGATCTAGAAACTCTCCAAAAGGAGAATTTGCTACTTAAGGACGCCTTGAAGAAATTTAAGGTTGGTAGCAAGTCTTTGAACATAATCCTCACAAATAAGGGTCACGTTCCCAAAAGAAGTGGAATCGGATTTGTGAGAAGTCCTCGCCAAAATCCAACCACTTTCATAAAAGGCCCTATCTTACATATTCGGCACCAAAGCAAATGCAACTTTTGTTGTAAACATGGACATAAAATGTATCATTGTCCATTCAAGAAAATTAGCCCGAACAAACTGATTTGGGTTCCTAAAGGAACCATGATAAACTCTATGCAACATAATAAACAATGTAGATCAGTTTTTGAGGCACCCAAAAGTAAATGGGTACCTAAAAATTATCCTTTCTTATAGATACATAAACCATCATAAGCTAGGAGCAAAAGATGGTACCTTGATAGTGGATGCTCAAGGCATATGACCGAAGATCCATCTCAATTCTCTAAGCTCACTAGCATAGATGAAGGCTATGTCACCTTCAGAGATAACAACAAGGGTAAAATCATTGACAAAGGAACCATAGGTAACAAATCCAACTTCTTTATTGAAGATGTTTTGTTAGTTGATGGTTTAAAACATAACCTCTTGAGCATTAGTCAATTATGTGATAAAAGATATATCGTCAAATTCAAATCTAATGCTTGCATCATTAAAAATCACACAAAACCACATCTATGATTGTATTAAAACATAATAACATATACACCATTGACATCAATGATCTTTACAATGAAATGTGTTTCTTAGTTTTGAATGAGGATGCTTGACTTTATCGTAGAAGATTAGGTCCTAGCATTAAACTAATCACTCAAATATCATCTAAAAAACTTGTATGAAGAATTCCTCATATCAAGTTCATTAAAGATAATGTGTATGATGCTTATCAATTAGGAAAACAAATTAAGGGTAGTTTCAAATCTAAGAATCAAATAAGCACCCCTAGGCTCTTACAATTGATCCATATGGACTTGTTCAGACCAATCTCTATATCAAGCCTAGGAGGTAGTAAATACGCCTTCATCATTGTAGATGACTATAGTAGATACACATGGACTTATTTCTTGAAACACAAAAATGAATGCTTTAGATATTTCACCATGTTTTGTAAACTTGTTCAAAATGAAAAGGGTTTTATGATTTCATCAATTCGAAGTGATCACGATGGTGAATTTCAAAACCATGATTTTCAAGAATTTTATGAATCTATTGGATACAACCACAACTTCTCTACTCTAAGAAATCTTCAACAAAATAGAGTAGTAGAAAGAAAGAATAAAAATTTACAAGAAATGGCAAGAACCATGTTGAATGAACATAGCCTACCCAAATATTTTTGGGCTGAAGCCATAAACACTGCATGCTATATATTGAATAGAGTTCTAGTAAGACTCTTACTCACCAAACTCCCTATGAGTTGTGGAACAATAAAAAACCCAATGATTCATATTTTAAAGTTTTTGGGTGTAACTGTTTTATCTTGAATGAAAAAGATGCCTTAGGAAAATTTGATGCTAAATCCGATGAAGAAATTTTTCTTGGTTATTCTTCGGGTTCTAAAGCTTTTCGTATCTTCAATAAAAGAACTTTAATTATAGAAGAATCCATTCATGTTGTTTTCAATGAGATTTTCGAAATCTAGAAAAATAATTTTGATGAGGATGTTAATGTCGATTCTTTGAATTTAAATGAAACCCCTTCTCCAACTAGCAACTTGGATGCATCCACTTCCGAAACATCCTTACCCAAGGATTGGAAGTATGTAGATGCTCATCCTAAGGAGCTAATTCTAGGAGACACATCTAAGGGGGTTCAAACACGTTCTTCTCTTAAAAATTTTTGTGTCAATGCCGCTTTTCTCTCCCAAATTGAACCTAAATGTATTAACAAAGTCATGAAAGATGATTCATGGATTATTGCAATGCAAGATGAGTTAAATCAATTTGAGAGAAATGAGGTATGGAAGCTTGTTCCTAGGCCAAATGACCATTTAGTTATTGGTACTAAATGAGTCTTTAGAAACAAGCAAGATGAATATGATATCGTGGTTAGAAACAAGGCTAGATTAGTGGCCAAAGGTTTCAATCAAGAAGAAGGTATCGATTACGAAGAAACCTTCACTCCTGTGGCTAGATTAGAAGCCATAAGGATGCTTCTTGCCTATACTAGTAATAATAATTTTAAGTTGTTTCAAATAGATGTTAAAAGCACTTTTCTTAATGGCTTTATTTCTGAAGAAGTTTATGTTGAACAACCTCTCGGATTTGAAAATAATAGCCTCCCTAATCATGTATTTAAATTAACTAAAGCTCTCTATGATTTAAAACAAGCCCCAAGGGCTTGGTATGAGAGATTTAGTAATTTTCTTATTGAAAATAATTTCACAAAAGGCAAGGTCGATACTACATTGTTTATCAAGAATTTTAAAAATAATTTTCTCATTGTTCAGATTTATGTTGATGATATTATCTTCGGTTCTACGAATGAATCTCTTTGTGAATCTTCTGCTAAAACCATGTCTCTTAAATTTGAAATGAGTTTGATGGGAGAATTAACCTTTTTCTTAGGCTTACAAATTAAGCAACTAAGCAATGGCATCTTTATTAGTCAAACTAAATATGCTTTAGATCTGCTAAAAAGATTTAATATGAATAGCTCAAAAGTATTAACACTCCTATGAGCACCTCCACTAAGTTAGAAGTTGATGAAAGTGGAGAAAACTTCGATCAAAAAACTTATAGGGGTATGATAGGAAGTTTACTTTACCTCACTACAACTAGATCAAATATCATGTTTAGTGTAGGACTCTGTGCTAGGTTTCAATCGAACCCTAAGATATCTCATCTCAAAGCGGTTAAAAGAATACTTAGATATCTTAAAGGTACCACAAATCTAGGATTATGGTATCCAAAAACCAAGAATTTTGAGTTAATTGCTTATGCTGATGCGGATTTTGCTAGGTGTAGACAAGATAGAAAAAGCACATCAAGAACATGTCAATTTTTGGGACATTCCCTTGTTTCCTGGTCATCTAAGAAACAAAACTCAGTTGCACTATCAACAACCGAAGCTGAGTATATTGTAGGTAGTGCATGCTGTGCACAAGTTGTATGGATGAAAAACACCTTAGAAGATTATAAAGTCCATCTTAAAAACATTCCCATTAAATGGGATAACACAAGTGCAATATGTTTAACAAAGAATCCCATTCAACACTCAAGAACAAAACATATTGATATTAGACATCACTTTATACGAGATCATGTCACTAATCATAATGTAATCATAGAGTTCATTGATACTAAGAATCAACTAGTTGATATTTTTACAAAACCTCTAAGTGAAGAACAATTTAATTTCATTAAAAGAGAATTAGGAATGTTAATATATCCGAATGCATGAACTTGTTAAGATTATTTTTTGGACTTTTTTTATTTAATGATCAAATCACTTAATTGCCATGATGATTTTACACAATTACATGCCTTAATTACATGTTGGAAATTATGTGTTTTGGATACAAAAGTTTTTATGATAATAAGCATGTTTTATCTTCATGATTGAATTTCAAAATCTATAGCAAAACCTTATCCAAATGCATGAAAGTGTTAAATTTCATTTTCGGACCTTCTTGATCCTAACAATTGGATTTTCTCAATACATTATTCTCTTCTGGACTTAATAAACATATGTCATATCGAGTTTGATTCATATTATTGATTTTTGACATATGGAATCAACTAGCAAATGCATCTCTTATAGACTTATCATGTGAAAAATATCTTTTAAGAAATGGATTTAATGATTTCTTCTTATATCTTTTGAGAAATAGTTTTACGTGCAAGGATTTGATTCACATACATATCTTCATCTGTGTAAAAATGAAGCGTGCTTTAATATCTTATCAATTTTAACTTCATTCGAGTAAGCTCACAAATGGCTTTCCTCCTTCATGCAAAAAGATAATAACAAATAAAGAAGAAGTAATGAAAGTTACCTCCATGTCATGTTTTCCTTGAGATGTTTGTATAATTGGTATCCTATCACTCATTGTTGAAAAATGACATAAACCTAATTAAAATTTGCCTATATTGTTCTCCTTTTTTTTATGAGAAAGGGGGAGAAATATATGAATTGATTCTATGAGTGTCATATTTGAATGAGAAATATATGAATTGATGCTATGAGTACCATATTTGAATTTAATGCTATATGAATTGATGCTATGAGTGCCATACTTAAATTTGAATTATGTTGAGATATCAAATGCTTACATCAAAATATATGATAAATTAGTGATAGAATTACTATGATTGCCATATTTGCACTATACCATATTTGCACTATGTTATTGCCATATTTGCACTATATTATGATATCTAGAGCTTACATCGTAATTCTACAAATTGATATTTTGTCAAGTGATGAAATGCTATGATTGCTAAACACTTGAAATATTTACATTATGTTAAGATATCAAGAACTTACATCGTAATTTTACATGTTGATATCTTGCCATATGATGAATTACTACAATTGCTTTCTTTCACATTTGAAATGTAAAACCTGAAAATGGATGTCAAGCCTTGACATCATTTTCAGAGAAATACATCATGATAGGAATCATGATGGGAGTATTGATAAGGTTAAATGAATCTTAACTTATCAATATATCTCTTGAATTCAAAGGCTTTGAATTTAAGAATGACTTATCTCAAGTATGACATATAGATAGGGGGAGTTAAGTTTAACTCCGTTATCAATTAATTGTCATCATCAAAAAGGGAGAGATTATTGAATCTTGAATTTTGATGATAAAGTCAATTTTCATATATTATCTAATCCATATATTGAGATAAGTGTGCAGGATTAACTACGATGGCAGTAAAACATGCAGCAGGAGTTATGCCGGAGTTAAGACCATGATCACGTTGGGGGTTCGAGAGTTTGACGAAAGTCCAGACGGTGATCGGAGGTTCTGCGGGAACAATTCTGAGAAGTCCAAGAGTTTGCCAAAGAAGCTCGTTAGAACTCACTAAGTGGATCATCGCAAGTCCAAGAGATTTGCCGGAAGTCCACCGGAGCATCGCCGAGGGTTCGTCGGATGTTCGCTGGAAGTTCGTCGGAAGTTCACTGGAAGCTCGCCAGAAGAAGCGATTGATGCACCAGAGCAAGTTGCAGTAAATGTCTTAAGAAATATCATAGTTAGCATGTAGACTAAGCTAGGAATAGGAGGTGATCCCATTAACTTAATCTGGGGGAAATTGGGCCGTTGACAGACCCAAATTGGGCCGAATAGATCAGCGCATTTGGACCTAGATTTCTTGGCCAACGGTGGCACCACCTAGGAGCTCAGTCTCCCAAGAAAGCTGGGCAGTGGAACCGCCCTAGTTAGGCAGTGGCTCCGCTTGGGCTTAGTCTCCGAGCAAGACTGGGTGGTGGAACCGCCCCATTCAGGCGGTGGCACTGCCAGAGCTTGGTCTCCGAGCTCTGTTAGGAGGTCGTACCGCCCAGTTTGGCTATAGTACCGCCATGACCTTAGAAATCCGGAAGATGATACTTTTTAGCTCCAAATTCAAACTAGTTTAGGGCCTATATATACCCCACCTTTTCCTGCATGAAAGGGCATAGAAAATACAATCTTACTTTGTGATTTTTAGAGCTCAAAAGTGTTGTAATGGCTAGAAGTTCTCCTCTCTCTTTTCTTCCAAGTTTTGATCTTTCAAGAGAGGAGAGAAAATTCTGTAAGGATTGTCTCGTAAGCTCGTCAAAAGGAGTGAAACTATAAAAGGGTGGTTGGCCTTCGCCTATTGAAGGAAGGCCTCTAGTGGACGTCGGTGACCTCATCGGAGGAAAAAGCCAAAAGTGGATGTAGGTCAAGATTGACCGAACCACTCTAAATCTCGGTTTGCATTTACTTGTTGTTTTCTATCTTAACTGAAAACTACCTCCATAGCTTTACTTTTACTGCACTTCACCTAATCTAAGTTAAAGCAATTTCTGAATCGGCTTTTATACCGAAATCTCTTTTATCGTACGAACATCGTATTTCGATTTGCAATTACATTCTATTCTCTATCTTAACTACAAACTGCCTCTATATCTTTAATTTAACTGCATCTCGCTTAATCATAAGTTAAAGTGATTTTCGAATCGGCTTTCTTACCAAAATCATTTTTATCATATGAACATCGTTTTAAATCATCGAAAGTTTTCCGCTTCACTAATTCACCCACCCCCCTCTTAGTGCTCTTGATCCTAACACTTGCCTATGCTAGTAGTAACAATTTTAAGTTGTTTCAAATGGATGTTGAAAGTGCTTTTCTTAATGGATTTATTTCCAAAGAAGTTTATGTTAAATAACCTCTCGGATTTGAGAATAATAATCTCCAAAATCATGTATTTAAATTGACTAAAGCTCTCTATGGATTGAAACAAGCCCCAAGGGCTTGGTATGAAAGACTTAACTCATTTCTTATCAAAAATAATTTTTCTAAAGGCAAGGTTGATACTACATTGTTTATCAAAAATTTTGAAAATAATTTTCTTATTATTCAAATTTATGTTGATGATATTATTTTCGGTTTTACGAATGAATCTCTATATGAGTCATTTGCTAAAGTATGAGTCTTGAATTTGAAATGAATTTGATGGGAGAATTAACTTTCTTTTTGGGCTTACAAATCAAACAACTAAGTAATGATATATTTCTTAGTCAAACAAAATATATTTTAGATTTGCTAAAAAGGTTTAATATGGATAGCTCAAAGGCTATCAACACTCCTATGAGCAACTCCACTAAGTTAGAAATTGATGAAAGTGGAGAAAGCTTTGATCAAAAAGCTTATAGGGGCATGATAGGAAGTTTCTTTACCTCACTGCAACTAGACCAGATATCATGTTTAGTGTAGGACTTTGTGCTAGGTTTCAATCTAAACCTAAGATATCTCATCTTAAAGTAGTTAAGAGAATACTTATATATCTTAAAGGAACCACAAATCTAGAATTATGGTATCCAAAATTTGATAACTTTGAGGTAATTGCTTCCGCTAATGCAGATTTTGCTAGATGTAGATTAGATAGATAAAGCACATTAGGAACATGTCA
Organism: Musa acuminata AAA Group; assembly: GCF_036884655.1. Lineage (NCBI taxonomy): Eukaryota > Viridiplantae > Streptophyta > Magnoliopsida > Zingiberales > Musaceae > Musa > Musa acuminata. The sequence continues at coordinate 18,401,484 of NC_088340.1, forward strand.
ATTTTTAGGGCACACACTTGTTTCTTGGACTTCCAAGAAACAAAATTCAGTTGCACTATCTACAACCGAAGCCGAGTACATTGCAGCTAGTGCATGTTGTGCACAAGTTATGTGGATGAAAAATACTTTAGAAGATTATAAGATTCATCTTAAAAAAATTTCCATAAAATGTGATAACACAAGTGCAATATGTTTAACAAAAAATCTCATTCAACACTCTAGAACTTAACATATTGATATTAGACATCACTTTATACGAGATCATGTTAATAATCATAATGTAATCTTAGAGTTTATTGATACGAAACATCAATTAGCTGATATTTTTACAAAGCCCTTAAGTGAAGAACAACTTGACTTTATTAGAAGAGAATTAGGAATGTTAATTAGTCTGAATGCATGAATTTGTTAAATTTCATTTTCAGACTTTCTTGATTCTTTGATCACTCACTTAAATTCTGTGCTGATAATTTTATGATGCGAATTTTACATGATGATAAGGTTGTGTACTTCAATAATATGTTTACTTTGATGTTGGAAATTTTGTGCTTTGATGTTAAAAGTTTCTATGATGATGAGCATGTTATCATACAATGATGCAATATCATGTTTACTTTGATGATTATGATTTCTATTGAATATTGAGAAGTTTTAATCATACATCGGATTCTTAATCTTTGAGTACTACAAAGCACTAATGATATTAGCTCATGCAAGTAGTGATGAAAAGCTATGACAAAACATTTTATAAATGCATGAAGTATTTATACATATCTTGATATTTGATTTATGGAAGTCATTAACAAATGCATCTCTCACGAATTTCACTCATATGAATTTTTGATGAGAAATGGATTGGATGTAATGCTCTTCTCACTATGAAGTTTTATTCATGAATTTCTCCATCACGTGATACTCCTCTCCCATGAATTCTTCTCATGAAAATTGAAGGAATTCCAATAGATATCTTAATCCTTAAAGGATGAATTCTCGTGTGTGATAATGAAAGCATGTGTGTGATAATGAAAGCATGTGTGTGATAATTTTTTTGGGGATTTGATTTCATATGGATATCTCGATCCTTTTCAAGAATCCCTTCTCTTTGTCAAAATGAAAGCATGTTTTAACATTTTTGACTTGATTCAAATAATTTTACAAACTTAGTTCTTAATAGATTCCCTCCTTGCCTTCTTTTCTCTTCTTCATTCAAAATTATGATGATAAGGGGGAGAAGTTGTTGGAATCTATTATTTTAATGTTGATAACATCTAATGATGAGAACTTTTGAGTGTGAAACTTGTTTGAACTTTTTTTTTTAATCACACTTGCATTATTGAATTGTTTTCCTTTTTGTTGATGACAAAGGGGGAGAAATAATACCAAAATATGATAAATTGATGACAAATGTATGCAATATATTTCATCATATATATTTGAAATGATTGCTTGATAAATTTATTTCATTATGATAAGATATCTAGAGCTTAACTTGCTATTTTGTAATTGATATATTGTCATAGAATAATGAATTGCTATCTTTGTCAACTTTCATATTTAAAATATAATAATTGAAATTGGATGTCATGCCTTGACATCATTTTGATAAATACATGGCATCATATTTTGAGAATGATAGATCATGATAGGAATCATGATATGCATGTTGATAAGTTTAATTAACTTATCTTATCGGTTTGTTTCTTGAATTCAAAGGCCTTGAATTCAATAATGTCTTTTCTCAAGTATATCATATAGATAGGGGGAGTTGAGGTTAACTCCATCATTAATTGATTGTCATCATCAAAAAGGGAGAGATTATTGAATTTCGGATTTTGATGATGAAGTCAATTATAATTTGTTTGATCTAATCTATATGTTGAGAAAAGTGTGCAGGATTAACTACGATAGCAATAAGACATAAAGCAAGTGTTGTGCTAGAGTCAAGATCAAGATCTCATTGGGAGTTCGAGAGTTCGACGAAAGTCCAGACGTTCGTCGGAGGTTCTGCGGGAACCAATCAAGAAGTCCAGGAGCTTGCCAAAGAAGCTTATCGGAACTCGCCAAGAAGATCATCATAAAGTCTAGGAGCTTGCCGAAGTATGCCAGAACATTGCTGAGAGTTCGTCGGATGTTCGTCGAAAGTATGTCGGAAGCTCGTCGAAAGAGCAATTGATGCACCGGAACAAGAAGCACTATAAATTGTGTCTTAATTATCGTAGTTAGATCATAAATTAAGTTAGGATTGGGAAGTAATCTCACTAACTTAATTATGGGCCAATTGGGCCCTTAATAGGGCTGAATTGTGCCAAAATTGAGCACCCAATTCAGCCATTAAAAACATGGCCGGCGGTGGCACCGCCTAGAAGGTAGTGCCCCTAATTTTTTTGGCAGTGGTACTGCCCAGGCTGGGCAGTGGTACCGTCGGTAGCAGTGCTGCCAGTGGTGGTACCGCCTAGTGACATATCAGTCTTGGTAGTACCACCTAGAAATGGCAGTGATACTGCTAGTATCTCGGATTCCGGGGATGTGATACTTTTTGACTCCAATTTTGAAGCCATTAGGGCCTATAAAAACTCTACCCTTTTCTACATGAAAGGGCACAAAAGCATTGAGATAATCTTGAGTTGTTGGGGTGTAAAAGTGTTGTAAACAAGTGCTAGAGTCCTCCTCCTCCCTTTCTAAGTTTTGAGATCATTCAAGAGAGGTGTGAGACTTATAAGGGTTCTCTCCTAAACCTGCGAAAAGGAGAAAGCACTGTAAAAGAGGTGGGTGGTCTTCACCTACTGAAGGAATGCCTTTAGTGTGTTAGAATCAAGAGCGACACTAAGAGGGGGGGTGAATTAGTGCAGTGAAAAACTTTTGTGATTTCAAAAAACTTGTTTCGATTAAAACCGATTCCGTCAAGAATAGTTTCAATTCAATCTGTTTCAGAAAGAATTTGAACTTGAAAGCTTTCATGAAAGTACAAGAGAAGACTAAGGTGATTTGTAGTAATGTAAATTGCACAAATGAAAATTATCGATTTCGTAAAGTCTTCGTATGATTAAAGCCGATCTAGAAAGGTGTTTACATGAAAGCATAAGTGTAGTGAAAGCAAGATGAGGAGAAGAAGTACTTTGCTATGAAATGATTTACAGTTAAAGAAAATTGCTCAAAACGAAATGCAAACCAGATTTAGAGTGGTTCGGTCAACGTGACCTATATCCACTTTCAAATTCCTCCTCTAACGAGGTCTCTAGCATCCACTAAAAGCCTTCCTTCAATAGGTGAAGACCGAACACCTCTTTACAGTACTTTCTCCTTTTCCTGTGTTTAGGAGATGAACCCTTACAAGTCTCACTCCTCTTTCTTGGATGGTTACAAGGCTAAAGAGATAAAGGAGGAGAACTCTAACTTTTACAATACTTTAAGGCTCAAGAACTTAAGAATATGCCAATAGGTTTCGTGCCCTTTCATGCAGGAAAGGGTGAGATTTTTATAGGCCCCAATGGCTTTAAAAATGGAGCCAAAAAGTGTCTAATCCCAGATTTTCGGGGTCCTAGCGGTACCACCACCATTACTGGGTGGTACTACCTCTTGACAACTAACACTGAGCGGTACTACCGCTTAGTCTAGGTGATACCACCACCTAACAGTGCTCGGAGATCGAGCTTTAGTGGTACCACCGCCTAACAAGGGCGATACCATCGCTGGCAGCAATAACTACCGGCGGTGCCACCACCGGTCGGGAATTCAAGGTCCTAGTTGGGCCTTGAATCCGACCCAAACAAGCATAACTTAGGGACCAATTGGCCCCTAATTAAGTTAGTGGGATTATCTCCCAATTCTAACTTAATTTATACTCTAACTACAATAATTAAGATATGATTACTGTACTTCATGTTCCGGTGTGTCAATTGCTCTTCCGGCAAGCTTCTGGCGTACTTTCGGCGAACATCCAATGAACTCTCGACAATGCTCCAGCGGACTCCCGGCAAGCTCCTAGACTTTGCGATAATCTTCTTGGTGAGTTCCGACGAGCTTTGATGGCAAGCTCTTGGACTTCTCGGTTGGTTCCTGTAGAACGTTCGACAAACATCTGGACTTCCGTCGAACTCTCGAACTCCCAACGTGATCTCGATCTTGACTCCGGCACAACACTTGCTTTATGTCTTACTACCATCGTAGTTAATCCTGTACATTTTTCTCAACATATAGATTAGATCAAACAAATTACTATTGACTTCATCATCAAAATCCGAGATTCAACAATCTCCCCCTTTTTGATGATAACAATCAATTGATGACTGAGTTAACCTTAACTCCCCCTATCTATATGCCATACTTGAGAAAAGACAATCTTCAATTCAAGGCCTTTGAATTCAAAAATCAAACCAATAAGTTAAATTCATTAAACTTATCAATATGCACATCATGATTCCTATCATGATCTAACATTCTCAAAATGATGTTAAGGCATGACATCCATTTTCAAGTTTTGATATTTCAAATATGAAGGATGACAAACATAGTAATTCATCATTCTATGGTAAGATATCAATTGCAAAATTACACCTTAAGCTCTAGATATCTTATCATAATGAAGAAAATTTATTAAGCAAACATTTCATGTATATATGATAAAATACATTGCATATATTTGTCATCAATTTATCACATTTTGGTATTATTTCTCCCCCTTTATCATAAACAAAAAGGAGAACGATTCAACAATTCAAGTTTGGTAAAAATTCATGTCATATTTCAACTTGTAAAAATTCTTACCAATCATATTTCAAGCATTCATGATATGGTATTATTCAAAAGTTCTCAACATTAAAAGTTATAATTATTAAAGGGATAGCTTCTATCAACTTCTCCCTTTTTATTTTTCATCACAACTTTGCATGAAGAAGGAAGGTAAGGAAGAGATCCAATGAGAACCAACTTTGTGAAATGATTTGAATCAAATCAAAAATGATAAAAGAGTTTCATTTAATCAAGCTTCATTTTTCACAATGATCAAAATATTCATGTGAAATCAACTCCTCATTCTTATAAGTGTTCATCTCATGCAAAAAAATTCATAAAAATTCTTTCTTTATTAAGAAAGAATTCATGTGAAAGAATCATCATATTAAGGATAAAAGAAATTCCATGGATAAACTTTCATATTAAGAGGAGCATCATATTAAATCCATTTCTCATTAAAAATTTATAAGAGTGAAATTCAAGAGATACATTTGTTAATGAAATCCATGAAGTGATTGAGTGTATCAAAAGTGATGGAGCAAGGGTATGAAGTAAATTTGATACCAAGGAAGATAAAAATGAAATAGGTTCATGAAAGCTCCATTCAAGGAATACATTAAGTGAAAGATAGTCCGGAAAAGATATATATCAAATTCATATATTTGGACAAATTAGCATTTCTAACTCTTTTCAAATGATCATAATACATCAAGTCATAGATACCAATAGTTAAATGTATCAAGGAATTTATCCATTCAAAAGATTTATCAAGTCTAATTCTTAGAGTGATATATTCATTAAAATAAGCTCAGAATTTAACCATCAAGATAGTTAGCGCAGAATTTTACTATTAAAATAAGTAGCATTTTAGGCATCAAAGCACAGCATTGCGATCATCGAGGCAAGTAGCATTTTAAGCACAACATTGTGATCATCAAAGTAAGCAGCATTTTAAGTTTACAACATTAAGGTAAACATCATAACAAAGAGGAATTGTATCCACTTCTCCTTAAATACATACACAGCTTATTCAGGTGGTGGAAAGTTAAAATGTCTAAACAAAGTATTAAACTATTGATGAATTTGCTGCAACTCAGTTAAGATTTGATCTTGGCATTGTTCAAGTCGATCTTGTCATTGTTCAAAATGATCCATCTGAGTCCCTATGTCATCGATAGATGAGGGAGGTGCTTGCTCTTCTGGAGGCGATTCCTCAAAGGGACCAGTTGGAGGAGATAGATTCCCCTAAAAATTGGTGTTTCAGGTTCTGATTCGGGTTAGAGGGGATCAGTCCTTCTAGGCAGTCTAGTCCATATACCATTTCTAAATGTACATCTCATCCGTCGAAGTAGATTTCTATTTATGATACTAAATCTGTCTAGTTTTATAACTTCTTCTTCGGGTGGAATGACAATATCATAGGCATGGAGTAGTCTTGTGATTAAGCCACCATATGGAAGCATCATGTCCTTTTTTGATATTTCAATCATGTTTTGTTAGATTAGGTAACCAAAAAAATTGTTATGTTCCTTCATAATCCAATACATGGTACCTAGTTCCATTTGGCTTACTTCATCATGATGATATTGCTTTGGAAGAATGATACTTATCAGGATATGATGAAGTATTTTGGTGCTTAAAGATAGTAAATGTTCACAGCTTTTCGGAAGTATCGTTAAGTTAGGATTGCCAAAAATTGTTCCTAAGGCATCAACGTAAGTGGTCCCCACTGTTTCATCATCCCATTGTCCTCTAAAATAACACCCACTTTCTTTTACCGGGATTCCTATGATGTTGCAAATTGATCTATCCATAATGAGTATTTGATGTCCTAATAGATAGGTAGATACCCTTTCTTCTTCATCTACATGTAAATTGTTATAAAATAGCCTAACAAGTCTAGGGTAAATAGGTTCACTAATTTGAAGAATTGGGAGAATGTCTAGATTAGCAAACCATTGAATAGGTTCTAAATTACTTAACTCATCTAAATCAACATATTTACCCTTATAAACATGTCTAGACTCTATGGAAAAAAAATTTAGGGCATGTTGATTAGAATCGAAAAATAGGGAGTCATAATTTTTTTCTAATCTCCTCTTCCCTTTGTCCCTAGAGGATCTTCTAGAACCCATAAAGACTGCTATTATGAAGATAGATAATGAGCAAGAGTAGATAATACAAAAGAGAAATCAATGCCATTTAGAGAATTCCTTAGTTGTGATCTAGTTATAAATCCAAGAGAAATCAATGCCATTTGGAGCTGTTTGGGGGAGTGGAGAATGAGTTGGGGTTGGTTCTACCGCCGGCCCTAGCTTGGATTTATAAAGGGGCAGGTTGCGGGCGGTGGCACCTGTGGTTGGGCGGTGCTACCACCTACAACACTTATTTACTGGCGGTGCTACTACTAGCTGGGCAATGCTACCGCCTACAACAAGTTCCAGTTGGACGGTGCTACCGCCAGCTGGGGCGGTGCCACCGCCTACATATAGTGAGCACTGCTCACAAAATTTACTCATTCACATTCATATCAAAATATAACATAAGGGGAGTGGATTCATGCCAACACACAAATGCATACAACACGTGCATGATTCATATTAATGCAACGATTCATATCTAAACCTCATATAGTGTTGAATCTCATATTTTGATGATGAAACCACTTGATATATATTTATGATTTAATCTGCATTTTGAGTGATGCAGGATACTTCGATTAGGATGAGACAATTAAAGCAGGAAAATCATGTTGTGCCGGAGGAACATGTCAGAAGATTGGACGTCGGGCCGGTGGATCGGTTGACGTATCGATAGAAGGCTTCGGGCCGTGGATTTGGGCATCAAGCCAAGAAGAGTAGAGATTGCGCCAAGGATATCAGAGTTATGGAGTCAACTGACCGATTGGGCAATAGGCCACAAGAGAGGACAATGTGCCGAAGAATCAGGCGAAGTGTCGAGGGACCAACAACATGCCGAACAACTTGATTAATTGCTTATGATTAATTGTCTCGAACGAAGTTTTGTTTTCAGTGTGCAAGATTAACTACGATAGCTTGAAGACATAAAGCAAGTCTATCGGAGTCAAGTTCGATGGGTGTTCAAGAGTCCGCCGAGAGTCTGAAGATTCATCGGAAGTGTTGCTGGAACCAACCGAGAAGAAATCGGGGACTTGCCGAAGTTTTCGAAAGTCTGCTGGAGAGATCGTCGAAGGTTCACGGAGATCACCGAGAAGGTTCGGCTACTTGCCAAAGACTCGCTGAACTCGCCACAAGACCGGGAGCCTGCTGGGAGTCCGTCGGAAGAAATCCGAGGGTGTATCGGAAGTCCGCCGAAAAGCTCGCCGGAAGGAAACTCAACATTGTCAGTTAAAAACTTGCCTAGGACTATGTTTTAATTTCGTAGTTTGTAAGTAATTAGGGTTAGGATTAAAGGTTAATCCTATAACCCGGTCAGGGGCCAATTGGGCCTGAGTTTGAACTAGTTTGGGCCAAGTTTGGAGCCCAACCAGTGAACTGAAATAGTCTAGGCGGTGGCATCGCCCAGAACCTGAAGGATCTGGTGGTGGTACCGCCGGACTAGGTGGTGGCACCGCCCAACACCCGAAAGATCAGGCGGTGGCACCGCTAGTAAATGATCAATATGACATTGACAAGCGGTGGCACCGACACCGACAGGTTGTGGCACCGCCAGCTCCAGGAATCTAAGAGGAATTCAAAATTTGGAGCCCAAATTTGAATCCTCTTGGGGTCTATAAATACCCCTCAATTCTCAACAGAGAATACAACCTTTGAGAAGTTAGAGATTGAGATAAAGCCTTAGCAAAGTCTTTAGAAGTCTTGTTTTCAATAGCTTAAGTGTTCACCTCCATCTTTCTCTTTGAAAATCTGTAAGAGTGTGAACCACTTATAAAAGGTTGTAAGAGGGGTATTTGTCCTTCCCCTTCAAAGTGATTTATTAGTCGAAGTTGGGAGCCTTATCGAAGAAGGCTTCGCAAGTGGATGTAGGCCATTTGACCGAACCACTTTAAATTGGTGCGTTCCTTGAATGTGTGAGTGTTTACCTTATTGAAACCGTTATTTACATAGCAGCAAGCTTTTGGTTTTTATCTCCTTACTTTACTCGAGCTACTTTACCATATAATTCTTTGTCGAATTGAAATCTCTACGCATTTACGAAATCATTTTCAAACTTATCAGTTTTAATCCGCTGCACTAATTCACACCCTCTTAGTGCCGCTCCGATCCTAACAATTGGTATCAGAGCCACGATTTCTACTTTGGTTTAACACCTAAACAGAAATTGCTCTTTTCGGCTTTCAAGAGGGTTACTCTCTCATTCGTCCTCCCTTTTTCAATGGGACGGGCTACACTTATTGAAAAACTCGAATGAGAGTTTTCTTACTTTCTTTGGATTTAAATTTATGGCATATTGTTGAAGCCGGCTTTAAAAGGTCTTCTTTTCCAATGAAAGATTGGAATGATTTGGAGAAGAAGACATTTTCTTTAAATGCTAGAGCTATAAATGCTCTATTTCGCGCCTTAGATAAAACAGAGTTTAATCAGGTTTCTTTGTGCGAAACAGCTTTCGATATTTGACACTTTCTTGAAACCACACATGAAGGCACAAGTAGTGTTAAGGTTTCAAAGGTCAATCTTTTAATGCACGATTTTGAACTCTTTCGAATGAAATCAAACGAAATCGTTGTTGACATGTACACCCGTTTTACGGATGTCGTCAATGGTTTAAAAGCACTTAGTAGAAGTTTTTTGGATTTTGAACTTGTAAACAAGATTTTGCGTTCTCTTTCTAAAAATTAGAATTCAAAAGTAACTGTGATACAAAAAGCTAAAAACCTAAACAACTTACCACTTGAAGAACTAATTGGTTCATTGATGACATATGAAATGGTGCATAATACACATGATAAACAAAATAACCTTCCAAAGAACAGGAAGAATTTGGGACATAGAACACATAAAGACCACTTGAGCATAAGCTCAAGTGATGGTGAATTTAAACTTGCAAAGAAATTTAAAAAGTTAATGAAACAAAAATTAAAGAATAAAAAGAATGGAACTACTTGCTTTGAACACAAGAAGAAGAACATAAATTGGGATGAATCAAGCTCCTCCGAAGATGAGGAGAAAATCAACAAAGGAGAGGTGGCAAACTACGTCTTAACCGCTTTCAATGATGAGGTAATCAAAATCCCCCTAATTTACTTCGAAATTATTAAATGCTTTTCATAATGCACTCTTTTTTGTAATTTAGTTTTGAATCAATTTTCTTAAAAATTAAATGTTTAAAAATGAAAATACAAAAATATGATCATGCTTGTAATTTTGAAAATGACAATGAAAATTACATGTTTTATGTTAATGCAATAAAATGTTAGATATAAATATAATGCTTGTACACCTAGTAAGATTAATCTTATGTATGTGCTTGAGAAACAAGAATGTGTATTTTGATGATTTCCATATTAATGACGATGCATGGCTTTTGTATGGAAGGCTTGATGATTTTTTTATGAACCTTGTCTTTGGTTTTCAAACATGATGTATGGTTTTGATATAAGAATGCATAATGATGTAATAAAAATATTAAATATTTTGATACCATGATTGACAATTTTATGCATGAGATTTTAAAACTTATACATGATGATTTTTGTGATTTTTTTTTCGATCCGAAACATTGATGCATGTTTTTATTTGCCATAAAAGAAAAGAACATGCATGTATAAAATAAATCACATGAATTAAACAACTAAAAGGTGGAAAGGTTTTTTCTTAAAAAATTATTTTTTCAACTTTATCGATTTTGTAAAAAGGGAAATTAATGAATCTATTTGTATCACTTTTGTGAATCTCTTGAAAGTGATCTTGATTTGATGATTTAAATGAGCTTTATCTTGATTTTTTGAAATTTATAAATTGAGATTTCTTATGCTTAAGTCAAGATTCTATATGCATGAATTAATGTCTTGTTCTCTTACAAGATTGAATGAATTCTATCTTTTTCATGATTTCATAAAAATTCTTTACATTATTTATTTAAGAGGAGATTTGTTAAAATGATTCACGGTTTCTCTTGATTTTTTGGAATTATAACTTGAGTATTCATTTTATAAATCAAGATTGTTAATCATGATTCTCTTGTTTTATCAAAGAGAACATTTTTCAAAATGAATAATTAAGTTGTTTTCTCTTGATTTTTTTATACCCACAATTTGAGAAAATGTACCTTGAGGCTTGGAATATTTTATGCATAAATTGATTTTCCTTATAATTCAATACTCCTTTGTAATTATGATATGTTTATCGCATGATATGATTAAATCACTATTATAAAAGAAAAAGGAAATTGTTAGCTTGCTAATTGCAAAAATATATGCTAGCTTGAATGATAAAACATAAGATTGTCTATAGTGCAAATTTATTGTTCTCATGATGTGTAGATTGAAATAATGATTAGAATCTTGATGGTTTTTATGACAAAATTTATTTTTTGATCCTAAATGATTGATGATATATATATATATATATATATATATATATATATATATATATATATATATATATATATGCTCAAAAAGGACAAAGGCATGCTTGTATGAAACAACTAAATAGAGAAAAGTATTTTTCTTGAAAATTCTTTTTGTCTATCTTATTGACTTTGATGAATCCATTTGTATTATTTTTTATGAATCTCATGGATTAAGAAAATGATTTGAATTTAATGAGTTTTATTGAAATCATGATCTTGATTTCTCATAATTATAATTTAAATTTTCTATTGAATGAATCAAGATTGTTTTCTATTTAAAAGGAGATTTGTCGAAATGTTTCATGGTCTTTTAGTATTCATGATCTTAATAATTATGTTTTGAAACTTTATGTAAATCAAGATTGTTCATCATGATTCTCTCTTTGTATATTTAAAGAGGAGAATTTTCTAGATGAATTATGATTTTGATGATTGAATATTTGATATGCATGAATTGAGATCTTGCTCTCCTACTATTCTTTTTGCTATTCACCAAAAAGAAGATTAATTCTAATAAACCATGATATGCTATATGAATTTTATTGTATTCATGAAGTAATATCTTATCACCAAATTTTGTTTGATATTCCTTCATGTGATGATATGAATGTATGAAACACTTATGATATGATTTTTATACAATTCCGTGTATTCATAAAATATTTATCTCATTACCCAATTAATTCTTCTTGATATTCCTAATGTAATGAAATGAAATTATGCATGAAATACAAATGGGGAGAAATTTTGATCATGCATGGTAGGATGCAATTTGACTAATTAATACCATCATGATTTGAAATATTTATGATTTGAAATTATTCATGCAATTGCTTTTTATTGTGATGATATTTGCATATAATGTGTATCATGAATGCTCTAAATGATGAATGCTTAGTATCATGATTAAAATATTGGTAAATGCTATGATTTGTTACCAAAATGATGTATCATGTATGATATGCCCATAGTGATTAATTTATTTGTATAATGCATAAAGTAAGGATACAAATGTAAAGTTTTGAAATTGTGCATATTTTAATTTGAAAACATAAAGATGCACAAATAAGATTGACACTTACCTTTGTCATGATTTAGAAATTGATGTAAAGGGTCTTCCTTTCTTTTTTCCTATGACAAAGGGGGAGAAAGAGTTGCTAATATGCTATCTTGAATTGATATAAAGGGTCATCTCAAAGAGAAATTAGCTAGCTTGCACAAGTCAAGAAAATGCAAAAACTTGCTTACCTTCTTGCACATCCAAAGAGAAGATGCAAATGTAACACTTGCCAAATTGTTTGCTTGCCTCATGTAAAACATTGTCTCTTGCTAGTTTGGCATTTTGCTAAAGAAGCAAAAATGACACTTCTCAAAAGAGAAGAAAGAGCTTGCTATCTTGAACATCACAAGCTTGCCTATCTTAAGAAACAAAAATTACAAAAGTGCTATCTTGCCTATCTCAATAAGCAAAACTTGCAACTTGCATATTGCAATAGGAAGAAAGAATCATGAGCTTACACAAGAAAGCTATCTTGCATTTGCTTTCGAAATTTTTGCTAGCTTGTATGTACCAAAACTTGCATATTGTAAAAATTACTAGCTTGTAGCCTAAAGAGAAGCAAACAGTTGCTAAACTTACACATCTTTAATTGCTAGATTGCTTGATGATAAAATTTGATACTATGTTTATTATGTAATGATTTGAACTTTTTATCTCTAAACACATAAGAGTTGGAACTTCTCCTTTTTGTTGATGACAAAGGGGGAGAAGTATGATGACATGATATGTTATGCATAAGTTTATAATGGCATGTTCCTTGGAGTTTTGAATCCAAGAGTTTCTATCAATAAGCCAAATTGATAGGGGGAGTTTGTTTAAACTCCGGGAGTTAAGGTTAACTTTGTCATCAAGTGGTTGCCATCATAAAAAAGGGGGAGATTGTTGAATCTCATATTTTGATGATGAAACCACTTGATAGGTGTTTATGATTTAATCTACATTTTGAGTGACACTGGATACTTCGATCAGGATGAGACAATTAAAGCAGGAAAATCATGTTGCGTCGGAGGAACATGTCAGAATATTGGACGTCGGGCCGGTGGATCGATCGACGTATCGATAGAAGGCTTCGGGCCGTAGATTCGGGCATCGGGCCAAGAAGAGCAGAGATTGTGCCAAGGATATCGGAGTTGCGGAGTCAATTAGCCGATTGGGTAATAGGCCGCAAGAGAGGATGATGTGCTGAAGAATCGGATGAAGCGTCGAGGGACCAATGACATGCCGGACAACTTAATTAATTGCTTAGGATTAATTATCTCGATCGAAGTTATGTTTTAAGTATGCAAGATTAACTATGATAGTTTGAAGACATAAAGCGAGTCTACCGAAGTCAAGTTCGATGGGTGTTCGAGAGTCTGCCGAGAGTTCGAAGATTCGTCGGAAGTGCTGCCGGAACCAACCAAGAAGAAATCGGGGACTTACCGAAGTTTTCGGAAGTCCGCCGGGGAGATCATTGAAGGTTCACGGAGATCACCGAGAAGGTTCGGCTACTTGCCAAAGACTAGCTGAACTCGCCATAAGACTAGAAGCCTGTTGGGAGTCCGCCGGAAGAAATCCGAGGGTGTATCGGAAGTCCACCGAAAGTTCGTCAGAAGAAAACTCGACGTTGCCGATTAAAAACTTGCTTAGGACTATGTCTTAATTTCATAGTTTACATGTAATTAGGGTTAGGATTAAAGGTTAATCATATAACCTGGTTAGGGGCCAATTGGGCCCGAGTTTGGACTTGTTTGGGCCATGTTTGGAGCCCAACCAGTGAGCTAAAATAGTCTAGGCAATGGCACCGCCAGACTAGGCAATGGCACCACCTAGAACCCGAAGGATCGAGCGATGATATGGCCGGACTAGGCGGTGGCACCACCCAGCACCCGAAAGATCGGGCGGTGGCACTACCACCGATAGGCGGTGGCACCACCAGTAAACGGTCAATATGACATTGACAAGTGGTGGCACCGCCAGCTCCAGGAATCTAAGAGGAATTCAAAATTTGGAGCCCAAATTTGAATCCTCTTGGGGTCTATAAATACCCCTCAATTCTCAACAGAGAATACAATATTTGAGAAGTTAGAGATTGAGATAAAGCCTTAGCAAAGTCTTTAGCAAGTCTTGTTTTTAATAGCATAAGTGTTTACCTCCCTCTTTCTCTTTGAAAATCTGTAAGAGTGTGAACCACTTGTAAAAGGTTGTAAGAGGGGTATTTATCCTTCTCCTTCAAAATGATTTGCTAGTGGAAGTTAGGAGCCTCATCGAAGAAGGCTTAGCAAGTGGATGTAGGTCATTTGACCGAACCACTTTAAATTGGTGTGTTTCTTGAATGTGTGAGTGTTTACCTTTCTGAAACCATTATTTATATAGCAGCAAGCTTTTGGTTTTCATTTCTTTACTTTACTCTAGCTTTTGGTTTTCATTTCTTTACTTTACTCTAGCTACTTTTACCAAGTCATTCTTTGTCGAATCTGTTAGGATTGGAACGGCACTAATAGAGGGGGGTGAATTAGTGCAGCGGATTAAAACTTGTAAATTTGAAAATGATTTTGTAAATACGTAGAGATCTCTATTTGTCAATAACATGGAGAAAGTAGCTCGAGTAAAGTGAGAAGATGAAAACTGAAAGCTTGTTGCTATGTAAATAACGGTTTCAGAAAAGTAAATACTCACATATTCAAGGAACACACCAATTTAAAGTGGTTTGGTCAAAATAACCTACATCCACTTACGAAGCCTTCTTCAATGAGGCTCCCAACTTCTACT
Organism: Musa acuminata AAA Group; assembly: GCF_036884655.1. Classification (NCBI taxonomy): domain Eukaryota; kingdom Viridiplantae; phylum Streptophyta; class Magnoliopsida; order Zingiberales; family Musaceae; genus Musa; species Musa acuminata. The sequence goes on from NC_088340.1 coordinate 18,416,578, forward strand.
AGCAAATCACTTTGAATGGGAAGGACAAATATGTTGGGAAAATCTTTGGGAGCAACATCATATGCGTAGCAGAAGAATAATAAAACAAAATCCCTGATTCCCAAAGATATGTTCGTCATCATACGAAGATTGGTGTACAAAATCCGGGAAACTGAAAAACTGCATATAGAATAGATTGTGTTACCTAGGGAGATCATATATCCCTATTTCCTTATAGATTCTTAGGAGAGGGTGAAGGATGTCAAGCATCCTCATCTCTAGTGGTGATCAATACAGCAGAGCTGTGACGACGCTCCTCAAAACTCCAAACCTGCTTTGAGGTGGAGAGGGGAAGGAGAATAGGAGAGGTAAGCAAAAGCTCTAGCCTTTAAGGCTCTGAATCCCTCCTATTTATAAAGGTCCTCTATCAAACCCTAATGGATCCTCGTCTAGTGGGTATTGGATCTACATCCAATAACCCAAGCCTTTTAGATTAGTGGATCTCTATCCAATAATCTCTAATGGGCTCTTATTGGATCTCGTCCATGGGATCCAATAATACAAGGGCTTATAGGATATCCAATAAGACAGGACTATGTCGGATATCTCATATCCGAACCTCTACTCATCGCCATGCCTACCATATGTGTGTGACCCTCTAGGCCTAATATCGAGCTGGCCGTGAGTCGTACCTGTCAGAACTCCTTCTAACTCAGTGAATTATTATCTCTGTAATAATTCACTTAACTCATCAACTACGGACGTACTAGGCCACTATGCCGTAGACCCCAAACGATACAGAGGAATCCAATCCATTGGACATGTCTGTCCTCAATTACCGTGTACCTATATCCCTCATCCATCTAATATCCCAGAGACCGTATATCGAGCATGGTGCTGTCAGACCCATACAGTTTCTACTCGAGTCTCGCTCTAATTGGATTCTCCTATAGAACTCTTTCTCTCTTAACCCGAATGACCCTAGCCAAGGATTTGTCTGAGCAAGAACACATGGGATATTCCTCTCATGACGCCGAGAGTGGATGATCCTCTATCGACACTCAATAGCCCTCGTAAGGTCGACTACCACTCCCAATGACCAGCTGTACTAGATCTAGGACAGTCAAACCTATAAGTCTGGTATCAAAGAGTAGAGCACTCATACAGGACATCCTTGGTGTCTCAAGTCTAAGGACCAGATATACCACTAGGACTACGAAATCGCTGTTTGACAATAAGGCATCATCAACCATCCAGCATTCCATAAGCGGATAAATCAGTGAACTCATTCCCCAATGAGCACCTGTACTGTATCCCTAGTGTCCCTACACGAGCATCTATGAGACCCGCTACATCTATCATATGGACGGGTATACAGCACACCAGTCTGTCCGGTTATCACGATGTCCCTCTCGAGTAACCTATGACCAGGATTATTTAGGATATATGTTTAAAAGTGAATCGATCTCATTTTCGTGATCTCATCTCGATCTGATTCTCATTGCACAAATCCAAGGACATCACAATATATATATATGCATATATGAAATAGTTATAAAGTGATATATGTCAAAATATAATAAGCAAAAAAGATTCTATATCAAGTCACACGTGCCATCACTCACGAGATTGGCTTGCTGGGCACCTATGACTAGCATTCTCCCACTTGACCTAAAGCCAATCACCTATGTGTCTGATCCCCATCAGACCCTTGTGATGCTCAAAGACAATCTGAGACAATGACTTTGTTAGTGGATCTACAATGTTATCTTCGGACGGAACTCTTTCCACTACTACATCTCTTCGGATTACAATCTCTTTGATAAGGTGGAACCTCCTCAGAACATGCTTAGATTTCTGATGAGACCTAGATTCCTTTGCTTGAGCAATCACCCCGTTGTTGTCGCAATATAAAGAGATCGGCTCCTCGCTACCCGGCACGACTCCCAAATCTGTGATGAACTTCTTCACCTAGACTCCCTCCTTTGCTACATCTGATGCAGTAATGTACTCCGCCTCTGTGATCGAGTCAGTAGTAGTATCTTACTTGGAACTCTTCCAACACACTGCTCCTCCATTCAATGTGTACACATACCCCGAATTTGACTTGTTATCATCGACATCAAACTGAAAACTTGAGTCTGTGTAGACTTCAACCTTAAGGCTACTACCTCCATATACTAATAAAAGATCCTTAGTCCTTCTCAAGTACTTAAGGATACACTTTTCTGCTTTCCAATGCTCCAAGCCTAGATCAGCTTGATACCTGCTTATGACACTCAAAGCATGTGCTATATCAGGCCTAGTACATAGCATGGCATACATGATAGACCCTATTGCTGAGGCATAAGGTATCATATCCATGTTCGCCCTTTCTTCTGGAATCTTTAGGGACATACTCATAGAAAGCGATATCCCATGTCTCATCGGTATGAGACTTCTCTTGGAATTTTTTCATGCCAAACCTTTTGACAATGGTTTCTTTGTACCTGGACTGGGACAAGCCAAGCATCCTCTTGGATCTATCTCTATAGATTCGAGTCCCCAAGATATAGGATGCTTCCCCTAAGTCCTTCATGGAGAAGTGTCTAGATAACCAAGCCTTTACTATGGATAGCATTCCTACGTCATTCCCAATGATCAGGATGTCATCCACATATAACACCAAAAAGGTGATAGTGCTCCCACTTACCTTCCTATATACACAAGGCTCATCTTCGTTCTTAACAAAATCATAAGATCTGATTGCCTCATCAAATCTTATGTTCCAACTTCAAGAAGCTTGCTTTAGTCCATAAATGGATCTAAGCAACCTACACACCTTATCTGAGTAGTTCTTGGATACGAATCCCTCAGGTTGCATCATATACACCTCCTACTCGAGGTTTCCATTAAGGAATGCAATTTTCACATCCATCTGTCAAATCTCATAATCATAGTGTGCTGCAATAGCCAATAGAATTCTGATGGATTTTAGCATTGCTACGGGTGAGAAGGTTTCATCATAGTCAACACCTTGCCTTTGACGATACCCCTTAGCCACTAGCTTTGCTTTATAGGTCTCTACCTTTCCATCTACTCCGATCTTTTTCTTAAAGATCCACTTGCAACCGATGGGTACAATACCTTCGGGCGTATCAACTAGGTTCCAAACCTTATTGGAGTACATAGAATCCATCTCAGAATTCATGGCTTCTTGCCACTTCCCGGAGTCTATACTCATAATAGACTCTTTGTAGGTCTGAGGATCAATATCCTCAACATCTTCTCCTCTAATATATCCCACATATCTCTCAGGAGGATGGGATACTCTATCAGACCTACGTAAAGTTGAAACTTGTGTATTAGGTACCTGAACAGACTCGGGTTGTAGAGTGGTGCTTGAGCTTGGTTCTCCAACCTCGCTCAACTCTATCATTCTCCCACTATCTCCACCAAGAATGTGTTCCTTCTCAAGGAACACTGTTCTCTTAGCTACAAAGACTTTTTGGTCCTCGAGATGATAGAAATAATACCCACAAGTTTCCTTGAGGTATCCCACAAATTTGTATCACTTTGTCCTTGATTCTAACTTATCGGGGTTGTGTCTTTTAATGTGGGCAGGGTAGCTCCAAATCTTAACAACCTTAAGATCAAGCTTCTTCCCTTTCCATATCTCATATAGTGTAGACACCACCAACTTAGTTGGAACTCTATTCAAAAGGTAAGCTACGGTTTCTAGGGCATATCCCTAGAATAAGATGGGTAGGTCAGCGAAACTCATCATGGACCATACCATATATAATAGCGTATGATTCCTCCTTCCAGAGACACCATTGAGCTGAGGTGTATAAGGAGGTGTCCATTGGGATAATATCCTATGGTCCTTAAGGAACTGAGTAAACTCGGTACTTAAGTACTCACCTCCTCGATCTGATCGAAGAGTTTTGATACTCTTTCAAATATGGTTCTCCACCTCATTCTTATACTCTCTGAATTTCTCAAAGGCCTTAGACTTGTACTTCATTAAGTACACATATCCATACCTTGAGAAATCATCAGTAAAGGTAATGAAGTAGGAGTAACCACCAATGGTATGAGTTGACATGGGTCCACATATATCACTATGTATGAATTCTAATAGCTCAATGGCTCTCTCTACAGTTCCACTAAATGGAGAGTTGTTCAGTTTTCCACGAAGGCAAGGCTCGCTAGTTGCATATGACACATAGTTGAATGGATCTAGATATATATAATTTAGCAACTTTTGAATCCTTCTTTCATGGATGTGACCTAGCCTATAATGCCACAGGTATGCACTATTCATCTCATCTCGTTTCCTCTTGGACACATTTACATTCATGATATGTACCTGAAGCTTCATCAAGCTTTTGTTTCGCCCTTTCTGCAAGGTACTCTTTGCAATTCCTCTTCTAGTGCCCATCTTTACCATAGTGGAAGCACTGGCCTTTGTACTTTGCTAGGTCTTTCTTAGCAATATTTACTTTACCTAGTCTACCCTTGCCCTTTCCCTTCTTAAGGGACCTTTCTGCTTTCCTTTTCTTTCTGGTCTCATCAGTGTAGAGAACTGGCTTCTCTTTCTTAATAGTACTCTCTACCTCCATCAACATATTGAGGAGCTTTGGGAGAGTCACCTCAAGCTTGTTTATATTAAAATTCATTATGAACTGTGAAAAGGAATCCGGTAGGGACTGAAGCACAATGTCCACACACAAGTTATCCTCTAGGACCATTCCTAGACCTGTGAGTTTCTCTATCCACTCAATCATCTTTAGGACATAGTTCTGAACCAGTGTCCCCTTAGTCATCCTAGCGCGGAAGAGGCTCTTGTATATCTCATATCGCTGAGTCCTTCCCTGTTCCTCAAATAATTTGTGGACATGTAGGAGAATGGATTTGGCATCCATCTTTTCATGTTGTCTCTATAACTCAGGAGTCACAGAGCCCAACATATAGCACTGAGCAAGAGTGGAGTCATCAATGTACTTCACATAGCGAGTCATCTCATCCTCACTTGCCCCTTCTTCAGGCATAGGCATCACTATATCAAGGACGTACATGATTTTCTCCATCGTGAGAATAATTCTCAAGTTACGGAGCTAATCCGTATAATTTAGACCTGTGAGGCGGTTGACATCAAGTATGCCATGTAAGGGATTTAAAAGCGACATTTTCTGAAAATAAAGATACAGTAGAAATGAATAACATGCAGATTTTGCAGTAATAAACTATCAAGATATGGACTTCTATCTTAATATGCTCCCACTATTTTACTAACGAGTCATGCGACACCCTCAGCACATGAAACGAAAGTCTCCGGTATACTTCTAGTGGGGATCAGGATCCAATCAGCGTCTTAGTGTAACCTCGAGGGACTCGACCAATCACACTAAGCCTAAAAGGTAGGCAACTCTTGTCGATCGCAACTCCTTGTGATTCCTGTCCTGTTCGACCTCGGAATCATCATGGTCTCGAGGGACTCAACCAACCATGATGCTTGGTTAAGTCAACACCTTCGTTACAAAATGAGTCTGATTTGATGATATACCCTCGAGGGACTCGACCAAGCACACCATGTCCTCAGGTCACCGATGACATCTTTATGTCGTTAGAAAGATAGCGAATCGCGATATAGGTAAGTCTCGAGGAACTCGACCAACTCAACCTACATCGGGAATCGGTTCCTTCTTATAACGATGGAAGGTCACTTGGGTTAATCTAATTGCCTCACGTTTACCGACTTAATATTATCGAGAGAGATATTTCTATGATTTGGTCTCCTAATATGACATGTCACACATATACATATTTAATATATATCTACATCGCATGCAAATATATATACATATATAGTATGTGTATAAGCAATCACACCAGATGATCATGGACCACAACCTAATGTGATTAGGCTCGAGCCAGTAGGCCTAATCACTCACATCAAGATCTATGTCTGCAACGGTGCATCTTCATGTCCTGTGATCGTTCATCTCGTCTTCGTCGGTTCCGTCGATATCTCGATGCATCTTCATGCATCGCGATCGTCTGTCTCATGGGTCCCGTTATCACATCTACGCTCCCGCTACGCCTCATGTGATTACAACTTAATCATAGGCACGCAAGTCACATAATAAACGAGAAATATAATAGAGGCTCGCAGACCCCAATAATAACAATCATAAGTACACACATCACACGGTCTATGATCATCCGTCCACATATCATACATCACATGTATAAATAATCATCATCATGTAGGACTACTAGATAATAATAAAAATAATAATCAACTAAACTTTTTAATTAATTAGTATTTTATGAAATCAGGGTCATATAGGGAATTTCTTAATTCCTAGGAGTATTTTCGTAATTTAGACAAAAGATATAAATTGAAATTTCTCAAATTTCGAGGGGCAAAACTATCTTTTGCCCAGAAAACCCTAATGCCCTCATCCTCCCCTACTACTGCTGCCGTCGCCTCCGCCACCCTACTGGTGGCGGGCTGTCCGGTGGAGGGCGGGGTCGCTGCCTTCGCCTGCAGGTGGTACGTCCGCTAGCGGCGCTGCCCCTGCAGTTGGGCACCCTCGCGGGTGGGCGCCATCCCCTCCGCGGGTGGTTCTGCCCGTGAGGCAGCGTCCGTAGGCGGTGCTGCCTCGTCGGGCGGCCGCCCCTACTAGGTTTTTGCCCGCGAGAGCAGCGACCACAGGCGCCGCTGTCCTTGTGGCTGCTGCTGCAGGCTGCCTGCTTGCACGTAGATGGCAATGCTGCCATCTGCGATGGCAGCAAGGGAAGCAACAGTTGCTGCCCTTTTTCGCTTTTGCGTCAATGATTTTGATGTCAAAAGCTTCTCCAAAACACAACACACGCAGTTTAAAACCAATCTATCGCACGAACAACCTGGCTCTAATACCACTGTTGGGAAAATCTTTGGGGGTGACATCATATTAGCAGCAAAAGTACAAGAAAACAAAATTCCCGATTCCCAAAGATATGTTCGTCATCATGCGAAGATTGGTGTACAAAATCTGCGAAACTGAAAAATTGTATATAGAATAGATTGTGTTACCTAGGGAGATCGTATATCCCTATTTCCTTATAGATCCTTAGGAGAGGGTGAAGGATGTCAAGCGTTCTCATCTCTAGCGGTGATCCACACAGCAGAGCTGTGACAACGCTCCTCAAAACTCCAAGCCTACTTTGAGGTGGAGAGGGGAAGGAGAATAGGAGAGGCAAGCAAAGGCTCTAGCTTATGAGGCTCTGAATCCCTCCTATTTATAGAGGTCCCCTGTCAAACCCTAATGGATCCTCGCCTCGTGGGTATTGGATCTGCATCCAATAACCCAAGTCTTTTAGATTAGTGGATCTCTATCCAATAATCTCTCATGGGCTCTTATTGGATCTCGTCCATAGGATCCAATAATTCAAGGGCTTATTGGATATCCAATAAGACAATGGCTCCATCGGATATCTCATATCCGAACCTCTACTCATCGCAATGCCTATCATATGTGTGTGACCCTCTAGGCCAAATATCGAGTAGGTTGTGAGTCATACCTGTTAGAACTCCTTCTAACTCAGTGAATTATTATCTCTATAATAATTCAGTTGACTCATCGACTACGGACGTACTAGGCCACTACGCCGTAGTCCCCAAATGATACAGGGGAATCCTATCCATTGGACCTGTCTATCCTGTTAAGATCAAGAGCACTAAGAGGGGGGGGGGGGGGTGAATTAGTGCAGCGGAAAACTTTCGACGATTAAAACTACATTCATACGATAAAACCAATTTCTGTCTTAATGCCGATTCGGAAAATACTTAACTATGAAACACGTTCGTAAATGAGTAGAAGGAAGTAAGCTACTGAGGTGGTTTGCAATAAAGATAAGATGCTCAAAGTAAATGCAAACTGAGATTTAGAGTGGTTCGGTCAATCTTGACCTACATCCACTTTTGGCTTCCTCCTCCGATGAGGTCACCGACGTCCACTAGAGGCCTTCCTTCAATAGGCAAAGGCCAATCACCCTTTTACAGTTTCACTCCTTTTAACGGGCTTGGGAGACAACCCTTACAAACTTTTCTCTCCTCTCTTGAAAGATCAAAACTTGGAAGAAAAGAGGGAGAAGAACTTCTAGCCTTTATAACACTTTTGAGCTCTAAAATCACAGAGCAAGATCAAGCTTTCCGTGCTTTTTTTGTTCTCCTTTCATTGCTGAAAGGGTGGGGTATTTATAGGCCCCAAACTAGTTTGAATTCTGAGCTCAAAACTGTCATCTCCCGAAATTCTAAGGTCTGGCAGTTGCACCGCCTAGCAGAGCTCGGAGACTGAGCCTCTGGGCGATGCCACCTCTTGTTAGGGGCGGTTGCACCACATGGCAGAGCTCGGAGACTAAGCCTCTAGGCGGTGCCACCTCCTATCAGGGGCGGTTGCACCGCTTGGCAAAGCTCGGAGACCGAGCTCAGGCGGTTCCACCGCTTGTCAGGGGCGGTTGCATCGCCCAGTCTTGCTCAAAGACTGAGCCCAGGCGGTGCCACCGCCTGACTGGGGCGGTTGCACTGCCCAGTCTCGCTCGGAAATTGAGCCCAAGCGGTGCCACTACTTGACCTGGGCAGTTGCACCGCCCAGCTTTCCTAGGAGACTATCTCCTAAGCGGTGCTACCACCAACCCTAACAGTGCCACCGCCTAGCAGGAATTCTGGTCCGAATAGGTTGATCCATTCGGCCCAATTAGGGTCTATCAAGGGCCCAATTACCCCTAGATTAAGTTAATGAGATCGCCTCTCATTCTTAACTTAATCTACATGCTAACTATGATATTTCTTAAGACATTTATTGCAACTTGCTCCGGTGCATCAATCGCTTCTTCCGGCGAGCTTCCGGCGAACTTCCGGCGAACATCCGACGAACCTTCGGCGATGCTCCGGTGGACTTCCGACAAACTCTTGGACTTGCGACGATCCACTTGGCGAGTTTCGATGAGCTTCTTTGGCAAGCTCTTGGACTTTTCGGATTTGTTCCCGCAGAACCTCCAACGACCGTCAGGACTTCCGTCGAACTCTCGAACCCCCAACGTGATCATAGTCTTAACTCCGGTGCAACTCATATTGCATGTCTTACTTCCATCGTAGTTAATCCTACACATGTAAAACAAAACTTCGATCGAGACAATTAATCCTAAGCAATTAATCAAGTTGTCTGGCATGTCATTGGTCCCTCGACGCTTCGTCTGATTATTCGATGCATCGTCCTCTCCTGCGGCCTATTGCCCAATCGGCCAGTTGACTCTGCAACTCCGATATCCTTGGCACAATACCTGCTCTTCTTGGCTCGATGCTTGAGTCCATGGCCCGAAGCCTTTTGTCGATACGTCGACTGATCCACTAGCCCGACGTCCAATCTTCTGACATGTTCCTCTGGCACAACATGATTTTTCCTACTTTAATTATCTCATCCTGATCGAAACATCTTGTGTCACTCAAAATATAGATTAAAACATAAACACAATTATCAATTAGTTTCATCATCAAAATACGAGATTCAACAATCTCCCCCTTTTTTATGATGACAACCACTTGATGACGGAGTTAACCTTAACTCCCGGAGTTTAAACAAACTCCCTCTATCAATATGCCATATTGATAGAACCTTGAATTCAAACTAAATTCAAGTCATTGCAATATTCATTATGAATACTTGCAACACGTCATCATGAACTTATGCATAAACTTATGCATAACATTATACTTCTCCCCCATTGTCATCAACAAAAAGGAGAAATCCAACTATTCTTGTGTTTGGAGTATTAATTCAACTTATTGCATGAAAAATAGATTATCAAATTTTATCATCATGCAATCAAGCAATTAAAGATGTGCAAGTTTAGCATGTTTGCTTTTCATGAGATAGCAACTATTTGCTTCTCTTTAGACTACAAACTAGTAATTTTTACGATATGTAAGTTTTACTATATACAAGCTAGCAAAGATTTCGAAAGCTAATGCAAGATAGCTTTCTTGTGTAAGCTCATGATTCTTGCTTCCTTTACAATGTTTGAGCTTGCAATTTTGCTTTCGTTGCAAAGTGCAAATTTAGCATGTTTAGCATCTTGAGATAGGCAAGATAGAACATTTTTGCATTTTCTTGAGATTTCAAGCTAGCAATTCTCGGTGATGTTCAAGATAGCAATTTCTTCTCTTTTGAAAAGTGCAATTTTTGCTTTCTTCTTGAATTGTGCAAGCTAGCTATCTCCCCCTTTGTCATTGTCAAAAAGAAGGGAAGACCCTTTCTAAAGAAGGGAAGGTCCTTTATGTCAATTCCTAAATCATGACAAAGGTGAGTAATTATTCTTATTTCAAAATTTCATAATTGAGATAAACCTTGAAATCAAATTAAGGTAATTTTAATCATGATTCACATCATATGCAATACATCACATACATTATAATAAAAAGCATGAGTATAGCATGCATCATTTTAGCAACAAATCATAGCATTTCATCAGATGGCAAGATATCAGCAAGTAAAATTATGATGCAAGTTCTTGATATCTTAACGTGATGCAAACATGGCATATGGCAATCATAGCATTTCTATCATCAATTTACCATATATTTCATTGCAAGCTTCTTTTGATATCTTAACATAATTCAAATTCAAATATGGCACTCATAGCATCAATTCATATATTTCTCCCCCCCCCTTTGTCATCAACAAAAAGGAGAATGATATAAGCAAATTTTAAACGTAAGTGCGGTAATGATTGATGCCATAACTAGGTTTATGTCACTTTTCAACAATGAGTGATAGGATATCAATTATACAAACATTATAAGGAAAACATGACATGGAGATAGCTTTCATTACTTCTTCCTTTTTATTTGTTATTATCTTTTTGCATGAAGGAGGAAAGTCACTTGTGAGCTTACTCGAATGAAGTTAAAATTAATAAGATATTAAAACACACCTCATTTTTACAAGGATCAAGATATATGTGTGAATCAAATCCTTGCACGTAAAACTATTTCTCTAAAGATATAAGAAGGAATCATCAAATCCATTTCTCGAAAGATATTTTTCACATGATAAGTCTATGAGAGATGCATTTTCTAGTTGATTCCATATGTCAAAAATCAATGATATGAATCAAACTCGATATGACATATGTTTATTAAGTCCGGAAGAGAATAATGTGTCGAGAAAATCCGATTGTTAGGATCAAGAAGATCCGAAAATAAACTTTAACACTTTCATGCATACAGACAAGGTTTTGCTATAGATTTTTAAATTCAATCATGAAGATAAAACATGCTTATTATCATGAAAATTTTTGTATCCAAAACACATAATTTTCAACATGTTATTAAGGCATGTAATTATGTAAAATTCTCATTATAGCAATTATATCCTACCATGCATGATCAAAATTTCTCCCCATTTTATCATTGTAAACAAGAAAGAAGAAGGGAAGAACAAAATAGTGTAAAATATTTTAATCATTTCAAGGCATACAAGCCATAAATACAATCATATCATGTCATGAAAGATAAAATCACTTGAATACCAAAAGACATGATTCATTTTGACATATCTCCACTTTAAATAAAAAATAAAAAGAATTCTTAGGAGATCATGATATAGATAGAATTCATTCAATCTTGTAAGAGAACAAGATATTAATTCATGCATATAAAATCTTGACTTAAGCATAAGATATCTCAATTTATAAATTTCAAAAAATCAAGATAAAGCTCATTTAAATCATCAAATCAAGATCATTTTCAAGAGATTCACAAAAGTAATACAAATAGATTCATTAATTTTCCTTTTTGAAAAATCAATAAAGTTGAAAAAATAAATTTTTCAAGAAGAAACCTTTCCACTTTTTAGTTGTTTTAATTCATGAGATTTATTTCATACATGCATGTTCTTTTCTTTTATGCCAAATAAAACATGCATCAACGTTTAGAATCGAAAAATGAATTTCGTCATAAAAACCATCAAGACCAAATCATCATGTATAACTTTTAAAATCTAATTCATAAAATCGTCAATCATGGTATCAAAAATATTTAATATTTTCATTACATCATTATGCATTACTTCAAATCAAACATGATTTCATTTAATCAAAATCGAGAAATTAGTTAATCAAACATGATATCATTCAACAATGTTAATCAAACATGACACACATTATTACTTCTTAACCACATATAGCATGATTTCATAAGGCATTTTTAATCATTTTGTTTATCATAAACATGTAATTTTCATGATTATTTTCAAAATTACTAGAATGATAAGCATGATTCCTAATTTTTACATTTTCATTATAAAACATGTAATTTTCAAAAAAATTAATTTTAAACAAAAAAAAGGAAAATGCATCATGAAAAATATCAAGTAATTTCAAAATAAATTAAGGGGGTTTCGATTACCTCATCGTTGAATGCCGTTAAGGCATAGTTTGCCACCTCGCCTTTCTTGATTTTCTCCTTGTCTTCGGAGGAGCTCGACTCATCCCACTTTGTGTTCTTGTTCTTGTGTTTAAAGTAAGTAGTTCCGTTCTTTTTGTTCTTAAATTTTTGTTTCTTTAATTTTTTAAATTTCATTTGTAGTTCTTGTTCTCCATCACTTGAGCTTATGCTCGAGTGGTCTTCAAATGTTCTATGTCCCAAATCCTTCCTATTCTTTGGAAGGTTGTTTTGTTCATCATGTGCATTGTGCACCATTTCATATGTCATCAACGAACCAATTAGTTCTTCAAGTGGAAAAATATTTAAATCTTTTGTTTCTTGTATTGTCGTTACTTTTGATTCCCAAGCTTTAGAAAGTGATCGTAAAACTTGACTAACAAGTTCAAAATTTGAGAAACATTTACCAAGGGCTTTTAAACCATTAACAACATTCGTGAAACGGATGTACATGTCAACAATAGTTTTGCTCGGCTTTATTCGAAAAAGCTCGAAATCATGCATCAAAAAATTTACTTTAGAATCTTTTACACTACTTGCGCCTTCGTGTGTGATTTCAAGAGTGCGCCAAATATCAAAAGTCGTTTCGCACGTAGAAATTCGATTAAACTCATTTTTGTCCAAAGCGTAAAATAAGGCATTCATAGCCTTTGCGTTTAAAGAAAAATACTTCTTCTCCAAATCCGACCATTCGTTCATCGGTTTAGAGGGAAGTTGAAAACTGTTTTCAACAATATTCCATAAATCCAAATTCATAAAAATCAAGAAAACTCTCATTCGAGTTTTCCAATAAGTGTAGTCCAATCCGTTAAACCACGGTGGACGAACAACCGATAAGCCATCTTGAAAACCATGAAGAGCCATTTCTCTCGGGTGTCAATCCGAAATGAGAAATACTAGGCTCTAATACCAATTGTTAGGATCAAGAGCACTAAGAGGGGGGGGGGGGTGAATTAGTACAGCGGAAAACTTTTGATGATTAAAACTGCATTCGTACGATAAAACTGATTTCCATCTTAACATCGATTCGAAAAATACTTAATTATGAAACACGTTCGTAAATGAGTAGAAGGCAGTAAGCTACTGAGGAGGTTTGCAGTAAAGATAAGATGCTCAAAGTAAATGCAAACCGAGATTTAGAGTGGTTCGGTAAATCTTGACCTACATCCACTTTTGGCTTCCTCCTTCGATGAGGTCACCGACGTCCACTAGAGGCCTTCCTTCAATAGGCGAAGGCCTACCACCCTTTTATAGTTTCACTCCTTTTAACGGGCTTAGGAGACAATCCTTACAAACTTTTCTCTCCTCTCTTGAAAGATCAAAACTTAGAAGAAAAGAGGGAGGAGAACTTCTAGCATATCCTTAGTTACCATGGACCTATAGTCCCTCATCCATCTAATATCCCAGAGACCATATATCGAGCATGGTGCAGTCAGACCCATACAGTTTCTACTCGAGTCTCGCTCTAATCGGATTCTCCCAGAGAACTCTTTCTCTCTCAACCTGAATGACCTTGGCCAAGGATTTGTCTGAGCAAGAACACATGGGATATTCCTCTCATGACGCCGAGAGTGGATGATCCTCTATCGACACTCAATAGCCCTCGTAAGGTCAACTACCACTCCCAATGCCCAACTGTACCAGATCTGGGACAGCCAAAGCTATAAGTCTGGTATCAAAGAGTGGAGCACTCATACATGACATCCTTGGTGTCTCAAGTCTAAGGGCCAGATATACCACTAGGACTACCGAATCGCTACCTCACAATAAGGTATCATCAACCATCCAGCATTCCGTAAGCGGATCAATCAGTGAACTCATTCTCCAATGAGCACATGTACTGTATCCCTAGTGTCCCTACACGAGCAATTATGAGATTTACTGCATCTATCATATGGACAGGTATACAGCACATCAGACTGTCCGGTTATCACGATATCCCTCTCGAGTAACCTATGACCGGGATTATTTAGGATATGTGTTTAAAGGTGAATCGATCTCATTTTCGTGATCTCATCACGATCCGATTCCCATTGTACAAATCTAAGGATATCACAATATATATATATGTATATATGCAATAGTTATAAAGTGATATATACTAAAATATAATAAGCAAAAAAGATTCTATATCAAGTCACACGTGCCATCACTCACTTGATTGGCTTGCTGGGCACCTATGACTAGCAAAATACCCCTCTTACAACCTTTTACAAGTGGCTCACACTCTTACAAATTTTCAAAGAGAAAGAGGGAGGTGAACACTTAAGCTATTGAAAACAAAACTTGCTAAAGACTTTGCTAAGGCTTTTATCTCAATCTTTTACTTCTCAAAGGTTGTATTCTCTATTGAGAATTGAGGAGTATTTATAGACCCTAAGAGGATTCAAATTTGGGCTCCAAATTTTAAATTCTCTTGGGTTCCCAATGTTGGTGGTGCCACCGCCTGTCAGTGTCTAACACTAACAGTCTACTGGCAGTGCCATCGCCCAGTCTGGCGGTACCACTGCCCGATCCTTGGGTTCTGGGCGGTGCCACCGCCCGGTCCGGCGGTTCCACCGCTCGGTCCTACGGGTCACTAGATGGGCTTCAAATCTGGCCCAAACTAGGTAATATCAAGCCTAGTTGGCTCCTAACCAGGATATAGGATTATCCCTTAATCCTAACCCTAATTACATATAAACTATGCAACTGAAAACATAGTCCTAAGCAAGTTTTCAACCGGCAAATGTCGAGTCTCCTTCCGACTAGCTTTCCGACGATCTTCTGGCGGACTTCTGATACACTCTCGGATTTCTTTCGGTGGACTCCTAGTAGGCTCCCGATCTTGTGGTGAGTTCAGCGAGTAGTCGAGCCTTCTCGGTGATCTCCGCGAACCTCCGACGATCTCTTTGGCGGACTTCCAAAAACTTCGACAAGTCCCCAATTTCTTCTCGGTTGGTTCCGGCAGCATCTCCGATTAATCTTCAAACTTTCGGCAAACTCTCGAACACCCATCAAATTTGACTCCGGTAGACTTGCTTTATGTCTTCAAGCTATTGTAGTTAATCCTATATAAGTATAGCAAAACTTGTTAGGATCGGAGCGGCACTAAGAGGGGGGGTGAATTAGTGCAGCGGTGAAGTGCGATAAACTTTTCACGATTTAAACACTTTTTGGAAACTTCGTACGATAAAAGCAACGTTTTCATTTAAAACCATTTCGATTGCGTTTTAACTTGAAGAGATAAGTAAGACGGAGACAAAGCAGTAAAGCATTAAAGTGCAAATGGTTTGCAGTAATATAAATGACAATAAGTAAATGCAAACCAGAGATTACGCCGATTTTACAGTGGTTCGGTCAAATGACCTACATCCACTTGCGAGGCCCCTCTTCGATGAGGCTCCCACCTTCCACTAGCAAATCTTTTGAAAGGAAAGGGTAAATACCCCTCTTACAACTTTTACAAGCGGTTCACTCTCTTATAGATTTTCAGCAAGAAAGAAGGAGGCGAACACTAGCAAATTGAAAACAAGAAAGGCAAAGACTCTTCTAAGACTTTTCTCTCAATCACTTGCTGCTCAAAAAGTGGTGTTCTCAGTTGAGACTTGAGGGGTATTTATAGGCCTCAAGAGGATTCAAATTTGGGCTCCAAAAAATTTGAATTCTCTTATGTTCCCGATGCTGGCGGTGCCACCGCCCAGCGCTCGGGTGCTGGACGGTGCAACCGCCCAGCCCAGGAGGTGTCACCGCCCAGCTCTCGGGTGCTGGGCGGTGCTACCGCCGAGCCAGGCGGTGCCACCGCCTGGCTCTCCGATTCACTGGTTTGGCCTAATTTTAGCCCAAACCAAATATGACTTTGGGCCCAGTTGGCCCCTAACCAGGATATAGGATTATCTCTTAATCCTAATCCTAATTACAAGTGAATTACATAACAAAAAAAAAAACATCCTAAGCAAGTTTTCAACCACGAACGTCGAGTCTTGTTCCGGCGAGCTTTCCGACGAACTTCTTCCGACGGACTCCCTGCAAGCTCCCGATCTTGTGATGACTTTAACGAGTAGCCGAGCCTTCTCGGTGATCTTCGTGAACCTCCAACAATCTCTTCGGCGAACTTCCAAAAATTCCGATAGGTTCCTGATTTCTTCTCGGTTGGTTCCGGCAGCATCTCCCACGATTCTTTGGACTCTTAAACGTCCATCGATCTTGACTCCGGTATTCTTGCTTTGTGTTTTCTGGTTATCGTAGTTAATCCTGCACACTTAACTCAATAATATGGATTAGATCAATTAACCCATCAATTGATTTTATCATCAAAATCCGAGATTCAACAATCTCCCCCTTTTTGATGATGACAATCAATTGATGACGGAGTTAAACATAACTCCCCCTATCTATATGCCATATTATGAGAAGATGAAAACACTTGAATTCCATCCATAGAATTCAAGCATAAACCGATAAGTTCTAACCGTAGAACTTATCGTTATTCTCATTAAGCAATAGTAAATACAAAACTTCGATGAAAATCATTTTCAAGTAGAATGATAAGAGACAATTTTTACTACGATAGGAGATAAAGATTTTCAACATGAATTTCATGATATAAATGTAAGGCAAGCTTTCAATATGATCAATCAATCTTGCGATATTCTCAAGGATTTTGCAAGGCATTTTGCAAGGCATATAAGACATTCATATCACACATGCTTTTGAAATTCATATAAGTCATGCTATCAAAATAGTACAAGTCATCACTTTTCTCCCCCTTTGTCATCAACAAAAAGGGAATGAGACTTGAAGAATATAACTTGTGATTATAATATCAGGAATTCAGCATTGATCATACGAAAATCCATCATCCAAAATTAAGTATGCTAAAATATTTACGCAGAGTTCACCTAAAGGAAAATTCAGCATTCATCCATTTTATCAAATCTCTTCTTTCTATGAATAGCACAAATTGTAGGTGTGCAAGGAAGAGATTGTGATTAAAAAATATCAAGTAGTAACTCCAATAAGTCAAGATCATAATTCGAATACAAACTCATTTAAATTTACATCGTCAACTTGAAACTCATAATCAAGCCATCAAAATCAATTTCGAGATTCATAAAATATCATAAAATCATTAATCTTGATCAGATGGGAGCGGTGTTTTACTCAAGATAGGATAAGATAATTTAACATGTCATTTAGAATCGAAAGAGAAGGATCAGATTCATCGAGGAACAGAGAGAGGATGAAAAACTTTACGGAAAATCCATTCAAACAAGTTTATTTTTAGGGACAATTTAACATACCTAATTCCCTTCTAATGAATTCAAATTGGTCTTCGTTCAAAGCTTTTGTAAATAATTGATGCTTTGTGTCAATGAATTCTAGAACAACATCATTGTTAAGGACATGATCGCGTATGAAATGATGCCTAACGTCGATGTGCTTAGTTCTAGAGTGCTGAATTGGATTTTTAGTAAGACATATGGCACTAGTATTATCACATTTTATGGGAATGTTTTTAAAGTGAATTCCATAGTCTTCTAATGTATTTTTCATCCAAATAACTTGTGCACAACATGCACTTGCGGCAATGTATTCGGCTTCCGCCGTAGATAGTGCAACTGAATTTTGTTTCTTGGAAGTCCAAGAAACAAGTGTATGTCCTAAAAATTGGCATGTTCCGGATGTACTTTTTCTTTCTATCCTGTATCCGCTAAAATCGACATCTGCATAAGCTATTAGATCGAATTTTTCAGATTTTGGATACCACAATCCTAAATTTGGAGTTCCTTTAAGATACCTAAATATTCTTTTAACACTCTTAAGATGAGAAAATTTAGGATTAGATTGAAACCTAGCGCAAAGTCCTACACTAAACATAATATCTGGTCTAGTCGCGGTGAGGTAGAGTAGACTACCTATCATTCCCCTATATGTTTTTTGATCAAAATTTTCACTATTTTCATCCATATCTAACTTAGTCGCAGTACTCATAGGGGTGTTTATTGCTTTTGAATTATCCATGTTAAATCGTTTTAACAATTCTAATGTATATTTGGATTGGTTAAGAAATATACCATCACTAAGTTGTTTGATTTGTAATCCTAAAAAGAAAGTTAATTCACCCATTAAACTCATTTCAAATTCATGACTCATACATTTGGCAAATGATTCACATAGTGATTCATCCGAAGAGCCAAAAATAATATCGTCAACATAAATTTGCACAATAAAAAATTTATTTTTAAAATGTTTAATAAACAATGTAATATCAACCTTGCCTTTGGTAAAATTATTTAAAATAAGAAAGGAACTAAGCCTTTCATACCAAGCTCTAGGAGCTTATTTCAAGCCATAGAGAGCTTTAGTCAATTTGAATACATGATTAGGAAGAAGAGAATTTTCAAATCCGGGAGGTTGTTCGACATATACTTCTTCGGAAATAAAACCATTCAAGAAAGCACTTTTGACATCCATTTGAAATAGTTTAAAATTATTACTACTAGCATAGGCAAGGAGCATCCTTATGGCTTCTAATCGAGCCACGGGAGCGAAGGTTTCTTCGTAATCGATACCTTCTTCTTGGTTGAAACCTTTGGCCACTAATCTAGCCTTGTTTCTAACCACGATACCATTTTCGTCTTGCTTGTTTCTAAAGACCCATTTAGTACCAATGACTAAATGGTCACTAGGTCTAGGAACAAGCTTCCATACCTTATTCCTCTCAAATTGATTCAATTCATCTTGCATTGCAATAACCCAAAAATCATCTTTTATGGCCTCGTCAATGCATTTAGGTTCAATTTGAGAAAGGAAGGCAGCATTAGCACAAAAATTCTTGAAAGAGGAATGAGTTTGAACCCCTTTTGATGTATCTCCTGTAATTAGCTCCTTTGGATGAGCATCTATATACTTCCATTCCTTAGGTAAGGAAATTTCCGAAGAAGGTGCATCCAAGTTGCTATTTTGAGGAGGAGGTTCATTTAAATTCAAATTATAAAAACCAAGATCATCATCAAAATTATTTTTTTTTAAATTAGAAATTTCATTAAAAACTACATGAATAGACTCTTCTATTACTAATGTTCTTTTGTTAAAAACCCGAAAAGCCTTAGAAACGAAAGAGTAACCAAGAAAGATGCCTTCATCGGATTTAGCGTCAAATTTTCCTAAGACATCCCTTTCATTCAAAATAAAGCATTTACAATAGAAAACTTTAAAATAGGAAATATTTGGTTTTTTGTTATTCCACAATTCATAGGGAGTTTTTGATAAGGATGGTCTTATTAGGACTCTATTCATGATGTAGCAAGCCGTATTTACGGCTTCGGCCTAAAAATACTTAGGTAAACTATGTTCATTTAACATAGTTCTTGCCATTTCTTGTAGGTTTCTATTTTTTCTTTCAACTACTCCATTTTGTTGGGGATTCCTCAGAGTGGAGAAGTTGTGATTGTATCCATTAACTTCACAAAAATTTTGAAAGTTACGGTTTTGAAAATCGCCACCGTGATCACTCCGAATTGATGAAATCATGAAACCTTTTTCGTTTTGAGTGAGTTTACAAAATTTAGAGAAGCACTTGAAGCAATCACTTTTGTGGACTAAGAAATAGATCCAAGTGTACCTAGTATAGTCATCCACAATTACAAACGCATATTTGCTTCCTCCTAGACTTGTTGTGTCAATTGGTCTGAATAAGTCCAAATGGATCAATTGTAGTGGTCTAGTGGTGCTAATTTGATTTTTTTGTTTGAAACTAGTTTTTATTTGTTTACCTAGTTGACATGCATCACATACTTTGTCCTTAGTAAACTTCATATTTGGAATCCCTCGTACTAATTCTCTAAATGAGATCTTAGATATTAGTTTCATGCTTGCATGGCCTAATCTCCTATGCCAAAGCCAAGCATCATCATTTAGAGCGGAGAAGCACATTTCATTACTTAGTTCATCAAGGTTGATGGTGTAGACATTATTTTGTTTTAATGCAATCATAGTCAAGTTATTGTTTGGTTTTTCGATAATACACATATTTGATTCGAATCTAACGATATAACCTTTATCGCATAGTTGACTAATACTCAAGAGATTATGTTTCAATCCATCAACTAGTAAAACATCATCAATGGAAAAATTAAATTTGTTACCAATAGTTCCCTTGCCAATGATTTTGCCTTTGTTGTTGTCTCCGAATGTGACGTACCCTTCTTCTTTGGTAGTGAGCATAGAGAAATGAGATGGATCTCCAGTCATATGTCTTGAGCATCCACTATCGAGATACCATCTCTTGCTCCTAGCTTGTGGGTTTGTCTACAAAAGAGGATGACTTTTAGGTACCCATTTGATTTTGGGTGCCTCAAAAATTGATCCACTAACTTTGTTATTTATTATTGAATCCTTTATAGTTCCTTTAGGAACCCATATTAATTTTTGTGAACTAATTTTTCTAAATGGACATTTGTAGGCAATATGTCCGGATTTGCAACAGAAGTTGCATTTCATATAAGAGGAAACATGTAATGTAGGTCCTTTTATGAAAGTGGTAGGATTTTGATGTAATCCTTTTACAAATCCAATTCCATTTCTATTTGCGACGTGACCCTTGTGTGCAAGGATCATATCTAATCCTTTGCTACCAACCTTAAACTTGTTTAAGGTTTCTTTAAGAAGAAAATTTTCATTTTTTATTGCTTCTAAATGCTCACACTTAGAGCATGGAGGAGTTTGAAGACTATCAAACTTATCTTGTAGCAAAGCATGCTCTTTCTTTAAGATACTTAACTTCTTGCTAACAGTTCTACATTCATCAAATAATTCATGAAAAGCGATAGAGAGTTCTTCAAAAGATAAATCTTCATTAAATAAATCACATACCTCTTCTCCTAAAGCCATTAGCGCGTAATGAGCAACTTGCTCGGTGTTGGACTCCTCTTCTTCGGACGCGCTTGAATCATCCCACGTTGCCTTGAGCGCCTTCTTCTTTGATGTTCTCTTTTTGGCTTGAGGACAATCGTTCTTGTAGTGTCCTGATTTTTTGCATTCATAGCAAATCACTTGGTCCTTCTTTTGTTCAAATTTATTTTTTGGACCATTGCAATTGATCCATATGGACTTGTTTGGACCAATTGCTATATCAAGCCTATGAGGTAACAAATATGCCTTTGTTATTGTTGACAATTATAGTAGATATACTTGGACTTACTTCTTAGCACATAAAAATGATTGCTTTAGGTATTTCTCTAAGTTTTGTAAACTTGTTCAAAATGAAAAAGGTTTTATGATTTCGTCAATTTGAAGTGATCACGGTGGTGAGTTTCAAAACCGTGATTTCCAAGAATTTTGTGAATCTAATGGATACAACCACAACTTCTCTACTCCAAAAAATCCTCAACAAAATGGAGTACTAGAAAGAAAGAATAGAAACTTACAAGAAATGGTTAAAACTATATTAAACGAACATAGCCTACCCAAATATTTTTGGGCCGAAGCCGTAAATACGGCATGCTATATTATTAATAGAGTTCTAGTAAGACCATTACTTTCCAAAACTCCTTATGAGTTGTGGAACAACAAAAAGCCTAACATTTCATACTTTAAAGTTTTCTGGAATAAATATTTTATTTTGAATGAAAACGATACCTTAGGAAAGTTTGATGCAAAATTCGATGAGAAAATTTTTCTTGGTTATTCTTCTATTTCAAAGGCTTTTTGAATCTTCAATAAAATAACTTTAGTTATAGAAGAATCTATTCATGTTTTTTTTAATAAAATTTTCGAAGTTAAGAAAAATGATTTTGATGATGATCTTAAATTTGATACTTTGAATTTAAATGAATCCCTTTCTCCATCAAGTAACTTGGATGTATCTTCTTCCGAACCTTTTTTACCGAAGGAATGAAAGTATGTAGATGCTCATCCAAAGGAGCTAATTATAGGACACATCGAAAGGGGTTCGAACTCATTCTTCTCTTAAGAATGTTTGTGCCAATGCTGCTTTACTCTCCCAAATTGAACCTAAATGCATTGATGAAGCCATGAAAGATGATTCATGGGTCATCGCAATGCAAGAATAATTGAATCAATTTGAGAGAAATGAAGTATGGAAGCTTGTTCCTAGACCAAATGATCATTTAGTTATTGGTACTAAATCAGTCTTTAGAAGTAAGCAAAATGAATTTGGTTTCTTGGTTTGAAACAAGGCTAGATTAGTGGCCAATGGTTTCAACCAAGAAGAAAGTATCGATTATGAAGAAACCTTCACTCTTGTGGTACGATTAGAAGCTATAAGGATACTCCTTGCCTATGCTAGTAGTACTTGATGGTTTGCTCCTTTGTTGGTTTGCTCCTCGTCTTCGGAGGTACTCGTTTCATCCCAAAGTGTTTTCTTCTTCTTCTTCAATTTATTTTTATTTTTTGATTCTTACTTTAAGTACTTTTTAAGTTTTATTATGAGAAGTTCAAGTTCATCATCACTTGAGCTTTCGCTCAAATGGTCTTCTTTTGTTCGATGTCTGAAATCCTTCCTGTTCTTTAGAAGATGGTGCTCAAGTTCTTCATGTATATTGCACGTTATTTCATAGGTCATCAAAGACCCTACAAGTTCTTCAATTGGTAAATGGTTCAAGTTTGTTGATTATTGAATAGCCGTTTCTTTTGATTCCCAAGTTTTAGAAAGTAAGCGTAAAACTTTATTCACAAGTTCAAGATTCGAAAAACATTTGCCAAGAGCTTTTAAACTATTGACGACATCCGTAAAGTGGGTCTACATATCAACAATAGTTTCACTTGGCTTCATTTGAAATAGCTCGAAATCATGCATTAAAAAATTAATCTTCGAATCTTTTACTCTATTCATGCCTTCGTGTGTGATTTCAAGAGTGTGTCATATATCAAAAGTTGTTTCGCAAGTAGAAACTCGATTAAACTTAGTTTTATCTAAAGCACAAAATAAGGCATTCATAGCCTTTGCATTTGGAGAAAAAGTCTTCTTCTCTAAATCATTCCAATGGTTCATTGGAAGAGAAGACCTTCAAAAACCGTTTTCAATAATATTCCATAAATTTAAATCCAAAGAAAGCAAAAAAATTCTCATTCGAGTTTTTCAATATGTGTAGTCCGTCCCATTGAACAAGGGAGGACGAATGAGAGAGTAACCCTCTTGAAAGCCAAAAAGAGTCATTTCTATTTATGTGTTAAACCAAATATGAAAAATGAGGTTCTGATACCAATTGTTATGAAAAGAGTTGGCACTAAGAGGGGGGGGTGAATTAGTGCAGTGGTAAAAATTATGTTTCTGAAAATTCTTCATACGTTGAAAATTGATTCCGGAAATATGCTTAGATTAAAAGAATATAGAAGAATGTAGCAAGTAATGAGAAGGTAGTTTGCAGTTTAAATTAAATTTCTTAAAGTAAAGGCAAACCAGATTTTTATAGTGGTTCGGTCGTCGTGACCTATATCCACTCCATTGATTCCTCTTCTATCGAGGCCATCGGCATCCACTATTGGCCTTCTTTTAATAGGCAAAGACCAACCACCTTTTACAACTCGATTCTCCTTTTATCGAGTTTAGGAGATAACCCTTACACCCCCACTTACTCCTCTCTTAAACTATTCTAATACTTAGAACTTTTGAGAGGAGTTCACATAAGATTGCAATAGCATTTCTTTCTATTTTTACTCTCAAGTCTTGTGTAGTTTAACCAGGGATGAGAGGGATATTTATAAGCCTCAAGTTGATTCAAAATTAGAGCCTAAAAATATCTCATCTCGGGTTTCCTAGGTTCGGGCAGTACCACTCCTAGTGTACATTGATACTACACTAGGAGGTACCACTGCTTGGCATTAGGCCACTGGGCGGTACCACCACCCAAACTAGCAGTACCACCATCTAGCACCCTGCCAAGGGTGGTACCACCGTCTGACACAATCTCGAAGACTGTGTCATAACGGTACCACTTCTTCTGTCACTATTTGGGCCTTTTATTGGGCCCAACACAGTCCTTACATGGGCCCAACTAGCCCATAATTGGGTTGGCCCAATTTCAATCCCAATTACATGCTAACTACGAAATCTAAGACATTTACTAAGCTAAACAAATCCGTAAGTCTAGTTTCTTCTAGCAAGCTTCTGGCGAACTTCCAACGATCTCTCGGCAATGTTCCAGCGGACTCCTAGCAAGCTCCTGGACTTCACGATAATCTTCTTGGCGAGTTTCGACAAGCTTCTCTGGTAAGCTCCGAGACTTCTCGGCTAGTTCATGCAAAACTTCCAATGAACTCTCGAACTCCCAACGAAATCACGTTCTTGACTCCGAGACTTCATTTTGCTTTATGCCTTGCTATCATAGTTAATCCTGCACATGTAAAAATATACTTCGATCTAGACAATTAATACTAAGCATAAATCATGTTGTCCGGCATGTCATTGGTCCATCGACGCTTCGTCCAATTCTTCGGCTCATCGTCCTCTCTTGCAGCCTATTGCCCAACCGGCCAGTTGACTTTACAACTCCGATATCCTTAGCTCAATATTTGCTCTTCTTGGCCCGATGCTTGAATCCATGGCCTGAAGCCTTCTGTTGATACATCGACCGATCCTCCGGCCCAACGTCCAATCTTCTGACATATTTTCCTCTGGCCCAACATGATTCCTCCTTCTTTAATTGTCTCATCCTGATTGAAGCATCCTGCGTTACTCAAAACATAAATCAAATCATAAACACTTATTAATTGGTTTCATCATTAAAATCCAAGATTCAACACTTATGTTGATGTCTTAAGAATAATTTTTGGCAATTCTAACTTAACGATTCTTCCAAAAAGCTGCGAACATTTACTACCTCTAAGCACTAAAATACTTCATCACATCCTGATAAGTATCATTCTCCCAAAGCAATATCATCATGATGAAGTAAGCCAAATGGAACTAGGTACCATGTATTGGATTATGAAGAGACATAACAATTGTTTTGGTTACCTAATCCAACAAAACATGATTAAACTATTAAAAAAGGACATGATGCTTCCATATGGTGGCTTAATCACAAGACTACTCTATGCCTATGATTTTGTCATTCCACCCGATGAAGAAGTTATAAAACTAGACATATTTAGTATCATAAATAGAAATCTACCTCGACAGATGAGATGTACATTCAGAAATGGTATATGGACTAGAATGCCTTGAAGAATTAATCCCTTCCAACCTGAACCAGAACCTAAAACACCAATTTTTAAGGGTAACATATCTCCTCCAACTGGTCCCTTTGAGGAATCACCTCCAGTAGAGCAAACACCTCCCTCATCTATCGACGACATAGGGACTCAGATGGATCGATTTGAACAATGTCAAGATCGACTTGAACAGCGCCAAGATCAAATTTTGACTGAGTTGTAACAAATTCATCAATAACTCAATACCCTATTTAGACATTTTGATTGGCCACCATCTGAATAATTAATTATGACTTTTTGCTGATGACAAAGGGGGAGAAATAGATGAAATCCCCTTCTTTTATTTGCTTACTTTAATGTTTATGTTGTTTACCTGCTTTAATTTCCATGTTATCTCTTCAAATGATGAGTATGATATCATGCTTACCTTGATGCTAAAAATTTCTGTCAATATCATGCTTATTTTGATGCTAAAAATTTTTGTGATTTTGACTCGAAAATGGATATCATACCTTGACATCATTTTGATAAATACTTGGTATTCTATTTTAAGAATATTAGATCATGATAGGAATCATGATGTGCATGTTGATAAGTTTAATGAACTTAACTTATCGGTTTGATTCTTGAATTCAAAGGCCTTGAATTCAAGAATGTCTTTTCTCAATTATGGCATATTGATGAAGAGAGTTAAGATTAACTCTATCACCAATTGGTTGTCATCATAAAAAAGGGGGAGATTGTTAAATCTTGGATTTTGATGATGAAATCAATTGGTAAATTATTTGATATAATCCAATGTCCTAACCACTAGACTATGGGACCAATGCTCCCATAGGGTTTCTGCTAGGTATCTATCATGTTGGTAAATTATGGTCACAATGGGTTTCTGCTAGGTATCTTTCAAAGGAATCAATCTGGGAAATTTCAACAAGAACATACCACTCTGCAGCTTGGAAAGGAATTTTAAAGGCAAGGAATTGGCTAATCAAACACATTTCTTATGCAATCTCTTCTGGAACTAGTACTAATATGTGGTATGATCCTTGGGTGAATGGGAAGAGTATATTTCAATTATATGGCGACAGAATACGAAAAGATCTTGGGGCTACCAAAGATTGGAAGGTTTCCGAGTTCATTGCTAACGGTACCTGGTGTCTCCCTAATCCTATTTCTCCCGAAATGTTATCACTTTGGCCGACTATCATAGCTATTCCAATCAGGAACAACTCTTCAGATATACTTATTTGGCCTCATGACAATGGCAAATTTAGTGCCACATCCGCATGGAATCAAATTAGGCAAAGAAATAACAAGTGGGTCCCAAGCAGTTGGACATGGGATCGACCGGGATCACAAAGACACTCCTTATGTACATGGCAGGCCCTTCTCAATAAACTACCTACAATAGACAATATGAAAAGAAGAGGTATCTATCATGTTAACCGATGCTCCCTTTGTTTGCAACAAGAAGAAACTGTTGACCACCTCTATTTTGCTTGTGATTATACAAAATGGATATGGAAGGAGATTCTCCAACGATTTGAACTCAATAGACTGCCGCAACCAAACTTGCACCAAGAACTAGGCGACCTTATGCAATGTTTCTCAAGAAAAGGGCCTCTTACACAACTGGCAAAGGTTACTTTCAGATGCGCTATTTGGTGGATGTGGAAGGAGAGATGTAATAGAATCTTTGAATGTCAACACACAAACAATGCTCAGCTCTTGAAAGAGATTATTAGAGACTCAAGATCCTGTATGGAGCATGATCTCAAAACCGAGCACTTCACCCGAAGAGAAAAAGATATTTTTATCAAATTTAATTTTGCTATTAGCTAAAGATCTTGGGAATGATGCCAAATAATGTACCCACAGGTAGTTATAGTCTACAGTATGTGTAGTCATAACTATCGCATTCGCACTCTATGAGTTACTTGGCTTTGTTTATGACTTGTATAGATAAAGCTATTTGTAGAAACTTTACACATAATCAATTTACTTTTACTTACCAAAAAAAAAAAAAGATATAATCCTTGTATTGAGATAAGTGTGCAGGATTAATTACGATAGCAGTAAGGTGTAAAGCAGATGATGGGCCGGAGTCGAAGACTCGGATGATATACTAGGAGCTCGTCGAGAGTTCATCGTGAGATCACCGGAAACATGTTGGAAGACTCACCAAAAGCTCATCAAGAGATCGCTAGAAGCATGCCGGAAGACTAGACGAGAGTTGGTCGGGAGTTCGTCGGAAGCTCGCCGGAAGACTCGCCGAAAAGTTCGTCGGAGGATCGTCAAGTGAAAAATCGACGTACTGGACCATGCTTGCCTTAATCATAGTTAGAATGATAATTAGAGTTGATTTGGGAGGTAATCCCATCAACTCTGTTAAGGGCCAATTGGGCTCGAAGTTGGGTTGGTTTGGGCCGGATTCAAGGCCCAACTAGGATGCTAAATTCCTGGCTGGCGGTGGCACTACTTGGAAAGAAGCACCCCAGGTGGTCTGGGTGGTGGTACCACTAGCAGTTAACGCTGCCAACAGTGGTACCGATAGAGCTCTCTGAGCTCTGCCAAGCGGTGGTACCGCCCAATGTCAAGTGTCAAGCGGTGGTACTGCCAGTACCCTAGAAATCCAGGATGAAACACTTTTTGGCTCTATTTTTGAAAGTCATTGGGGCCTATAAATACTCCACCCTTTTCAGCATTAAAAGGCGCTAAAGTTTGATTATAATCTTGAATTATTGGGGTGTAAAAGTGTTGTAAACAAGTGCTAGAGTCCTCCTCCTCCCTTTCTAAGTTTTGAGATCATTCAAAAGAGGTGTGAGACTTGTAAGGATTCTCTCCTAAACCCGACAAAAGGAAAAAGAGCTATAAAATGTGATTGGTTTTCACCTATTGAAGGAAGGCCTTTAGTGGATGCTAGTGACCTCGATGGAGGAGGAATCCAAAAGTGGATATAGGTCACATTGACCGAACCACTCTAAATTCTGGTTTGCGTTTCGTTTTGAGCAATTTACTTTAATTGCAAATCATTTCATAGCAAACTGATTCTCCTCCTCATCTTGCTTTCACTACGCTTACGCTCTCTTACGTTTCAAGTTGCTATCTTTCCGAATTAATTTCCATCGAACGTACGAAATATTTTATGAAATTTAAGAATTTTTCGCTGCACTAATTCACCCCCCCCCCCCCCCCCTCTTAGTGACGCTCTTGATCTTAACAAAATTGACTTCAGAACAAACTAAAGTAAGGAATGTATCCTTTTTAGCATGCCAAGTGTGATATTTAACACAGTCCTTCTTTAAATGCCTAGATTTCTTGCAAAAGAAACAAGTATCATCCTTATTTTATTTCTTCTATACTGGACCCTTATCAGCCTCATTCTTTTTAGATTTATATTTTCTTTTCTTACCCTTAAAGTCGGTTTCATTTAGAACCGGTGCAGAACTAAGGTTAGCAGATATTATTGCAATAGAAACCAAACAAGAGAACAATAAATAACTAGAAATTATAGTCATATCTATTACCATAAACTTAAGTAAATTCAAATAATGATATAACTCATCTCAAGATACCAAGTGCAATATTAATATTTTATCTTTGGACTTCAATATTAATTACTGGTGGTAGTCTTGTTGTAATGATCACTGATAATAAGACATGTCAAATGATAAACCTATCTTTGGATTGATTTATCATTTACATGTATAACTTTATAATTGTCACGTGTTTACTATTACAGGTATGTATAAAATCCTGTTAGTTATTAACCTTCCTTTGGGTCAGGTAATTACTGCATGAATATAAATACACATTACATTTAATATTTTCATGAAAAATAGTATATATGAGAGGTCACTTTGGTAACTTCATGCATTAAATTACTCAATCTAATATTAAATAATCACTAATTAAATATTAACCAGATTAGTCAAATTGGATTGATCTTAATTTGTTGACTAAAATATTTAATGCATGTAAATCATTTGATTTATGTCAACAAATAACTTTATAGAATCAATATTATGTTTAAACCAATATAATATTACAACAATATTATTATTAATTAAATTTACATATTGCAACAACACAATTAAACCATCGTAATATTACAACAATATTATTATTATTAATTAAATTTGTATATTGTAACAACATAATTAAACCAACATAATATTATAATAATATCTAATTAATTAAATTTATATAAATATAATTAATTGGATAAATTCTAGAGTGAATTTGGGAAATTTATATCTTTCAGTGCAAAAATGAATTTGCATACTATGAAAAGGAAAATACATTAAAAAGAAAAGATATCTCAAAATTAAAGTGATATAACATCATAAAAAGGCACTAAACTGAATGTGAAGCATGCTATATCAAGATTACATAAAACCTTTATCTTTTCCAACGATGATAGAATCAAATTACTCCAAAATACTGATGAAAATATCATTAAAATACATGAAAAATAAGCTTCGATGTTCGTCATGTTAGGATCAAGAGCACTAAGAGGGGGGGGTGAATTAGTGCAGCGGAAATCTTTCACTATTAAAATCGAAAGCTACGTTCGTTTGATAAAAATGATTTCGATATAAAAGTCGATTCTAAGATTACTTTAACTTAAGATTAAGCGAGATGACGTTAAAGTAAATCTACGAAGGCAATTTGCAGTTTATGATAAAAATCAGAATGTAAGTACAAACTGAAATCCGACGTTCGTACGATAAAACCGGTTTACGTCTAAATGCCAATTTTGAGGATACTGAACTTTGAGATACGTTTTATAAATGCGCAGAAGGCTGTTTGCAGTTATGATTGAAATCAAAATGTAAACGTAAACTGAAGTGTAATGAAAAAGTCGATTTACGTCTAAACGCAGATTCGGAAAGTACTGAACTTAGAAACTCGTTCGTAAAAGCGCAGAAGGTAGTACCTATTTAGAAGGTTTGCAGTAAAGATAAAATTCTCAAAGTAAATGCAAACCGAGATTTAGAGTGGTTCGGTCAATCTTGACCTACTCCACTTTTGGCTTCCTCCACCGACGAGGTCACCGATGTCAACTAGAGGCCTTCCTTCAATAGGCGAAGGCCAACCACCCCTTTACAGTTTCACTCCTTTTGACGGGCTTAGGAGACAACCCTTATAGAAATTTTCTCTCATCTCTCTACAACTCAAAACTTTGAAGAACAGAGGGAGGAGAACTTTTGGCCTTTACAACAATTTTGACCTCTAAGAATCACAGAAAAATATCAAGATTTTGAGTGTAAGTTGTTATGTTTCAGTGCTGAATGGGTGAGGTATTTATAGGCCCCAACCCAGTTCAAATTTGGAGCTCAAAATTGTCAATTCCCGGAATTCCGGGATCAGGCGGTTGCACCTCCTGACTGGGGCGGTTGCATCGCCTGGCAGAGCTCGAAGACTGAGCCTCTGGGCGGTGCCACCTCTGTCAGGGGCGGTTGCACCTCTCTGCCAGAGCTCGAAGACCGAGCTCAGGCAGTTGCACCTCCTGACTAGGGCGGTTGCACTGCCTGCCAGAGCTCGAAGACTGAGCTCAGGCGGTGCTACCTCCTATCAGGAGAGGTTGCACCACCCAGTCTCGCTCGGAGACTGAGCCCAGGCGGTGCTACCTCCTGGCTGGGGCGGTTGCACCTCCCATAGCAATCAGGGTCCGAATGGGTAGATCCATTCGGCCCAATTTGGGTTTTTCAGGGGCCCAATTGCCCCAAGATTAAGCTAATGGGATCACCTCCCATTTCCAACTTAATCATTGTGCTAACTACGATAAATCCTAAGACAATTTCTGCAGCTTGCTCCAGTGCATCAATCGCTTCTTCCAGCGAGTTTCCGGTGAACTTCCATCGATCATCCGATGAACCCTTGGTGATGCTCCTATGGACTTCCAGCAAACTCCTGGACTTGCGACGATCCACTTAGCGAGTTCCGACGAGCTTCTTTTGGCAAGCTTATGGACTTCTCGGATTTGTTCCCGCAGAACCTCCGACGACTGTCCGAACTTCTGTCGAACTCTCGAACTCCCAATGTGATCATTGTCTTCACTCTGGCGCAACTCCTACTGCATGTCTAACTTTCATCGTAGTTAATCCTGCACACTTATCTCAACACATAGATTAGACAACAAATGACAATTGACTTCATCATCAAAATCCGAGATTCAACAATCTCCCCCTTTTTGATGATGACAATCAATTGATAATGGAGTTAACCTTAACTCCCCCTATCTATATGCCATACTTGAGATAAGTCATTCTTGAATTCAAAACCTTAAGAATTCAAGAGAGATATTGATAAGTTAAAATCATTTGAACTTATCAATATTCCCATCATAATTCCTATCATGATGTATCTCTCTGAAGATGATATCAAGGCTTGACATTCATTTTCAAATTTTACCTTACAAGTTTGAATGATGGTAACAGTAACAATTCATCATATTGTAAGATATCAGCATGTAAAACTGTGAAGTATGATTTTGATATCATTACATGATGTACCCATTTCAAGTACACATTTCAAATATTTTAGCAAGTATTGCAATTCATCACACGGTAAGATATCAACTCGTAAAATTACGATGCAAGTTTTTGTTTGATATCTTGACATGATACAAGGCATAATGCAAATCATAGCATTTATTCATATATCTCTTGGTGATGCAAGCATGGCATAATCATAGCATCAGTGTTTATAGCATCAATTCATATATTTCTCCCCCTTTGTCATCAACAAAAAGTATGGTAGTTGTGATATCAGGAGAACAATACAAGTAAATTTTGAGTATACGTGCAATGATTGTTTCATGCTTTTACTTGATTCATGTTATTTCCAATAGTAACTGATAGGAAATTAATTGTTCAAGCACATAAAGGAAAACATGATATGTTGATTGCTTTTATTCATGCTATTTTTGAGTTTGCTTTGAGTCAAGATATGTGAAACAACTTTTTGTAAATAGAAATACTATCATCGATATTTCAAGATGGAATCATTTTATCAAATCCATTTCAGAAAAATATTTTTCATAAGAATGTACGAGAGAATCCGATTTTTAGCATTCCAATTGTTAAGCGAATCCGAAAATGAAATTAACTCTTTCATGCATTCGGATAAAACTATGCTACAGATTTTCAAATACAATCAAAAGACAAAACATTTTTGTATTCAACACATAATTTCCAACATGTTATTTAGGCATGTAATGGCAGTCAAGTGATATGATCATTCAATAAAGTCCGAAAGATAATTTTAACTGGTTTATGTATTCGGACACATCAACATTCCTAATTCTCTTCTTATGAAATCAAATTGTTCTTCACTTAGAGGTTTTGTAAAAATATCGGCTAGTTGATGTTTAGTGTCAATGAACTCTATGATTACATCATCATTAGTAACATGATCTCGTATAAAGTGATGTCTAATATCAATATGTTTTGTTCTTGAGTGTTGTATAGGATTCTTTGTTAAGCATATTGCACTTATGTTATCTGTTAGGATCGAGAGCACTAAGAGGGGGGGGGTGAATTAGTGCAGCGGAAAACTTTCTGCGATTAAAATCGAAAGCTGCGTTAAAACGATAAAAACAACTTCTGTATGAAAGTTGATACTAAGCAAGGTTAAAGTCAATCTATGCAGGCAGTTTGCAGCTATGATGAAAACCAGAATATCGGCGCAAACTGAAATCCGACGTTCGTATGAAGAAACTGATTTACGTCTAAATGGTGATTCGTAAATCACTTGATTAGATAAGACGTAGTTTAAGCAGGAGTATAAAGGCAGTGTGCAGTTATGGTAAAGCTCAAAACGTAAACGCAATCTGCAATATGATGATCATACGAAAAAGCAGATTTACGTCTAAACGCAGATTTACGTCTAAACGCATATTTACGTCTAAACGTAGATTTACGTCTGAACCTTGAAACTCGTTCGTAAAATCGCAGAGGGCAGTAAGCTGTTGAGAAGTTTGCAGTGAAGGTAAAATGCTCAAAGGAAATGCAAACCGAGATTTAGAGTGGTTCGGTCAATCTTGACCTACTCCACTTTTGGCTTCCTCCACCGATGAGGTCACCGACGTCAACTAGAGGCCTTCCTTCAATAGGCGAAGGCCAACCACCCTCTTACAGATTCACTCCTTTTGACGGGCTTAGGAGACAACCCTTACAGAAGTTTTCTCTCCTCTCTTTACAACTCAAACTTTGAAGAACAGAAAGAGGAGAACTAGCAGTTTTGAGCTCTAAGAACCACAGAAAGACAACAAGATTTCGAGTGTGTGTTCTGTGCTTTCAGTGCTGAATGGGTGGGGTATTTATAGGCCCCAACCCAGTTCAAATTTGGAGCTCAAATCTGTCAATTCCCGGAATTTCGGGATCAGGCGGTTGCACCTCCAGACTGGGGCGGTTGCACCGCCTGGCAGAGCTCGAAGACTGAGCCTCTGGGCGGTGCCACCTCTGTCAGGGGCGGTTGCACCTCTCTGCCAGAGCTCGAAGACCGAGCTCAGGCGGTTGCACCGCCTGACTGGGGAGGTTGCACCACCTGGCAAAGCTCGAAACTTGAGCTCTAGCGGTGCTACCTCTTGATAGAAGAGGTTGCACCGCCCAGTCTCGCTCGGAGACTGAGCCCGGGGCGGTGCCACCTCTTGGCTAGGGCGGTTGCACTGCCCAGTCTCGCTGGGAGACATAGCCTGGGCGGTGCTACCTCCTGGCTTGGGCGGTTGCACCTCCCACAGCAATCAGGGTCTGAATGGGTTAATCCATTCGGCCCAATTTGATTCTTTCAAGGGCCCAATTGCCCCAAGATTAAGCTAATGGGATCACCTCCCATTTCTAACTTAATCAAATGTGCTAACTACGATTATTTCCTAAGACATATTCTGCAGCTTGCTCCGGTGCGTCAATCGCTTCTTCCGGCGAGTTTCCGGCGAACTTCCGTCGATCATCCGACGAACCCTCGATGATCCTCCTGCGGACTTCTGGCAAACTCCTGGACTTGCGACGATCCACTTGGCAAGTTCCGACGAGCTCCTTTGGCAAGCTTCTGGACTTCTCGGATTTATTCCCGTAGAACCTCCGACGACTGTCCGAACTTCCGTCGAGCTCTCGAACTCCCAACGTGATCATTGTCATGACTCTGGTGCAACTCCTGCTGCATGTCTTACTTTCATCGTAGTTAATCCTGCACATGTAAAACAAAAACTTTGATCAAGACAATTAATCCTAAGCATTAATCACATTGTCCGGCATGTCATTGGTCTCTCGACGCTTCGTCCGATTCTTCGGCGCATCATCCTCTCTTGCAGCCTATTGCCCAATCGGCCAGTTGTCTCCATAACTCTGATGTCCTTGGCGCAATATTCGCTCTCCTTGGCCCGATGCCCGAATCCACAGCTCGAAGCCTTCTGTCGATACGTCGACCGATCCACCGGCCCGACGTCCAATCTTCTAACATGTTCCTCTGGCCCAACATGATGTTCCTGCTTTAATTGTCTCATCCTGATCGAAGCACCCTACGTCACTCAAAACGCAGATTAAATCATAAACATATATCAAGTAGTTTCATCATCAAAATATGAGATTCAACAATCTCCCCCTTTTTGATGATGACAACTACTTGATGACGGAGTTAACCTTAACTCCCGGAGTTTAAACAAACTCCCCCTATCAATATGCCATATTGATAAAAACTCTTAGATTCAAAAATCTAAGTAACATGTCATCATAAACGGAGTTAACCTTAACTCCCAGAGTTTAAACA
Source organism: Musa acuminata AAA Group (assembly GCF_036884655.1). Classification (NCBI taxonomy): domain Eukaryota; kingdom Viridiplantae; phylum Streptophyta; class Magnoliopsida; order Zingiberales; family Musaceae; genus Musa; species Musa acuminata. The sequence continues at coordinate 18,451,958 of NC_088340.1, forward strand.
AACTCCCCCTATCAATATGCCATATTGATAGAAACTCTTGGATTCAAAAATCCAAGTAACATGTCATCATAAACTTATGCATAACATATGATGTCATCAACATACTTCTCCCCCTTTGTCATCAACAAAAAGGAGAAGTACCACAATCAAGTGTTTGTGATGTAAGTTTAACTAATTGCATGAAAAACATAATATCTATTGTTACCATCATGCAAGTTTGCTATCATCAAATGGTAAGATATCAATATGTAAAATTGTGATTCAAGTTCTTGATATCTTAACATGATATGACATTCATAGCACCTATTCATATGAATGCTGCTTTTGATATCTCATCATAATATGGCATTCATGACATCTATTCATATTCTTCAAATATGGCACTCATAGTATCAATTTATGCTTCTTGAGATAGGCAAGATAGCATTCCTTGGTGATGTTCAATATAGCTAAGTTCTACATCATGCAAGCTAGTGAATTTTATAACATTTTAGAACATGCTCATTGTCCGGCATGTCATTGGTCTCTCGACGCTTCGTTCGATTCTTCGGCGCATCGTCCTCTCTTGCAGCCTATTGCCCAATCGGCTAGTTGTCTCCGTAACTCCGATGTCCTTGGCGCAATATTCGCTCTCCTTGGCCCGATGCCCGAATCCACAGCCCGAAGCCTTCTGTCGATACGTCGACCGATCCACCGGCCCGACGTCCAATCTTCTAACATGTTCCTTCGGCCCAACATGATGTTCCTACTTTAATTGTCTCATCCTGATCGAAGCATCCTGCGTCACTCAAAACGTAGATTAAATCATAAACATATATCAAGTAGTTTCATCATCAAAATACGAGATTCAACATTATCACATTTAATGGGAATATTTTTAAGATGAACTTTATAATCTTCTAAAGTGTTTTTCATCCATACAACTTGTGCACAGCATGCACTTGCTGCAATATATTCAGCTTTGGTTGTTGATAGTGCAACCGAGTTTTATTTTTTAGATGACCGGGAAACAAGGGTATGTCCTAAAAATTGACATATTCCTGATGTGCTTTTTCTATCTAGTCTACAGCTAGCAAAGTCTGCATCAGCATAAGCAATTAACTCAAGATTTTCTGATTTTGGGTACCATAATCCTAGATTTGTGGTACCTTTAAGATATCTAAGTATTCTTTTAACTGCTTTGAGATGAGATATCTTAGGGTTTGATTGAAATCTAGCACAAAGTCCTACACTGAACATGATGTCTGGTCTAGTTGCAGTGAGGTAAAGTAAACTTCCTATCATACCCCTATAAGTTTTTTGATCGAAACTTTCTCCACTTTCATCAATTTCTAACTTAGTGGAGGTGCTCATAGGAGTGTCAATAGCTTTTGAGTTATTCATATTAAACTTTTTTAGTAAATTCATAGCATATTTAGTTTGACTAATAAAGATGTCATTGCTTAGTTGTTTGATTTGTAAACCTAAGAAGAATGTTAACTCTCCCATTAAACTCATTTCAAATTCAAGACTCATAGTTTTAGCAAAAGATTCACAAAGAGATTCATTCGTGGAACCAAAGATAATATCATCAACATAAATCTGAACAATGAGAAAATTATTTTCAAAATTCTTGATGAATAATGTAGTATCAACCTTGCCTTTTATGAAATTATTTTCAATAAGAAAAGAACTAAGTCTCTCATACCAAGCCCTCGGAGCTTGTTTTAAACCATAGAGAGCTTTAGTTAATCTAAACACATGATTAGGGAGGCTATTATTTTCAAATCCAGGAGGTTGTTCAACATAGACTTCTTCAGAAATAAAACCATTAAGAAAAGCGCTGTTAACATCCATTTGAAACAGCTTAAAATTATTACTACTAGCGTAGGCAAGGAGCATCCTTATGGCTTCTAATCGAGCCACAGGAGCGAAGGTTTCTTCGTAATCGATACCTTCTTCTTGGTTGAAACCTTTGGCCACTAATCTAGCCTTGTTTCTAACCACGATACCATTTTCATCTTGCTTGTTTCTAAAGACCCATTTAGTACCAATAACTAAATGATCATTTGGCCTAGGAACAAGCTTCCACACCTCATTTCTCTCAAATTGATTTAGTTCATCTTGCATTGCGATAATCCATGAATCATCTTTCATGGCTTCGTCAACACATTTGGGTTCAATTTGGGAGAGAAAAGCGGTGTTGGCACAAAAATTTTTAAGAGAGGATCGTGTTTGAACCCCCTTTGATGTGTCTCTTAAGATTAGCTCCTTAGGATGAGCATCTACATACTTCCAATCCTTGGGTAAGGATGTTTCGGAAGTGGATGCATTCAAGTTGCTAGTTGGAGACGGGGTTTCATTTAAATTCAAGGAATCAAAATTAACATCATCATCAAAATCGTTTTTCCTGATTTCGGAAATCTCATTGAAAACAACATGAATGGATTCTTCAATAATTAATGTTCTTTTATTGAAGATACGAAAAGCTTTAGAAACCGAAGAATAACCAAGAAAGATTCCTTCATCAGATTTAGCATCAAATTTTCCTAAGTTATCTTTTTCATTCAAGATAAAGCACTTACACCCAAAGACTTTAAAATATGAAACATTGGGTTTTTTGTTGTTCCATAACTCATAAGGAGTTTTGGTGAGTAAGGGTCTAACTAGAACTCTATTCAAAATATAGCATGCAGTGTTTACGGCTTCAGCCCAAAAATATTTGGGTAGGCTATGTTCATTTAACATAGTTCTTGCCATTTCTTGTAAATTTCGATTTTTTCTTTCTACTACTCCATTTTGTTGAGGATTTCTTGGAGTAGAGAAATTATGGTTGTATCCATTGAGTTCACAGAATTCTTGGAAATCATGGTTTTGAAATTCTCTACCTGTTATTTAGGCTAAAGAGCATTGTGAGTTCCTTTTTGGATCTTGGGTCATGAATATCGAGAATCAAGGAGCAGAATATTATTTCTTGCTTCAGCCTAAAATTTTTATGTTTTTAATGTTTTTACAGGAAGGGATGATTTTTAGATACCCATTTGCTTTTAGGTGCCTCACAAATAGATCTACATTGTCTATCATGTTGCATAGAATTTATTATGGTTCCTTTAGGAACCCAAATCAATTTGTTTGGACTAATTTTCTTGAATGGACAATAATGCGTCTTGTGTCCAAATTTGCAACAAAAGTTGCATTTGCTTTGGTGTCGAACATGTAAGATGGGGCCTTTTATGAAAGTGGTTGGATTTTGGTGAGGACTTCTCACAAATCCAATTCCACTTCTTTTGGGAACGTGACCCTTGTTTGCAAGGATCATGTTTAATGACTTGCTACCAACCTCGAATTTCTTCAAGGTGTACTTAAGTAGCAAGTTTTCCTTTTGGAGAGTTTCTAGATCATGGCATTTTATGCATGAGCTTAAACTATCATGATATTCAGCTTTTAACTTATCGAAATTACAAATAAGACTATCATGCTCCTTTTTTAGTAATTTATATTTTCTACTAATTGTCTTACATTCATCGAATAATTCATGGAAAGCATTTAATAATTCATGATAAGGTAAATCTGCATCAATTAAATCCGTTACCTCTTCTCCGATGGCCATTAGGGCGTAATGAGCAACTTGCTCGGTGTTGGACTCCTCTTCTTCGGTTACGCTTGAATCATCCCATGTTGCTTTGAGCGCCTTCTTCTTTGGTGTTCTCTTTTTGATTTGGGGACAATCACTCTTGTAGTGTCCTGGCTTTTTGCACTCATAACAAATGACTTGATCCTTTTTGGGTTCAAGTTTATTTTTTGTGTCATTTTTAAACTTGTTTCTTTTAATAAATTTTTTAAATTTTCTTGTTAGAAGTGCTAAGTCATCATCACAGTCCTCATCACTTGAGTTTTCTCTCAAGTGGTCTTCTGAAGTTCTAAGTGTCATATCCTTCCTGTTTTTTGGAAGGATGTCTTCTTGCTCTTCATGAGCTTTGCAAGTCATCTCGTAGGTCATTAATGACCCAATTAGTTCTTCAAGAGGGAAGTTGTTTAGATCTTTCGCCTCTTGAATAGCAGTGACTTTAGGATCCCAACTTTTAGGAAGGGATCTTAGAATCTTATTTACGAGCTCAAAATCCGAAAAACTTTTTCCAAGTCCTTTTAGACCGTTGACGACATCCGTGAAACGGGTAAACATGTCGCCAATAGTCTCACTCGGTTTCATCCGGAAAAGTTCAAAAGAGTGTAGCAAAAGATTGATTTTTGACTCTTTTACTCTACTTGTGCCTTCATGAGTCACTTCGAGTGTGTGCCAAATATCAAATGCAGTTTCACAAATCGAAACACAATTAAACTCGTTTTTATCAAGTACACAAAATAAGGCATTCATAGCCTTTGCATTAAGAGCGAAAGCCTTCTTCTCCAAATCATTCCAATCGATCATTGGAAGAGAAGACTTCGAAAAACCGTTTTCGACAAGATTCCAAAGTTCAAAATCCATAGAAATAAAAAAGATCCTCATTCGGGTCTTCCAATAGGTGTAGTCCGTCCCATTGAACATGGGTGGATGTGTAATAGAATGGCCCTCTTGGTTTCCAACGTAAGCCATCTCTCTTGGGTTTTAATCCGTTTGAGAGTTAACCCCGCTCTGATACCAATTGTTAGGATCAAGAGCACTAAAAGGGGGGGTGAATTAGTGCAGCGGAAATCTTTTACTATTAAAATCGAAAGCTGCGTTCGTTTGATAAAAACGATTTCGATGTAAAAGTCGATTCTAAGATTACTTTAACTTAAGATTAAGCGAGATGACATTAAAGTAAATCTACGAAGGCAGTTTGCAGTTTATGATAAAAATCAGAATGTAAGTGTAAACTGAAATCCGACGTTCGTACGATAAAATCGGTTTACGTCTAAATGCCAATTTTGAGGATACTGAACTTTGAGATATGTTTTATAAATGCGCAGAAGGCTGTTTGCAGTTATGATTGAAATCAAAACATAAACGTAAACTGAAGCGTAATGAAAAAGTCGATTTACGTCTAAACGCAGATTCGGAAAGTACTGAACTTAGAAACTCGTTCGTAAAAGTGCAGAAGGCAGTAGCTATTTAGGAGGTTTGCAGTAAAGATAAAATGCTCAAAGTAAATGCAAACCAAGATTTAGAGTGGTTCGGTCAATCTTGACCTACTCCACTTTTGGCTTCCTCCACCGACGAGGTCACTGACGTCAACTAGAGGCCTTCCTTCAATAGGCGAAAGCTAACCACCCTTTTACAGTTTCACTCCTTTTGACGGGCTTAGGAGACAACCCTTACAGAAATTTTCTCCCCTCTGTTTACAACTCAAAACTTTGAAGAATAGAGGGAGAAGAACTTTTGGCCTTTACAACAATTTTGAGCTCTAAGAATCACAGAAAAAGATCAAGATTTCGAGTGTAAGTTGTTCTGTTTCAGTGCTGAATGGGTGGGGTATTTATAGGCCCCAACCCAGTTCAAATTTGGAGCTCAAAACTGTCAATTCCCGGAATTCCGGGATCAGGCGGTTGCACCTCCTGACTAGGGCGGTTGCACCACCTGGTAGAGCTCGAAGACTGAGCCTCTGGGCGGTGCCACCTCTGTTAGGGGCGGTTGCACCTCTCTGCCCGAGCTCAAAGACCGAGCTCAGGCGGTTGCACCTCCTGACTGGGGCGGTTGCACCGCCTGCCAGAGCTCGAAGATTGAGCTCAGGCGGTGCTACCTCCTGTCAGGAGAGGTTGCACCGCCCAGTCTCGCTCGGAGACTGAGCCCAGGCGGTGCTACCTCCTGGCTGGGGCGGTTGCACCTCCCACAGCAATCAGGGTCCGAATGGGTAGATCCATTCGGCCCAATTTAGGTTTTTCAGGGGCCCAATTGCCCCAAGATTAAGCTAATGGGATCACCTCCCATTTCCAACTTAATCATTGTGCTAACTACAATAAATCCTAAGACAATTTCTGCAGCTTGCTCTGGTGCATCAATCGCTTCTTCCGGCGAGTTTTCGGCGAACTTCCGTCGATCATCCAATGAACCCTCGGTGATGCTCCTGCGGACTTCCGGCAAACTCCTGGACTTGCGACGATCCACTTGGCGAGCTCCGACGAGCTTCTTTTGGCAAGCTTATGGACTTCTCGGATTTGTTCCCGCAGAACCTCCGACGACTGTCCGAACTTCCGTCGAACTCTCGAACTCCCAATGTGATCATTGTCTTGACTCCGGCGCAACTCCTGCTGCATGTCTAACTTTCATCGTAGTTAATCTTGCACACTTATCTCAACACATAGATTAGACAACAAATGACAATTGACTTCATCATCAAAATCCGAGATTCAACACGTCAATCATTGTAGGATGACTCTAATACCAACCGTTCGGTCTTTAACATATCAAATATGGATCAAACAATTATTTTATAGAATCAAAACCGAATTTTTAGTTCAAAACATACTTTATAGATCCAAAATAATGGTTTTAGAATATTTCCATAAAACTTATTAAATCCACTATAATATATATGAAATCCTATAATAATTAAGAAATATATTAACACGGAAGCGTACCTGATGAATCCATTAGAGTATTTTCTGAATTAATCGATGATTTGATCTTCCAATTGTAGAGTATCCTTAAGAACTTTAGATTTCTCCTTGACGGATGAAGAGAAACTTCATTCGATATTGCAACCGAGGATCATAACCTTATTTATAGTTATAACTGATGAATCTACAATTATGATTATATTCACGATTGATGAATCTACAATTATGCCTCAAGAGTTTCATATTCCTAACTTATCTCGTCATTAAGTTAGAAATATGATTGATGGTATCCACACAATTAATTTTCATAATAATTATATCCCTAAGCCAAATAACTTTACTTTAATAAGATCATTTTAATTTTGACTGATCAAAATAATGACTTAATATAAGTGACCCTTAAAATTCTAACACTCCTACACTTAATTTCCTATATATTATTGGCTTGCCAAAAATTATTGTAATACTTTGCATGTTGTAAACATCATAGTGACATGTTTCCGCCTTTTTTTTTTTAATTCTAAAGGTCTTTTCAAGTTGTTGTGCTTTCCTACTTTGGAATTAGCAAGAAGTGAAGTTCATTCAATGTTAATGAGGACAGTAATTTTCTTAGAATCATTTTAGTGACTAGTTAAATTTTGCCGTCAGCTGAAGTGTGAAGCCACTTTTAGAGAACCTCGCAAGGCATGAGTCATACGTAGCCGAAAGCAAGTTATTGGGAACGACAATAATCACGTCAAGTAGTTAGCTTAAGCTATTCTATTTCTTTTTCTATTTTGGTAACCGGTTTGCCGGCATTGGAACCTGAATTATGTAAATCTCTTTCATGGAAATTGCAGTGGCCGTAGAGCAGATTCAAATGAAGCTGCCGTAATCCTTCTTCCATCAAATATTACTGTCTCCGCTCATTGACTTTTCTGGCTCAGGACTCTCTGGAGGTGATTATGTCATCCTTGGATGGCATGAGGTAACTCGTGCTTTCTTCTGGCTTTCTGTTTTTGTGCTTCTTACACAGTGTAATATCTCAACGTCATTATGGATTTACAGGTCTGAAAGCTTTTTATTTTTTTTACTGTTGCTGGCAAGTACTTTCCCAAATTTTTGACAAGTCAAGTTAATTGATGAGTCTTTCAGAAAGATGATCTTAAAACCGTGGTTTCCTTCCTTGGGAGCGATAAGCAAGTTTCTCGCGTAGGATGCGTGTGACAAGGTATCATCCGCTTATTATTGTAGAATCATTATTAACTATCAATTATGCATCAACCATCAACGGATGCGTGTTTCCAAAAACAGACCTGTGCGTATAATCTAAGTTGTCTAGTTTTATTAAAGGTGGTATTAGCTTGCAACTTTTGTAGGCTACACAGATGCAATGAGTTGTAGTAAGAAATGCTTTCCTGTGGGAAACTAGAAAACTAGTACGCTTTTGTGTCGTTTAAAAGTGTCCAAACTCTGTCTTGAAGTTTCTGAACAAGCAACCATTTCTTTGCTTGACTGATGTCCTATTCCTTTTCATCAATTGAAATTATGGGTAGGATTCTCCGTAACTAATTAAATTTCAAGAATGTGCTGAAATTATTACATAGTCGCTCTCGAAAGGTATTATTACATTTACGACTAATTTGTCCTATCAGACTATCAAAGATGCCCCTAGTTTTTTCTGATACGTAAATTTACGAGTCCTTTGCCTCCTATCATCCTTGATACAATGGTTCAGAGTGCAATAGCCATTTTTTATAGAGCAGAAGACTCTTTCTTTGATTACTGGTATGATGTTAGATAGTTGCCTTTTCTAATTTGTTTGATCTTATGATGGAGCTCGTCAATGTTTACAAAATCCGGCTTCCTAAATTTACGGTATACTAAACCTTGCATCACTTCATTTGATTTAACTACTTATTTTTGACAAATGTAGGATTTCCTTTTCGATGAAAATAACTTGGCAGGTTATTTTTGGTTTGTGAGTTAGATGTATTCGTTAATTGTTTCATCTGACTTTTTAAGTTTCTTCGGTTTCAATTATTTTGTTTGTTGATATTGAATTATTTGTATAGTTACTTACTACTAGCCCATCTGAAAATTGGAACTTTGTATTATGATGATCGAAATTTCTTGAAAAAAAATGACACACCTACTAATGTTGCCTGTTTGCTGACACAATTATGCTGCCAAACCATAAGCTGTGCTGCTCCTTTTACTATTTATTTATAGATAGCAGCTCAAAATGATCAAGGTTAATGTTATTTGGGAATTTTGCTAAAACTGTTAAAATGCTCTTGTGCTATGTGTTGCATCATTTGTGCAAGTGTCAAACTATTTGTCATTCCAAATGCACTAATCTTGAATGTTCTAGTTTATGATAGGGTTGACTTTCCAATGCTTTGTCACGTAATATGCATTCCACACCCTTTTAATCTATGTTTTGACACAAATTTATGCTTCCAATTTCACATAATTTTTTACATGGGTACTGTAGTTGCATAAGTTTGTTTTTGAGCTCCTATACTGACTTGTCTGGTCCCAGTTCCTCCCTCTGCCAAGGATGTATACTTTTGACATGCAAATAAAGTTGTGTACGTGCAAATAAAGGATGTATACTTTTGACATGCAAATGTACAAACAAATTTAACCATCATGTACGTCATAAAGTTGTGTGCGTGCAAGTTGCATATTAGACTTTACTGTTTCAGTCAACATGTATAGACGAAAAGAACCAGACCAAACGACGAATTCTGCTCCTATTCGAGCTCCGACAGAGAGCTGGGGCAGATAGATAGATAGATGCTCGGTCACAGGAGACTCTGTGTGACATATCATCCTCTGTGGAATACCCTGGTTCTTTTTCTATTGCCCATATGATGGATGGGGATGAGCAGAGTTTTACCTTGAATTTTACTAAATAAAGTCCACTCGCTTTTCTCCTATTTACATCTGTTTTGCGATTTTAAGTTTGACGTTCAACAAGCAAGTATAGATGGCTTCCGTAATAACCAAAATCATTAAAAAGAAAACAACACATGCTTGGTCATCAGTATTGTAATGCGAACTCTACTCCTATTCGAGCGAGCCGAGCTCCAACAGAGAGAGCTGGGGCAGAGATGCTCAGTCTTCGGGAGACACTGACAAGCCATCCTCTATGGAGTGCACTAGTGGAAGCTCCAACAGCAAACGACAGGTTCTTTTTTCTCTTGCCCATGGCTGGCGATGGATGAGCAGAGATTTTTTACCTCAAATTTTAGTAAATAAAGTCCACCATACATCTATCTTTTACTCACTTTTCTCCTATTTACTTCTGTTTTGTGATTTTGAGTTTGATGTATGTTCAACAAGATGGCTTCAGTAATGACCAAAATCATTAAAAAGAAAATACATGCTTTATTAGTATTGCGATGACAACTAACTGATTGTTGTTTTGTTCTTCTAGCTACTTCACCTGTCTAAAAATCTACTCTTTCGACTTCGGATGACGCTCAGACCGCTTAGGCGCGGATCCAAAGGAAATGCTCCATTAACCCAAAGTATAAGGAAGAAGAGTGTGGCAATATTATGTCTAAGGAACCAAAGCAGGAGAAAATTGCATCCTAGGGCGAGCCGACCACAGACGCAACCTTTATTCGAACTTGTTGGTTAAGCAAAAACATGACTGTGTTTTGTGGCACCAATTTTGTGATTACAAGGCTCTGATACTTGTTGGTTAAGCAAAAACCCGATTGTGCCCGTTGGTGGGTTGTCACCGGAGCTGCAAAGCGAGTGGAAGGCAGTGGCTCGTTTGCCGTTTCAGCTCCGTGTTCTCAGAATCTGGAATCCCTGAAACAAGCCTGTGCAATATGGGATGTAAACTGAGTTGGGTCCCCCCACATGCAAACTGAGCTGAACTTACTCGTATCCAATTCCAATTTGTAAAAGACGTTGTCGATTTCATGATCCAGCTTTGTTGTTTTACTTGGTTTATTACACTGGTGAGAAGAAGCCTTGTTTTGAGCATCTCACCCTCCATTTAAGAGAAAGGCAATGTACATAGAGAAGAATGGATGCTTGTTTATCTCTTTGTTCCTTGATAAAGAATGACAAGACTATATATAATACAGTAAAGAATGACTATAACACAATTACGAAAAAGTGCCTCATCTCTTCTTACTTACCAATTAATATAATGAACAAAAGCATCATCTTCTGCTGCCGAACAATTTGATTGATTGGGATTTCCATAGCCGATCGCGGTTGAAGTTTCAGCAGAGGATGGACCGGGCTTCGATCACTGCTCGAGGTGGATCCAAGTCCTTGTCTTGCAGAGAATTCCCGAGCAGTTTCTGCATCTCAGATGCAAACAGATCATCTAAAATCTGCATGTCATCAATAATCCACATGAGCAAAGATATATATACCAAGACACTCTTTTTCATTTAGTAGAAAGTATAAACAAATGACTGCTTACCCCTAAAGCATAATCGGATCCTCGATACCATATTCTGTTCTCCTTTCGGCTCTCAAGAAAGCTCAACACAATCTGATGAAACACAAGTTATAAGTTGGAAAGACGGTTCCATTTCTTGTTTATAGTGAATCTGTTTTCTTCCACATACCTGTCCTATTCTATCCCAGAAACCACGACAAATTGCAACAAAGATCCTGCTAGCTAACACATGATGTAGATTGTGTATCGAATCTGTTAGCTGCAGACACAAGGTCTGCATCCTGTCACGAATCTCGGGTTCACCTTCTGCTTCTTTTGTCTCTTCGAGAATCCTTTTGAGCCTCGTGGTTCGGTTTGCTTGTGCCTGCAAAATGTCACACCAAGACTTATTTATGTACAGCTCGCAAACACCCAAACTATAAAGAGGCAAGTGAAATGAGGGAATGTTTAAAGTGACACTAACATTGCTGACAAGCTTTTCCACAATTGCTTGCATGTACTTCTTGTACTTCTTCCTCAGAGTTACTGTGATTCCATTCATTTGCTCTCCAAAAATTGTATTTCCATCCTCAATTGTCAAGCATGCAGCCCAACATTTTAAAAAATCCTCAACTCCAGGATGTAGCACTTCAAGGATTCTTTTAACAGTGTTAAGAAAGATTCCCAGCTGCCAGAACACAAAAAAAATAGTTATTGTATTAGCAGTCTTGATGTTTCACCTAAATTTGAAATCTAGACATGGAACACTCACCTGACTGGGTACGACATAAGGAGAAGTAGGCTGTCGCCTTGTGAGCTTCTGCACTTGCTTCTCGAGTATTTTTGGAATCCCATCCCTCAAAGGTACAAGGATCTCACTGTATTGTTTTTCTAGTGCCTTGAAGACTGCTCGTTCGATGTCAGCAAGAGCCTAAGAGTGATATGATTGCATGATTGTGAAGCATACCAACCAGAATAAATACAAATAGAAGATTTCATTGCAGCAGCTACTGCTGGGGCAAAAAAATAACCATTATCACTTACATTCTCTAAAGCCAACAAGTACTGAGGCCACCTACTTATCACCACCTCATACTCATTTATGCCTTTTCTAATCTGTTCATATATGTTCTCAACAAATGGTGACGTTGCACAATTTGTGGATACATCTAACCATGGTACCTGCAAAGACTATATACAATAAAAGATGAATGATTGTTTTCCCAGTCATGCATCCAAGATATCTGAATATAATGACAATGTTTGATTATTGCCAGACTATAAATCACTCATATTAATTCCTATTGATTAAATTTCAGAAAATGCAAGGCCAAAGAAAATATGAATGCAAAGAAAGACCTTTTCTGTCTTGCAAAGATCAAGTAACTGAAGCCGCGTGTCTTGGATCCAAACCATGATATAGTCATGGAACAAGTCCTTTGAGACAACCCCTCCATGAACTGGCCTGAAGAAGACAGTGTAGATAGATTAATATTAGAACTACATTGCTGATGCAGCTGACTACTATATCTTGGTTAGCCAAGTTTGAAAATACACACAGCCAAAAACCATAAAAGCAGCATAAGTATTTATCCATCAATATATTTCTAATTAATTCTAATATAACTTACCTGATGTTCCATGACTCAAGATCTCTTTCAAAATCAGCAGTTGCAATCAGCAGCTCTGCCACATGCTGTGAGGGCTTGGATGGAGGGCAAGCTGCAAGAAACCCTCGGAGTCTTTTGCAGAGCTCAGTACTGTATAAAGAAGCAGCAATATTTGGCAGATCTATGGAACTGACAATAAGGGGGCATCAACAGTTCTTTTGTTAGTATCATCATGCAACTAAATCCACTAAGGTTGCTTCTGTTAAAAGTCCCAGAGATGGCTAAACAAGAGAATACCTAGGAAATATATGCTGATTGTGAATCTTGATATCTGCTTGAATCTCGTTGCTTATATTAATGCATAGCATTTTCATTTTGAGATATGCTGTTGAGAAGGTCATAGGGTCTGCGTAGAGTCCATCACAGTTGCTTGACATAAATTCATCAGTTTCTACCATATGCCGCCTACACCGCTTTGCTGCAGCAATCTGTAGCACAAGATTTAGGTATGATTTAAGCCTCACAAAAGCAATATGGTGAATCTCCTAGAAGGTCCAGAGGAATTAAAAAATTCACTATCCAAACAACAAGATATTGTAATTATATCAGATAAAAAGGAAACAAGAAAAATACCTCTATACTCGTAACAGAAAAATGGAATTTCTGATTAATGTAATGTAATAACCTTATTGAGTAAACAACAAGTTTATTAATAAATGGAAAATAACATATTAACATCTTTGGGTCCATCTCATCAGTACCTTCAAAACATGTACAATATCATGTATGCTTCTCTAGAGTTGCAAATACAAGCTCTTATGATTTTCAACTTATTTCATATATGCCCAGTATTTTTGTATATGCTCACATTATGTAAAATTTGGAAGGATCTTCATGAAGTTTTTAACAAGGGTTACAATCAATACAAGCATTAGAGGAGTATCTATGATATTTCCATCTTTGAGAGGAGACCTATGAAATCACAAGCAAAGGGACACATAAAATTGCAACATATTGTATAGAATTTTTAAGGTAGTGCCAGATATATTTTGACTAGCTAAATGCATTCATTTTCATAACTTGCCTGCAAATGATTTCTTAAAATATTTTGAGCTTCTTGAGACAGGATATCATGCAGAAGAGTGAATATCTGTACAGCAGGCACTAAGGCTGGTGCAGCAGATTCCGGAATTGGACCAAAAATGTCAGTTAGGCCTGTTGGTGAAAGCTCATCTAGTGACTTGTAGTTCTCAAAAGTAGTTGCCAACAAATTGTTGATCTGATCTTCACAATCCAGTAGAATGCTTCTCTGTGATAAACAGTGGAAAAAGACCATGTCAGAAACTTCTTGCACATTACCTTGAGTTATTACTTGCATAATAATTTAATCCTTACTTTGGCATATGAACAACAGATGCATCAAATGTTGCACATCATCACCTACCAGCTTACAATAATGCACATATTTTCCAAATTTTTTGTGCAAGAGTCATTTGGTCAATTTAAACTGAAAAACTAGGTCACACTGTAAGCAGTCATAATGATGATTTGCTCAATTTACATAACGATAGATCAAATCATGTTGCAAACCTCTTTCTGGATGGTATATTTGAAGCTTGGTCATAGTATGTCAACGTCCCAAACAAATGGTAAATGTAGGTCTAAATTAACATATAGAGTGACACCTACAAAAAACTTACAGGGGGACAACCAGCCATGACTTTTTGTATTTTGATTCTTTAAAAAGTTTTCTTTTTCAAATATTTCACAAGCATGCATTGCATAACCAGAGATAGTGTTTTAGGTAACAATGCATATTGTAGATTGTAGAACAATACCTCTTGTCTAGTTAAATTTTTTTCACCTCGAGCTCTCATGATGGGTAAAAGGAGCTCATATATAAGCTCTAAGCATTCTTTTGTAGGTGTCGCAGCATTCATGATAAATGAAAGATACCTAAGAAATTTACAAAAGATAGACATATTAGTATTTTAAGGATGTATGTGATTATATTCATTAACTCAGACATTCAACTACCTCAGCTTTGTATATGCATCAGTTACTCCATAATAATCAGCAAATTCATTCAAAAGCCACTTCCAATGACCATGTATATGTAAATTCTTTGAATGAAAATGCTGAGCTCGCATTGTTGCCTCAAGTACTAGATCATATATCATTGTTTCGACAACTGGACCACCCTGCAACATCTAAGAAACAAGTAATCTGGTCATCCATTATCGATAGTGGAATAAATTCAAGGTCATATTAGAATGTGCCAAAAATCATCCTAGCACAACTTGAAACTTCATTATGCTAAAGGGCCTCGGTATTTGACTTCAAAAGACTTAGAAGAGTTACAATCTTGATAGATCAGGATCTCTTATGATGCCCAGACCTGTTCATGTAATAAAAAATTGGCAGTTGTATGCTCAAAAAGAACAAAAATAACCACCTTGGTGGAAGTCATCTTGTCCGAAGAGTGAAAAACACTGATTGAGATTTGAACCTTCCCTACACAGACATGATCTTCTAAGTATATAGGGCACCATCTAGTCATCTCTCCCTGCTTCATTTGCATGCATCTTATAAAAGTAAGCTTGGTGATGATAGTAAAATTATTAAATCAGAAGAACCTATTAGAAAGATGGTAGAACAGATGCATACATGACATTCAGCCAGTGATGATATTGGTACTGTGGCACGACCTTGGATAATTCTATTTATATTATGGACTTCAATCAAAAGTGCATCTCCTTGACTCTCAGGATAGCTGAAAAGAGATCAGTAGTTGAGCGTGTACTTGTACAGAACATAAAACTAGTG
Source organism: Musa acuminata AAA Group (assembly GCF_036884655.1). Classification (NCBI taxonomy): domain Eukaryota; kingdom Viridiplantae; phylum Streptophyta; class Magnoliopsida; order Zingiberales; family Musaceae; genus Musa; species Musa acuminata. The sequence goes on from NC_088340.1 coordinate 18,467,303, forward strand.
GCATCTCATGTTAATGCATATAGCAAGTAAACATAAACTGTACATATATAGTAGTTATTAATTTGGACTTACAATATATGAGAATCACCAGTTCCAGGTTTCAAACACACACTAGAACCTGATTCTGTGAGTGCATCTTCACTAGAGCTCTTCAATTGTAATATACATGACAGAGTGTCTGAAGTTAGTAAAAAGAAGTTAGCATCTTTAATGACTATTTGCAAATTCTGGGACAAAAATAGGATAAATGCTCAGTTTCATAACCTTCAGAAGAAACTGGGGAAGCAGTTGCTCTTAATGAATTTATTTGACTTTTTAAAATTGCTGACATGTGTTTGACATATTCAGCTCCCATTTGCATATATATTGTTCGATACGAAGAGGTAGGCTGCAGCTTTCTTCTTTGAGGTATGATGCGGATCCTTTTCACTACAAAAGAAAGGAAAATTCACATTTTATATTGCAAGAATATATATTATACAATTGAGGGATGTTACTCTCAAGACTGATACCTACTTTTGTAAGAACTCTATGTATGATTTTTTTTTTTAAATAAAATCAAATAGAACTAAAGGATGTCTTCATCTTCTTAAAGTAGAAAGAAAGATGGATTCCATTTAGTGTCTATATAAAAATCAACCTCAATAACTTTTCTGTTGTTTCAAGAAAGCTGATGTTTGATCCAATTCTCCAATTTCTAAAACAAAAATTAGTCAAGAAAATGCCTTGAGGTGTGACTGTACATGGAAATGCAAGTGAATCAAGTCATAAGTTGTCATCATAAGTTCCTAGCGAAATCATATTCAAAAGGCTTTACCTTCAATTTCCACTTGTCCAATCATTTTCCGACCCTTAATGACATTTGTTCCTTCTTTACTATCAGCATGCCTTCCCTCTCCTTGAGTTTGGCCCCTAGGATGCAGCAAGAAGGTTTGCAATCTGTACGATGATGAGATATGTCACTTATCACACCAAGCTACACAAAGTGAGAACCATATTTTACCACCAAATGTAGAGCTTCCATAAACTAGTTAATTCATACCCAAAGGCATTGCGCAGAGCCATGCACTCATCCCGAAGGAACTCTGGAGCCTCCATGCAGTTTCTTGCCCATGCATTGAGGCACAATCGGAAACATGCATCATAAGCAATAAATGTTTGCCATGCGCTCTGAACACTGCTAGCACAAATGGGCAACAAAATGTACTCTTATGATTTTTATTTTATATGTAGGCTACACCAAAGTACTTGGGAAACTAAGAAGTCTTTCCTAGGGCCTCAAACATGAACTTGTTAGGCAAACCTTGTATTGTAGCTTGGCATATGGGAGGCAATATTTGTTTGCCAGAGAGGAATCTGCATATCTCCTTCTACAGGTATGGCTCTGTATTACACAATCCGTTTAATAAGGCAAAATTAATTTGAAAAATATATATGCCAACATGAATGAAGTAATTGTTAAGAAACATGTTCCATACCCTGCTGGAATTTCTCCAACTTTCTGTGCCAGTATTGAAAAATCTGAAGAGACCTCAGTGCCTAAATTAACCTTGGTTTCACCTAATGGGCAAATTTCATTTGTTAGGTGTCACCACATGACATAAACAGTTCCTTCATGTAATGAGTATGACCTGCTCCTTACCATTTAAATTTAGGCTGCCTGATTCTCTTCCATTCCCCACAATGGGAGGTGCACTGGGTGTTCCAAGTTCTTGAAATTTCTCAGCCATGAAATCATTTAAAATATGAACCTGAAATGAAAACAGAGCTATTGTCAGATTAGCACAAGTGTTACAGACCTGTGGATCAAATTATAATTGAGATTCAAATTAAAAGAGTAGGTCATACACGTGAATGGATCAAATTATAGCACAAGTGTTACAGGCTGTGGATCAAATTATAATTGAGATTCAAATTAAAGGAGTAGGTCATACACGTGAATGGGGAAAGCCATCTTGTTCATGATTCTGGGCGATGGCACCTGAGACAGAGCTTCTATTAGCGCTGAACTTGGACTTCACCTCATCACCTCTACAAGAATTGTTTGCTGCTACATCTACTCTTAGGTTCTCCTTGGAAAGCCCTCGAACTAAAGTAGATCGCTGTCTGCCATCTGTTTCTCTGACTGGCTCGTAGCAAGAACTTTCACCTGACAATATCTCCTCCTCGCAACTCCTCTTACCTGGCTTCCCAAAGAGATCGGAGTCGCTGTCGGAGTAATTGGCGTAGTAGTCCTCTGGAACAGAAGCGACACTCTCATCTTCGTCCGAATCAGACAACAAGTGCGAGTGCGGAGTTAGCAAGCTCGAGTGGAATTTTACGGGGGGCAATGCTTTCGGCGACAGAAAGTTGTTGCATTTGGAGAGCAGTCGTTGTTCAGGGACCGGTTCCACGGGATATTTCTCTACCAGAGGAGATCGAGGTTTCTGAGCAACATCTGATCCCTGCTACCGTTCATGCATATGTAGGAAATCAGAACTCCATAAGAAGGAAGTATTTGCTAGGGTTCCATAGTTACATGGAAAGAAGCAGCTATATTTAAGATACTGAGCAATAATAACCAGAGACAAGAAGACCGGCCACCAAGAACGTGAACAAAGACAAGAAGGAAGAGAGGACGGATCCACCAGGTAAAGCTAGATCAAGAAAGGACCCAGCTTTACACTTGGTGCAGCAATCGAAACCAGGAGAGCAAGCACGCATCAAAGATCGAACGGAAAGAAACAAGAACTCCATCAAATAATCACACATCGGGATGCAACCGCAAAGGACCAAGAAGAGACGGATTTCAAGAAACCCTTGAAAGGAAACAAGTCCGCCACCAGAACCACAAATGACCGAGATCCGACACGGGGCCGACGAATCTCACCATCCGGAAAGATCCAAAGCGAGATCAAATGAAAAGAAAGCATCTTCAAAAGCGCAGACAGAGGAGTAATTCATGAAGGATGGAAAGAGAGAGGGAGCGTCGTTGAGCGGACCTGATTGACCCAGTTGATGGCCGTCTCGTCCAGCCCCTCGGTGAACATCTCCGGCGTTAAATGATTTGCAGAGGGCGATTGGGAGCGAAGAGAGGGGAAAGACTGGAAGAGAGCGAGGAATGTGGTGGAGTTGGGAGCAGACGTTTTCTTGAAAGGGAAGAAGGAAGACGAAGGGTTTTAAAGCGCGGCTCCGGAGAAGCTGTGGGAGTGTGAGGGATGGGGAACGTGGGAGGCGGTGGTGTTGGACTACGTCGTGGTGCGAGTAACGGCTAGTTCGGAAGAGAGAGAATTTGAAAGAGCGAAGAGGATTCTGGGACCCACCAGGGCTCTCCGCCGAATGGGTTCAGAAATATTTTACGGGCAGAAATCACCAGGCCGCGGTTCAATCGACGAAATGTCTCTAAAACCGGACCGGGTCATCAGTTCAATTATGTAAGACGTTATCAATCTTTTTTAAGATAATAACAGAATGTTAAAAAGATAACAGGGGGAACCCACCAGGTCCCACCGGCGATGGGTTCAGAAATATTTGACGGGTAGACGACTTGGACCCCACCAGGTTCAGTCGATGGCAATGTTTCTGGAAACGAACTGGCCATCATAAATTATTTTATTATTAAATATTTTATCGAGAAAAACTCTAATGGGTGCCCCCATGTTTGTTTCAACTTGGATAAAAATATATTTAATCTTTTACCAAGATGGTTTGGTCATATATGATATTTTAAAAAAATTAATAATTAATTTTATCATAATTTTTTTAAAAAAATAAAGAAGTATATTAATCATCTTAAAATCAGTAGGATATGATTTTATATGATTTTTATTTTTTTAAAAAAATTATGATAATTAATTATCAAAATTAATAATTTTTTGAATAACATCTAATCATTTAAGTAGAAGTATGAAGTCATTTTTATCCAGGACAAAAACAAATATGAGGTAAAAGATGTTAGAAGATTTTTTCAGTAGAATGTCCTTTATTATTCAAAAACAAAAAAAAGGAACCGTGTTTTCCATATTTTATCCATTTCGAGCTGGTTTGATACCTGATTTCAGTAATAAATCAGATCGAACCCTTGTGATGCTCGATCAAACTCATCAAATCAATCGAATTGATCACCTATTGCATGAAATCTTGAGATCGATACTAACTCATCTCAAACTCGATCCATCGGACACATGGAATCTCGAGCATATATTTTCTCTTGAAGGGAAGATCTCAGTCAAACCTGATCCTATCATACTAAATATCAGAAATAAATGCATACCTTGTCCCGACCCTTACCCTGATTTATCTTGACCAACTTATTACTAGCAAAACTGGCAATATTTCATCTTCTTTAGTAGAATTATAATACTCAAATCAAATCTGGGTTAATATTTTAAATAATTAAAACTCGACACCCACAAGCATGAACTTGGAGAGAATAATATCCGTATTTCATGAATATTTCTTTCCTATGCTATCAATATAAACCTCTATCCGATGAAAATAATTACTTATGGGCATAATCTCATTGTTAGTTTTGTAAGTGCCATTCCTCACGATACAAGGGATCCGATTGGAGGGACTGATGCTATTCTGGTGACAAGATAACTTTTAGGAATTGATGCAAGTTAGAAATGAAGTGCGAGAAAGAAGATGCATATCTTCTCATAGATATATTCTCCTCTATTTATTCAGATTAGGAGGGAGAATTTTTTTTAATAGGGTAGAAAGATTTCTTCATACAGTTAGAAAAATATTATCAACTATTATGTCCCTACAAGATAGTGCTCCTATTAAGGATACCAATCTTGGAATGATGTAAAGCAAAAAGTTTACAAGTGAGAGGCTTCGTGAGTGAGTCGGCTAATTGATCAGTCGTATGTACATGAGAAACACGAAGTTAACGACGAACAATTTGATCTCTCACAAAGTAGAAGTCGATAGTAATATGCTTCGTGCAGGAGTAGAACACCAGATTAGCACACAAATAGGTAGCTCCGACATTATCATAATATATTGAAGGAGAGGAACTCATGTTGAATTTCTTGAGTAGATTTGTAACCCAATTGAGTTCTGCAGTGGCGGTAGCGATGACACGGTATTCAGCTTAAGTTATAGACCGTGTGATTGTCTTTTGTTTCTTAGAATTCTAACTAATTAGATTAGCGTCAAGGAAGACAATATATCTCGATGTGGATGTTTGATCATCAAAGTTGCCTGTCCAATCGGCATCAGCAAAGGCATGAAGATGAAGTGGAGAGTGTTTACGAAGAAAGAGACCATGATTAAGGGTCCCCTTAAGATATCCCAAGACTCATTTGACCGCAGACCAGTGCATAATAGACGACCTCTGCATAAAATGTGATAATTTGTTGACTACAAAGGAGATGTCTAGACAGGTGAGAACTAAATACTATAAGGAGCCAGCGACTTGTCGATATTGAGTGGGCTCCGCAGTAGGACTTTCATCGGATAATTTGAGAGAGCCACTAGTAGAGAGAGGAGTTGTAACCGCATTTGCGTCTTGCATATTTATTTTTTATAATAAATCTTGAATGTACTTTTTTTGTGAGAGAAAGAGATCGGCAGAAGTGAATGTAGCTTTTATGCCTAGAAAGTAGTTCAAGGGTTTGAGATCTTTAAGCGAGAATCGATCTGCCAACTGTTTAATGAATGCTTGAATTGCTACGGGATTGTTGCCTGTGACAATGATGTCATCCACATATACCAGAATGTATATTGTGTCACCATGATGTTGTCGTAGAAATAATGGGGTATCAGATTTGGAGTTGAGAAAGCCAACTAAAGTTAGAAAAGAGTCAAGTTCTATGTACCAAGCTCTTGGAGCTTGACGAAGTCCATAAATAGCTTACCACAGTTTGCAAACATGCCTTGGGTACTGAGGATGAGTGAAACCAAGAGGTGGTTGCATAAAAACAGCTTCAGTTAGAGTGCCTTGTAAAAAAGTATTATTAATATCCAATTGTCGTAATTGCCAGCCCTTAATGGCGGCCAAACTCAAGATAAGTCGGATTGTAGTCGACTTAACATTGGGACTAAATATCTTAGTGAAATCAACTCTAGGTCTTTGATAAAACCCTTTGGCAATGAGGCGTGCCTTATATCGGGCAATAGAGTAATCTGGGTCCTGCTTAATTCGAAAGACCCACTTACACCCGATGATGTTTTGTGTATGATGAGAGGGTACTAGATTCCATGTTGAGTTATGGTGGAGGGCATTATATTCCTCACACATGGCGGTACGCCAATATGGAGATTTTTGGGCTTGAGTGAAGGTGATGTGTTCAACGATGGTGGATGAGGAATCCATGATAGCATGGATGTCAAGGACTTGACGTGGTTTGAAAATACCACTCTTAGAGCGTGTGGTCATAAGATGGTTGGAGACTATGGGATCGTGAGGTTGTGTTGTTAGAATAAGTGATTGAGAGTCATTGACACAGGCCGGGTTAGGTAGAGGTACGTTAGTGTCACTTGACTAAGAAGGAGGTAAAGATAACGGTTGTGTTTCTGAACTAATTATCCCAACATTTAGAGAAGAAGGAAGTGGAGTTGGAATGGAAAGAATGGGCAATTACTGAACTAGAGGAGTAATATAGTGTGGATCATGAAGGGAGGAACTGGACAATGTCATGGGAGGCTTATCCGGTTGGATCAGAGGTATACATTAGTGAGGAATGGTTAACGAAGTGGTCCACATTGTCACGGACAAACTTTTAAACAAGGTGTTTGATATAATGCTTATGTATGTCCGTGTCTTTTGGCATGTTCATGCCTTGTACAGCATGTAGAGGGGCGGCCGAAGGCTTAATAGTCCCATTTTAGTTGGGTTGGTGGCCTCTTTAGGCTTATAAATAAAGGTTGTGTCATGTGGACACGTGCGAGAGATTCTCGGTCTGTAATGGATCATTTTACCCTTTGTTGTGCCACTGTTCAGAGCTTGTAAAGCCTGTTTATAATTTACATTGTCTATGAAGTGTTTTTCGGAGATGTTTGCTTGTGGATCCCGATTGAGGCGTTCTCTCTAACCCGTTCTATCTTTTGTTGGTCCTAAGGGACAATGGGAGGTTTCGGGGAGGCTGACCTTTGCGGATGGACACGCAAGGGTGCCGCACGACTTAGGCAAAACCAGCTAAGTCCGTGACAATATGGTAGGATTGGTATGAGTTTGGAAAGGAAAGATAGACTCAATTTACCTTTGGTATGTATTTAGTGAAGTGATCTACAAAAATGACATAAAATCTGAATTTATCAAAAGACATGATTGGAGTAGGGCCCCAAACATCGGTATAAATAATTTTAAATAGTTTAGAGGAGGAAATGGAAGAGGAGCCAAAGGGTTGTCGATGACTTTTATTACTAAAACATGCATCACAATGTGTTATAGAACTATGTGATTTAAAAATAGAAAGATAGTAATGAGAAAGTAATTTCTGCTGAATAAGGGACGAGGGATGACTAAGACGATGATGCCACACATCAATTGGAGCCGCAACCGAAGAATGAATAGTGGGTTGGGTTATTTATGAAGCTGACGATCATTCGTAAATGTTGCCTCTATTCAAGCCTTGGACCAAGAATGCCCCGTGCTCAAGTCCTTAATAAGAAAGGAATCCGGAAATAATTTAATTGAAGTATTATTATGTTTGCAAAATTGAGAAATAGAAATGAGGTTATGTTTAATATGAGTGGCATATAAAACATCATCGAGTATAAATGTGGTAGTATCAGAAGTAAGTGTTGTGGAACCAGTATGAGTTATAGGAAGTCCTTTACCATCACCGATGATGATGTCTTCATTGTTGCCATAGGTGTTATGAAGAGACAAATTCTGAAGATCAACGGTGATGTGATGGGAGGTGCCAGAGTCGATAATCCAATTGGGCTGGCTAGTCATCGGAGTTGTTAGGAGATTTGCCTAAGGCCAGTGTGACGGAGTAGGGAGGCAGGGTCGAGACCAATAAACTTTAGCAGAGTGTATGATTTTATCACACAGCTAGCAAACGACTTGTCTTTGTTGGCTTGGTAGGGCAGGATGCCAAGATAGACGATTATTGGAGTTGTCACTTTGCGAGAAGTTATGATTAGGAGGATAAGGGGGGTTTCACATAGGATCCATAGGATCAAGATGTGTATTGGTCAAACCTTTGGAGATATTCGTAGGGTACCAAGTGCCCTTCCTCTTAGACTTGTGATTGACTTGAGCTATGATAGTCGGTCCGAGCAACTTATCCTCATGCTTCAAATACGTCTCATAATCAATTAACTTGTCATAGAGGTCTTCAAAGGATACTAGCGTATCACGTGCCCGAATTGTAGCTGTCAACTCCTTGTAATCATCTCTAAGACCATTAAGGGCATGGATGATGATTTCTTCGTCACATAGGGAATGACCTATCAAAGCCAAATCATCGATGATAACTTTGATATTTTGTAGATAATCAGTGATAGTACTGCCCTCTTGCTTTGTCACCATTAGCTTGGACAGAAGACTGAGCTTGTGAGTACGCGAATGATTTGCCAAGGTTGTTTGTAGTTTAGACCACACTTCGGCAATAGTCCCACATGAAGATATCAATAAAGCGACAGTTCCAACAACTGAGGCTTGAATAACTTGGAGAATAAGACGATCTTGACATAGCCATAGTTTGTGAGTTGGATTTGGTACTGGACTGGGTTCTCCGGGGATGTTGATCATGGTTGGCGGACAATTGAAGAAGCCAATAACGTATCCTAGTAAGTTGTATCCAAATAAGAGATTAGAAAATTAAGCCCGCTAGGATGCATAGTTACCACCCTTTGATAACTTCAAAGGGATTAGCATGGCAGCATTGATGGAGATAAGCCCTATAGGAGAAGTATTATGAGTTTCTACAGAAATAGTAATTGGAATGTCATAAGAAGATAATGAAGACATTCCAGACATTTTCTTTTTACTGAATAGGGTTCTTCACAGAAGATGGAGGAGGGAGGGAGGAGGCTTGGGAGAAGAGCAGATGCGGTGTTGCCGCAGGAAGGCAGTGATGGCTATGCGGCAAGGACGGTGTTAGTTTGGCAAGTCTCACATAGTCCCACATCGGGAAAATCAAGCTTGTTATTTCCTATTGCAACTATAAATAAGGGTCTGGGCCTTGAAACCATATACACCATAAGAAAAACCTAATTATTTGCTTTGGATTTAATTTCTATTAAGTCTATATTTAGTTTAAATAGTTTGGGTTTATAGTTTGAGCTTTTCTTATTTAGTAGTTTCAGGTGTTTTATGGCTTAGGAACATTTTCCTAAGGCATTTATAATTGTTCCTTTTATAGTAGAGTTTTGTTCCTCCATCCATGGACGTAGGTCAATTGATCGACGCTGGACAGGGAGCAGTTGCGAGGTTGCGTCGGCTCTGCTTCTGTAGGAAGAGGTAGAGGAAAGGCGATAGTAAAGAATGCCGCCGGCACAAGGAGGAGAAGACGCACCTGATGGTGACACCGGGTACGATCACAACAAGAGTAGCGACAGAGAGGGGAGCGATTGAGATGGAGTCACGGTCCACAAGGCAGTAAGAGAAGGAGCTAAGATTCGATAGAGTCCAACGGGGAGGCTAGTTTACTTCAAGATATTTAGAAGTGGCCTTCACGACGATAGCTCTGATATCATGATAGAAATGAAGTACGAAGAAAAAGATTACTGAAGAAGTATATCTTAGGAATATCTTATCTACTATCTCAATTTGAATGTATGAATGTATGTTTAAGAAAAAACCGTTCCTTTCTTTTTTCTTAATCGAGGGAAAAAACGACGCTTCACTTAGATAGTTAAAGATTATTGAAAGGTTTCTTACGAGCAACGCCAAGCTTCCGTTTGACTCTGAGAATAGAATATACGAGAGACCGGTAGATGATGACTTTATGCATGAACTATGATTTGACTAGTTAAACAATAACAGCAAGTCAACTGATTCATTATTACGCCAGTGGTTTCCATGACATGATGAAGATTGAAGGAAATACATATTAAGAAGTAATTTTTTTCTTTTCAATTCTTTTAAATTTATAAATAGTTGAACTATTCCTCTAAGATTTATCTTCCTGTGTTGGTATTATGTTGAATACTGTCTTTCTGCTAAGTTGATCTCTGGAGACTAAAATTATACTTTTGGAAAGTGATTGAGCTAGAAATGTTGACAAATATAATGCCAAAAATACTGTTGACAAAATTAAGAAACCATGTTTTTGGTCAAGAAAAAAATATTTAAGAACTCAAAATTAGTATACTTAGAGAAATGAATAATTGCAGGAAACATGAAGAAGAAAAAATATTTTAAAAGAGCATAAATTATTTAATATTTTCAGAATTGTTTTTGACACCATTAATATCAGTCTCCGTTTCATATAAGAAAAAGAAAAAAAGGGATTACATTAGGTCACTCACAAATAATAATATAAGAATATGTAAGATCTCATAAATATAAATCTTAAATTCTATAATGATAAAATATCTGATTAATTTGTTTTGATTGTACGGAAAATAGTTTTTAGTTTTGAAATATGAAAAAATATTATTGTTGTTTTTTATTTCTTTTAAAGATAAGGAAGGGGACAAGCTTTACTATTAATGCTGCTTTTCCTTTCTGCACCAACATAATCAAACACGGCACCTTTTGGGTACCACGATATCGCCGCGATTGCTGCTCTCTGCTGGAATACGCCGCCGATCTCGCCGGAACCATGGCGTCCGGCAGATACATGGCCTATTCGCCGTCCCCCTCCACCGCCACGCTCCCCTCACATCTCCGGTATGCCCTCGGCTGATAGACCCCTCGTCGAGCAGGAGAAGTAGGATTCCACTTTACTGGAAACCCTCGTTTGTTTGGATTTGATATTTCTGGTTTGCGATCGATTTCTCTTTCTTTATTTTTATTTCTCTGGTAATCGTTTAGTAGATTCTGCGATGTTCCCTCATCTGCTCCTTGTTGGACCTCTGAGAGCAGCCACTGTTTAAAGTCTGGATTTTTTCGTGATTTAGGCAAGCTGATCATAATCAAAGCGAATTCTCTCTTGTTGTTGTTGAGTTTTTGATGTTTTTTGTCAATGGGAATGTTCATGGTATTCCTTTTTCTCTTTTTCTTCTCGGTACGTGGATCTGATTGAGCTTTGGAACATTAAATTGATGCAAGTCTTGATTTTTAGAAATCCTGATGATAGTTGTACTTGTTCTTCCGATGTGGAAAGATCTGTTACTCTTGGATGTGAACTCTAAGCTCAGTAAATTACCAAGTCTGGATATGACTTTATAATGAATGAAAAGTTCATTATTTGGATTATTTGTGATTGAAAATGAATTGAAACATAAGAACAACACATGGTCAATTAGGTAACCATTGGATGTACTTGTGCTTAATGTAAAAAAGATATCTTAGCAAAAATTAGATAAATAATATATTAATGTTCTATGAGTAGTTTAAATCAGCAGTATATTAGACAAACAGCTTTGCCATAAGTTGTATAATTTGCCTGAGCTAGAATAATGCATGCTTTTTTTGCATATTCTTCGGAGGCTGCTCGGCATGTGCAATACAGGAACTGTTTGGATAGTTTTGCATGCATGAAAACACATGCTTTATTGTGAAAAACGTTGTGCACTTAATTATCCTGCTTTAAGATGGTTTCCTAATGAAAATGTGTGGAAAATGCACTAGCTGCAAGAATTATATACTGTCAAATTAATTCTTGATATACAATGTTACTTGCTGGATTGATTTTTCTGGGTTGATGTAAAAATATAGTTTGTTGTTTCTGCTGTTGTTGTATAGCCTTGGAATGTTAAAAAATTTGCAATTAATATAAGAGTCTCTTTAGAAACAATAATATAAAAGAACTACTTTGATAATTTGAACCGGTATTATTATCCTACTTAGGAATATCATATATTTTTAAAATTCTATAAATTTATGGGAAATGATAAAGGAGGTTAATTGTCCTCCTCTTTAGCGGTGATGCACACGATAAGGGCTGCGAAGACACTTCTCAAATGGTTGTATAATCCTTCTCTCCCGCACCACACGATCAAGAAGAGATCAACCTTTCTTGCTATCCACATTTCTTAACCTAGGGTCGTTGGCTGAAGAGGAAAGAGAGATAAATATAGGAGGTGATAGTAAAAAAGGATCTTGCCTATGGCCTTTTAGTTCTCTCATATTTATAGAGGTTCTATGTCAACTTAATCTTAATGGATTTTGTCAAATTGAATATTGAATCTTCATTCAATTACCTAAGCTTCTTGGATTAGTAGATCTCTATCAAATAATCTAATTGGCTCTTATTGGATCTTATCCACAAGATCCAATAATTCAAGTGTTTATTAGATATCTAATAAGATAGGGCTGTAACAGATATATCATATCTGAACCTCTACTTATTGCAATACCTACCATATGTGTGTGACCATCTAGGCCCAATATCGAGCTGGTTGTGAGTCATACTTGTTAGAACTCTTTCAGGCTCAAAAAATTATTATCTCCATAATAATTCACTTGACCTATCGATTGCAGATGTATTAGGCTACTATGATACGGGGGAGGTAATGTAGAATGAATTTCGAAAGAAAGTCGATTGTAGGAAAAGAACGAACTCGGAATGAACTCACGATAATATTTTAATAAAAATTTAAAAATAGTTCACCATAAAGTTTAAAATCACAAAGGGATATAGAAAGCTTATCACTTCAAGGAAAATAAATAAGGATACAAAAACTGAAAACAAAAGACTCACCACTCAAGGAAACATCTAAGAGATACAGAGTTTAAGAGAGAATTTCAAGAGTATTTCTGTCAATATCATTAGTTTTTGAACTCTTTTCTAACCCTAAAACACCAAAATAAGTACTAGTGCATGAAACAACCCTTCATGCATAAGAAATTATAAGATTAAGTGTTTTACAACGGGTAACTAACTCCTTTAATGCGTTCCTTAGTAATGAAGAAAAGCATATTGAAACAACTTTAACTTTATGTAGGAAATATGCTCATGAGCTACTATAATTGAGTGGGTTGAGTTGAAAACCATAAGGCAACTTTGTAGGCTAAAAAATATACCATAGTAGTAACAAGGTTCATATGAGTAGATTGTAGTAAATTAGACACTCCCGTGTCAATCTCTCCTTTATTGAAAAAGACGTGTCTTCAAGTCCTTGTTTGTTTCGTCAACACGATTATGAAAAGGACTTAAAATCGATCACATTAAGTATATTGGGGATACTCCGTAATCTTTAGATAGCTCGATCTTATAAGTATTTTTGCTAATTCTCTTAAGTACCTTGAATAAACCATCAGCCTTTGACTTTAATTTTTTAAATTTGTTCGGTGGAAACCTCTCCCTCCTTAGATGAATCCAGACCAAATCACCTATATTAAACCCTACATGCTTTTTGTATTTGTTGACAGCTTGCATGTGCTAATCATATGTGCCTTGTAAGCCAATAACGTGATTGATGACACGTGTGACATGACACGTATTCTTTTTGCTTATTATATTTTAGTATTTTATTACTTTATATTACTTGTTATATATATATATATATATATATATATATATATATATATATATATATATATATATATATATATATATATATATATTATGATGTCCATGGATCTGTGCAATAATAATCGGATCGTGATGAGATCATGATAATGTGACTGATTCGCCTTTAAACACAGACCCTAAATAATCTTGGTTATATGTTATTTGAAAGAGACATTAAGATAATCAGATAGACTGGTGTGCTATATACCCGTCCATATGATGGAGACAACTAGTCTCATAGCTGCTCATGTGGGGACACTAAGGATATAGTGCATGTAGGTGCTCATTGGAGAATGAGTTTACTGATTGATCTACTAACGGAATATTGGATGGTTAATGATGTCTTATTGTCAGACAATGATTCTGTAGTCATAGTAGTGTATCTAGTCCTTAGACTTGAGACACCAAGGATGTCCTGTATGAGTACTCCATTCTTTGATACCCGACTTATAGGTTTGAAAGCTTTAAATTTAGTATAGTCGGTTATTTAGAGTGACAACCAACCTTACGAGGGCTATTGAGTGTCGATAAAGGATCATTTACTCTCGGTATTATGAGAGGTATATCTTATGTTTTTGCTTATTCGGATTGAGAGAGAAAGAGTTATCCGGGAGAATCCGATTAGAGTGAGACTCGAGAAGAAACCGTATGGGTTTGATAGTACCATGTCCGGTATATGGTCTCTAGGATATTAGATGGATGAGAGACTATAGGGACACGGTAACTGAGGACAAATAGGTCCAAAGGATTGGATTCCTCTATTTCATTTGGGGATTGCGGCGTAGTAACCTAGTACGTCCATAGTCGATGAGTCGAGTGAATTATTATGAAAATAATAATTTACTAAGCCAGAAGGAGTTTCGATAGGTATGACTCACAGCTAGCTTGCTTGATATTGAGCTTAGAGGGTCATACATATATGGTAGGTGTTGCGATGAGTAGAGGTTTGGATATGAGATATTCGCAAGAGCCCCTATCTTGTTAAATATCCAATAAGCCCTTAAATTATTGGATCCCATATATGAGATCCAATAAGAGCTAATAAGAGATTATTAGGTAGAGACCCACTAATCTAAAAGGCTTGGGTAATTGGATGAAGATCCAATACCCAATAGGGCAAGATCCATTAGGGTTAACTACGGGCCTCTATAAATAGGAGGGAACTAAATACCCATAGGTTGGGGCTTCTTGGTAGCCACCTCTCCCTATTCTCCTCTCTCATTCTCCTCCTTAGATAACAGGCTTGAAAATTTGAGGAGCGTTGTTGTAGTCTTGTTGTGTGGATCATCACTAGAGAGGAGGACACTTGACCTCCTTCATCCACTCCTACAGATCTGCAGGGATTCAGGGATATACGATCTCTCTAAGTAACACAATTGTCTCACATGCGGTTTTCTATGTCGTGGGTTTTTGCACATCAATCTACGCACGCTGACGAACACGCATTGGGAAATTTGGGGTTTTTGTTTTATGTTCTTCCGTTGCGTATGTAATGTCGTCCCTAGATTTCCCTATAACATGTACCTCTCATTTTGCTTTTCTATGGTTGCTTTAACACCCTTATGCAATTTTTTTATCTACTTAACTCTCTTATCAACATCTCCACTAAATTGCTTAGTTGTCGAATGAGGGATTAAGTCCGAAGGACTAGTAGGATAGCACCATAAACAATCTCAAAAAGACTCTTACCAATGTTATGATACATAGAACGATTGTAGGCAAACTCAATTTGTGGAAGAATGAGATCCCATTACTTAATATTCTTGCCAACATAACTTCTAAGTTTTCCAAGCTTCTGTTCGTTACTTTGGTTTGCCCATCGGTTTATGGATGATGCAAGCTGTTGAAATTCAAAGAAGTATCCAACTTCCTCCAAAGAGTTCTTAAAAAATGACTAAGAAATTTTGAATCTTGATCAGACACCATAGTTCTTGGAATACCATGCAATTTAACAATCTCCTTCAAATACAAATCAGCAATATGAGATGTATCATTTGATTTATTGAAGGAAAAAAAGTGACATTTTTGAAAATCTATCAACAACAACTATGATAGAATCTTTGTTCCTTTGAGTTCTTGATAGTCTTAAAACGAAATCAAGACTTCTTCCCATGGAGCATTTGACATTGGCAATGAAGTGTACAAACCATAATTTTGACTTCTTGTTTTTGCTAAATAACACACTCGACATTGCTTTACATGTCTCTCCATATCTTTGAACATCGTAGGCTAATAGAAATTTGATTGAACAAGAGCTAGAGTCTTATCCCTACCGAAATGTCATCTCAAAACACCATCATAAGCTCCAGCTAGAATTACTTATCTCAAAGAACAAGTTGGAACACACAATACATTAGCTCGAAAAAGAAAACCATCAAAGATAGAAAATTATTGAAAGGAACCTGATTTACAATTTTGCCATATTGAGTCAAAATCCACATCATTCTTGTAGAGATCTTTAAATGTCTCAAATATAACCACTTTGACTTCCATTGCTGATAATAAGGAATGCTTTCTATTTAATGCATCAGTAACTATGTTTTGAACACCATATATGTGCTTGATTGTAAAACTATAACATTGCACGAACTCCACCCAAGCTGCATGCCTCTTGTTTAGCTTGTGTTGGTGATTAATGAATTTTAATGCCTCATGATTAGAATATAGGACAAATGACTTGACAAGAAGATACTGACTCCAATAAGATAAAGCTCGATAAATAGCATATAACTCTTTATCATAGGTAGAATATTTCCTTCTTATATCATTCAACTTATCACTAAAAAAGGAAATAGACTTTTTGTCTTGACTAAAAACAACACCAATTCCCACATTAGATGCATTACATTCAACTTCAAACACCTTGTCAAAACTAGGTAGTACTAAGATAGGAACTTCGGTCACCTTTCTTTTTAACAGTTTAAAGGCATCATCGGCCTCACTAGTCCATTTGAATTTATTACCTTATAGGCATTAAGTGATTGAAGCAACAATAAAGTTGAAACCCTTGATAAATCTCCTGTAAAAGTAAGTTAAGCCATGGAAACTCCTCATATCATGCAATGAAGCAAGTGTTGACCAATTGAAAATAGCTTCTACTTAGCTTTGATCCATCATGATTCCATTTTTTGAAACAACATACCCCAAAAATATAACACTATGAGTAAAGAAATCATACTTCTTTAGATTAACATACAGTTTTTGTTGCCTCAAAATAAGAAAGATTTCTTTAAGATGATTTATATACTCCTCTTCACTCTTGTTGTATACTAATATATCATCAAAGTAAACCACAACAAATGTTCCAATGCATGACTTAAGTATGTGATTTATAAATATCATGAAAATGCTAGGAGCATTAGATAGCCCAAATGACATAACCAACCATTCATATAAGCCTTCTCTAGTTTTAAATGTTGTTTTCCATTCTTATTTGGTGATAGCCACTCCTCAAATCAATTTTAGAGAAAATAGAAGCACCACATAATTGATCAAGTAATTCATCTAACATTGGAATGGTAAAACAATAATCCACTATGAATTTGTTGATGGTGCGGCTGTCCATAAACATTCTCCAAGAACCATTTTTCTTAGGCACAAAGGCTAGAATCGTATAAGAACTTATGCTCTCCCGAATTAACCCTCTTTTTCATTAACTTATCCACTTGCCTTTGAAGTTCTTCATGCTCCTTGAGACTCATTCTGTATGCTGCCTTATTAGGTAGAATAGCCTCCGAAATAAGATCAATGCGATGTTGGATGTCTCTTAAAGGTGGAAGGCCATATGAAATCTTTTCTGATATAATATTTTGAAACTCCTTTGGGATTAGTTTTATGATTGCGGGTGTCTCCTTGTATTGTTCAGTCCCATCTACTATTACTAGAACCATAATATGACCACCCCTGTCTAATTCACCCTTGCATTCACCATAAAACATAAAAACGCTAATCTCCTTCTTTGGTGCATTGATTTTAGAAGATTGTAATAGAGCTAAAATAATTTTCTTTTCATTCACCTTAAAAGAATAAGTATGTTTGTAGCCATCATATAACACCCTTGTATAATAATGCCAATGACTTCCTAACAACAAATGATAAGCATCCATAGGAGCAACATCACACCATACCTCATC